>NW_026087853.1:0-729166 GCF_022539395.1 Myiozetetes cayanensis | reverse complement strand
GCTGTGCAGGAAGGAGATCCACTCACTCTTCAACATCTTCACTCCCATCGCCAAATTTTGTGAGCAGTCCCCTAAGGTGAAATATTTGTACAATTAAGAGCTCTGCTCTAAGGTGCAACTGGAGCCCTCCCTGATGTCACTGAGTTTCATAACAAGCATCTCCCAAGCCCTTCCAAAACAAATATTTCTCTTATTCAGCCCTTTTTCCATTCAGTTCAGTCCTTTCCTTCCCCTCATCCCCCAAAAATCGCCGGATCTCTCTTCCACACCATCAGCTTTCTTTTCCCTGTCTGCTCTTTTAAATATTATTGACATGTCTAACAACAGTGCAATATAAAAGAAGGAAAAAAACAACAGAGGAAGTTACTGGGAGACAAATGGAGAAAAGCCTTGAAAGGGAAGTTTCCTTATATATATATATACATATATATATGTATATACAAAAGACACAGACTGCTTCCCATTGCAGTGGGAATTTTTGTTTCAAAGCTACCCCAGGGACAGCAAAAAAAAAAAAAAAAAAAGAATTGTGACTAGAGGATCAAAGCAGCACTAAAAATATAACCCTGACACCAAAAAAAACAAAAAACAAAACCCTGATAAAATTTTGCAAAATGGCAATTTTCAAGTTGTGTCTTTTAAAGGGTAAGGACCAGGAAAACCCAGCCAAGTTGGGATTAATGCAAAGTTTCCCTGCAAGTCACTGCTGAGGGAAAGCAGCAGCTGCCAACAGGAACTACTAAAAAATTAAAAAGTCTTTCTTTTTGAAAGGTTCTTGTTGCCCAGAGAAGCTGTGGCTGCCCCTGGATCCCTGGAAGTGTTCCAGGCCAGGTTGGACAGGGCTTGGAGCAACCTGGGATAGTGGAAGGGGCTGGGATGAAATGGGATTTTAGATCCCTTGCAACCCAAGCCAACCTGGGATTTGATAAAAATCATAAATAAAAAAAAAAACACTTCCATAATGCAGAAAATTTATATAAAAAGGAAATTTAAATTGCTACAATGAGAAAAACAAGGAATAATTTTGATCAGCAGGGAACACATCCTGGTAATTCCTCCTTTGCAGTCAAGTAATTCCCGAGTTGAAGATCAATCACTCCCTAAAAGCCAAAGGGCATGAAAAGCAAGGACCCCCCAGCAAACATCCTCTCTGGCCATCCCTGGGATTACTCAGCGCTGCTGGGACAGAGCAGTTATGCATTTCCTGTTTATCTTTCCAGCTGGAAGTGGTTTCCAAGTAAGCAGCACGGATTTACCAGCCAGGATGGTGAATCCTGCCCTCCTCCCAAGGCTGAATCCGTGGCCATGCACCCATTTCTAGCCCTGGGAAGGTTTGCTGTGGCCACAGTTGTTGAGGTTTAACACAGCCTGGTCCAGGGAAAGCCACAGGAGCAGAATCCAGTCACTGATCCCTCTGCCAGGGGCAGCTTCCCTCCCTCCCTCCCTGCTCCTCGACCCTGCGGATTGCAGCTGGCTGCACAAAATGCAGCCCTCAGCTCAGCAGGGCCACACAAACAGCCTCAGAGAGGGAGGAAAGGGAGGGAAACAGTCCCTGGATTTACTGGGCAGGGAGAGGCAGAGCCCAGAGCCCCCCCCCCAAACTCCTCCTACAACGAGACTGAGAACAAAAAAAAAAAACCAGGTTGAACTTGGAAAGACTCAAATCCTGGCGAACTCCACGCCCCCAGCAGCTTTCCAGGGGGCTGTGATGTCAGCTGACAGCTTATGCAAGACTTTATCTGCAGCAAAACAAGCCAAAGAAATCCACTGTCTGCTGCTCAGCTCCAAATAAAGATGGGGAAGAGGCTCTTCTAGCTGAGCAATCCTTTCAGCCCAAACAGCACCTTCCCCTGTGTCTGTGCATCCCTTGGTGTCACTGAGCTTCCACCCTCCTCCCTGCAAACACAGGCATTGCCTTTAAAGGCAGGATCCGCTGTTTTGCAGCAAAAGGAAGGTGCTTTCACAACAAATTCATGGCAGAATCCCAGACCCCGCTGATCCCACCCCGGAGCAGCAGCAGGAGCTGTGCAGATGGACTGCTGGTAGAGCTGAACCCTCAGAGCTGGGCTCTCCTTCCCTCTCTCGAGCTCAGGGCTGTGAACAGGCCTTGTCACAGGATGTCACAGCCACAGCCACGGCTCAGAGGAGAAGTGAGAGGCCAGGGCAGGATCCTGAACCCAGCCCTTGCAGGGTCACCAGCTCTGGCTGTGTTACGTCAGAGACCCGCTCGTGCATTTACACCTCCCTTGCCACCTACAACCTTCAAACAAGCTTCTGCTGGTGGTTAAGAGAGATTAAAACTCCTTCTCCAACCATCTGCAGAAGGAGAACGTCACCCTGGGTAACATCTCCTTCATTTATGAATATTAAAGTGCATCAGGGCTTATGATTTGATTTTTCCCACTGCAACTGATTTTTCTCTTTAAGTGTCAGAAATAAAAGCTGGTTTTAGCTGTACTTACTTGCTGCTTCCACCATCAACAAAAGGGTTCCAGTGTGAAGCAAAGTCGCTGCCAGCTGCCACAACCTGGAGATGCAGAAATTGTCATTTTTTTTTACCTCTTTTTTTACCTCTTTGTCAAACTAAAGCACCTTACCCACCACAAACAAAAATCAGTAAGGATCACTCAGCGAACTTAAAACAGGGAAGTTAGGGAACTTAAAAGACATATTTCCAGCAAGGTGCTTAAGAGCTGAACCATGAAATAGTGAAGACAACTGTGATTTTAATAAATCAAGAACAAACTTGTCCTTACCATTTCATCCCGAGCTTCTGTTTCTTTCCGAAGAGGGGGCTCAAACTGCAGCTTATCGACTATAAAACATCACATTTTCATAATTAATACACACACTATTGCAGTAGGGCCCTTTCAGTGCTTGCTACAGTGAAATGCAGGTTGTAAGAGATCTAAACATTGTGTACACAACACTTTATTTGCCTGTAAAACATCAGCCTTATTGTCTGAAGGCTTAAAGCTGCACATGTGAAACCCACAAAAAAGCCCCAAGGGAAATACCAAGTCACTAAATGAAGGCATAGGAATACAATTCACTCCATGAATATACTCAAATGCAACTATTTAACCACGTGCCACTTTCAAATGCATGTGAAAGAGAAGAAAGAAACAGCAAGGCCCCCAAAAAGTGTGATGCACGTGATGCAGAGGAACCACAAAAGACTTCTGTCCAAAGCTGGAGGAAACCCCGGTCTGCCCTTTAAAATTTGCACTGAAGTAGGGCATTAATATTAATTTGGGGGTTGAGAAGCTATGATTGGAGATTCACACACAGAAGCTGCTTCTCCTCAGTGTTCGTTCTCCAAATGGGAAGGGGCAAAACCAAAAGGACATCACCGACATCCCTCCGGAAGGATCCCCCCAAAACCAGACATTCCCCCAAAAAAACTGGGCAAAGCCCCCCCAGGAACTCACAGTTTATCTCTGATGCTGTTCTCTCTGCCCTGATGTTCCTGTTGGTGGAGCGGATGGTGTGGCGGATAACGGAGTGAGGCTGAGGGGACAAGAGTCGGAAATGCTCCTGGATCCCCACCAGCAGCACAAGCAGGAGGAGCAGCCGTCGCAGCCACGCACGGCCAAGCTGCAGCCTGACCTCCCCCAGGCCAAGCAGGGCATTGGGAGTGGAGTTTTAGCTCAAATGGGGGATGTTCTCACCTCAAAATCATCGTCGTCCACTTCGCCGTAGTGCGTGTGGTTGTCGGGATTGTTGACCTTGTCCAGCAGCTCGACTGCCAAAGACCTGGACAGGCCAGGCTGCCCCACAAAGCTGTGCTGGAACCACAGGAGGGGACAGAGAAGGTGGTCAGAACACATTCACAGGTAACTTTCATGAATGTTCCATCAGATATGGAACGTTACCGATTTCTTTTCTGCTTTCTGGAGGCTCAACTATTATTTTAACAACTCCTTAACGGCTGGACTTTCCAACCCCCATAAACCCCACACTCTGGGCCACTTTTCAGCTGGAAATTCAACTCTGAGTCAAACAAATAATTACACTTCATTTTCTACAGTCAAGTAAAAGCAGAGATCCACGAACAACTAAACCTCTGGGTGACAGGAAGGGCCAATGTCTACAGAGCCACGAGGCTGAGACACCCACCTGAAGCACATTCCTGTACCTGCTCCTCCCCAAAATCCTCCCCTGAACAAAATCCTGCCACTCCCTAACAGGTGACCGACACCTCCCTCCTTCAGGTCTCCCCACCCATGTTTTAAAAATTAAAGTAAATGGTTCCACTTTGGTTTCCTGTCGATCTGTTGCTCACTCTGAAGCAGGAGATCTCCTCCTGCTGTCACTGCATGTCCCAGATCACTTACAGAGAGGAGTCTGTCCGCTGTTGGCCTCTTCTTTGGATTTTTTGTAAGTGCTATTTTGACAAAATTATGGAATGTTGCCGACCTTGAAAGAGAAATGAGGGGTTGTGTTTAATTTTTCAAGGTATTATTGATTTTAAGACACTTACTAAACAGGTCACAAAAGGGTGTGATGAATCAGGATGCTGTCAAGGTGCTTAATTTCAGCTTTGAATAATTAAATTTCCAAGCTAAGAAATTAGGAAAAAACTCCTTTTTTTTTCATGGAACTTGCACAGAAAACATTTGCACAGCACCAGGAGTTTATCACAGGTTAAAGAAACCATGAAAGGATGAAACCATTTCTTGTCCCACTGACAGGAAAAATGCCCTGACAGGAATCAAGGAGAAAGGATAAAAATGATTTTCCTTCCTAGAACATGCAAAGAGCCCCAAAGAAGGGCCCCTTCTTCACCAATGACAAGTAGTTTTTTTCCCATTATCTACAAAATCATATGAACCATAAATGGTTTGGGTTGGGAGGGACCTTAAAGATCACCCTGCTCCAACAAAACACTGAAAAGAGGACAGAGTTCCACTTACCATTTTGCTTTTTCCTTTAGCTTTGGCGGTTGAAAATTACTTTTTGACATTAAAAACAGAGCCCTGGAGGTAAAAAAAAAGAACGAGGTTATTATATGGTAAAAAAAAAAAAAAGAATTAATTTCATCCTAATGTCCAAACACTTCAATATTTTATGGTGAGAAACAAACTGGTGAAAATTATTATGTGTTAAAGGACAGACACAGTGAAGCTGCTGATTTTCTTGACTTTAAATAAAATCTTTTTAGTGCCATAATCCTGCTAAACTTTAGGCTACAGCTTCTCCAGTGGTTAATTATCACCAGTAAACCTGTACCTGTTCTTAATCAGATCCTTGATCATGGAATCCCAAAATGGTTTGGGCTGGAAGGGACCTTAAAGCCCATCTCATTCCAACCCCAACAGCTTCCACTAGGCCAGGTGACACTAAAAACTTGACAATTTAGGGATTTTTGGTTAAAATTTCAATTCTCAATGCAAGGTTTTAACTCCAGAGCGATCCCTTAAAACCGGGCCCGGCTCCCGCGGGAAGGAGACGTTCGAGGAGGGAATCCCATGGGATACAGGGAAGCTCAAACTGAATCCCAACGGCTCCTGCTGGGATTGGAGAGGCTCCTGGAGACAAAGAAGGGCTCAAACCTCATGGGGTGCAGGTCGAACATGGGTGGCTGGAGCTCTGCCAGCTCGATGGCCGTTATCCCCACGGCCCAGATGTCGCACAGCTGGTTGTAGCCACCGTTCTTCTCCACTGCAGCCACCTCGGGGGCCATCCTAGAACACCAAGGGCACCGTCACTGCCAGCTCCAGCCCCTCTGAGCACAAAGAGGGACTGAGGGAAGAGCCCCACGCCCACGGGAAGCTCCAGGCCCCTGGACACAACCCCCACCATTCCCAAGAGGAGGAGAGGGAAGAGCCCTTCTTGCCCCAACTCCTCCTTCTCCAACGGGATAACAAAGCCATTGTCTGGATGAATCTGTTTGCAGCCACCAAGAACAAACCCCCCAGGCTCCTCCAATGATGCCCAAACCCAGTTAAATTTGCATTTATAACCCAGCCCCAGATTTACAACGATCTGTTTGCATATTAAATGCTGCCTTGTGCATTTAATCAGTAGAGGTGATTAAGAGATAGTTGAAAAATCTGGTTTTTCGATCTGCACAGAAATCAGAAAGACATTGATTATTTCACTCACTGAACGTGTAAATAAGAAAGAGAGTAAAATAAGTGAGAAACTAAATAACCATTAGAAAAAAAAAGGGAGACTATTCTGCATTAATAAACTTGGGAAAAGTATCAATCCTGCCTCAAACACCAGGCAGCAACAGAGCAGCTCCAATCAGTGCTTCCCAGATTTTTACCCTCTGGGCATTTTGCTCGGAAGAAAGGGAATTTAAGCAATTGTTAGATATATGTGTGTGCATTTTATAATTTTTGGCACAAATACAGTCTCAGCTCCCAGCAACCCAAGTGGTGTGTTACCAGTAAGGGGTGCCAATAAAGGATTTCCTCTTCGCAATGGTGGCTGTTATTTTTGCTGCTACCCCGAAGTCAGCTGGAAAATAAAACCATCAGAGACTTGGAAATCTCAGTTTTAAGACCCCAATTCTACTGTAAATAATTATTATTATGGAAGAACAATCCCATTTTCTTATCAAAATTAAAAATTCATTAAGGTAAACGGTGAAAGATTAATAATGAGATCGTTAATGTCTTCACATCAGTTTTCTTTCTACTTACAGCTCACTCATGATCCTATTCCTCTCCTAGATCATTTTTCCATCTCTTGGTATCAACCAAGATTTGTGGATACCCAATTTAAGAGGAAAAATGGCATTGTGCTTTGGCAAAGGAACCTTTGATGTGTTCCTGTGGAGGAACTGGGATGGGAAATCTGTTCTCAGCCCTGGACACTCTGTCTGCGGGCCAATAATCCCCTGCCTTCAGAGCTGCAGAACATCAGGAGGTCTTGCAGAGCCAAAAATCCTTTCAATCCCTTTTTTTATTTTGATTGATTTGTAGTATGACATCCTCAGGATAACTGTGGGAATGTCTGACCAGCTCAGCAGGCCAAAGGGAGGTACCAGCGTGTAACCCCCGAGTTTAATTCACAGAGTGGAATCTCCTATCAGTGCCAAGGTTTTATTCCTACTTTTTTCCACCTTTCAAAAGCTGTCTCTTCCCAGCACAGCATTCCTGGCTCACCACAGGGGTGTGAAGGTGTTGAATTAAAGCACAACCACCCCAATTCCAAGCAGGGACACAGTGGGAGGATGAGCACCCCATGGCAGTTCTCATGGATACACACGCTCTGTCACCACTTCCTATCATCATTTATTGCCCCAAATAATCATGGAATCACTCAGGTTGGAAAAGACCTTTAAATAATGGGAGTCCAACCCCTCCCCCAGCACTGCCAAGGCCACCTCTGCCCCACAAGTGCCACATCCACACGGCTTTGAAATCCATTTTATAAAGTTCGGGCAACCCACCTAATTTGACATCCCCGTGGTCTGTCAGGAGAATATTTGCACCCTAAAACACAATAAACAGAAAGTTACAGCTCTTTTTCAGCAATATTTGTCCTCCACTAGAAAGTTCTGAGTGTCTCCAAGTGCCAAGTTACCTTTATGTCCCTGTGCATTTTGCCCTTCATATGCAAATAAGCAAGACCCTGGAAATAAAGAGACACACAAGAGGTTATTTTGCCACTTGTTAACGTACAAAACCCAGCCTCATTTAATACATTTAAGTATTAAATGTATTAAAAGCCTCAAGATATTTTATTTGGCAAGGGAGGTATTTGAGATTTGTAGGAAAGGGGCACCCTGGATTCTGTTCCTCATCTGCACCCAACACTTGAACCCTGAATTAAACCACTCATGGGGTAACATTTTACACTGATAAGTGTTTGTTGGTTTTTTTAATAAACCTTTACTAAAATTACATTTCAAAGTCCTGAAGGTTCCTTTAAGAAACCAGCTTACCTTGTTATCAGCAGCCACAAAAGACAATTTCATTTACCTGCTTGTAGCAATTTTCCCTCCACACATCACTAAATTTGCTACCACAGGGCAAGCAGGAAGTTCAAAATTTAAGCAAATATTTGCACTGCTTTAATAGAGTTTCTTGCTAATTTTTATTTACAGTATGGGAACTAACCAGGTTACCCCTGGCTAATTGGTCTCTGCTTGATTCCCAGCAGTTCTGGGAACTGGAATAATCTTTTTTATCTACTTTCATGGAATAAACACTTCATCCTAAGCCTGCCCAAGTACAGTACCTGTAAAGTTTCTCTGCACACATATGCAATTTGTAACTCTGACAGAGGTCCTGTCACTGAAAATAAAGGTAGGAGTGGGTAAGTTTGCAGCACATACATTTATATTGAATACACAGCACATAAATAACGTTGTGAAGCAGCAGAAATTAAAGCCTGATTTTACAGGATCTGGATTCTACTCTGAGCTGAAAAGAGGGGTTTGTTTGTTTGCCTGTTTTACAGAAAGGCTTTCTGTAAAAAAAAACCAAACAAACCCACCAAACAAACAGCACCATAACAGAAGACAATGCCCACAGTGAGAAGAAAACCTGCTCAATGGTAGCTAAAAATCACTATTCATCCCCCCAAAAAACCCAGTGCAGTGCCTGGTCATTCCCTGCTAGTTTATTATTTAATTTTCTTCTCTTCAGAAAGCTTCCAGAAGTTCAGAATGTTCAAATAAATGCCAGAGTACCGTGGTAAATATCCTGGAGAGATCCCCCACCGCAGTATTCCATGCATATCCACAGCTTCTCCCGGCTGGCAAAGGAAAAGGAAAACACAGGCATCAGAAGCTGACTGATTTGGCTACAGAACAGAGTTAATCACCATTATTTAAATTATTTTCTATTGGTCTTGATCAGCAGTTGTGCTGTTATTAATATAAATTCTCCTGTTATCAATATAAATTACTACGTTATCAATATAAATTACCATGTTATCAATATAAATTACCATGTTATCAATATAAATCCTCACCTACCAAAAGGAAAATTTAATGCCAGGATCCCTGAGAAGTCTTTAAATAGTATCAGCTCTAGAAGGTGGTGCTTTAACTCTACAATAATGTGGAGCAGAAACACCTGCTATCAGCAAAATTGAAAGATAACACATTAAAGTGTTTCAATCTTTAAATTGGAATTGCCTAATTATATATAAAAAAAACAATTCACGCTCTCTAAAAGGAAGGTTAAGAAATTCAGCCATTTTATTCCATTATTGCTCTTAAAAATCCCCTGGCTGTGCTTTCCCAGCCCAGAAAACTGTCATGAAATAAAATATCCAAAAGCAACTCTGCTCTAGAGAAGTGTATTATATGGTTTTATACACCAGAACTGATAAATGTATGGGCAGGATTGGATGGTGCCAAGAGGCTCCAAGGGAAAAGTTTCTCACTGTTCCTGGTGAGGAAAACATTCCAGTCCTTTTGGCCAGCAGGGAAAACAAACTATTAGTCACAAAAAAAAACCCCAACAAAACAAACCCAAAGGGAATTCAATCTATGGAAGAACACTGAGAGAGGAGGTGAGGATTAAACCACCCTGAGAGCTGTTTGGGAGAGAAAGCAGCAGAAATGTGGGAATAAAGAGCGGGATTTACCTGAGATAGCTCCCGAAATAGGCGACTATGTTGCAATGCTTGCACTCCTTGACCATATATATTTCTTGCTGGATCAGTGAAAAGTCGTCTCCTGGAAAACAGGAAGCAGCCAGGGGTTACATCACACGGGGCTGGATGTTGGGAGAGGCCTGGAGGGAACTCGGGAAGAACACGGATTGGGCCGGATCGTGGCTGAGCCCTTCTGAGCACGTCAGCCTTTCACCCTCTCAGCCTCAACCCTTTTATTCCATCCTTCCATCAGGCACAAATATTTCCTGGAGATCAACAGGGAAGGGCTGGCCTGAGCACGATCCATCGGTTCAGACAGCTCAGCACGCACGGGGACATCTGGGAAAGGAGGGGAGGGATCCCATGGAGGGATGGGAGCACAGGAGGAACCTCAGAGCAGCCCCTGTGGAGCCAGCAGAGAATCCCAGCTGGAGCTGATCCAGCTTTACCAGCAGAGAATCCCAGCTGGAGCTGATCCAGCTTTACCAGGCCACGGTGCTCGCAGCACAGCAAGAGGAAAGGTGGCTGGAAGCTCATTCCAGAGTCTCCTGCCTGGAACCAGGAGAGCTCACATTCCACAGGCTTGTTATTGAAAGTGTTTCATTCCCAAACCACCGGGATGGAGCAGATGGCCCGGACACCCACTCAGCTGACTCAGAGCAGCAGCACAGAGTCCCCAGCACGGACTGTGCCTGGCTGGGAGCGTGGTTTGGGATGAGGACACCCACACCAGCACGCTGGCACATCCTAAATATCCTCTGGGGGGAAAAAAAATATCGACTTAAAAGGAAGTAATAATGTTCTAGATGCAATTTACAGTTCTATCAATATGTTTATAGAGATATGAAGTGGATAGCAGGGAATGTTCTCTACAGAATCTACGGCTCCAACCCCGCAGCTCGGCCCCAATATTTTGTTTGTTATTACCTTTATTCTTCCTTTGGACAAAGGGCAATGGCTTTAAGCTGAAGGAGGGGAGATTTAGGTGGGATATTGGGAAGGAATTGCTGGCTGGGAGGGTGGGCAGGCCCTGGCACAGGTTGCCCAGAGAAGCTGTGGCTGCCCCTGGATCCCTGGAAGTGTCCAAGGCCAGGTTGGAGCAGCCTGGGAGAGTGGAAGGCGTCCCTGCCCATGGCAGGGGATGGAATGACCCGATCCTTAAAGTCCCTTCCAACCCAAACCATTCCATGAAAACTGTAACAGCTTGCAAGACACAAAAGACTAGACTTGAACTAAAGATTTTATGGTTTAGATCAAATTCTGCTCTGGACGATGTGGGAGCTGCCAGGAAGGGAGAAACTGCTTTGGGTATTTTCCTTCTGTTTAAAATTTCCCAAGTAAAATTCTCTCACATTTATTATAAAGTCAGGGATATCCAACCCAGCAAACATGAACTGCTTTGTCCTGTTCCCTTTAATTTAGATGGTTTTGACAAGTCCAAGAGGACTCAAGCACTGCTGTAAACTGGATTCTTCTTGTGTTTATTTAAGTAGTAGTGTAGCTAATATTTTTTAATATCCTCTTTTAAAAGAGATATTTATTTATATTTGCTGTGCTTCCCTGAGCAATGGTGTTGCTGGCTAAAGAAGTGCCAATAACAGAAATTATCACAACCTTTCTGTCTCAGTGATTGCCAGACCTTTATTTAAGAAAACAGCCATGAAATAGGAAGGTGGAAGGGAACACACGTCCATGAATCCACCCCTGACCCATTTCAGTAAATCCTCAAGGGCTTCTTGAAGTTGAATTATGTGGAGAAACACTTCACTGGGGCAGGAAAACATTAGCAGAGGAGTTTCAAATGTCAAGAGGCTTTTTATAAACATCAGTAGTATTTTTTTAAATAATGAGAAAGAGAAAAGGCAACAGAACTTCTATAAATTTAGCACAGCTTTCCCGCTGTGCTTGGTGTAGGGGTTACCTTGCAGCTACAACTTTGCCTGAATTCACAAGTCCTGCCTATAAATGATCACTATGGGCAAGGGATTTTTGAGTTTAGAGAATCCTAGAACGGTTTGGGTTGGAAAGGAGCTTAAAACTCATCTCATTCCAACCCCTGCCACAGGCAGGGACACCTTCTACCAGCCCAGGTTGCTCCAAGCCCCGTCCAACCTGGCCTTGGACACTTCCAGGGATCCAGGGGCAGCCACAGCTTCTCTGGGCAACCTGTGCCAGGGCCTGCCCACCCTCCCAGCCAGCAATTCCTTCCCAATATCCCATTCCCTCTTGTCCTGTCATTACCTGCCTATAAAAAAAGTCCCTCTCCCTCCTTCTTATAAACCCCCCTGAGTTTAAATCTGATGGATTCATTCCTCCCATTTCTCCAACAAACTTCCTGAGGGAAGCTGTTGGAATTCTCACAGGTAACACCTGGGGCATTTTCAAACTACACAAGAATCTTCAAGAAAGTCAAATCCAAGTGGTTCTGAAGATGAATCCTCCCATCCCACATGGAAAAAGGGTTCTGTCTCTCTGCAGCTCATTGTCCATGGGTTCAGAGGATCCAGTGCCAAATCCCCACAGCCTCTTCAAATCACAGAATCCTTTTGAAACAGCAGAATCCTGGCATATGTGGGAAAAAAACCCATCCCTGTACCAGCAAAACCCTGCAGGCAGCAGCTGGAATTGCCCACGGACAGCACGTGGATCGGGCTCGAGTGTGGAGCAACAGCCAAGTCAGTTCTAGGAACCATGACTAATGAGGCAAAATTGAAGGAAATACAGGGATTTGGGCAAGAAAAAGGCTGACAGTGAAAAGATAATAACCTTCATGCACATGAAAGATAGCAGGGAAAGGGGGAGGAGGGATAATCCGTGTCCAGTTTGATAACAGGACACTTAGTGGGCTTAAATTGCCTTAACCTACACTCCCTGTGCAGATGGAAAGCTTTTCCCACTGGAATAATATCACAGCACTGAATGGGAAGGGATGGGAAGTTGTGAAAATTCCCACAAGTGGAAAAAAAAAACAATAATGAAGAAAACACTGAATAAGAATCCACCAGGAACAACTTGGAATGATCCTGCCTGTAGTGGAGGGACACAGCAAAGATGATCCCTCGGTTTTCAATTAATAAATGAAGAATTCGTGCAAGAAATGAGGGTTAACCTACAGGAAAAAGGGGGGAAATAGAATTTGGAAGTGGAAAGGGGGTGCAGGCTGAACACAGATAGAGAAGTGGCAAAGAGATGGAAAGAAGAGAAGCATCTGTGAGAAAAGTTTGGCTAAAATATGTAGGAAATGATCGTGAAAGATCAGACACAGAGATAGCAGAGAAGATGTATAGTCACTCAAAAAGGACAAGAATGAATACAAAACAAAGGAATTCAGAGTTTCCAGGCAGCTGGAGTATTAATCTTGGCAAGGGACGCTGGAACGGGGCAAAAATGAAATATCCTTGGACAGCAGGGAAAAAAACCCAGACAGAATTGGTAGAAAACACTTCATTGAGAGGGAGACAGAGAGATAAAAAGAATTAGACCAAAGGTGACAAAACATCCACAACAAAGAGCTTCTCATCTGGTTTAGCCATCAGTACTAAATTACACGGAGTCGGGAAAAGGCCGCTCTTGCTGCTCACACGTCTGCAGTGCTGGGATGTGCTGAGCAGGAGCGTGGAGCAGGGAGCTGCTGGAGGCCCACGAGCAGCAGTGACTCACTGCAGCCTCTGTTGGTTATGTAATTTTACCTCTGCAGAGGCACAAGGACACAGCTTGGACACACAATGGAATATTCTCCTCGGGCGGCGGCCGCTCCGCTTGGCACAGCCAGCTGCTCGTTGTCCTGCACAGCTGGCAGGGAGGGCACTGCTGAACCCACTGTGGGGGGGGAGAAGGGCCCATCCCACAGGCTAAGAGAGGTAAGGGCTGGGAAATTCAGGATGAATCCCTATTTAAATGGGAGATCGTGGAGAAAACTGAGGGTGCCTCAACAGCAGGGAATTGTTCTACTCACAGACACGGCGTCTCTCCTGGGGGACAGGCTGGGAGAGCTGGGGGGGTGCACCTGGAGAAGAGAAGGCTCCAGGGAGACCTGAGAGCCCCTTGCAGGGCCTAAAGGGGCTCCAGGAGAGCTGGAGAGGGACTGGGGACAAGGCATGGAGGGACAGGACACAGGGAATGGCTTCCCACTGCCAGAGGGCAGGGATAGGTTAGATATGATGAATGGCAAAGCTGAAGGAGAGTAGGCTTGGATTGGGTGTTGGGAAGGAATTCCTGGCTGGGAAGGTGGGCAGGTCCTGGCACAGGTTGCCCAGAGAAGCTGTGGCTGCCCCTGGATCCCTGGAAGTGTCCAAGGCCAGGTTGGACGGGGCTTGGATCAACGTGAACAAGTGGAAGGTGTCCCTGCCCATGGCAGGAATTGGAATAAGATGGGATTTAAGATACCCTCCAACCCAAACCATTCTGGGATTCCACGATTCTACATGGAACTGGAATGCAGATATCCTGCCAAGATTTCCTAGATGGAGAGCACATGTCATTCTTGAGTTGGCACTTGGAATTTCTAACTCTTGGCACTTGGGCTTTTTAACACTATAATTGACATTGGTTATTTAAAAGTGGCATAACATTTAACGAGAGGGCTGTGCAGGACAACGAGCAGGGTCACAGCACCACAGCCTCTGCTGGGACCATCCCTCCAACACTTCTCATTTCAACAACCTGAGCTCCCAAAAAAAACAAGGGAGGAAAACCCATGGGAATGACAAATATTCACCCCAGTCCACACACTCCCCAGCCAGGCAACATCCACCAGCTCCTCTGTGCTGACTTCCAGACATCCCCGTGCTCACTAATTCCCAATCACTCCCTCCAAATCCCTCTCCTGAACCTCAAGAGCTCTGCTGATGAATAAGGATGCCTCTCCCAAAATGCAGGATCTTCACCCAAACTCCACACTGCTTTTCCCAGGACTCATGGAAAACCTGCAGTCCCACAGCAAGAATTTAAATTCCCCCAAAACTTGAAACTCAGAAACTCGATTCCAAGCAGGAAACAGCTATTTGGAAACAGTGATGTTTCCACCAGCAAATTTTCCTGCTAGGCAAGTAGCTGCCAACTCCCAACCACTGATGGTCCTCATTATCTCTCCACTGATATAAAACATTCCCGACGGCGACGCTGCCACAGCAGCAGGAGCTCCACGGCAAGTGACACACGAGAGTTCGGAATGAGTATCCAACACCAGAACCATTTCCCTGTGGATTTTCTCTTCTGCCCAATCAGTATTGCCCAGAGAAGCTGTGGCTGCCCCATCCTACTGGAATTGTTCCAGGCCAGGGTGGACAGAGCTTGGAGCAACGTGGGATGGTGGAAGGTGTCCCTGCCCATGGCAGTGTCACACTCTGCGTTGCCTTCCAACTACACTGTGTGATCTTCCATGCTTCTTTCCTACTCAGAGCACCCTTATCCCACCACAACCCTTCTGCTGACCCTCTCCATCCAAGAAACTCTGTGTTTTAAGTGAGAATTTGCACTTGTTTTGAGTGAAAACCTGAAGTGTGAACCCACCCGCTCTGAATCCGCACATCTCTTAACAACAAAAGTGGATTATAAATTCACTAAAAGGATAAAAAGTAAAATTAGCCCAGATTTCAACAAGTTAAATATCATTAATTGTGGGCACTCTAGATCCAAAGACCAGGCTGCCTCTGCTTTGCTCTGTGCCTGCTCCTGTGGCAGCACCACACAGGACATGGCCCAGCACAACCAGGCCACGTGCAGGCTTTGATGGCTCTGGCACACTCGGAACCCCAGGCATTCATCCCAAGACACCATCCCAAGCCCAAGCAGGTCACACAGCCCAGGGCAGGGAAGGTGTGTGTGGCACTGAGAACTTATTTTCATCTTCCTCCAGCTCCAGGTGCTGCCAGCAACGGTTCAAGCCCAGCAGGATGAGTTTAAATCAGCCCCAGGCTTAGTTTAAACCAGCCTCGGGCTTGTTCTCCAGAGCTCATGTCATCTTCAGGGGATTTATCCCATGGAGAGCGAGGCTGCATTGCTTCAGTCCCCTCTTCAGTCCCCAAAACACCCTGGACTAATTTGTGGTCAGCCTGAACTGGCCCCGTGGGCCACGTTCCTGTGTGGAATACGAACTTCCTGATCCAAACCACGGGATACAACACACACACAGAACGAGCCAGAGCTGCCTCTGAACTGCTAAGCACAGCACACACCTCTGGAACCATCTGTACAGTTCCACCTCCCAGCTTCAGATCCAGCCTGGAACAGGCAATGAACTGGCTGCTTTCTGGGATCTCACCCGGAAAATGCAAACGTTGGACCAGAGGAAAACCCGCAGTGAGGTTTTTTCTGTGACCCTGGGGGAAGTTCAGAGCAAGATTTCCACCGGCCCCTCTGAGTGTCAAAGGTCTCTGAGGGCACCATTTACCCCTGCAGCAGAATTTAAAACAGACATGACTGTATTTTGAAGTATTTTATTTGTCACATTTTCCCAGGGTAGAAAGTTCTTGTGGCAGAAAACTCCACTGGCAAATAGTCACCCCTTTGTATTGACCCCCCTCTCGATTCATCTGCTAAACCCATAGATGGAAGTGGCTTTAGTGTTTCAGACAGTTTTGGCTTCTCTGCTGCTGAGTACAGTTGGATTAGTTTCTGAAATAGAATTGGCTCCCAAATTATTTGAGGCATTTGTGCTCAGGGAATGCTGGGAAATGTCATTAGCGTGCCATAATACTTTTGCCTAATGCTCTCCAAGTCTATGCCAAGAGAAAAAAAGGGAAAAACAGCGTCTATTTTGACTCCAGCAGCACAGCTTAAGAACTGTGGGAGCAGACCCAGAGCACTGCCCCGAATTCAAATGAATCACTGACAGCTCCAAACTTTAGGCTGAGTTTATTTCCTTTGTCTGGAGAAGAGGAGAATGCAAAAGCTGACGAAATAAAACCCAGATTTATGTTGGGCTCCTGGTAAGTTGGAGTCTCTTTGCCTACTCACTGCCTGTGGTGGATGAGGGAGGAAGAGGAACAACCCCCCTGCCATGTCAGTGATTTTCTGAGTCTCCCCCAATCCTGTCATTTGACTGTGTGCAGTCCCTTCAGCTTTCATTCACCACATTCCTCACCTCCTCTGGGGTACTCTCTGCTTCAGAGTCTCCTGCTCCCCACTCCCCTGTCTGTGCATTAATCAAGTGGTGAGTTTTTGGAGCTCTGACTTTTCCATCTGCTAATTAATTCCCATCCACGAGCCACCTCCTCCTCCACCCCAGAAGATGCTGTGCTCACAAGCCTATTTCCCTGGTGACTCAATCAGGAGGTTTATTACCAAGCTTTTTCTAGCTGTGCCCTGTGGTCTGACAGGAGCTTGTGCCGGTGTTCCCAGGGGCTGCCCTTCCCAGGAAATCACCACAGCCACATCCAACAGCTTCTGACACCAGCCTGCTCCTGGAACTGATGGTGCTCTGCAAGTACAATCCTACAAAACTACTCCAACCCCATAAAAAATTCATCAGAACGCTGAAGTGTGGAGCAGCCAACTACTTATTCCTTCAAAAATCCAGAATATTTTCAACACGTAGACATCCCAGACAACTAAAAAAGGAGTAAATAAGTCAAGAAATGCTGTGAACCCTCCTTAAAAACAAACCAAGCACCCAACAAGACTCTGCCAAGAGGCTGTGGGTGGACATGCTGTGGATGGAGATCAGGTTGGCAACGTTTAAAAGAAGATGCATTAAAAAATAAACCACCCAAAACAAACCAGGAGAAATCGCTTCCCTGCGGCGAGTCAGGCCAACATCATTAAACACAAGCCACGCTCATCAGTGCTAATTTAAAATGGGGTTCTCAGAGTGGTGACTTTGGGCCAGAGTCTTGCATTTATCTCCTCGGTGCTGAAGCAGCACCAGGCAGGGGCTGCTCAGCCTCCAACAAATCCTGCTCTTCCCTGGGCTCCAAAAATTCCCAACAAAAGCTTCACTGGGAGCAGGTGCAGAGACATGAACGCTGGAGGAAGCCTCTCCTGCCTTAGCAGTGGGTTCATATTGTCCTTTTTCTGTCCCCAAAGCACCGCTCTGCCCCACCCCAGACCTGCTGAGGTCGGTGGTTCGCTCCCCCCGGCCCCGCTGCCCCCAGCTCTGCCCACAGCGTTTCCCACAGGGAAATGAGGGATCCCTGCTGTGCTTCCCACTGCATTCCCACTGCCTAACCAGCCTCATCACTGCAATCCACTCAATACACCCAGCCCTCTTTGCCAAGGGAAGGTGAGCAGGCACAGTCACCCAAAATCAGTGGGTTTCACTTCTCCCCTGAGCCTCTCCATGGTTCTTCTACCTCCAGTCTTCAAAACCGTCTCTTTTTCCGCACACAACCAACCAGAAATAAAAATGAACCCTGCATGGTAGAGTCCCTTCAGCCCTGCCTCCCATCTCCAGCAGAGGATTTAAAAGCAGCCCACACAGGGGTACCCCCAAACACCCTCCCCACCTCTGGAGATGCAGAGCCCAGAAAAACCCCTCAGTCACAGTTGGGATCTTCATATTTGAGTCTTTCGTGTCCTTTTCTCTCCCACAAACTCGTGCAGTTGCTTTTTGCACCTATGTGACCACAGCTTAATGCAACGAGGAGATTTACAGATATTGCAGAGAAAGAAAATTGCAATGCAGATATTGCAGATGTCCTGACCTCAGGACATCTGACATGGAAAGGACCACTGAAGGAGTCAGAATGGCCTGTGGGGATCGTGCTGGTGGGGGTTGTGGCCGTGCCTGGAGGCTTTGTTGGCTCTAGAGGGTGAGAGTGGCACCACCTGGCTGCTCTTTGCTTGTTCACCTGCACTGGGAAGGAAAGGAAGAGCTAAAGGATCAAGCTGAGCCTTTCTCTTCATTTATTCACTGGAATGTTTCGGATTTTTCCAGCTGATAAAGATGTCAGATTTCAGGAGCTTTGGGCTGTTAAAAAGATGCAGGTCAGAAGGGAAAGCAAGACCCCCTGAGGAGGGAGATCCAACTTCATCTCAACTATGTGAGAGGCTGGGAGAGCTGGGGGGGTTCCCCTGAGAAGGATCCAGGAAGACCTGAGAGCCCCTTGCAGGGCCTAAAGGGGCTCCAGGAGAACTGGAGAGGGACTGGGGACAAGGCATGGAGGGACAGGACACAGGGAATGGCTTCCCACTGACAGCACTGGGTTAGATGGGATATTGGGAAGGAATTCTTGGCTGGGAAGGTGGGCAGGCCCTGGCACAGGTTGCCCAGAGAAGCTGTGGCTGCCCCTGGATCCCTGGAAGTGCCAGGCTGGACGGGGCTTGGAGCAATCTGAGCTGGTGGAAGGTGTCCCTGCCCATGGCAGGGGGTGGAACTGGATGATCTTTAAGGTCTCTTCCAACTCAGACCATCCTGGGGTTGTGTAATTTCCACTCAGGACACAATTTCTGATTGCAGCCCTCTGTGCAGGACTCAGATGAGGCTTCAGCTCAGCAGCAAGTGAGCTTCTCCTGCATCTCCTGCTTTTATGTGGAGTGGCAGAAAATCCACGGGGAAATGGAGTAGGAGGAGCCACCCTCCTCCCTCAGCACCAGTTACAGGAAAGATGACACGTGAAAAAGCACAGGGTTCTGTTTTTCCCACTGCACCTTTGGTGGGAATTAACATCATAGCCTGATCCCTTCCCCCTCTCAACTCCCACAGCCTCCCACCTCCCCACTGCCTCAGAGCTCACAATTTACCACCTGCCCTCGATCTTCTCTTTGCACTGACAACGTGTGGTAACTGCAACATCTTTTGGTGCAACAACTGATAAGGGAGATAAGAGCAAACAAGGAAACAGTGAGCAGGACACAGCCAAAAGCAATGGTACATCCTGCAGTGCTTCCTGTCATCTAACCACTGAAACGACACCAAAAAAATACCCAAACACTTCTTTTGTCTTTAGAACTTCACGGTGTGTGAAAATAAACACGTGGAAAAAAAAAATGAAAACGCAATTCCAAAATAGCGGAAAGAACGTCAGACTTACCAGGCTCTAACTTGATTATTTTTACAGCAGCCAGTTCTCCTGTGTGAAGATTTCTAGCCTGAAACAAGAGAGTGAAGACAAATTTAATTAAATTCTCCTGCAGAGGCACCTCACAGGGTCTTACAAAGTGTGCAAAGATAAATTACGATGTGTGTTACAAAGCTGAGAGTGACCTGGGTGAGGATTATCTGGGTTGGGAATTAGCACAGCATCAGCCTAGCTGGAATTGTGAAATGCTCCTGGCAGTTCTTTTGCAAGACTTGAAGACAACTACCAGCAAATCACAGAATTTAGGATGGAAGAGACCTCCAAGGTCATCGAGTCCAACCCGGAGCACCGAGTGCCACGTCCAGTCATTCCTTGGACACCTCCAGGGATGGGGACTCCACCACCTCCCTGGGCAGCCCCTGCCAATGTCTAATCCCCCTTTCTGTGAAGAAATGCCCAACCTGAACCTGAAAATGAGATTTCATGCCTCTCAAACACCATTTCTAGGGGGAGTTTCCACCGTGACGCACCAAGGGCTGTCAGAGCTCAACACCCATCTCGTGGTGCTGAAACCTCAGGGTGCACCGAAAGTGGAACTGAGAGGTGCAGGGGCAGGGGGGAGGCACTGCACAAGCAGCTTGAACAAGTCACAGCTCCTTTCCAACAACTTCATTCTGAAGAGCAACTCCTTCCAGCAGCCCTTGCTTCCCACGATCCTTGGGAAGAAGGAGAAGGGGTAGGGAGATCCAGTTAAGCCTTCACAGAACTGCCCCAAAATTCACACTGAGAATTCAGAGCTGGAGGGAGATGTTACAGAAAAGTCAGGCAGAGAAAGTTTTAAAAGGGGGTTTCATGAACACTTTTAACCATAACAACACGACCTGAATCGCTCAGGCACCACCACTCTAAAATTTTAGACACACAACCCGATTCAATCTGTGGCATTCCCCTTCTGCTGATCATCCAAAAGTTACAGGAGTCCAAACCCAATTGTTTCATTTTTCCCCTAACAAACAGGAAGAGTCTTCTGAACAGGTGAAGAAGTGGATTATAGCAAATGGAGGGAAAACTGGGTGAAATCCATTTGGGCAGTTATTTAAGATGAGGATGTGAAGCAAATCTGACCCTGCCAAGGGAGTCACTGCAGAACAAAACACTCTTCTCCTGTGGATGGATAAGTCTTAACAACAGGTAAAGCGAGAACCTGAAGGGTGAAGCCCCTCAGTTTTAACAAAACTTATCAAGCTTCCAGACAGGGAAAGGCTTTCCAACCAAGAAAAAAAAAACACAACAAAACCAGACCCAACCAAAAACCCACCCCAGCCATCCCTGGCCTTTCAAAGCCCTGCAGTGCTCAGATGTGAGGTGGGTGTCAAACGCAGGCCAAGGACACAAATGTGACTCAGCTTGAGGTCAGAGAGAGAACCTGAACAACTGTACAGTGGAACCAAACATCTGAAGGCCAAATCACTGAAGCAGATTGTCATCTGCAAACCACAAAGGAAACATTCACCACTTCTTAAAGTACCTTCCTACCGCAGCAAAATCCTTCAGCATCCAGAAGGAGAATGCATCCCAGCATGGATTACAGGATTAGGAGCTCTCTGCTCCTGTTACAGCTGATGATGCTGTTGGGAAACACGGATGTTCCCATCAGGGACACACCCCCTGCCTTGGGGAAGGCAGGGATTTCTCACTGTCCAGTGCTATCCACAAGGAGCTGAGCTGCTCACATAAAGACTGCACGGTTGCCAGAAAATCAGCTTCACCTCTGAAGCACAAAAAAATATCATAGCCCTTACAAATATTCCTTTTCCATACAAGCAGCAATTGCTGAAGGAAAAAAGCCTGAAGGAATGGATGGACTTTGCCAAAGGCCTCTTGGCTGGGATTGGGAGGTCCAGGCTGGAGATCGGTGCCGTTCCTGGCTCTCAGCGCCCCCACACAACAGAGTTCCACCAAATTCTACCAAATATTACCACCAAGCTTTTGCATACAACCCATACCTTGGACGTGGACTATTTCACATTTGAACCACCAAACTTTGCTGCTGGAACACAAAGCTCCCTGCTGGGTCGGTATTTATGAACCAAACAAATCAAGTTCCCTGAGCCACTCGCCCCCAAGATCAGTTTTCTGGCCCTACAGTTTCTTTTCCAGCCATTCTGAGGCTGGTGACACCAAACCCACCCATCATCATCAACTCCTGGTGCGCCAGCACCGCAGGTAAAAACTTTGCTGGGTATTCCCTGATCCTCAAAATCCTGGTTTGGATGCCCACAGGCGTGGAATGGCATAAGATCTTCAGTCTAGACAGCCGAGAGTGTGCAGCAAATCACCCAGCGTGCTTCCCACAGAACCCCATCCCTTCCCCCTTCCCACCTGTCAGCTGCAAACTCATCAATAATCACCTGCTGCTCCCTGGCACGTCATTAAAAACGCAGGCAGGCAAAGGTGAGAACTGGTTCTCCCTGGGACACGCCCAGAGAGGAGAAGTGTCAGCTCAGGAGTCCTCAAATCCTCGTGACAGGTGTGAGCTGAACCATCGTTTCCCAGCACTGATGACTTCACTGCCTTCTGGGTTTGGGTTGTTTTGTTGTTTGGTTTTTTTTTTCAGAAAGAATTGTGTGGTTATCAAGGAAGTCACAAAGCAGGAAGGCACCACATCAGCACTGCTGGCTTGGTGAATCAAACCTGCAATTCGACTGCAGATCAAAAATATAAATCCCTGTGAAGAATCAGTTAATGATCCATCGCTATTTCTTACTGAAATCTCTCAATATATCAACGTTTCTTATTTTTTCACTGCAGAGGGGGAATCGAAACGAGGCTAATAAAAAAATTACAGGTCTTCTACTCCTCTTAATTACATTTTTCAAACCCAACAGCAAAACACCTGCCTCTTCCCCACCCCCTGACGTTTCCTCAGTATTCCAAGTCTCAATTTAAAATTAACTGAAAGCAACCAGAGGAGCTGTTACTGCACCCCAAGTAATCCAGGCCTGTTCGGTATCTCACAGGCTGACATGGAAAATTGTCATTTGTATGCATTTATCTACATGAAGATGACATACAGACAATGAACCTTGATGATCTCTCCTGAACATTTCTAATATTTCAGTCTAACGGAAGATAAAGCCTGATAGGTTTGTTATTGGCTTTAAATTCTTCCAGCCTTGATTTCTTCAATATGCAAGGAAGCCTCCTGAGAACTCATCCAGTCATTAAAGGCTGAAAGACCAAATGCACACCTCCATCAGCAACGTGGTCCAGTTCCTGTGGACCAGAGTGGAGCCCCAATTCCCAGGATATTTTCTTTAAGACTTCCCTCAAGAGGAAAACAAGAGCTTTTGCTATTTATTACCACTGATCTTAATTTTATTCCACGAGACCCAAAGGTGAAAATCCTGCTCCACGTCAACTCGGAACGAAAATCAAACCCACGGGATTTTGGCAGGAGGATTCCACAGCTCCCAAAGCAGAAAATGTGACCTCCACAAGAAAGGGACCAGAACAAGGATGTATTTGAATGAGGTGAACCACAGCCAAATTTCTTCTGCTCAGTGTCACTTAGAGAGGACATTTCCTGAGAAAGCAGCCTTTTGGTCACCTCTTCCTTCAGCTGAGTGACAGCATCCCACTGAGCACAGCTCTTCCAGGATATGTCAGCAGCTGAATACTAACAGAACATCACATGGAGCCTGTGTTCAAAATAAAACAAAACTACTCCTCTTTTTTTGTTGTTTTTTTTTTTCTTTGAATATCCCATCGCGTCGCTGTAGGGGCCGAGCACATCACACCTCACACTGATGTGACAGCACGACGAGCAGGATTGTTTTGGGGAGCTGGGAGGGTTTTATAATGTTACACACTCAAAAAAAACCCCAAAAAAAACCAAAACATTGGGGTTTCCCACTGAGATTTAACTTTCCTCCCAAAAAGCTGCTGTGGGACAGCGGAACCTGAGGTGACACCCGTGGCAATCCCTGTGTGTGATTGTTTCCCACCAACACCACACGTGAGGAAACACGTTCTGGGTAGGACACTTTCTGCAGCCAACGACCAGAAATAACACAGAAAACTGGTTTCAGAACCAGTTGTGCACTCTGCACTTGTGTTTTATTTGTTTTCATGAGTGCAAGCCAAACAATTCCACCCCAGGGGGGTCCACAGGACTGAGCCACGTGAGACGCTCCAAACTTAAGAGAAATCTTGGACATCTGAATGCAAGTGCTCAGTGTCCTTTTCCAGGCACTGAACACCGAGGAAAAGAAAGATTCAGGCAGCAATATCCCTCTCCCAGCCTCCAAATCAGCAATTTGGATTTCCATGGTGAAACCCCCTCCTGTCCCCGGCACTGCTGTCTCATCTCCAGCCTCGGATCAACCGCCCGGCTCTCCGTTTGTTCCACTGGCTCTCCATTTAATCGGACGATAATTGCAGCTCCCCTGGCAGCCCTCCCACCCCTCCCCTTCTTATTCAGCCCTTGCCAAGCTTCACTCACCAGTGACCACGACGTTGTGCCGTCCCCAGCGCTGCCCGTTCCTCCCCAGTTACCGGATACCCCTTCAAAGGGTACCTGACCTCCTGCCCTGCCGCTGACACGGGAGCTTCTCAGCTGCTTTCCAGTTCCTGACCTCTTACCCTGTGCAGCTCTTAACCTGCTCTTTGTGGCATGGAAAATCCCATTATCCTGCCTATCTCATGGCACTGTCAAACAGACCCTTGAATTCACCTGCTGATGCATCTCTAAATTCACGTTTATCACTGTTCAGAGCTCTCAGCCAACCCCAGGAAATGTCTCTCAGCTGGGCTGCCCTAAATCCACGACAACAGAGTCCTTTCTTACACACAGCAGGTATTTCCTCTGTGATTAAAAACGAGAATCCAAAATATCACAGGCACTAGGGGAATTAAAAACACAAGATATCTGAACAAATCAAGACTATGTAGAGAAAGACAGGGGCACAGAGGCCCTGCAACAGCAGATGGGATCTTGAAGGTGCCACCAAATCCAGCCCAGGGGGGGTTTTCATCATTTGCTTGGGGTTTTGTTGTGAGCACACAGACAAACATCCCTAAAATCCATAAAAGTCATTACCCAAGAGGCAGTATTAAGAAATCTGACTGGAGCTGCCAGACTGAATTAGGTTTCTGATCTGAGCAGTTTAACATTTACCCCTCGAGCAAGTGGCAAGTGATGTGTGAGGGAAGGATTTGATCTCAGTGGACGGTGACTTGCTGGGCCTTAAAAGAATTTGATTTGTGCCCTAATGCAGAAATTCAATTAACTGTTCCTAGAGTTTATCACAATTAATTACACAATTATGATCTGCATAAACCAACCTGTCAGTTTCAGAAATTATTTGTAAATAGAGCGGGAAAAGTATCAGGCAGCTAAAACTACTGCTTTCCAGTTTTGGACTGAGCAGGGACTGTGCTGGTTCCTCTCCTGCTACCAGGGCAGTAAATCCTAAAATCACCCTCAGAAGACTCGTGGGAATGGCAAACAATCCATGGATCCTGCATGAGGCCAAACCCATCCAGGTGCAGTTCTAGGGTTGGGGGTTTACATTCTCTTTTATATAAATAAATCCAGCAAAACCAAGCCAAAATTCCCCACAGCCCCATCCCAAAAAACCCTACAGGACTGGGAAAAGTCCCTCCTGCTCAGTGCTGGGAGCTTCTCTGTAACAGATGCTGAACATATTCTTCTCCTTTACCTGTGATGGTCTGTGGATGGATTAAAATGTAGAAGATGGAACAAAAGAGGAAAGAAAAAAAAAAAAAAGGGACAACTCTGGCAAATGTTAATGCAAATCTTCCTGGATAGGCTGAGGTTTGTGCCAGACCTGTCACAGAATCCCAGAATGGTTTGGGTTGGAAGGGACCTTAAAGCCCATCCCATCCCACCCTGCCATGGGCAGGGACACCTTCCACTATCCAAGTTTGCTCCAAGCCCTGTCCAACCTGGCCTTGGACACTTCCAGGGATCCAGGGGCAGCCACAGCTTCTCTGGGCAACCTGTGCCAGGGCCTGCCCACCCTCACAGACAAGAATCCCTGCCCTCTGGCACTGGGAAGCCATTCCCTTGTCCTGTCCCTCCAGGCCATTGTAAATAGTCCCTCTCCATCTTTCTGGGAGCTCCCTTCAGGTCCTGGAATGCCACAATCAGGTCATACTGAAGCTTCTCTTTTCCAGGCTGAACAATCCCAATCCCTCCAGCCTTTCCTCATGGAGAGGTGCTCCATCTGTCCCTCCCATTCCTCTCCTAAGGAATCACCAGCTCACCTATGAATCAGATGTCTGGTTACTTTTTGCTGCTGGAAAAAGATACCTAAATATAATTTCTGCTTTTCAGTCTCTTTTAGGAAGCAGAATGATCCAGAGGCAATTGTTCACCCCACCATCTCCCAGCTGGATTTTTGGAGGTGGAGAGCAGTACCAGGCTCCTTTATAGTGGAGGGCACAGAAGCTTTCAGAAACCATTTCCCCAACAGAGACTTTATAGATTCAAGATACCAAAACAGAAACATCTGTAAACCAAAAATAAATGTGAAAAAGATAAATTTACAGGCTAATTTTACTTTCCAGTTTATCCTGAAGGGCATCACATGAGAGCCATCGCTCTGGATCTCCCAGGCTGAACGTTGTACCAGGACAAATATTGACTTTGTGGGTGCTTTCCACAGGGGCAATGCCACTCCTGGAGCTCCAGAACACCCATCGGGACAAAGCAGCAGGCAGAATTCCCAGCTGTCACTCCCTGTTTCCACATTTCCAGCACTTCCAGTTCCCCTCCTTGAAGGAACAGAACCCAGAACTGCACAGAAGCACCAGGATTTAAATAAATTCCACATTAAAACTTGAATCCCAGACCCACTCCTGACCACAGCTATAATGCAAATGAAGGTTTAAATGTTATTTACTGTTACTGGCAGCTGGTGAAATTTAGATAGTTTATCTCTTGCAGGGCAAATTGGGAGGAGGGGAACCCACCTTTCACTCCCAGACTTCAAACACTTTCTTCCTCAAGGCCAATTAACTCAAGCAATGAGGGATTAACAGCTCATTAATGACGTGGGGCCGACTCCTTTTATTCTCCAGAAAACCAAGGGAAGGATTTGTCCAAGCAAAGTGGCTTTGCAGCTCCCAGCAGCCGCTAAAACACTTAATTCTCATTCCTAGCCACAATAATTAAGACAAGGACCCGTGGCAGTGAGGATAATGATAATAAAGCAAAGATAAATGCATATCTTAACATTTTTTTTAGGAGGTTGGGGGGAAAAAAAGAACAAAAGAAGTCAGCTCTGCTTCCAAGCAGGGGTTGGTTTTTTCTCCTCCGAAATTCTCTTGGCAGATAATCCTTCGAAAAAATATTTGGCATCATTCTTTTAGAACTGAAGAGCTAAAGCTAGAAACAGCCCCCTGACCACAAAAATACCATTTAGCAACTAAGGCTGCACAAAAGATACAAACAAATACCACGTGATGGGGGAGGGAAAAAAAGAAATCTAAAAAAAAAAAATTTGATTTTGACTCAGCTGCAGCAAAAAAACTGAACCAGAAAAGGACCTTTTCGAGTTACAACCATGTGCATTAGATGGGTTTGAAAAGCTCCTAGAAATAGCTCACTTTCCTGGGGTATAATGCACATTTTTGAACCTGAGATCATGAAAATCAAAGCAGGTCCATGAAGTGGTTGATGTACTTAAATCTGAGCAGATGCCCAACAGCTTTGCTGGCCAGGGTAGAAAACAGGGGAAAGAAAATAGAAGGAAAAAAAAAAGAAAATATACCTTTAAATACATTAAGCTACAAACCAAGATGGATTTTAAAAGGGTTTATTCGCCAGAAGATAGGGAGAGTTAAGTATAAAACAATTTTATTGTATGAAATGCACAGACCATGACACAGGAAAAAAAAAATTAGTATTATGGAGAACACATTCAAGTAACATAAAAAGATTATGTATGTTATCAGCTGCAGGGGAATTTATTTATTCCTTAAGAGATGAAAGAACTAAGAGATGTGACAACCAAAACATTTGAAAGAAAATATCTGTGTCACTTCTTTTCACTGACAAAATAAAACAGTCTGGCTTTCCAGGCAGGGAGAAAACAAGTTTCTGAAGGAAAAAGCAATGGGTTGTGAGGTTTTTTGTGGGTTTTTTTTAATTAAAAGCTAAAGAATTTAAGGCCATCATCTACATCTTTACCAAAGAAAAGGGAAATTTTAACTACTTTGTTACCATGAGATAACACACAATAAACGTCTCTTCAGGGAGGTAAAACTGAGGAACCACCACTGGCATTTTAAAAGAGGAAAAAAACTGGAATTCTGAGGTTGCACCTCTTCCATCAAGCCTTTCAAACCCAAGGTACAAATCCATATTGGCTCCTTTTCCTTATCCTAATTTATCTGACACAACCTTAGAGAGGTGCAGGTGAAAAATGTGGATTTAAGCAGAAAAATCTCCCTCCAGCCAAGCTGTTCAGTGATCACCTCCTGAATATTTCAGTTCCTCAGAGATGAGCTCACGGTGCCAGAACTCAAAGGAACGAGCCCTAAAGTTGTCTTGATGAAAACAGAACTGGGTGGTTTTGCTTTTTGTTGTTGTTATTTTTAAATAAAACAGCAACCAGAAGTGAAAGAATGAATTAAAAAAAAACCAACAAAAACAAATGGCTGTTTCTTCTGCAATAAAACCCAACATTTACTTAACAACCTGAATTTCAAGGTGATGAAACAGTGATCAGTAATATTTCTATATTTCTAATGCAGTGGAAAATTCAAAATCCCAGCCCGGAATTCTGTTGGAATAAAAGGGAATTGACATTTCAGGAGGATTTTTAATGAGGAAAACCAGAAGTTCTCAATGTGCTAGCACAGGAGAAAGGTTAGAGACAAAATATGGGCTGCACTTCTGCTGATTAAGGGAAGAGGAAATGTGCTGCCATTTCACTACAGATGATAACTTGCACGATCTTCAGCTCTCTTGATCCTCTCACACTTTATTTTTAGCCAGAATGGAAGGGGAGACAATGTTTTGATTTTTCCTTTTGAATTTTTAACGTGTTTTTCTCCATTTCGGGCTGCTTAACTCACTGAAATGACGTCACTTGAAAGCAAGACTCCCTTAAAAATGAGAATCTTTTCCTACGCTTTAACCTCCAGTTACCAAGCACCACTTTCACCTCAGCCACCTGATTTCAAGCACTTGGCCAGGGGCTTCCTCACTTTCCTGGTTCAGTTTTCTTTCAAAAATGAACCAAACCCAAACTGCTCCAATATTGTGCATCGTGAGAATATTGCAGTGATAAATTAGGCCCGGTGATTAAACTGGAAGTTTCAAGGAATATTTTCAAGTTTTCATATACTTGGGAAGATTTTTCACCTTGCCTTAGTCCCATTTACCCCGAAATGTTTCCAAACTCGCCTTTGCTCGATCCCTGGGGGATTTTCGAGGCACATCCCAGGAAGCTGCCCAGCCTGCAAGCCCACAGGTCCCATCTGCAGTGAATGCAATCCTCTCCCTGCGGCAGCTGCGTGCATTTTCCATGGACCAGCCTTCCCTGAGCCAGACACCACTCAGGAATGTGCTGGAGAAAGCCAGAGGAAATCGTGGTAGGGACTCTGCACAGCCTGGCTGCTTCCCTGTTCCCAAAGCTATCCCTCAGCTCTGCTCTAGGAAGCACAACAAAAGCACACGGGGAAAGTTACTCAAGAGAATCATGGAATGGTTGGGGTTGGATCTTAAAGCCCATCTCATGGGACACCTTCCACCAGCCCA
This sequence comes from Myiozetetes cayanensis, assembly GCF_022539395.1. Classification (NCBI taxonomy): domain Eukaryota; kingdom Metazoa; phylum Chordata; class Aves; order Passeriformes; family Tyrannidae; genus Myiozetetes; species Myiozetetes cayanensis. Next base: position 699,850 of record NW_026087853.1, on the reverse strand, counting down.
GGTGGCTCCAAGCCCCGTCCAACCTGGCCCTGGACACTTCCAGAGATGAGGAATTGCACACCGTGCCTTCCTGGAGCAAAGCCACAGCCTGCCTGTCCTCCTCCTCCTCCTCCATCCCATCAGCAGCTCCAGCCAGCACAGTCAGTCCGTGCTCCAGACTTCCCACTGCGGGATTTACACAAACCTCAACACCCACGGAACGAGAGAAAGGGAAAATTTATGTTCATGGGCCCTGAGCAGGCGCTGGGTTGGATGCTGAAGAGATGGCAGATCATAAAACATTCCCAAGATCTCCCTGCCCACCCCCAGAAATCCCCTCTGTCCCGCTGGAGACGGGGAGCCAAACTCAAAAACAGGCTCTGGACAGGAACTGTTTGGCACAGTTTAAAAGGCACTGTGCTAATCCCAAAGTTAGTCCTGCCTCTTCCCAATTAATCAAGGAGCAGAGGAGCAGAGCTCAAGCAGTGCTTTAAATTTAATCCCAGACGTGCCTGACCAAACACAATGGTTTTATCAGAAACTGCTTGTCCTGGGGACTGTCTGAGGGCTGGGCTGGGAATACCTGCAAGGGATACATCAAACACTCTCCCTCTCCCCACTGCACGCCAAATGCCTCACATTTTCAGCTGCTGCTGTTTTCCAACCCCTCATAAATAAAACACAAAGCTGTTCGTCACTGGAGAGCAAGGAGCACTCACCAGGCAATGCTTCCTGTCAAATTTTAATGACTTCAGTTTGCTCAAGACAAAATACTCCTATAAAAGGTGGCCCGACCCCACCTTTATTCTTTTGACCATGTTTTACATCTCTGGGCCCGTGCAAGACTTTGCCACTTGTCTTCCCTTGGGATTAATGAGTAAATCCCCCCCAAATTTAGGGAGTCTGAGGGTTGTAACTGAGCTGTGATCCTGCATGTCTGCACATTAAACAGTGAGTTAAGGCAAATATAACACAGTCCTACATTGCTTGAATAACAATGGTCAGCAAGGAATCATCCACACAGCTGAGAACAGAACATAAATACAGCTTTTTGGGGTGGAGCAGCCCCTCAAATATAAGAAATGATGCCTTTAATGCTGCACAGGACAAAGCTACTCAAAAAAAGTACCTCAGGGACGATTTCTTATCAATAAGACAACAATGTCCCCCTGCAGTGATCTCTTCACTCTGAAGAGAAACAGCACCTGCCTTTCTGGAGGGTCTCAAAATTCCCATCTCAACAGGGAAAATCCAAAGAGCAAACCCAGCTCTTCACACTGAGCTGAAAATACAGTTCATTCAGCTTTTTACAGTCATTCTGTCTCCAGCCAAACCTTCCTCGTCTCTGTGAAAACATGAACCTCCCAGACACCACATTCCTGCAGAAGACACCAAAACAGCCTTGGGAGGAGAGTGATTCCAACACACCAAGATATCAAATCTGGCATTTTAAAGATGTCCCTTGGAGGGATCAGTACACAGAGCAGTTCTGGGCACCAGGACTGGGGGGCTTTGAGTGCACCCCTGCCTGCATCCTGCACAACCTTTTTACAATCTTCAGGAGCAGAGAGGTCAGCAGAAGCACAGAGCAACCCACAGGACAACAGACCAGGGAAAAATGCTGGAAGAGGCAAAGGCTTTGGGGTAAAAGACTCAGCTCTTGTTACTCTCCCTCTTTTGCACAAAATGTCAGATTTTTTCCTGCCTCTTCCCAAAGTACTGACCAGAGTCTGCTCAAACTGTGCCTTACTGTTACTCAGTCTCAAAAGTGAGCAATTTTGAGAGATCTGCGATGTCAAATCCACCAGGTCCATAATTCAGCTGCCTCTTGACACAGCAGAGAGGAATGTGCCACCCTGTCTCCTGCTCCCTGACTCAGAGATAAGACATTGAACCTTTCCCTAAAGCTCCTCCACTTTCCTGATGTTCCTGCCCAGGGAAGCTGTGGCTGCCTCATCCCTGGAAGTGTCCAAGGCCAGGCTGGATGGGGCTTGGAGCAACCTGGGCTAGTGGAAGGTGTCCCTGCCCGTGGCAGGGGGTGGCACTTGATGATTTTCCAAGTCCTTCCCAACCCAAACCATTTTATGATTCCATATAAGCAAGTACCCTCTGACCCCCGAGCTCCAAGCCCAAGTGAAGGAGAAGCCTGAAAGCAATTCCTTGGCTCACCCTCCCACGTGTTCTTTGACCAAAAAGCTCCAGAGACACGGCCAAGCTGCAGCTTCTCAGCAGTGTCTCCCATTCTCAGAAATTTTTGTCAGAACCATCTAGGAAGGAAGGGTTTATCCAGCCTCTGGATGCAATTTTTTACTGGACATCCAGAATGCACCCAAAATTGCCATAAACCACAAATCAAAGGCTGCTGCATCCACCAAACATTGCTGAGTGCTCTCTAATTGATAGGAAACCTTAAAAAAAAAAAATCAGAAAAGAACTATTCTAACTTGTTTAAAAAGTTTAAAATGCAAAATTCTAACACATGACAAAGCGTGAGGAAGTCACAGAAGCCCAGTATGGTTTGGGTTGGAAGGGACTTTAAGGATCATGTCATTCCACTCCCTGCCACTGGCAGGGACACCTTCTACTAGCCCAGGGTGCTTCAAGCCCCGTCCAACCTGGCCTTGGACACTTCCAGGGATCCAGGGGTAGCCACAGCTTCTCTGGGCAACCTGTGCCAGGGCCTGCCCACCCTCCCAGGGAAGAATTTATCCCTAATCTCCAGTCTAACCCTGTCAGGGTGAAGCCATTCCCCCTCATCCTGTCACTCCATGTCCTTGTGAAAAGTCGTGTCAGTCTCAACCACACGGATCGAGGCTGCCTTGAGCTGAAGAACAACCTCGTGAATATGGAGATTTACCCGCTTTGCCTCATCCTAAACGGGAAGCACCTTGGGCTGACGCTGCCTCCCCTCACCATTCCCAGCTGTATCCAACAGGCAGGTGCCAAACACAACGGAAGGTGGCAGGGACGGTTGTTTTCCCAGCTGGAGCGCGGCCGGACAGTTGCTGGTGTCAGCACAATGCGCTGCCAAAGCCCGCCACGGCCTCGCCGACAGGAAGAGCTGCTCCCTCTGACAGGGGTGATCCCTGCGCTCCCACCACGCTCCTCTGCTGACACAACTGGGACTGGCTCAGACACCTCAGCCCAGAAATCCTGGAGGCTCTCAAGGTCATCCAAAAGTGTTGGCAGTGAAAATGACCACTGAGTCTTCTGGAGACAGAGGTGAGGCAGATCCCGGTGTTCTGGTCTTTGTTCTTCCTTCCTGGAGATCTCCTCTGCTGTTGGGGGCTGGGGGGGTGTGTGTTTCAAAGGGGAAGGCATGAACTGCACTATTCACTTTCTTCTCAAGTGGAAAAGAAATCAAACCTTATTTTTAAGATTTTGGAGACTGCCTGCTCTTCAAAGTAAGAGACAGGGAGAAATAGGGAGAAACACAACTCCCACCACATAACTTACCATTCACAGAAAACATGGAATCCCAGAGTGGTTTGGGTTGGAAGGGACTTTAAGGATCATGTCATTCCACACCCTGCCATGGGCAGGGACACCTTCCACCAGCCCAGGTTGCTCCAAGTTCATCCAACCTGGTCTTGGACACTTCCAGGGATCCAGGGGCAGCCACAGCTTCTCTGGGCAACCTGTGCCAGGGCCTCCCCACACTCACAGCCAGGAATTCCTTCCCAATATCTCACCTAACTCTCCCTTTTTCTGTTTGAACCCATCACCCAGTGTCCTCTCACTGCAGCTCCTGATGAAGAGAAACATGAATGACAGGGGGTAACATTTACAGCCAAACTGCTTTGAACACTCCATGACAAAACCCAAGTGCTCAATAAGAAAATGTTACCAAATATCACAAATGGGAAAGCGAGGGTTTCACACTCCACTCCTGAATATCCTCACAGAGAATGTCAATAAGATGCCACTGAGCATCTTAGCTCTCAAAATACAAATCCTACTGATTTCATCCCAAAAGAAAAGCCTGTCATTTCCCAGAAGAGGAACTCCACAGGAACGAGAAGAACACTCAGCAGCGCTGGTTCCACGCCATCCCAAACACCCTCCTCATGGGAAAAAAAAAAGAGTACACCCAGCTCAGGCACGGCTACAGCAAACACTGTAACCAGAAGGCTTTGATGTGCAGAGTGGAATCCCCCCAGTGTGACAGATGCCTTATGGTCATTTATATGTGGCAGCAAGGAATATTCACCAGGGGTAGAAGTGCTGAGTCAGCACTGGTCAATCCAGTTGGTTGGCAGCTGCCAAAACAGATCCGTATAAAAGTTGGGAATATGTGATTAAAAACTGTCTCGACTGTAACTACACTGGTATCAAAAGACACCAACAAATCCCTTAATGCTCCATTCTTAACCCACTGATTTTAAGCAGGAAAATGCTTTAACTGCAAAGTTCTCACAATCTGTGAAATTAGAACGGCATTAAGGATTATTTTCTAAATATCAAATACAAGCTCTTAACAGCCTTTGGCTGCATCAGGAACTACACTCCAGAGCTCTGAGAATAAGGCAGTGACCACACAAGCAGAGCCAAAACCTGACTCAAACTAAACACAGCCCCACTTTTATGGTAACCTTTAAAAAAATAAAATAATAAAAAAAACCCCACAACTTTTTTTTGTTTTAAATTGCATTTGAGCAAAAAGAGTCCGTGTGTGCCACAATCCAATGTCACTGCTCACTGCATTTCTGCAGCAGCCCTGTGAGTGGTTTGGGTTGGAGGGGATCTTAAATTCCATCTTATTCCAAGCCCTTGCCACGGGCAGGGACACTTGCCACTAGCCCAGATTGCTCCAAGCCCCACCCCAACCTGGCCTTGAACATTTTCCCAATCTCTCCACCAAACCTATTCACTCAAAACCGCTCAGATAAAAAGTCCATGAAGGAAATCTCAGCAAGAATCAGCTCCAGTAAATGATCCCCCTGATGCAGCTCTGACTTTCCAGCTCCCTTCAGGACACACCAACTTCCACAGCTACAGGCAGACTTAATGTTCTGATGCAACCGAATTCCAGCAGCCAACCAAAATAAGGGCCAGTCTCATGCTATTCCAAGTGCTTCCAGAAAAACCTCGTGTTTACACAGCTCCTGATAGGACCCTGTTACCAAACCAGCCTCACACAAATTACCACCACAAAGCCCTCCTGGAAAGTTGCAGGTTCACTGACAGGTCACGAAACATCCAACCACCACCCCGTGGGAGTTTACCTGGGATGGGACCCGACCAGCCACTTCCTAGTGCTGGAGATTAAATTCCATTTACGGTTTCCAGCCCCTTTTCTAATTTTTCTGCTCCAAGACACCCGTCAGCTGGATGTTTCTGCATTAACCACACACACACACACACACACACATTTATTTCAGCATGAAACAGATGCATGGGCAAATTTATGCCTTTTTTAAATACTGGTTTGGGGTTTTCACGTTTAGGACTAAGGTGGGCAAACAGAAAAGCCAGATTACATTTGACAGAGTGGGGCCAAAAAAATACTGTATTATCAAATTCTAGTGAGTTCCTAATCTTCCTCATTAGAACCTCTTTCCAAAGTCAGTAATTTAAGAGAGCTTGGTATGATGTTTTAAGATAAATTACTCCAGTGGATCATAATTGGCATAATAATAATATCCCCTATTTAAAAGGAAAAAAGCTTTCCCACCACAGATAACTAACTCATTAGGATTGTAATGGAAATCACTTCCAAGACTGCTAGACCCAAACTTGGATCTATTTACACACGCTGTGAATAGACAAGAAAAGAGTTTATTTACAGATGGTTTCTCCCCCAGCCTGAAATGCATTTTGGGGAAAAAGAGATAAATATTAAAACAACATCAACAATCCAGCACTTACCAGCAATACTACAATCAACCATTGTGTGCCTTGTGACAGACAAGAGAAATAAAACCCACAAAGACTAAGAAAACACAGCTCAGTTTTAAGCTTTCATGGCAGTAATGAAAAGCAAAGTGGGCAGGAAAATTTTAGAAAAAGCCTTAAATATTCTTCTGTAACTTAATAGTGAAGAGAAATATTTGCTTAACCTCCGCCTTCACCATCCAAAAAAGAGCCAGTTACTCTAAAAGCTACCAAATGCCCCCAGAAGAATTTGAAGCATGAACCACCACCACCAGAAAGCATCTGGGGAAGAGGCAGATGTCCCACAGCCAGAGCCTGCCTGGCTTAGACATCCCCAAAACAACTGTGCTGGAGACGCTGGTGACTCATTATTAGCCAAGGAGCAGAGAAACCACTTGAAGAAGCGAGGGGAAAATTCCATGTTAATTTAAGAGCACTCTCCAGCAAAGCCTCTCCGAGCTCTGCGACATAAAAACAGTCGGATATTCACTAATAAATGCGTTTTGTAAACACTACTGACAGCCCTGGGCCAGCACAAGATGTGCCATCTGCACTTGAGACTCACCAGGCACTAAGGAAAATAAAAGCACCGTGTTTACACGTTAAGTCCTTTCAAGAAAAAAAAAATAAATAAAAAAAGGTCTGCCTGACTTTTAAAATTATCATAACATCAGTGACTTCGAAAAATAAAAGTTTGCTGTGCATATTTGTCATCAGAGGCAGTGCCATCTGATTCAGTATTCCCTTGATACAGTTCCTCCCTGTTGCAGGGCTTTACAAAAACAAAGAGCAAACCAATGACCTAGAAACAAATGTGGCCTCTCAAACTACTTTAAACTCATTAACTTTATACTTCTTTCAGGCTCATAACAACGTCTAAAACGACTGCCAAAAACTTGGATTTAAACTTGCCAGGCTGCACTAGGAGAAGGTTTGGGTTTATTCCTTATCTGAAAGCCTTTCAGGAGTCAAAGGCACATTTTTTCATAACCCAAAGAATGGGAGGGGGTGGGGGGAGAGGGCTGTGGGGATGTTTTTTGTTGTTGTTGTTTAAAGGGGATATGTTTACATGGCACAGAGCAGAGCCATGAATTCAAACCAGCTCCGGAACCGGAAGCTGGATGACATGTCAGCACAGCTCTCCTCTAATTACCAGGCTAATGAGAAGCAGAATATTTCTTTTTCCACAAAGAGATGACACAAAAAAAAAAAACAAAACTTCCCTGCAACACAACTAGTTATTTCTTGTCGTGCTGCCCTGTGCTAGGCAGGCACACACAAAACGAAGCAGCTCAAGGTATGCTGAGTGCCAGGTTTATGACAGCTGAAATGTTCTTTTTAAAGGATTTAGCGCTGGAATTCCTCGGAAAGAAGTTGACTGATCTGTGCACAGCATCGTAGGAGAAGAAGAAAAAAAAACAAACAAAAACAAAAGAGGAAAGTAAATATGCACCGTGAAAGCTTTTAAAACTAACTCCCCGAGGTCATAAGTAACCATTTCAAAGGGGTGGTGGGAACAGGATCCATCTATAAAACTTCAATTTGAACATTAGCAAAGAGCCCTCCCCCAGCACGGGCAATTACCGCTGCCTTTCATGTGGCCCAGGAACACACCTTTCCTTGCACGCTTGGCTGTGTCAGGTCTATTTTAAACGCACTCAACAGCACTACAAAGGGAAACATCACACAGCCTCCCTTCCCTTGCAGCTGAACGTGCAGGTTGCCCAACACAGGCTGGAAAATTCAATGCTTTCTTTAAAAAGCCACCCAGCCCTAAAAGCTGCCGGGCATCCGTGATGCGTGTCCTGATGGATGGGGAATGTCCCTGATGGATGGGGAACGTCCCTGATGGATGGGGAACGTCCCTGATGGATGGGGAATGTCCCTGATGGATGGGGAATGTCCCTGATGGATGGGGAACGTCCCTGATGGATGGGGAATGAGCTCATGTGAGAGCAACACACCAGCTCTACACCTCCTGTCCCCCATGGCTGTGGTTCTGGCAATACAGATTCACAGAATCACAGAATGGTTTGGGTTGGAAGGGACCTTAAAGATCTCCCAGTTCCACCCCCCTGCCGTGGACAGGGACACCTTTGGCACGCACCATTTCGAGCGCATCTACTCGATGTGCTGCGCTTACTCTACCCTCGTGCTGGAACTCCGTTCCAGCTTCTGAAGAGCTTTAATCTGCTTCTGCCTTTCGCGGGCTATTATTAACCTCGGGGATAAACTTGCACCCTTTTAATCGGGTGCTTTAACCGGGTGCGTTCTGGAAAACAGGTACGGCCAGCAGACATCCTCTACCTCCTCAGCAGACATCCTCTACCTCCTCCGGCAGTACCGTGGAAAAGGATCACCCGCAATATTCACCAAGTCAAGCCTCGAGCGCAAATCACAGAATCCCAGGATGGTTTGGGCTGGAAGGACCGCGGCATTCCACCCCCCTGCCATGGGCAGGGACACCTTCCACCAGACCAGGTGGCTCCAAGCCCCGTCCAACCCGGCCTTGGACACTCCCAGGGATGGGGCAGCCCCAGCTCCTCCGGGAAACCTCTGCCCTCACGCCCAACCCTCTTAAAGACAAGCGGGAACCCCCGGGCTGTGCCAGGGGCGGCCCCCGGCGCCGCTCACCTTGTACACGTCGCCGTAGGTGCCGCTGCCGACCCGCTGGATCAGCTCGTAGTCCTGCTGCGGGTTCCGCCTCAGGATGTCCCCGCTCGCCCGCGCCGCCGGCTCCATGTCCAGCGCCGCGTCCCTCCGGGATGCTCCTACCGGCCCATGGCTCCTGCGGCGGGGAGGGGGGTCAGGGGGGCCCGGCCCGGCCGAGACAAAGGCGGGCGGGCGGCCGCGCCCTCCGCGGCTCCCGGGGCTCGCCGGGGCCGAGCAGGAAGCGGCGGGGCCGGGCGGGCTGGGCTGGGCTGGGCGGTGCGGGGCCGCTGGGGCCCGTCCGCCGGGGCGGCCAGGCCGGGCCGGCTCCTACCTGCGAGCCGCAGCCCTTTGTCCCGCCGGAGAGGGAGGGAGGGAAGGAAGGAGGGAAGGAAGGAGGGAGGGAGGGAGGCAGAGAGAGCGGCCGCCTCCTTCTGCTTTCCCTCCTCCTTTTCCTCCTCCTTCGCGTTCTCCTTCCGCGGCCGAGCCGCGCCGGGTCCGCTCGGGTCGGGCCGGGCCGGGCCGGCAGCGCCGCCGCAGCGCCCCGGCGCGGCCACGGCCGGCCCCGCTCCCTTCCCCTCCCTTCCCTTCTCCTCCCCTCCCCGCCCGGCCCCGCGGGAGGGGGAACCGCTGCCCCGGGGCTGTTACCGGGCGCTGCCCCCCCCAGCCCGGGGCCTGCCACGTCCGGAGCCCGTGGAGTGGTGACAGGATGGCTGGAGTTGGAAGGGATCGTATAAAGATCATCCACCTCCAACACCCACCCTGCCATGGGCAGGGACACCTTCCACCAGACCAGGTGGCTCCAAGCCCCGTCCAACCCGGCCTTGGACACTCCCAGGGATGGGGCAGCCCCAGCTCCTCCGGGAAACCTCTGCCCTCACGCCCAACCCTCTTAAAGACAAGCGGGAACCCCGGGCTGCGCCAGGGGCGGCCCCGGCGCCGCTCACCTTGTACACGTCGCCGTAGGTGCCGCTGCCGACCCGCTGGATCAGCTCGTAGTCCTGCTGCGGGTTCCGCCTCAGGATGTCCCCGCTCGCCCGCGCCGCCGGCTCCATGTCCAGCGCCGCGTCCCTCCGGGATGCTCCTACCGGCCCATGGCTCCTGCGGCGGGAGGGAGGTCAGGGGCCCGGCCCGGCCGAGACAAAGGCGGGCGGGCGGCCGCGCCCTCCGCGGCTCCGGGGCTCGCCGGGGCCGAGCAGGAAGCGGCGGGGCCGGGCGGGCTGGGCTGGGCTGGGCTGGGCGGTGCGGGCCGCTGCGGCCCGTCCGCCGGGGCGGCCAGGCCGGGCCGGCTCCTACCTGCGAGCCGCAGCCGCTTGTCCCGCCGGAGAGGGAGGGAAGGAAGGAGGGAAGGAAGGAGGGAGGGAGGGAGGCAGAGAGCGGCCGCCTCCTTCTGCTTTCCCTCCTCCTTTTCCTCCTCCTTCGCGTTCTCCTTCCGCGGCCGAGCCGCGCCGGGTCCGCTCGGGTCGGGCCGGGCCGGGCCGGCAGCGCCGCCGCAGCGCCCCGGCGCGGCCACGGCCGGCCCCGCTCCCTTCCCCTCCCTTCCCTTCTCCTCCCCTCCCCGCCCGGCCCCGCGGGAGGGGGAACCGCTGCCCCGGGGCTGTTACCGGGCGCTGCCCCCCCCCCAGCCCGGGGCCTGCCACGTCCGGAGCCCGTGGAGTGGTGACAGGATGGCTGGAGTTGGAAGGGATCGTATAAAGATCATCCACCTCCAACACCCGCCCTGCCATGGGCAGGGACACCTTCCGCTAGGCCAGGTGGGTACAGGCCACGTCCAGCCCGGCCTTGGGATCCAGGGGCAGCCACAGCTTCTCTGGGCAGCCTGTGCCAGGGGTCTCACCACCCTCACAGCCAACAATTCCTTCCCAATATCCATCCTAGATCTCTGCTTTTCCAGCTTAAAGCCATTCCCTCTTGTCCTGTCCCTCCATCCCATGTCCCAAGTCCTCTCCAGCTCTCCTGGAGCCCCTTTAGGCCCTGCAAGGGGCTCTCAGGTCTCCCTGGAGCCTTCTCTTCTCCAGGCGAACCCCTCCAGCTCTCCCATCCTGGCTCCAGAGCAGAGGTTCTCCAGCCCTCGGAGCATCTCCATGTGTTCCTCTGACCCCCTCCAACAGGTGTTTATTGTGGAGGGACAAGTGTGGGGGCAGGCACGGCCTTTAGCCTGTGCCCCTTGGTTTGAGGCAGGAGGAAAGCCCCCAGCTTGCCTACACCACCTGTATATTATATAGAACTCTATCCACATGTGTATTTCTACCAAACACAAGGCTGAGCTTTCCATCTTTCCCACCAGAGCCGTTCCTTCGTGTACACCCTGGTCGGGATTATCATCGGCCGCCGTGGCAAAACTGAGCGGAGCTCCGGAGGCTGGGATGTTCCCAGAGAGGCTCTGAGGTGCAAGAGGAGGATGTAGGACTGCTCTGGACTAATCAGGCACCAGGGCATTTAGCTCTGTGGGCAGCCAGTGCAGTGAGAGTCACAGGAGAATTACCTGGGACCTGTTGGGACTTGCCTCCTTGGGCTCCTAAAGCTGAAAAAGCTTCTGTGAGACTGTGCAAAGTGGAAGGTATTCTGTAGCTGCCCTTCTCTCTTCGGAGGACAATTATTTTCAGCGAAGCAGCTGAAATTCTGAGCAAAACCCACCTCTGGTCTCTCCAGGAAACCCAGAGGTTGGGGGATACAGAGGAATGCTGGAACTCGCAGTAGCATTCACTGCACATAAAAGCATTAAGGCCTAAAAAAGGAGGTGTGATTTTTTTCTAGGCGTAAAAACTACCCCGTTCTCAGCGCAGGAAATACGTCTGCAGAAGTTAGGTAGGAAAAAAAGCTCAAATGGATGCCAGATGTACGAGTCTCTTTGGTGTTCAGGATGGTTATTTAAGAACAGTTTCTGCGTTTCTGGCAGCCACACAGCCCACGCTGGTCCAGTATAGTCTAATGACAGCGTAGCTGGACCTTGATCCTCGGTTTAAAATGGAGTCTGGGTTTTAACCCCAAATTGGGAATTGTTTATGGGCTCATTTGAAACCGTGTGTGTCAGGAGCAGGCTCCAAAATGTAACCTGCCCTGCTCCCCAGAGACAGAGGGAACTCAGGGCTGCTCTTAAAGAGGTTCCCATTTAATTTCCCTTTGTACTCTGAGAGCTTTCTACATCCTGTATGTTCTCTCCAACATAAATACCTAAGTTTTCCTGAACCCCCAACAAACAAGAAACTATTTACCCTTTAGGGAGCTGTATTTCCTCAAGTGATTTTTAACAAAACAATCACCTCTCCCCTCGTAAATCAGCTTCCTGTGCTCCTGGTCCGGAGCTGTTTGTGTCCTTTTTCTTTCCCCTTCCTCAGCTGAGGGTTCGGATGCTGCTTTTCACTCTATTGATTTGCTGCTCTTGACAAGCCAAGGAGGGACAGCGCAGGAAAAAGGACATTTCATTTTCCAGTGGCAGAGGGTGCATTAAGGCTTGGCCTCCTTGAACACCTCACAGATCCGAGGGCTGGAATTTCACGTCAAAGCTCCTGTATTTTGTCCTTGCTGGGTTAAGTTTCATTTTCCACCTGGAGGTGTTGTTTCTCATCCCATATTGCCAGAGGTGAAGAGTGGGTTCTCAGAGCCCATCTTGTGTTCTGAGCTCCAGTCCACCTTTCCCAGCTGAGTCTCAGTCCCTGCTGGAAGCGCCACTGGAAAGCATACATGGATAAAACCAGCCCTGGGCCTGTATCAGTGTTGCCATTTCATGATCAGAAAAAGTGAGGGAAATGGAGCAAATGGCCCCAAGGTGCACCAAAGGAGGTTTAGGTTGGATATTAGGGAGAATTTCTTCATGGAAAGGGTGGTCAGACATTGGAACAGGCTGTGTTGGAATCACCATTCCTGAAGGGATCCAAAAACCGTGTGGATGTGGCACTTGGGGACGCGGGCTAGCGGTGGCCTTGACAGTGCTGGGTTAAGGGTTGGACTCGATCTTAGAGGGCTTTTCCCACCTTAATGATGTAATTAACGATTGTAACGAGTTGTGCAAGGCTCACAGTGCGAGGACATGGCTGGACACGGCCCGCGCTGCCAGGCGTGTTCCTGAACAAACCCCGATTCCTGCTCCGTGTTTTCCGCCTTGGACCACATCGCTTTTCTGGTCGCTTTTCTGGCCAAGCGTGTTTCGGAATGTGCTTTTATGCACAGCATCTTTCTGTCTGAATGGGTCCCCAGCCTTAAAAGGAATGTTAAGTGGTTTTACATAAGGCATTACGTAGGATTAGAGAATGTGAGCTGTTTGTATTGTAGTCTTAGGAGGAGGAACAGCCAAGGTTATTTTAACGAGACACCGACCGAGATTCATCTGCTAACGGGAGGTGCACGAATTTCTAACTGAGCAGTGTAATGAAGGTGGTTTCAGAAGCAGCAAAATGTTGGATGCACGTTCATTGGCAAATGAGAAGTGCTGAGGTATGAAACAGCAGCACGGGGAAAAGATACTTCAGCCCTAGTTTTTGTGAAAATCTTTTATCCCAGTGGGGACAGTTGGGGTGGCAGCTGCTGAGGGCACGTGATGACAAGGACCAAAATGCCTGGAAAAATCTAAAGGGCAGAAAGAGGGAGAGGTCTTGGCAAGATGGGTGGAGGGAACACCCAGCCAAGGGAATAGCTCTGGGCAGGAGAAGGAGGCCTGTTCGATGCTTCTTACGTTCAGCTTGGGAATTCACTTGGGAAAGTCCAACATAAACTGAGGATCTCTGCAGTGGTTGTGCTGAGGTGCCCTGGGAAGAGAGAAGCCTTTTCAGGCTGTCAGGAGCCTTGTCTCCCTTGCAGGAGCAGGAGAATGAAGTGAGGCACAGCTCAGAGCCTGTGCAGGGATTTGTTTTTCACGGAAGGAAGAGGAGCACTGTGGCTATACATTATTTTTGTGTCACCCTGTTTACGTCGATGTATCTCAGGAGACTTTTGCAGCTGATTGTGCTGTTTGCATTCAAAGGAAGGAAACCAGCTGGATGCCCTTCCCTCCCACGTGCACATGCAGGAGGGCAGAGGTGAAGCCCAGCAGCTCCACCAAGAGCAACAGCTCAGCACGAGGACGCAGGAAAACGTGGCCACTGCACTAAAAACAGCATCAACAAGGGGCGTTCAGAGCACTGCCTGGAAACCAGGCTGCTTCCCACGTTTCCAGGTGCACGAACCTGGCTGGAACATATTGCAAATATCTTGCTGAATCATCCAGGCAGGTGGATTGGGCTGGCCCTGCCAAGGGGAGCTGGAAGCCTCTTCCTGGCCGAGGTGTATCTTCCAAGGGGAAATCCTAGAAGCAAACTTGGCACGCGCAGGGTTTGGCTTGGACTCACTGAAGCCACGTTGCAGAAAAGAAAAGAGGCTGGTGAGGAAGGATGTTTTCAATGTGATGTCCATCTGCCCGTCGGTGCAGGAAAGAACAAATGCAAAACAGCGTCGGAAATAGATGGGAAGTTGGGCTTAGGAGAGATCTCACTGACCTCTGAAATGAAAATCGGGAGTTGGAAGGGAAAGGATCATCCAGTCCAACCCCTGGCCCTGCCCAGGACACCCCAACAATCCCCCCCTGTCCCTCAGAGCGTTGTCCAAACCCTCCTGGAGCTCTGGCAGCCTTGGGGCTGTGCCCACTGCCCTGGGGAGCCTGTTCAGTGCCAGCCACCCTCTGGGGGAAGAACCTTTTCCTAATAGAGATAAACAAGAGGACCACAGGTGGTGCAAAGGCAGCCTCTGAGGTAAAACCAGGCCTGTGGGCTTGGTTTGCTTGAAGCTTTGTGCTCATGGCTCCAAATCTCCTTTTTTTTTTTTAATTCTTAAGGAGCTCCTTCAGTTTCCAGAGCATCTTCCAGGAGGCAGGACCTTCACAGTGACTGATTAAGCAAGCAATTTAATTAAACTGCTGGAATCCTGTCTCCTCCACAGTGAAATACCTCTGTTGCAGCCCTAGTGTGCAATGCTGTTTACAGAAGCAGCAAGGATAATTCCTTTGGCTGCAGAGCCCCTGTAAATGTAGGCGGCCATAGCACAACTCGGGGTGAGAAATGGGAACAGCAGGAATAGCAGGATTTCCTAAGCAACAAAGATCTGCTTCACTTAAAATACTTCAGTAAGAAAAGAAAAAAAAAAAACACAACAGAAAGACATTAGGGAGGCTTTAGCTCCAGGAGTGGGGAAAAAACCTGGTGTTTCCTAGGAATTGTGGCCTCTTAACCCAAGGATAAGGGTGCAGAAATTAAACCAGCAGTGACAAATGTGTGATTCCTCTCTGCTGGGGAGACATCCCCTTGCAGCGCTCCCAACACGGATTCCTTGGACTTTCCCGTGCAGTTGAGAAGAAGCAGGGAAGGAGCGAAGGCGGAAGCGATCACAGAAACTGCGGGGAGGAAGTGAACAATTCCAGGATCCCTGGATAACCACAGATCTGCCACCTCTCAGGGGGGCTCAGCCAGCACCTTGGCGAGGAAAACCCGTGCGGGTGGCACCGTTTCCCTCAGCAGCAAGTCCGTGGTGGCACCTGAGCAAGAGCAGAGCCCTTGGCAGCGCCGTCCCTTCGGCACCTCTTACGTAAGCGTTGCACAACGAGGGGCCGGGGATATGAAAAGCAACTCTTAGGAGCCGCCTGGGTAAGTGGGACAGTGGAATCAAGGTAAATTATGAAACAGCTCCTGCCACTGGTACACATGAGGGACTTCATTCCAGGTTTTCTCCTCATTCCGGGGCATTCCCAGTGCTGTGTCTCCCCGTCGCACCGATCGGGAACCGCCGGCTCCGCTCCGTCTCTCTGTGGTGTTTTCTCTTTTTGCCTTTATTTAGTGTCATTTTTCCTCAAGAATCCTTCCATTCTGTGCCCATTCAGTGCATCTGCTGCGGAATCAGCTCTTTGTGATCCGGCAGCAAGAACAGAAAGATGCTTCCTGGGAAGGAAGGGCTGTTTGAAAAGTGGGAAAATAAAGGGAGGATGAATCGGTGGAGCGGAGGGATGGATGAAAATGAACAAATGCTGAGTTCACCCCAGGAAAACAAAATCATCTGCAAATCCCACAACTTGGGATCATAGGAAATAACGCAGGAAAAGGCCTTGGGAGTTCATGGAGACAATCCCTCTGGAACAGCACAGGATCAAACCTCTCCGCTCCTCTTTCGTTTGGGCACCACGTGCCATAATGGCAGGAGAAAAGGAGAAAATGCCAGTAAATGGGGCAGTGCAAGCTCGACCTGAGCAGCAATTCTCAAAGGGAATGAGGAAAACAAGACCTGAGCCCATCTCAGTTTAATTAGACTTTCAAATTAACAGATTTCCATCCTCTTTTTTTCCCCCCCTCTCCGTTTCCCAGCTGCTTTTCTTCTCATCTCCCCTTTCAACCCCTCTGAACCCCTCTGAGTGTCCAGCAGAAGAAATATTCCCTCAGCACACCAATCTCTTCTCTGCTACACTGAAGCAGCAACGGGCCTGGGCAATTTTGGGGATCATTTGTAAAAATCCTAACGGAGCTTCTGCAGAGCTGAGCTCCTCGTGGTCCCAGTGCCCAGCAGGATCCAGCTCCCTGCCACGTGAGCCAGCACTTCAGCCAGCCAAAATGAGCCAAAATTATATGTTTCATCCTGATGCTGTAAACACAGGGAAGGAGCCAACGGGGGAGGCAGTCACAGAGTATTGGAGAAGGCACTTAGGAATTAGGTATCAGCATATCAATGGGAGCCCAACAACACATGGCTTTGGCAGGGATCAGCTGCCTGGAACAGCAAATTGGTTCGTTTTTCAATGTTTTTCCCTCTGTCAGAGATGAAGAGCAGATCCTGCCGGCTCCTGGGATTCCAGCAAAGCTGGATGGCCACCGGCTTTCCCCGACCGCTGCAGGCCAGAGTCCAGAAATGAGAAGCATTCCCCCAAAATCTGCTCTTGCAGATGCAGTCGTGGGGCTCAGTGCCCTCTGGTGACCACCAGGTTTGCAGTTTAATGGGTTGCTCCCTGAGCACTGTGCTGTGCATCTTCCAAAGGACAGCACTGGGATGTGGCTTCAGCAGCCTGTTGGAATCACAAGTGTGGGCAAACACTGGGTGAGGATGAGCGTGTTCAATCCCACGTGGTCCACATGGGGAGGGTGGGAATGGGCAAACTCCCTGTGGCTGGCATTGCCCAGAAAGCCAAACACGTGCTGGGCTCATCCCCAGCGCTGTGGGCAGCACGGAGAGGGAGGGGATTATTCCCCTCCACCCTGCTCTTGTGAGAGAATCCATCTGGAGTTCTGTGTCCAGCTCTGGGGCTCCCAACATAATGAGGATGTGGAGCTGCTGGAGCGAGTCCAGAGGAGGCCACGGAGATGCTCTGAGGGCTGGAGCCCCTCTGCTCTGGAGCCAGGCTGGGAGAGCTGGGGGGGTTCCCCTGGAGAGAGAAGGCTCCAGGGAGACCTGAGAGCCCCTTGCAGGGCCTAAAGGGGCTCCAGGAGAGCTGGAGAGGGACTGGGGACAAGGCATGGAGGGACAGGACACAGGGAATGGCTTCCCACTGACAGCACTGGGTTAGATGGGATATTGGGAAGGAATTCCTGGCTGTGAGGGTGGTGCAGGCCCTGGCACAGGTTGGCCAGAGAAGCTGTGGCTGCCCCTGGATCCCTGGAAGTGTCCAAGGCCAGGTTGGATGGGGCTTGGAGCAACCTGGGCTAGTGGAAGGTGTCCCTGCCCATGGCAGGGAGTAGGAATTAAATGGCCTTTAAGATCCCTTCCAACCCAGGCCATTCTGTGATTCCACGTTATGAAGCACAGCTAAATCTTCCCCAGAAGTGCCCACCCCAGGTCTTCAAGCTGCATCGTTTGTGCCACATCTGCACGTGCACAGTGCGTATCTCCTGCTGCCCGTGGATTCTGCAGGCACAGGTGGAACTGGGGAGCAGGAGCTGGCTCACCCCCAACCCCAGGGCAGGATCCCTCTGGGGAATTCTCAGCTCCCGTGTTCCCGTGTGTTCCCTGCATGCTCTGGGACAGGGCACGTCGTGTGTCTGAGCTCTGTGTGTGCAGGAACTGTGGGGCTCTGCTTTGGGAGTGACCCCACCTGGGTCCCCCAGCCATGCCCCCTGTGGGTGGGTGCCTGTTGGGGTTCCCTGTACTCCAGATAAGCTGGGTGCCCCAGTGCAGATTCCTCCAGGGTCTGGGTGCCCATGGGGGTGCCCAGTGCCCCTCAAGAGTGGATGCCCCCCAGGTGTGGATGCTTCACATGTGGGTGCCCCCATGATCCCAGTGCCGTGGCAGGAGTGACCTGGACGTGGGACCATCCTGTCTGTGCTGGGTCCTTCTATCCACGGGCCCCATGGCTGGGTGCCCAGTACCCCAGACAAGCCTGGTTCCCCAGACAGGGATGCCTTCAGTGTCTGGGTGCCCATGGGGGTGTCCAGTCCCCTCCAGGTGTGAATGCCTCCAGGTATGGATGCTCCCCATGATCCCAGGGCCCTGGCAGGGGTGACCTGCATGTGGGTGCATCCTGTCTGTGCTGAGCCCTCCATCCATCTCCCCCATGAGTGGGTGCCCACGGGGGTGCCCAGTCCCTCCTCATGTCAATGCCTCATACATGGGAACCCCCATAATCCCAGTGCCCTGCCACGAGTGACCTGGATGTGGGACCATCCTGCATGTGCTGTGTACCCCATCCATGGCCCCATGTGACTGCATACCCTTAAGGGTGCCCAGTGCCCCCAAGGTGTGGATATCCAGCCCCCCGCGATCCCAGTGCCCTGCCAGGAGTGACCTGGATTTGGGACCCTCCCCGCCTGACCCCCCCATCCAATCCCCCCGCCGCGGGTGGGTGGGTGCCCGGGGGGGTGCGGGTGTGTGTATATATGTGTGTGTGAGTGTGTGTGTGTGTGCCCCCCCGAGCGCTGCCCGCGGCTGCCCGGGGGCCGTGCCGGGCCGTGCGGCGGGCGGGGATGGTGCGGCTCCCGCCGGCTCCCCGCCCGCCCGCGCCGCCGCCGCAGCCCCGCCAGACGCAGCGCGGCTCGGAGCGCGCACGGAGCCTCCTCCCGCAGCCGCCGCCATGGCCCGGAACCGCCGGGACAGGAGCAGCTGGGGTAGGAGGCGATGGCTCGGCGGGGGCAGCGCGGACAATGCCGGGCCTGCGGCGGCTGCGGCCCGCGCCGGGGCGGGGCTGCGGGGGCACCGTGCGGGCGGGGGGCTCGGCCGGCCCGGGGCGCGATCCCCGTGAGGGGGCACGCGGGGATCTGCGAGTCCCCACGGCATCCCCGCGGGGCCGGGGGCCCGCCCGTCCCGCCCCACCGGCGGCGCTAGGAGGGGGGTGCGGGATGGGGGTGCCCCGCGTTCCGGGGCCTCGCTGGGGCGCGGGGCGGGCGGGGTGTCCCCGGCTCGGGCTTGTCACGGCCCCGCCCGGGGCCCGACACCCCGCGGCAGCTGCTCGGGGAGCCCTGCGGCTGCCCCGGCTCCCCTCAGCCTGCCCGGACACCCCTCGCCCTGTCCCTGGTGTCCCCTCGGTCCCGGAGGGGGGATGTCACCTCAGCCACCACCCCTCGTCACCCAGGAGCAGGATCCCCCTTGGTCCCAGCCCACCTCGTCCAGGAGCAGGGATCCTGCTCACCCCACCCCACCCAGGAACAGGGAATCCCGCTCCCCCCACTCCTGCCTCATCCAAGGGGCAGGATTTCCCTTACCTCCAACCCATCTCATCCAGGGATCCCACTCACCCTCACTCCACCTCATCCAGGGGCAGGATTCCCCTCACCCCCACCCTACCTCATCCGGCAGCAGGAATCCCACTCGCTCCCCTCCCACCTCTTCCAGGAGTAGGAGTCCCCTCACCGCCACCCCACCTCATCCAGGAGCAGAGATTCCACCTCACCCACATCCCACCTCATCCAGGGGCAGGAATCCTGCTTACCCCACTTTCCTCAGTCAGAGCCGCTGGCCTTCCCCGGCAGCTCACCCCTCCAGAGGGTTTCTTCCCATTTCTGGGAGCCGGAGGGCTTTGTTGTCGTGTCACACCTTCCAGAGAGGGGCCATTTTAAACCCGTCCCCTCACAGCCCTCCCGGAGGCCGGGGGATTTTGGGGGCAGCCAGGCGGGGTGACGGGGGAGGAGGAAGTTCTGTGGCGTCTTCCTGCGAGGCTTCGCTTCCCTCTGGAGCCGCCCGGATCCTCCAGCGGCTGCTGCTTCCCAGTGGAGCCAGGGCTGGTCCCACAGGTGGGCTGCACCCAGCAAGGGGCTCCTCCGCCTTCACGTGTCGCTTCACCCGCTTCCACTGACACTCTGTTTTCCTTAGGAAACCAGTCTTTATCCAGCCATTTTCCGTTATTTGAGGCTGCTGGGGAGAGCAATTTGCCATTTCCTCCGGAGTCACATTCCGGGTGAGCTCGCTCACCGGTGCTCCAGGTATCCTGGCTCCTCGGGCGGAGCGGCTGAGCCGAGCCGCGATGTTTAGATACACAAATTACATCCTAATTTGCGTAGATGAGTGTAGGATTTCCCATGGTAATGATTAGCAGTTCAGAGACGAGCTCCAGGAAGTGCTGGCATAACGGAGTGTGTGATCCGGGCCAGCGGAGCGGGGAGGGGGGCTTTTTTTTTGGGGGGGGAGAGTGAGGGGTGGAAAATTGGCGAAGCTCGTCTGATCGGTGCCGTGTTTGACTGTGACTCAACGAGGGTCGCCAGATCCTCGGGTAAACCGGAGGGAAAACTTGCCAGGGAATGCGCTGCCGTTCTCAGCTTTGTCTCACGGAGCGCGTGTGACAGACGTGTCAGCCCTGTGTGTGTTGGGAATTGCACACACGTCCACGCGATGGTGCTTTCCCTCCAGGTCCTGATGGCAGGAGAAGGGAATGCAAATGACGCCGGAAGGGATGTAAGGAGGGAAAACATCTACCTTGGGAAGTACAACCTCGGTCCAGCAAGACAAATTAGGCACATCCCTCAGCCTGAGTGCTGCTGAGCCCCACTCTGGGGAAATGTGATGTGTCACTGAGTTGGTGACCTCTCCTCTTAGATCCTCTACAGGAATCTGGAAGCATCCACGGATCCAAGTTGGATCTGTGTGGGATCAGCCACCTTCCCCACAGCTCAGAATCATACCCTACATCCCACAGACGTTTACCTCTTCCTAGAGGATTTCCCGGCGCTTTGCCGGGCCGGTTGACGTTGCAAGTAAGAAATTAAGAGGGCAAAAAATGCCTCTCGTTTTTTACTAGGGGGAAAAAACCCAAACAAACTCCACCTTTAATGGATTTATTTATTCTATTTATACAACAAAACCTCACGGCCCTGAACGCTGTGTTTACATCCAGTGACTGCAGCATTGTCCGGTGACATCAGTCCGTGGGGTGATTATTTCACTGCTACATTTTTCAGCTGGCGAAGGAGGAGGCTCAGGCTGAGGAGGAAAGGAGAAAGTCCTTTGCTTTGTTCTAAAAATGGGCTTATGGGTCATTAAAAATATTAACGCTATTTTGAAACGGATCAAACTTTGTCCCAGTTACTCAGGCCTGGAAAGAGGCAGCTGCTTGGTGTAACCCCCCCCTTCGTTTCATGAAAAATAACTGGCTTTTTTAAAAGCTCCCAGAGCAAATTTTGGGGTGTTGTCCCTCCCTGGTTGAAGCTGGGTCGCTGTCACATCTCTGTGAGCTCATGCAGGGGGTTGTGATGCATCCAGAACAGGATTTAGCCTTGGGCTAAAGGTCAGCATAAGGCTGTGCCTCATTTAAGGCTCTTCCTGAACGTGGTAAATGATGCACAGACTTTACAACTGCTGCCAGTTGAATGGTTGAGGCAGCTGAAGATGATTAAAAAAAAAAGCACAAATGATTTTCTTGCTGTGAGTGGGGGACCCTGCTTTTCCCAAAATAAGGATTGTTAGTCCAAATCCTGCTTGGCACGGTGAAGTCCAGCCAGCTCAGGGAAGGTTTGTGGTAGATTACACTGATTTTTTTTCCCTGAATTTGTTTGTGCTTGGCAGTTGCTGATGTTCAACAGCCTGCTCCCCCCCAGTCCAGTCAAACCATCAGAGATCCCCTCTCCCAGTTGCTCCTTTAAACAGCACAGACTGGAACAAATTGTGTGAAATCTCATGTTTCCCATGAAGCTGATATGTTTCAGACAGAGGGGCCTTCACACAAAAAGCCAGAAATATTCACAGCTAAATGTCTGGCTTGTAAATGAGGGGAGAAAAATGAAGTGCTGGGACTTGAAAGACAACGTTGCAAGATAAGTATGGGACTTGAAAGACAAGACAACACTGCAAGAAAAATATGATCATAGAGTCATGGAATGGTTTGGGTTGGAAGAGGCCTCTAAATTTCATCTCATTGCATCCCCTGCCATGGGCAGGGACACCTTCCACTAGCCCAGGTTGCTCCAAGCCCCATCCAACCTGGCCTTGGACACTTCCAGGGATCCAGGGGCAGCCACAGCTTCTCTTGGCAACCTGTGCCAGGGCCTGCCCACCCTCCCAGCTGGGAATTACTTCGCAGTATCCCAGGATATCGGGATAGAACTCTAACCCTGGAGTTGGTTATGTCTTGCTGCAATTTCCCTGCTAAGCCCATGGATGAGAAGCAGCAGATGGAAATATTGTTTAGGGCCTGGGTGATGTTCAGGGAAAGAGGGATTTATTTTAACTCCTCTGCATCACTGACTGGAACCTTCTCCAGAGGGGGAAGGAGTCTGGGACAGGTGTTGTCATGCTCTGGGAGGCACAAGATGGATCATTTCTGGAAGTCAGTTCAATCCAGAGAGACCCCAATTCCCTTGTTCCTGCCAGAAATGCTCCCACTTGTCATCAGCTGAAGGAGGGTGGAGTGTGGCAGCAGGAAAGGAGCTGAAGGGGAATTTCCCAGCTGGGGTGGAGGCTCTGGAGAAGGGGCTGAACTCTGCCAAGCCCACAAAGTATGTAACATTTAAAGCTCCCTATAGGCATAACTGTTTTCTCCAGACTGTAATTGTAATTTTCATGCTGTATCCTAGGATTCTGTGGCATGTTTACCAAGCTTAATTTTCAGGCAATTTTAGCGACAAAAGGGTAAAAATAATTTCATGTCAGAAACGACTAAATCCAGTAATGATGGTGGAGATGAAGGGAGGCTGTTGCTGACGAACAGAGCAGATGAAAGGCCATGCAGAAAATGTGACCTGGGGGTGAAGCTGGAGTTCTGGAGATGTATTCCTGGCAGTGTTCCAGGCCAGGTTGGATGGGTCTTAGAGCAGCCTGGTCTAGTGGGAGGTGTCCCTGCCCGTGGCAGGGGGCTGGAACGAGCTGGTCTCTGCTTTGCTTCATTCCCAAGGTTGCTGTGTGCCTGTGTCTCTGAATCCTGCTAATGAGGAGCTCAGCTCGGGAATTTCACAGCCACAGGAATTGCTGTTGCTTCAGAGCCAGCTGAGCACCAGAGCTTGGTGTAAGGGGTGGTGGGTGTTGTCATTAAAAAGCTGCACGTTGGACTTTGGCATTTGAGGTGTTGTAACAGGCAGGTTTGGTGGCTGCTGATCATCCAGGCTCTTGTTTCTGTCAGCATTCACGGCGGGCAGGTCCCAAACCACTCGTGCTATCAGCAGAACCATTCATCTGCTCGTCCCCTCTGCCAGAGGGAGAAGGGGCTGGGCTGGCCACGCTGCAGCAGCGGTGCTGCCAGCTGGGTGACTCAGGGCTGGCAGGAAGGAGGTGCACTCCAGTCCTGCCACTGCTCCAAAAAAAGCAAGGGATGAGTCCCAAGCCTGGCAGCAGCAGCCACTCCGTTCAGCTCCCTGCTCCCGGAATCCTGGGGTGCAGAGAAGTGGGATGCTCGCCAGGGGAACGTGGGAGTGCAGGTTGGATTGGGCAGGATGTTAGTAGTGCTGTGCTGTCGGGCTGTAAGAGTTTGGCCTGACTTTGGAGAGGACAGTTTGGGATCTCAGAGGGAGCCTGCCAAGTGTGACCTGTGACAATCACAGAATCAATTGTGCTGGGAAAGACCTCTGAGGTCAACCTGTGACTGATCACCACCTTGTCAACTGGACCGTGGCACTGATGCCACATCCAGCCTTTCCTTAAACAGCTCCAGGGACAGCAACTCCAGCACCTCCCTGGGCAGCCCATTCCAATTGACCTGCCATTCTTGATTGCTGAAGGACAGGGCTCATTTTTCCCAGGACAGTTTTCTTCACCTGTTCATCAGCGATGCCCTGCAGCTCCCTGGGTGCAGATCTTCATCACTGACCCATCATTTCCACAGGTTCCTGGCAGAGCTGGAATTCCATCTGCACTTCCAGTCTGGGAAGGTGCAAGTGATTTGCAAATAGGGCACAGAAAGGTCTGGCTCTGCCTTCCCATTCCCTGCTGCATTTCCCAGAGCACCAGCCCCAGGTCCTGACAGAGGTACATGTGTCACTTCAGGGGAGCTCTGCTTAGTGGATGCTGCTGATGGGCAGCACCTGGTGCTTCTCCTACTTGGATCTGTGATCCTCTGAATCCGTGGGGCTGAGAAAATCCCAGCAGAGGTGTGAACAGGGTGGAGGGAGGGTTGTGTGGCCAGCACTGACCTGGATGCAGGAGTTGCATGGAGAGAGACTATTTACAATGGCCTGGAGTGCCAGGACAAGGGGGAATGACTTTACACAGAGAGAGGGCAGGGTTAGATGGGATATTGGGAAGGAATTCCTGGCTGGGAAGGTGGGGAGGCCCTGGCACAGGTTGCCCAGAGAAGCTGTGGCTGCCCCTGGATCCCTGGAAGTGTCCAAGGCCAGGTTGGACAGGACTTGGAGCAACCTGGGCTAGTGGAAGGTGTCCCTGCCCATGGCAGGGACTTGGAGCAAGGTGAGTTTTAAGATCCCTTCCATCACAAACTATCCCAGAATTCCATGATATAGAAAGAGGTGGTGACTGTGTGTGTGAGAGGAAAACCAGCTTGGGAGCCTTTGTGTCCTGCTGGCCTGGAACGCTCGGGGAGCACGGCGAGGGCAGGACTGCAGAGCACTGAGAGAGGGCTTTGCCCAGCCCTGGTTCCTGCTTCTCCCTCTCAAGACAGTCTCCCAGGAGCACCTCAGTCTAGACACCTTCTGGCAGCCCCGTGCTGAGGGAATTTGCCAACTCATAGCCAGGCCAGGCTGGGTGGCTCGGGATGGACCTTGCCCTGCGTGCATCCCTTGTGCAGGATCCACTGAGGTCATTGCTGGACAACATCCCCCCTGCCCTGGCAGGGTGTGTGCGCTGCTTCCATGCTTTATTTCTTATTTTTCCCCTCCTTAGCTGGATCAGAAGCAGAGCTCTGCTTCAGCCTGTCTGGGAGAGGAGGGGAGGATTCCTGGTGCATGCTCAGAGCGCTGCAGCCTCGCCCGGCCTCCCCAGAGCCCTGCTGATCATCACTGCCTGTCATGTGGCACATGGATTCAGCGTGGGGAGAGGGAGCACAGCTCCTGTCCCAGCAGCAGCCACGCTGGGTGTGAGCAGTGCCAGGGGGCCAGCAGCTTGGAGAGGGATGTGTGGCCGTGCCAGAGCCGTTGTGGAGGGCAGATAAGCTTCCTGGAAGCTGAGGCTCTCTGGAGAGGGATGGGGGCTGACTGTAAGCTGCTCTGTTCAGGGCTTGGCTCGTGGTGTGGCTGGTGGCACTGTGATATGTGAGTGGTATAAGTGGCAGCTGCAGCAAGGACCCACAGGGATATCACTGCTGATCAGACTAATCCCTGGAGAGCTCTGATAAGCAGCCTGGCACAGTCGATACAGGGATACTCTATTCCAAGGAAATAGCAGCAAGTTAAAGATTCCCATCAAACCTCTATTTTCTCCCCTTGGTGTATTGTGTTTTTCAATGCAGTAAGTTGGTTTGAATACCTCAGAACACAGCACTGGGGTGACAGCTGTGTGTCTGTGTGAGTGACATCTGAGCTGGGGTCGTTCAGCCTGGAGAAGAGAAGGCTCCAGGGAGACCTCGCTGTGGCCTTCCAGAACTGAGAGGTGGCTTACTGAGAAGAGGGAGAGCGACTTTGGACATGGGCAGGTGGTGACAGGACAAGGGGGAATGGATTTAAGCTAAAAGAGGAGAGATTAGTTTGGATATTAGGAAGAAATTCTTCCCTGGGAGGGTGGGCAGGCCCTGGCACAGGTTGCCCAGAGAAGCTGTGGCTGCCCCTGAATCCCTGCAAGTGTCCAAGGCCAGGTTGGACGGGGCTTGGATCAGCCTGAGCAAGTGGAAGGTGTCCCTGCCCGTGGCAGGGTGTGGAATGAGATGGGATTTAAGGTCCCTTCCAACCCAAACCACTCCAGGATTCCATGATTTCAGCAGGGGGATCGGAGCCCAGGCTGCAGGCCCTGCTTTCCACAGGCAGTGCTGAGGTGATCCTGGGATCCAAGGAAGCACGAGAGCAGGGCTGGCAAAGTGGCTCTCTCAGGCTCTGATCCGACAGGCTCAGATGATGGGACACGGCTGCCTTTCATCCTCTGGAATGAAATGTATTTACTGTGCAGGCTCCTTTCAGGACAAGGCTGATTTATTGGTGGCTCTCTGGGATGCAGTCAGCACTTCTGTGACCTGTTCTTCCATAGCTGAGGAAGAACAGGCTTCAGCAAGCCCTCACCAAAGGTTTCATAATTAGTGGCGTGGAATTCACCTCATTTATTCCTCTGGAGGAGCTTAAATACATTAGACATGTCTGTCAGTCTGCACACAGGCACAGTGTGAAACACACTGCTTTAATTTAATTCATTTTAGCCAAAAGTAAGTCCTGGACCAGTTGGACAATGTTAATGTTGGTTTTTTTAGTGCTTCTAGTGACAGTACAAATGCCAAGGCAAATCTCTGCTCTCCTTCCCCTTTCCACTTGGAATGGCCATATGGAAAAGAGAGAGCGTGGCTTCCCCCCCCCGCTTCGGAGTCACGGGAATGAGCTGTTATGAAATGGGGAAAAGGAACTGGATCCTGACAATTCCTGAATGAGCAGCTGGAGGATTGACGTAATCGCAAGGGGCCGAGAGAAAGGAGGAGTCATCCCAGAAAATGAGTGAAAACAAAACTGTGTTTAGGAAAGCCGAGCCCTCCTTCCTTTCCCTTTTTGGCACTGCCAGGTACAACTTCCTTCAAAGCAAACAAAGTTGTTCCTGGCCAGAAAAGAGCAGTTTAAAGACTTGATTTCCAGTCACGTGCAGCCATCTTATGAAATAATCCCTGGCTCTGCAGTGGGGCAGATAATCTAATAAGCAGAACGTGGAAGTTTCATCACATGGAAAATAAATATGAAAAAGATAAAGTTCCGTCTGCCAATGGCACACACGAAAGAAGCAGAGACAGCAGGGATGAAATTAGCTCAGAGACCTGCTTAATATGATCTCTCTCTCCTGATGACCTCAATGAACTGGGAAATCAATATATCCTGCTCATAATGTTTTGTGTTTTGCCCCTGTGTTGTGCAAACTGCCTGGTTTTCCTGCTGTCCAGGTGGTGGAAGGAAGGACACTGTGGCTGCTTTGGACTCTTACCTGTGTCTGGAGACATTTTCCCAAAACCTGCCAACATCTCCTGAAAAAAATTGTTCTCCTTCAGATTGTGATGTTTTGAAAGGACAGAACGGTCTCTGCTCCCCTGCACTGGTTGTCGCTCTTTCCCAGCAGCTGAACTGGAGGGAGGGGGAACACCTGGGAGATCCCATCCAGGCACCAGGAGGTGGAATGTGGCAGCAGCTGTCCCTCTGGAAGCAGGAGGGCAGGGACTCTGCTCAGTCCTCTGTGCTGCTGCATCTCTGTCAGACAGTGGAGGGTGGGATTTGATTGTTGGGAGCGGCGCCACGTGCTTAGAAAATATGTGAAACATCTCTAGGGTGCGACTTCCTCCTGTCTGTCTTGCTCCTTTTTAAAAAAACACAACTTTTCTTTCACCTTTAGGAGTTTTAAATCATGGAATGACAGAATGGTGTGGGTTGGAAGGGACATTAAAGCTCATCCAGTTCCACCCCCTGCCATGGGCAGGGACACCTTCCACTTCACCAGGGTGCTCCAACCTGGCCTTGGACACTTCCAGGGATCCAGGGGCAGCCACAGCTTCTCTGGGTCAACCTGTGCCAGGGCCTGCCCACCTTCCCAGCCAGCAATTCCTTCCTAATATCCCATCTAACCCTGCCCTCTGGCAGTGGGAAGTCATTCCTGATTGTCCTGTCCCTCCATCCCTTGTCCCCAGTCCCTCTCCAGCTCTCCTGGAGCCCCTTTAGGCCCTGCAAGGGGCTCTCAGGTGTCCCTGGAGCCTTCTCTTCTCCAGGGGAACCCTCTCAGCTCTCCCAGCCTGGCTCCAGAGCCAGGGAAATTGGATTCCAGCCAAAATGCTGGTCCCACTTGCCCTGTGTGTGGGATTTGTCTGCTCTGGGAAGGTGGCACAGCTCTCTCACCCTGCTGCTTTACTTAGAGTCAGGAATATTTCGATTTACACGTTTTTTCCTGCCTCTGCCGTGAGTCACATCCTATCCAATGATCTCTCCACTGTTCCTTTCAGTGGAACTGCACAAAGAAAATAAAACTTGGACTTGGTTAGCTTGGTTAGCATTGGGAAACACCAGGAGAGAGGAGGGATTTCCTGTCCTTTATATCCCTTGCAGTGTGGCAGTGCTTAAGCAGAGCCCCAAAAGCCTGTGGCCCCTTGGCCATGCTTACCTGTTGGGAATTCCTGGATGCTGGAAGGGGTATTTGCTGAGAGACCTCCATTTTCAGGCCATTTGGCAACGTGTGCCTGAATCCTGAATCTTTGGATTTGAAATGGGAAGGTGGTGTTTTTTTTTCCTGGAGGCCTCTGAGCAGTGACACAGGGCAGGGCCTGCTGTTTGAAGGGATTTTAGTGCTGCAGGCTGGTGGAGAATCCCTCTTTTCAGAGCGGGTGGGACTTTGGTTGGGCTAAAAAACCTCCAAGCGTCGGGAAGAAAAGATCTTTGTCTTCGAACTGTGAGCAAAGAAAGCTCGTAGTGTACGTCCAAGAACCACCAGAAATCCCCTGGCAACCAGGCTTCACGATCCCAACGCTTCCTTGAGGGATCTTAGGAAATCAGAACCCCCGACAAAAGAGCTGCTGTTATTTAAAATATGAAGTTTGTGCCGGAGGCTTCTTGACAGAGAGGCTGGGAACGGGCAAATCCCGTTCCTCTTGGAATTTATAACTTCACGTGCACACACACAGCCTTTCTGCTTTGGAATGGCTGAAAACTGGGTCCCTGAGGGGTCAGGGGCTGACACAGAGGCTGAGGGGGTTTAGCTTGAGGTAAAACTTTGGAAAGTTCCAGCCCGAGCCAGCGAAGCGGGAAGTTTCTGTCGGAATGCGGGGGAACTTTCCGTCACACGCTCCTCTCCCTGCTGGCAAGGAGCTCTCACGTGGCTGGAGGTGAGCTGACCAGCATGATTAATCACCCTCAGCACCTCTTTCCTGGGCTGGAATGTTTGGAGAGGCAAGGAGAGGAAAATTACTGGAGCTGGCCTGCTCCTTGCAAAGCCCAGGGCTGAAGTGTCCGGGGATGGCAGGTCCTAAAGTGCATCCAGCTCCTGTGAGATCCTCCTGTAAGGCTGGATAATCCCTGCACAGCCTGGCCAGCAGCTCCACTGGGAACTGGGCCATTTCCAAGTGGGGAAGCGAGCAGGGCCTGTGCTTTGTGCAGGGTTCTCACTTGGGAGCGGAGAAGTGGCTTTTATCGGGATGGGTTTGCGTCTTCATGGCCTGATTCCTGCTGGGAGCGTCTCAGGGGATGCTGCTGATGGCAGGGACAGTGGATTGCACTTGGAGCATCGGTGCAGGCTGCACATGGAGCAGGGACAGCATCCATTTTTGAGTCAGCCTTCGGGAAGGGCCTGGTGAGGAGTGCAGGGAACAACAGGGTGATTTGTTCTCCCTGTCATCTCTCCTAGGACAAAAAGGTAACAGGTGTGTTTTGTCAGGAGATTCCAGCAGGGAGCTCTCTGCCTGCAGGGACCCCCTGGCAAGGAGTCTCCATAGGGGTGATGCCCTTTTGGGATGGATATTGGGGCTCTCTGTCCACGTACCCTGCCCAGCCCAGGAGAAGGAACCCCCAGCTCTTGTTCTCCCTGTGCCCACAGGTAGCTTTGCAGACAAGACCTACGAGTGGAGCTCGGAGGAGGAGGAATCCGTGAGGAAGGCAGGGCCGGTGCAGGTGCTCATTGTCAAGGATGACCATTCCTTTGAGCTGGATGAGGCCGCCCTGAACCGCATCCTGCTCTCCGAGGCCGTCAGGGACAAGGAGGTCGTGGCCGTGTCCGTGGCCGGAGCTTTCAGGAAAGGGAAGTCGTTCCTGATGGACTTCATGCTGCGCTACATGTACAACAAGGTGAGGCTGCAGCTCAGGGGGCTCTTCCCGGCCTTCTGGTGCTGCTCCCCTGTGGTGCCCAGGGAAGAGCTGGACAGGATTTGGTGCTCCAGGAATGCTCAAAGCCTCTCATTGGCCTGGGCTTTACAGAATGAAACAGAGCAGATCCTTCCACAGCCCTGGGCACCCAAGGGTCTCCTCGCAGAATCTTCACTTTGGAGTGGAGATGTTCACATCTGCTGCCCTGGGTCATGGAATCAAGTTTGGACAAGCTCTCTGAGATTAAGTCCACCCCTTCTCCCAGCACTGCCAAGGCCACCACTAACTCATGTCCCCAAGTGCCACATCCACACAGCTTTTGGACACTTCCAGGGATGCTGAATCCACCACTGTGCAGGACAATCTGTTCCAATGCCTGATCACACTTTCCATGAACAAATTTTCCCTGATATCCATTATAAACCTCCCCTGGTGTAACTTGAGGCCATTCCCTCTCCTCCTGTCCCTGTTCCCTGGGAGCAGAGCCCAACCCCTCCCCAGCTCCCCCCTCCTGTCAGGGAGTTGCAGAGCCAGAAGGTCCCTCCTGAGCCTCCTTTTCTCCAGGCTGAGCCCCCCCAGCTCCCTCAGCTGCTCCTGCTGCTCCAGCCCCTTCCCAGCTCCGTTCCCTTCCCTGCACACGCTCCAGCCCCTCAATGTCTCTCTTGTCAGGAGGAGGCTAAAACTGAATCCAGGATTTGAGGTGAGGCCTCCCCAGTGAAAGGAAGGAAAAAACTCCCTCACTTGATATTTAACTTCCTAATCTTTCCCTAAGGAAATCTCTCCAACCCGGACTGCCCCCTCCAGCACAGGGGACAAGCGTGAAACCAAAGTGAGATGAGAACTCACAGCAGCTTCTTCTGTTCCTCCCTGCAGGATGCTGTGGACTGGCTTGGAGATTACAACGAGCCCCTGACCGGTTTCTCCTGGAGAGGAGGATCCGAGCGGGAGACCACCGGCATTCAGATATGGAGCGAGGTTTTCCTGGTGGACAAGCCCGACGGGACAAAGGTGTGTGTGTGCCTCCTGGTGGTGCTCAGCTCGTTCTTCTCTTCCAGCTTTCGAGGCTCTTCTGCCTTGTCTTAGGGTGGCTGTGAGAAGCTTAGGGAAGGTTTTCAATGCCCTGTCCCTGATTTAGCATGGATGGGTATAATGCAGTGAGGCGATGATGTCCAGGTGTCCCTGCTGTGCTCTCCCACTCTGTGCATCCCAGAGTTTATATCTGTACTCTTCCTACTCACCTTGGATCCGAGGTCCTTGCAAACCACTCCCCTTTCCTGGAGCAGCAGCTGTAAAATGGAGTTTCTCCATTCAGGGTGGTCAAATGCAATGCAAAATGGGATTCTGGAGGCGTCCTGCAAATTCCACTTGCAGGAATATTTTGTATTTGTCTGCTCTTTAGCGCAGAGCCCGGCACCGAAGCGACACTGAGTCATTCAGGGTGTGATTTTTGGGGTAGCTGAAGGTGTTCTGGGTTTAAGGAGGTGCAAGAAGTGTTTGGTTTCTATGACACAAAGCTGCTGCAGACTCAGGAATTGGCTCCTGAGTGTTTGAGGAGCAAATTGGCATTGATTTCAGTGCCTGCTGGAGCCGTCCTGTTGTCAGGGCGTGGCTGGGGCTGCTCTTTCCCCTTCCCCTCCACCAGCAATAACCCCGAGGCAGAGGCAGTGAGATCAGATTCAGCTGACACTCCCCCCCACACCCCCCCTTGGCAGGTGAGGGTGGGTTTCCCTGGATCCCAGGGGGTGCTGACGTGGCGCTCTGTGCCCCGCAGGTCGCCGTGCTGCTGATGGACACACAGGGGACCTTCGACAGCCAGTCCACCCTGAGGGACTCTGCCACCGTGTTTGCCCTCAGCACGATGATCAGCTCCATCCAGGTGGGGAACCTCTGGGCTCTGGGGGGGTGGGATTCACTCCCCAGGAACCCTGGTGCTCCCAGGACCTCTCTTGGACCACACCAATCCCTACCTGGGACTTTGCCTGTGTCCCCACGGTGCTGTTGGAGGCTTTAACCACATCAAAGGCGTGCTGGCCTGAAGGACAGGCTGTTCTGAGTGATCTGAAGTTGTTTTTTTTTTTATTTAAATGCAGGTTTATAACTTGTCCCAGAACGTGCAGGAGGATGATCTGCAGCACTTGCAGGTGAGGGAAGAGAAGCTTCAGGGTGACCTAACTGTGGCCTTGCAGGACCTGAAGGGAGCTGCAAGAAAGATGGAGAGAGATCATTTACAAGGGCCTGGGGTGACAGGAAAAGAGGGAATGGCTTCAACCCGACAGAGGGCAAGATTAGGTTAGATATTGGGAGGAATTCCTGGCTGTGGGAGTGGGGAGGCCCTGGCACAGGTTGCCCAAAAGAAGCTGTGGTTGCCCCTGGATCCCTGGATCCAGGTTGGACAGGGCTTGGAGCCACCTGGGATAGTGGAAGTGTTTGGGTTTGGAAACAGGTGATCTTTAAGTTTCCTTCCAGTCCAAACCATTCTGGGGTTCTATTCCGTGACTGTAAATTAAAAGCCTGGATGTTGCCATCTGGTACTGGCTCAGTACAGGTGACACCCCCCCACCAAGGGTGATTCCAGCCCTGACTGTTGGAGAAAAGCAGCTAATGGGATTTTTGTGGCACAGGTGTCCTGCCCATTTCCTGGAATTACCTCCTGCTTTCCCTTCTGTTTAGGTGATTGATTGATTGATTGATTGATTGGTTAGGTAGATTTTTTTCAGGAGCTTAAGGAAAAGGAAAGAAAAGCAAAAGTCCAGCTGAAAAAAAATCAGCATTTGAAGACTTCTAAATTATTTCAGTCTGTAAATATTACTAACAATAACACCTTTTCCACACTGAATTTATCCAGTGCAACTCTGATCTTCCAGTTTGGATTTTAAGCCGTTATTGCTTAACAAGTTGACCCACTTTGAGGCATCTGGGAAATACATTACTGTGCCTTCAGTTTGCAATTCGAGTCCAGAAAGACTGGAGAGTCTTCAAATCTTGCTTGTAGGCTGATTTTGGAGCCTTTGCACAGCGGGAGTTTGCAGGGAAAGTACTTATTCCTGACTTCATTTCCGCTCGTTCCTGGAGCGTTTCGAGGGAGCAGGGCTCCAGCAGTTCCCTTGGAGCACGTGAAGTTTCTGGTTGGTGTGAGAGCAGCAGCAAGCAGCTGATTGGAGCCATTTTTTGCCCAGATTTGGCAGCCAAACCCTGCAGGCTGAGACCTTGCACGTGGGGGCTCAGCACGGTGATTGTCCCTCTGGCGTGGGAACGGGAAGCCCAGAGCCAATTTGTGTTCCAGCTCTGCACATGGAGCTGTTAGTCCTGGATCATAAAGGTCCCTCACTCCTTCACAGGATCATAAAATTCCCTGAGCTGGAAGGGATCCACAAGGATCATTGATCCCTGCTCAGGACACCCCAACAATCCCCCCCTGTCCCTCAGAGCGTTGTCCAAACCCTCCTGCAGCTCTGGCAGCCTTGGGGCCGTGCCCACTGCCCTGGGGAGCCTGTTCAGTGCCAACCACCCTCTGGGGGGAGAACCTTGTCCTGAGATCCAACCTGACCCTGCCCTGGCACAGCTCCAGCCCTTCCCTCCAGTCCTGTCCTGCTCCCAGAGCAGAGCTCGGTGCTGTTCCCGGGTCTCCCCCAGCCCGGCCGGGCAGTGACGAGCTGAC
The DNA here is from genome assembly GCF_022539395.1 of Myiozetetes cayanensis. Taxonomy (NCBI): domain Eukaryota; kingdom Metazoa; phylum Chordata; class Aves; order Passeriformes; family Tyrannidae; genus Myiozetetes; species Myiozetetes cayanensis. Next base: position 666,421 of record NW_026087853.1, on the reverse strand, counting down.
AGTCCCGTTCTTTCCTTCTCCTTCCAGCTTTTCACCGAGTACGGCCGGCTGGCCATGGAGGAGACATTCCAGAAGCCTTTCCAGGTGAGTCCCGGCCAGCTCTCTTGTCCCTGAGCCCTTTGGCTTCACCACGAGGTGTCACTGCAGGACGGGAGGAGCTGGGATTGCCCGGGGATGGGCTCAGCAGCTCCAGGGAAAGGCTTTTGTGCTTCACTGCCCCCAGAGAGGCTTCCAAACACTTCCAGCGCCCCTCTTTCTTTCCTGCCTGAACCCTTGCCTTGCCAAGAGCTCTGCCCTGTCCTGCCAGGCTTGGAGAGCAGTTGGGTTTGCCTCAGGTTTGTCACACTCTGCACAGCCTTTTCCAGGGAATCCCTGCTCCTGGCCAAAGGAAAGGGCGAGGATTAGCAGAGCTGTGGGAAGGCTCAGTTTAAGGGGGGGGAGATTCAGCTTCAAATCAGAGACATCTGTTCACCCTGCTGCTTCCCAACCTGTGGAAAGCTGCTGTTCAAAAAAAAAAAAAAGGAGAGCTTTGGGGGCACCCACAGTAGGTGAGGGGATAGTTGGATGGGGGTTTGTGAACTTCCCAAAGTGGAAAATAGCAGAGAACAAAACATTCAGGGTGATTGGGAAGGGGTTCACAGCTATTTTACATTTGCTTTCCAACATAAAAAGAGAATTGTTGTCCTGGAAGGACAGCAGGTTTATAGAGGGGTTTATAGGCTGTCAGGAAGTGGAATTAAAAGGTTAAAAATTCAGACAAATGGAGATCTTGGGGGAATTTTAAGGGCCTACTGGATGCTGGCATGGGCAGATGACTGATAAAGGCTGTGAAAATTACCAGTAAAAATACAGGACTTGTGGTAGCAAGAGCTTGAAGAAAGTTGTAACCTGGTACAGCAAAAAGCCAGATGTTAAATAAATATCCCTGCTCCTTATTCAAAAACTGGGGGGATGATGCAGCCAAATATTCCAGTGAGAGTGAGATACTTCCTCCTCCATCAGTAAAAAGGAGGCTGTAAGGGGAAACTTAAATATGCTTAAATCATTAGGGCTGGATAACAGGCTCTGATTTGACCAAAGACTTTAATTGCTGTCAAGTCACACAGTTTGTGGATGGTGAGTCTTGTCAAACAATCCCATTATCAGTTTTTAAAAGACACAGAGCTTGGTTGATAAAGGTAACTCTCACCAGGATGTGTCCCCTTCTCTAAGCCTTATCTCCCCAAGATGCTGATTAAAAGCAAATGAAGTCAGCATTGTCTGCTTTAGTCCGTTGTTAATGGATTAAAAACTCATTAACTGATAGATGCCAGAGCAGGCTGAACTAATTTTAATGGGGAATCATCATCCTTCAGAAGTGTTTCCTCAGGGTCCCCCCGGGCTCTCTCTGATTCAGTGTCATCTTCAGGAATGATCTGGGGGGGAAATATCAAACAGCTGCTTGTGGAGGTGACGAAATCTGCTCGAAGGACGGGTGGGGATGTGGCCAGGTGAGCACTGGAGATCTCCCAGCAGGAAAAATGAGGGTGGGCAGGCCCTGGCACAGGTTGCCCAGAGAAGCTGTGGCTGCCCCTGGATCCCTGGAAGTGTCCCAGGCCAGGTTGGAGCATCCTGGGTTAGTGGAAGGTGTCCCTACCCATGGCAGGGGGTGGCACTGGATGAACTTTTAGGTCCCTTTCAACCCAAACCATTCTGTGATTCCCTGATTCTCCAAGTATGATGGTAAAAAACCCTGCAGTTGCACTGATCCTGCTGGAAGGGAAGTGAGACTTGGCAGTGGAAAACCAACATTTTCCTTCAGCTCCCTCCTCTCCTCCTCACACTGAGGAGCCCTCACCGGGCACCAGCCCTGCCTGTGGTGCCCTCACAAAGTGCTGCCTGTCACTCTGCTTGGCAAACCCAGCCCATCTGCAACAACTCTACTTGAGGGGAAAAAAAAAATCATTCCCAACTCAAGGAGTGCACGATGAGTTTGTGGAAAAGTCCTAAACATGGACACATCTCCTAAACATCTCCTGGGCTTCCAAAGAACAGCGTGTCCCCAGCCAGCTCACTGGGTGCAGTGCTTAGAAACTCACTGTTCTCTCTCCTTTTTATTTTTATTTTAACCTTTTCGGATGTTTTATGGAAGAGAAATAAAGAGCAGAAATATTTTCCCTCCCTCCACTGGATTTTTGTTCTAAACATTTTGTAGACAAATTTTAGGGAAATTCCAGTGGAATGGATTCCACTTGCTGATCTGCTTATCTGCTCCTGGACTTCCCCCTCCAAGCCCTTTATTTCTTACATGGGTTGTTGGGTCCCTTGCTCAGATGAGACACTGGAGACCTGATTTCCTCTGAAAATATTTCATTTAGAGGCTCAAAGCTGACCGTACTGGTATTTATTTATTTCTTGCCCAGGAACTTCGAATGCCTCGATAAAGATTACAAAAGCCACTGATTTCTTATTCACCCTCCTTCCTCTGCATCTGCTTCTCATCAGAAGTCTGTCTGGAAGGCTGCCCAGTGAAAAAGGCTGAAAAAAAAAAATAAAAATGAGCCTGCAGAATTCCCATAGGATGGAACTAAATGTGGCTGGAATTGGGGAGCTCGCTGCCTTTTGTCCTGGTTACCAACAATCCCTTCCCTCGCTGGGCAGTGTCAATGACTGATGATGCTCTCCCAGCCAGGGAGTCCAAACCGGTGCTGCAGCAGTTTGGGGTGTGCTCTGTGCCCTTTCTCTTGTCTGCACGGTCTCAGTGCCATGATGGGGTGGCAGGAAAGGCAGGAGATGCTGCTGGAGCTGGGAGAAGACTCGGGATGAGGGTTTTGTTTGTGGCATAAGATGGGGGTGAAGGTGCTGGTGGGGTTCAGCCACCACTGTGGACTCCAAGCAGCACCTCACTGTGACTTGGTGGGTGCTGTGTGACACTGACCCCACTGTTCTCTGGCTCTGTTTTCCAGTCCCTTATATTCCTGGTTCGTGACTGGAGCTTCCCCTATGAATTTTCCTATGGATCTGATGGTGGTGCAAGATTTTTGGAGAAGCGGCTGAAGGTACATTCTGTCTGCTCCGGGTTCCAGGCCAGGTTGGACGGGGCTTGGAGCAACCTGGGATAGTGGGAAGTGTCCCTGCCCATGGCAGGGGTTTGGAACTACATGGTCTTTAAGATCCCTTCTAACCCAAACCATTCCATGATTCTGGAATCTGCCATCACTGGGTGTCAGGAGTGAACTGCAGTGCTGGTGATGGTCATGCTTAGCCAGTGCCTCAGAGTCACAGCAGAGGCATTTTGGGAGGATGAATTTCCTTGCCATGTTCAGTGGCTCCCTGGAACTCTCTTTCTGGGAAAGGCAGTGGATTCCCAAGAGACCAGGAATGATGTTTCAGTAATAGGTAGTTTTACACTAAAAATGATGGGCATGGTATCCAGTGGGATTAATCAGGAACTGAATGGGTGATTTGGGAGTGGGGAGACCTAATTAAAGGCAAGACAAGAAAGGCCCTGGTGGGAAATCCCAGATGTTTTTGTATTCCAGTCATACACGGACATGCACATTTTCCAAAGGATAATAACATGCCCCAGGCCGTGTGGTCAGAGATACACCAGTTCCCTGGTCTTTGTCCTTGTGCAGTAAATCCCTAAGGAATGTCCTTCTGTGTTGCTTTTTCCTGCTCTAAGCAGCCACAGGGTGGAGCATCCCATGCTGCTGGCCCAGCATTATCCCAGCATTCCCAGCAGAGGGAAAATCCCTCTCCCCAGACTGGGGGAAGCGAAGGGGCAGCACCCATCTCTTTGTGGTGACCAAGGGCCTGAGGGAGCAGCTGGAGCTGTGTCAGGGCAGGCTCAGGTTGGATCTCAGGAATAGGTTCTTCCCCCAGAGGGTGGCTGGGCCCTGGGACAGCCTCCCCAGGGAAAGGGCCACGACTTCAAACCTGCCAGAGCTCGAGGAATGCTTGGAAAATGCTCTCAGGGACAGGGTGGGATCGTTGGGGTGTCCTGGGCAGGGCCAGGGGTTGGACTCCCTGATCCTTGTGTGTCTCTTCCAACTCGGGATATTCTGTGATTTATCGTCTCTTGCAGGTCTCGGGAAATCAGCACGAGGAGCTGCAGAACGTCAGGAAGCACATCCATTCCTGCTTCACCAAAATCTCCTGCTTCCTCTTACCTCACCCGGGCCTCAAGGTCGCCACCAACCCCAACTTCGATGGGAAGCTGAAAGGTATGAAGGCAAAGCTCTGGTTTTTAAGCTGATAACATCTTAGATGCCCTGGCAGAGTGTCCTGCTTATTCCTGAAACCTCTTTAAGTATTTTCCATGAAAAAACAACTGGGAGAGGAGTCGGATCCTCCTCCCGGTTATGTACACACACCCAGCTGCTTCTTCCCAGTGCAGCAAGACAAACATGGGAGGCAAAAAAAAAAGGTGTGGGGGGCTGAAAAGATCTGAGAGCTGCTGGCAATACTCACTGTCAGGACACTGATAGGTAAACTGGGAAGGGCAGGGATGAGACTGGAAGTTTATGGACGGGGTGTTAAACCTGCAGTTAATTCCTGTGGAGGGTGGAAGGCCGGTTCCACGAGACCTTGAAAAGCTTTCCAGGGAATATTTCATCCTCCTGACTTATCTGATCAGTGGTTTCCCTCCAGGGCACACTTAAGTTCAACAGGTTAAAAGAAAAAAGCGGGAAGGGAAAAAAAGAACCCATGGGGTGTTTTGAGGTGTTTGTTGTGAGCTGGGGCTGGTTCCAGGCTGCTGTAATCTCAGCAATAAAGTGGCCCATTAGCCACTTCAGATACACCAGCAGAGAGCTGCAGATGATGGTTCTTCCCTGCTTTTGTCTGGCCGGTGCTCAGACTTGTTCTCCGGGAAAACTCGGTGCTAAGCAGCGGAGGGGCAGCGAAGGCAGCAGGAGGGAGATGTGCTGCTGGAAACAGAGCTGATCTCTGGAGCTCCCCCTTAATTTCAGCTGCTGAGTAGGATTGAACAAGTGGTTTGTGCAGACAGGGCTTGTCAGCAGCTTCTTGACACGGTGTTCTCTTGTCCCCTCGGAGCTGTGCTCGGCTTTTTGAGCTCTGGTGGAGGGAACGTGGGAGATCTTCCCTGCTCTCCGCAATTTCCAAATGTCTGGCTGTTGCACTGCTTTTTCTGTCTTCAGTCCCATGTAGTTTAATTCAAATGGCAGCACCAGCAATCCCACCAGTGCCTGAGAGCTTTGTCCAGATGCACTTTGAGCTCTGTCAGGCTTGGGGACGTAACAATTCCGTGGGGAGCTGCTCCAGTGCCCAACCACCCTCTGGGGGAAGAACCTTCTAGCTGAAGGTGTCCCTACCCATGGCAGGGGGTTGGAATGAGATTGCCTTTAAGGTCCCTTCCAACCCAAACCATCCTGTGATTCTCTGATGCCATTTTTTGGGGATTTTTTTTTCCAGAAATAGACGACGAGTTCATCAAGAACTTGAAGATTTTGATTCCTTGGCTTCTTAGTCCCGAGAGCCTGGATGTTAAGGAGATCAATGGAAATCATATCACCTGTCGAGGCCTTGTGGAGTATTTCAAGGTACTGGCCTGTTTAAGAGAACCTGAGTTTGTTCACCTGTAGCCTTTTGCTCTAATTAAAGGGCAAAGCAGGAGCAGGCAGGGCAGCCCTGATAGTCCTGACTCACTGCAGCTGAGGGCAAACACCTCCTGGGCCTGGATCTGACCTCACAGTGAGCCCCAAAACTGGGAGGAACTGTTTTCCTTCTCCTGGAGAATTGAGGAGTAGAAGGGGATAAGCTGAGGGCTGAATTCCTGTTGCCTTTGGAAAGAGCTTATTTTTGTTGTCATGACTACTGGGGACATTTCCATGTGAGGCATCGGTGAGTAATTCTCACCACCTGCTCTCCAGGGCTACCTGCCTCTGGCTCCTGCTCCCTCAGGGAAGGACAGAGGTAGGTGCAAATCCCATGGGAGGGTGTGAGTGGTGGAGGGAGAGCCCGGAGTGACCGATCCGGGCCACCCTGGGTCGACCTCGAGCCGCGTTACGTCGCATTTCCTGACCAAAGCCATCTCGTGCCAGGAACATCCTCCTCCTCCTCCTTTAGATCCTGCCAAAGCCGTGTCTGGAGCTGGGTGGGGGTGGTTGGTGTTGCTCATGTGTGCTGCATTCCCTGTGATTTCCTCCTTTCCAGGCATACATAAAGATCTACCAAGGGGAAGAGTTGCCACACCCCAAGTCGATGCTGCAGGTATGTGAGTGGGAGCTGGGGGGAATCCGTGTGCTGGAATTGCCATTAATTCCCAGAGGTGTCCAGCTAGTGCAGCACACTGGGTCTGCTGTGATTGCATTCCAAAAGCCTTAATGTAACAGCCCAAGGAGCAGTGTTTTGGGAAGCGTTTGGCAGTCACGGGCCCGGCATGGCTTGGGAATTGTCCCTTGGATGGGCTGGAGGGAATTGCTGGCTGCACACAGCACCAGCTGGAATGATCCCCCACAGGTAAATGGCATCTGTGGGGCCACACAGGGAGGTGACAGGGCTCTGCATGTGTGCAGTGGCTCCTGGGCTGCTGCTCCACTCCTGGAGCCAGCCAGCATTCCAGCATTCCGGAGGGTGCAGCTGTGGCTGTTTACATACGGCTGAGCCTTTTATCTCTCTTTCCTTGCTGTTTCCCACAGCCAAAGCCAAAGATTTCGTTGCTCTGGCTTGGAGGGAGGGAATCCTGTCTTCATGCAGGCTTTTGGATGTGTAAATAGGGGATGATCTTATTTGGGATTGGTTGGAGGCTGGGAGAGCACGCTTGGCTGAGCAAGGCAGCTCCTGAATTCCGGGTGTCCTCACACGTGTCCTGCCTGTCAACATATGCAGGCCATGAGCATCCAGAGAGCTACTCCCTGCTGTTCCCCTGCTTAACCCTGTCCTTCTGCACCCTAATTTTGTGCCCCTTTTGCCCCTCTTCCAGGCCACAGCAGAAGCCAACAATTTAGCAGCAGTTGCCACTGCCAAAGACACCTACAGCAAGAGGATGGAAGAGGTGGGTGGTGCTGAGCATGTCTGTTCACAGTGCCCCTGTCACTCCTGCCACAGGTTCAGAGGATCCTGGAATGGCCTGGGATGGAAGGGACCTTAAAGCTCATCTTGGTCCAACCCCCTGCCATGGGCAGGGACACCTTCCACTAGCCCAGGGTGCTCCAAGCCCCGTCCAGCCTCGGCTTGGACACTTCCAGGGATCCAGGGGCAGCCACAGCTTCTCTGCCCAACCTGTGCCAGGGCCTGCCCACCTTCCCAGCCAGGAATTCCTTCCCAATATCCCATCTATCCCTGCCTTCTGGCAGTGGGAAGCCATTCCCTGTGTCCTGTCCCTCCATGCCTTGTCCCCAGTCCCTCTCCAGCTCTCCTGGAGCCCCTTTAGGCTCTGGAAGGGGCTCTCAGGTGTCCCTGGAGCCTTCTCTTCTCCAGGCTGAACAGCCCCAACTCCACCCTTGTGGGGAAACCTCCCTGCTTGGTTTCCTGGTAGAAAATGTCCTTCATGGCCTTGGCCCATGACTTCCCAGCGTTCCCCAAAATTGTGATGGAGTGGGGTGGTCACCTGTGGTGCTAATTAGGGGATCAAGTCATTAAGAGTGGCTTTTCCCCAGTGCTCTGCCCTCCCTCAGCTCTGGAGAGGGGCTGGGTGTGATGTTTTGAGGTGGAGCTCAGATCCCAGGCTGTCCCCAGCCCTTTCCAGGCCCCCACTCTGCTCATCCATATTATCCCAGAATTCCATCACAGAACTCTGGAAATTGCTGCCAGCTGGCAGGACTAAAACACCTTAAAACCAATATATCCATGCTCTGATGCAGAAGGGAGACGCTTCCAAGTGTGGTTTTGCAGCTCTGGAAAACGCTGGGATTCAGGGTGGGTGTCGGGGAGCTGTGAGGGAGCTGCACAGGGAGCTGTGGGATGGGGCAGCGGTTTATCCCGGTCCCGGAGCCCTTCCCTCGGGATCCAGTGGCCCTGGAGAGCCCCAGTCCCAGCCGTTCCAGGTGCCACCCCCGTGCCTGTGCCCCGCAGGTCTGCGGGGGGGACAAGCCCTTCCTGGCGCCCAGCGACCTGCAGAGCAAGCACGCCGAGCTGCGGGAGGAGGCGGTGAGGCTGTTCCGGGGCGTGAAGAAGATGGGAGGGGAGGAGTTCAGCCGGCGCTACCTGCAGCAGCTGGAGGGCGAGATCGACGAGCTCTACGTCCAGTACATCAAGCACAACGACAGCAAGAACATCTTCCACGCCGCCCGCACCCCCGCCACGCTCTTCGTCGTCATCTTCATCACCTACGTGATCGCCGGCGTCACCGGCTTCGTGGGCCTGGACATCATTGCCAGCCTGTGCAACATGATCATGGGCTTGACACTTATCACGCTCTGTACCTGGGCTTATATCAGATACTCTGGGGAGTACAGAGAACTGGGAGCAGTTATAGACCAAGTGGCCGCAGCCTTGTGGGACCAGGTAGGATAAAGAGCTTTTGGTTTTGACAGAAAAACAGCCCACCCCCTCCCCACCCTCCCTGCCCACCCCCCAGCGCCCAGGTTTGTCCTCGAGGGGATTTTGCCTCCCCCGTTGAGATGGTTTGGGATTTTAGGGTTGGTAGAGCCAGCAGATCCACACCTGAGCCCTGTTTTAAGTTTGAATCCACTCCTTAGACCTTCCAGGGAGGAATTGCTTCCAGTGCAGGTTGTGGAGTTGGCTGCAAGGTGAGTGAGGTGTCTCAGGGATGTCACAGCCCCGTGTTAGAGCAGGGTGGACAGCAAGGCTGGAGCTGCACCCCCTGAGCCTCTGGAAAACGAGCTGTGTAGATCCAGGCTGGGCATGAGAAAAACTCACAGCAAGGTCTTTTGGTTTGGCTCTTTTTTTTTCCCTCCCCCTACTTGTCTTACCCGTCACCAACTGTGAGTTGGTGGAGCCTCTCAGACCTCGTGGGAATGGGGCAGCTCTGCCTTGGATCCCACTGGGATCCTCAGAGCTGGGGTGTGTGCTTGTCCTGTGTGTGTCTGTGTCAAAAAGGAAGGTCCATCCCCCTCCCCTGGTTCAGGGCAGGGATTTGGGCTCTCGGGGCTCTGCTGGAGGTCAAGGCCAGGTCTGGCCTCTGTACCTGTTTTGGCACCAGGCCCTGCTTTCCTGTTACAGCCTTTGCCCTCTTCCCACTGCAGAGCTGGGAGAAGCCCAGACCCTGCGTGCTCCACTGACCCCCCCTGCCCATCCAGGGGTGCAATCCCTGTTCCCAGAGAGCTGGAAGGCTGCCCTGGCCTCCTGCTCTTCCATGGCAGAGCCGGGTGAGCTCATCCCTCAGAAGCCTCCATGGGTTCGATTCCTGGCAGGAAGGGCCATTCTCCAGACCTTTTCCTGCTCCTTCCCTGCTTTTCATCCACCAGCGAGATGTCCATGGAGAGCAAGCACATTTCCCTGCTTCCCTGTGCTGCTGCAGCTGAACATGCAGCTTGGGGAGAAAAAAAATGGATCAGTTCACTGCTCAGTTCCTTCATTCCAGAGCTGGGAATGCAGCACATCACCTGTGTCCCAGGTGGATCCAGCCTGGCTTCCCTGATCCCAGCAGCCTGAGCACCCCCACACTGCAGTGGCTCTTTGCTCAGGGACACTTCCCAGCTGCCTTTGGGATTTGCTGGGATATCCAAGCCCAGCCTTTGCCCCTCCCAGTGCAGGCAGCAGTGGGAGCTCAGCAAGAACAGGACACTGCCCACTTACAAAATGCCCAGCTGGGGGGTGGAAAATAAAGAGGTGAAAGTGCCTGGAGCTGCTCCATGGCTCCTGCTGGCACCCATGGCTCTCCAACCCCAGGGAAAGTTCTCTGGAGAAGGAGCTGGGCAGTGGCACTCTGCCCACCACCAGCCACAGGCCTGCCCCCAGGGGAATTCCTGGCTCTGCCCCATGGAAGTGGGACTGGATACAGGAGGGATGGCCGGAGCAGTGAGGGGTCCTGCCTGTTTGGGGACACGGCAGGGATGAGCTCCACGTGTGATGCACAGGGGTGTTTCTCTCTCTTTCTGTCTCCCCCTTCCCAATGCCTCTCCCAGGGAAGCACCAACGAGGTAAGTGGCTCTTTGTTCTCCGCATGCTCCCTCGGGCCAGCTGGGCCCCGGGATCCCGGGAACAGCCTCTTGGATCGTGGGGATTGTGAGGGCTCTGGGCAGCAGCTCTGGGTGTGATCCCGATGCCTGGGGAAGGGTGTTGCTGTGGGAAGTGCTGGGAGCCGAGTGGGGGAGAGGGCTGGGCAGGGAGTGTGACACTGTCATGGGGATTTTCATCTCCCATCAGTTCTCTTTGGGGATTTTCCAGTTGTGCTGAGGGGTCAAACCCAACCCCCAGTTTGTTTTGGAGCACCAGCTGTGCAGGTGCCTCTGTCCCCCCCTCGGGTGAGACCCCAGCTCTGGGGGGCACCATCAGGGATGTGGAGCTGCTGGAGAGAGTCCAGAGGAGAACACAGGAATGCTCCCAGGGCTGGAGCCCCTCTGATCATGGAGCCAGGCTGGGAGAGTTGGGTGCTCACCTGGAGAAGAGAAGGCTCCAGGGAGACCTGAGAGCCCCTTGCAGGGCCTAAAGGGGCTCCAGGAGAGCTGGAGAGGGACTGGGGACAAGGGATGGAGGGACAGGACACAGGGAATGGCTTCCCACTGCCAGAGGGCAGGGATAGATGGGATATTGGGAAGGAATTCCTGGCTGGGAGGGTGGTGAGGCCCTGGCACAGGTTGGGCAGAGAAGCTGTGGCTGCCCCTGGATCCCTGGAAGTGTCCAAGGCCAGGCTGGACAGGGCTTGGAGCAACCTGGGCTGGTGGAAGGTGTCCCTGCCCATGGCAGGGGGTGGCACTGGATGATCTTTAAGGTCCCTCCCAACCCAAACCTTGTTCAGGCAGAGCTTTGTCAGCCCCTGCTTAACCCAAGGCAGATTCCCCACTGAGCTGCAGTGACAGCTCCCAGACCTGAACCCAGGGCTGCAGCCGAAGTGGCTCCCTGTGAGGCTGTGACAGGACAGCTCCGTCCTTTGTGGTGTCACCAAAGCCTGCCAGCTCCACCTGTCAGTGCCAGCACCCTCTGGAGATGCTGAGTTACACATGCAAAGAAAATAGAGCACTTAAAAATCAGCCCATTCCTCCCCCCCAGCCAGGGCAGCTGTTTGGTACCTCACTGACACCAAACCAGCAAGAGGCAGGACAGGGGCTTTGCTGGTGATGAGCTCTCGGACAAACCCTGCCAAGCAGAAATCGGAGCTGAGGAACAGGTTTGGCATCAAAAAAAAACCCCTAAAATAGCCCAAAATGCTGCAAGGCCACTTATGGCTTGGAGGTGAATTTTCAAGACATGCAGAGAGGTCTCCTCTACCAGTCCTCTCTGTTTCCAGACAATCCCAAAACACCCCTTCTGTTCCCTTTTGGGATGGGTTCAGCATCACCTTGGACATCCCTGGACTTTTCTCATCCCCCACCTTCCTCCTCCTCGCTGCAGCTTCAGCCTCTCCATTCACAGCCCGAGCACATGAGGAACACCCTGTCACTGTGAGGGTTCCAGCCTGTCAGGTGCCTCTTCCCACCCCTTCCAGAGCTAATCCTGGCTCACCAGCAGTTCCCAGCAGGAGCTGGTGGGATTTGGTGCAGCACCGAAGCCACTCCTGAGTGTCCTGACCCTGCAGTCACTCCTGGACTAGTGGAAAATGGTGAAATCAGAAGGAAAAAGCTGGCAACGATCAGGACAATGACCTGTCACTGCCCAGAGCCTGGGGGTGATGCAGTTGCGGATCTGCCTGGTGGGGAAAACAAACGCTGAGGCTGCAGGAATTTAACTCGCAGGGAAGAACAACCCCCGGATGTCTCCTCCAAATTACTGACACAACACAGCTCAGAAGGGGTGAGATGTTTGAAAAATTGGAACTGTGGAATCACAGAATTCCTCGAGCTGGAAGGGAAACCCAAGGATCGTCCAATCCAACCCCTGGCCCTGCCCAGGACACCCCAACAATCCCACCCTGTCCCTGAGAGGATCATCCAAACCCTCCTGGAGCTCTGGCAGCCTTGGGGCTGTGCCCACTGCCCTGGGGAGCCTGTTCAGTGCCAACCACCCTCTGGGGGAAGAGCCTTGTCCTGAGATCCAACCTGAGCCTGCCCTGGCACAGCTCCAGCCATTCCCTCGGGCTCTCCCTCAGCGAGCTGTGGCTCTGTGTGTGTGGGACACTCTGTGTGTGTGGGAAACTTGTCACGATCGCGGGGGTGCACAGAACGAGCACGGGCTGTGGCGGGCCGGGCTGTGCCGCTGCGGAGCGGGAGCGGGGTCGGGAAGGGGATTTAGGAGCGGGGTCGGGAAGGGGATTTAGGAGCGGGGTCGGGAAGGGGATTTAGGAGCGGGGTCGGGAAGGGGATTTAGGAGCGGGGTCGGGAAGGGGATTTAGGAGCGGGGTGGGGAAGGGGATTTAGGAGCGGGGTGGGGAAGGGGGTTGTCAGCGAGCCGTGTCTCTCTCTCTCCCCAGGCCTTGTACAAGCTGTACAGCGCGGCCGCCACCCACCGGCACCTGTACCAGCACGCCTTCCCCGCGCCGCGCTCCGAGCCCGACGGCCCCGACAGGAAGAAGGTGTAAAATAAAGCAAGCCCGGCACGTTCCCGTCGATGCATGAGGGAGGCGCTGCCGCCGCCGCCTCCTCGGATCCACGCCCTGCCCTCCCCATCGTGTCCCGCCCCGGGAGCGCCGGGGCCGCGCTCGGGTGGCGGGAGGTGCCGCTGTCCGTCTGTCCGTCCGGCACCGCCGCAGCCGAGCGCTTTGGTCTGTCCCAGCCAGCAATTCCCTCCCCCAGCTCATCTACAAAGCCTTATTTACCCCCCTTCTTAATTAGTTCCCACCGAGGAAAACGGTCATTTACGTGATACCGCAACTAAACGAGGCCGCAGCTTATCCCAAAGGCCGGTTTATTTCAGGTACTTGAACGAGTTATAACATTGTAACCACGCTGGTTTGTTGGGTTTTTCTTTTGTTTGTTTCCTTCAATTAACTAGTTAACGACATAAACATAATTAAAGGCGTATTAACTTGCTTTATCAGACACTGTTAAGGGCACCTCTGCTGTGGAATGTCGTAACGGGGTGTGGGGAACGGGGCCGTTTCTGTTTGTCTGCACAAAGTGTCACTTTGTAGCCGTGTTGGAGGAAGTTTCACTGTATTTCTGTACATATTTATCCATGATAGTGCATAGGACGTGTGGTACAGTTCTATTCTTTTATCGTCAGGACTATTAAAGTTTGCTTTTGGTTCCTAAGAAGTTGGTTTGACAGGGAAAAGTTATTTACTTGGGGGGGGGGGGAAAGTTCTTGACCCCTCCTCCTCCTCTGGCGTTTTTTGACGGTTTTGGTTTCGTTTTGGCTCTCAGAGTTGGTGTTTTATGGGTAATTTACCCACTGACAGGCCCAGAATTCGGTGCCACCACTGAAACTGGAGCCTCCCAAACCCCTGTGGCTTTTACTGCTTGTAAGAACAGTTTGTCTGGTGGTCTAAAAGGCCCCCAAAAAATCAGTCCACGACCCTTCATTCATCGAACAAAATGATTTTTATTGAATGAATAGGATTTACAAGAAATGTACTTTTTTTGTCTGCAGTGTTTATTGCACTGAAAAGAATCCATAAATAACATTTTCAGGACAATTCATGAACCAGATGGAAATACTGGAGAGGGTAAGTGGACAATTAAAAATTTTCCCCAAGTGAGGAGCTTTAATATAAGACAAAAGCTCGTTAAAAAAGAACAGTAATTGCTGTTACATCCCTGATTTTCCCCGTGGGGTGGCACAGTGACAATGCCTTTGCCTTCCCACCAGAGTGGGTCAGATTTTGTGAAATGCAGTTGAGCCAGGATTTAAAAAACTCTGCTTAAGAGATCTTGGTCTTCAGGCAGGTCCCAAGTGTTCCCCCTCTGAGTGAAAACAAGCAGTAAATCCGGAGCTGAAGTAAAAAAAATAAGGCAACTCAGGCTCGGATCCGCCGGGAGGAATCAGCTCCTGGTGTTCCTGAACAGGAACAGGGGTGGTGTTCTGTACATTAAAGCTGTAAACAAAGAGCAGAGCTCTCTCAGGAGAGGGATCCCGAATTCCCGAGGGAAAGACACCCTGAACTGGTCATTTGGAGTCGGAACAAGGTTTGGAAGCCGGAACGTTTCACACACATCTATTGCCCTTACAAAAAGATACAAGTCAGCTTTTCATACTGCAGCTGACTGGGAGGAAAGGGAACCAGGAGCAGGGCTCTGATCAAACTCCACGCTGCTTTTCAGGATAACAAACTACTCCTTTGCATGGAGAGAGAGAGAGAGAGATTTAAAAATTACAAAAAAAAAAAAAAAGGATTACCAAACAATCTCCATTTTTATAAACAACACATAATACATGTAGAAAAATACTCAAGAGGATAATAACAAAGGTGCAACGTCAACAAAAATAAGCTGCCTTTTCAACAAAAGCACTTTTTTCTCTTTTTTCTCTCCTTTCTTTTCAGAGTTTCGAGTGTGGAAAAAAAAAAAACCAACCCAACAACAAAAAATAGGACCAACCAACCAACCCTTCTTTTGTTTGTTTGTTTGTTTTAAAGCTGTTGAGTGTCCTCAGAGAGTCCTGTGTGCGGGCAGGGGTCAATAGTTCTTGCCGTGCTGGGCGTACCACTGCTGGCGCTGCTGCCGCTGCTCCAGCTCGGAGAGCAGCGCCTGCCGGAACGCCTCGTACAGCTTCACGATCCGCTCCAGCTCCTTCATGAACAGCAGCTTCAGCATCCCCTGGTACGTGTCCAGGTCTGCCAGCTGGAACAGCTCCCACTTCAGGATGTGGTCGTACCTGGAGCGGGGGGAGGACAAAGGGGTCAGACTTTGGGGAGCTGCGGGGTTTGGGGCTTTTCTGGGAGCTGGGGGGGGAAAAGGGAGTCGGAAGAACCTCTGAACGATCCCTCGAAACACAGCAGGGCTCCAGAAATGCTGGAGAGCCCCTGAACTGATCGGAATGAACCAACTGAGAGACATACAGAGGGTGAGAGAGCTGGGGGCGTTCCCATGGAGAAGAGAAGGCTCCAGGGACACCTGAGAGCCCCTTGCAGGGCCTAAAGGGGCTCCAGGAGAGCTGGAGAGGGACTGGGGACAAGGCAGGGAGGGACAGGACACAGGGAATGGCTTCCCACTTCCCACTGGGATATTGGGAAGGAATTGCTGGCTGTGAGGGGGTGAGGCCCTGGCACAGGTTGCCCAGAGAAGCTGTGGCTGCCCCTGGATCCCTGGGAGTGTCCAAGGCCAGGTTGGAGCACCCTGGGCTGGTGGAAGGTGTCCCTGCCCATGGCAGGGGGTGGAATCAGATGAGCTTTAATGTCCTTTCCAATCCAAACCATCCTTGGGATTCAGTGAAAATGCATTTTAGAAGCATTAAACCCCATTCAGAACAAGATTTAACCTTTACCATTTGTTAAAATCGGAGTAACAAAAACAGATTGATTATTCCAGCAGCCCAACAGGCAGGACACTGCCAGCCTCCCCTCACAACCCTTCGTTTCCAAAGGCTTCTCCTTCCAGCTGTACTCTTGGGACTCCTAACCCCCTCCAATTAACCCCTCTTGGTTAATTAGCAGCAACAATCTCCAAGAGATATTTAAAGCTGCTTTACTCTGAGCAAAGCGATGGTTCCACCATCACTGCAATGACCCTCCTTTCCTGCTCGTCCCAGGACTTTAAAACACAATTCACCAACAATCTGATTGTCTTAACTTGGAAATTGGCAGCTGGTGATTGTGATGATTAAAGGAGTTGGAGAAACTCATGGAATAACAGAGGTGTTGGTGCAGTTACAGGATAATAAGGGGGATTCACTTCAGCAGAGGCTGAAGATGAAATATCAGTGAATTTGTGCAAATACCCCCTGAAAGGTCATCAGAGAAGCACCAAGACATGCAGGTGACTTCCAAAGATGCTCTGAGGAATTTGTACAATTTAACTAATTATAAACTTCCTAAATAACGTTTATTCATCAGTGAAATTTTTTAAAGATTTATTTATAATATATTATAAAATATTTATTTTGTAACTTCTGTATTAAAGTTACCCTAATCCTGACAGGGCTGCACTGCTAAAATCACTTTTTTTTAACTCCCAAAAAAACCCTAGAAATAACAAATTGCAGCTGTTTGGGAGTTTGAGCTCTGTACTGACAAAGAGGGTTTTGAAGGTTTCCAGGTACAAAAACCTTTGCAAGCACCTGATTGTTGAGTTTACAGGGACAACTCCTTTCCTTCCCTCTCTCTCTCCCTTTCCACTCCCCACGAGCCAAATCCAACCCACCCTGAGAAACAGCTTACAATGATTTCAGTGCAAAAACTGGGCTGAAATGAAACTGATTTAATTTTTCTCAGCTGACTTGCTACAAATTGCTTAAATTGTCTTAAATTTGTTTCAAGAAAAGGATCCACCAGAATGCACACACAGCACAGGCTGAAATATTTAAAACTGCATTGTCTGCACGTGCCAAAGACCTAAAGAAAGGAATGAAGCTGCAGCCAAGTGGGAAAGTATTTCTAGGAAAGAAATGCTGGGGGATTTCAGGGCAATTTAAATCTTCATGGGCTGCTGGCAAATCCAGCAGTCACAAGGAGTAATAAAACCCATTCAGACTGTAGTTACTAGAGGAAAGTAATAAAACAAAGAGAATTTTCTTTGTAGTGGAAGTCACTGAGCATCACTCACAGCCTGAATTTCCAATTACAGAGCGGCCTCCTCGTGGCTGTAAAACTGAGTTTCTCCACATTCTTATGAAAAAGGACATGACTGAATAACTATTAGGCCATATTTGGGTTTTTTATTGCTTTATATTTAGTGTTACTCTTCTGCAGAGCTGCATCCATTAGAAAATGTAATTTGGTTCATTGTCCTGACTGAAATCTTTTCTTGGAGGAGACTCCCTGCTCCCTCAGCAGCTGCTCTGACAAAGTGACTTTTATCACCACTCAGTTTTTAATGAAACCTCTTGAGTAGAAATATAAATGTCAGTCTGTATTTGGCCTTCCAGGGCCTAAAGGGGCTCCAGGAGAGCTGGAGAGGGACTGGGGACAAGGCATGGAGGGACAGGACACAGGGAATGGCTTCACACTGCCAGAGGGCAGGGAGAGATGGGAGATTGGGAAGGAATTCCTGGCTGGGAGGGTGGGCAGGCCCTGGCACAGGTTGGGCAGAGAAGCTGTGGCTGCCCCTGGATCCCTGGAAGTGTCCAAGGCCAGGTTGGAGCACCCTGGGCTGGTGGAAGGTGTCCCTGCCCATAGCAGGGGGTGGCACTGGGTGATCTTTATTATCCCTTCCAACCCAAACCTTTCTGTTATTCCATGATTTAAAACTCTTAAGGGTGAAAGAAAAGCGGTGTTTTTTTAAAAAGGAGCAAGACAGACAGGAGGAAGTCGCACTCTAGAGATGTTTCACATATTTTCTAAGCACGTGGCGCCGCTCCCACCAACCACCTGACAGCAAATCCCACCCTCCACTGTCTGACAGAGCTTTCTGGGAGCTGCAAGAAGTGCTGGGATGATTTCGAGTAAGGCTGGAAGCAAAGCAAAGGTGAGAAAGATTTGGTCCAACTCCCTCACGTGCTGCGAGCAAAGATCAGACACGAGTTCTCCCTCCCGTGGAAATCCTTTAGTTTCCCTTTTTTTAGGTGTGAGCTGCAGAAGGATAAAAATAATAAAAAAAAAGGCAAAATCTCACTTGACAGGAGCCCTGGCATAGACCTGGAGCCAGTCTGGGATCTCAGCAGTGTGGTAGGGGTTGGCAGGGACCAGCAGGGGTTGGCTGCGCTCGGCTGGCTGCGGTTGGTAGGACACGGGGGGCGGCTGGTCGTAACGGGGAACGCTGCGAGGACACAGGGAAAGCTGTGAGCTCCAGGCACTCCTGACACACTGGCAGCGTTCACTGCTTCACTCACACGCAGATCCAGGGGTGCAAGGGCTGCTGGGGCAGGGGGTGGCCTCAGTGGGTCTGCCCCGAGCAGCTCACGGGCAGCGTGTGGGGGCTTCGCTGTGATCATCCAGTGAAAGTGCCCTCACACCCACTCGCCACAGCAGCACAGAACATCACATCACACAGCAACAAAGTACTGCTTCAGCCACATAACCCACCACCTGATACCTCAAACCAGTGTGTCCAGGCAGCAGCTGGTGAGTTATTCCATGTAAGGGCATCCTCATGTATTTCTCATATACAGTAAATATATGTATCACGTATTTATCGTTTGTGCCACATGTTAGAAAACTGTCTGGGTACCAGCAAAGCAGACTGAGTGGCAGGAATTCACTGTTACATCTGGTTTATGTTACCTTAATTCGGCCTGGAAAACACAGGTAGCTAAAATACCATTCTAGACAAGAGTTAATTCGCGTTTCAGATGTTCAGCCGCCTCTGGGAGCATCAGATCGAGTTCCTTTTCCAGCCTGAACAGGTCAGTTCTGCTCTCAGCAGCCTTGCTGGTTCACTGACAGCTGAAGAGCTGCTTTGCTGGAGTGACTGAGGAGCAACATCCCGTACCCAAATTTGTGACAGAAACACGAGACAGCTACACCTCCCCCTCAAGACGTGGGTCGAGAACCAGCAGAGCTCGGCTCTAAAAACAACTTTTTGGCACGCTGAGACCAAACTGGTGGCACCTTAACGGGATGAAGGGAAACAGGAGCCCAGAGGGGGTGTGTGCCTTACCTGGGAGCACAGGGGTGTTTGTACTGAGCTCTTTTGTTGATGTGATCCACGTAGTAGACCCCGAACTCGGCGGACTCGACGCGCTCCCAGCCCGGCGGGAGCCCCTCCCGCTCCAAAGGGTGGCTCCAGTGAGTGGTGTTGGTGTTGTGATCTATGTAGTATTTCCTTCCTCGGATAGTCCAGTCCACTGACCAGCCAGGAGGAAGAGGTAAATCTTCAGAACTGTGATTTGTTAAGTTTCCTAGAGATGTAGCAGCAACTCTGCCGATGCCTGGGAAAAAAAAAAAAAAAAGGGGAGATCAGGGTTTAGTTATTTAATTATCGTGCCACAGAAATGATCATTTCTGTCAGCACACTGTCCCAGCTGCAGCATTCATCTACAAAACCTCTCTTTTTCTAGTTACAGTCAGAAATTACAGCTGATCGAGGAAAATCACAGAACCCCAACAATGTTTTTTAGGTGAACCGGTGAAGAACAGCAGCAGGACCAGGGAACACGATTAAAACTTGAAGGGCTGACAGAAATCATCAGTAGGTGATTAAATTCCCACCTCTTCCCTGGAAACACAACACACCTGGGATTCATCTACCACTAAATTTGAGAGACTGCTCACTGGCACTTCAGAATGGTGGATGGTGAGAGATGCCCCAAAGAAACACAGTTCCTTTCCTGTCCTTTCCTAGGGATAATTAGGAAGCTGGTTGAAATCAAAGACATAATGCCAATTCAAGAAAACAAAAAAATCCACCCCAAAAAAGACCCCAAAAACAAAACCACGGTGACATAAGCAGGAATTCTGCAGGTCTCTTTCCATTCCTGGGAATCTACAACCTCCTGGATGTGTCAGCCCAAATTCAACTCCATTTTTTAAATCCCTGCAGCAGTTTCCCCTCAGCTCCCCCAGTTCTGCAGTTAAACAGCAGAAGTTAAACATGTAAAGAAATTCCCAATTATCTTCTCATCCCACAGCCAAATGCATCCAGTCAATCCCAGTATCATCACTTTGTGTGTCACCATTTCCCACAGCCAGCAGAAGGGATTTGGGAGCCACTTTTCCCCCTTTATTTTAGGAGTCAGGAAGTGCCTCCATCACACATCCCACGTTCACTGATGGGAACACACCCCTTCCTCCTGGTTTTTTTTCAGGAATAGCGTTTTTGGGTGATTGTTTTTGGAGAGAAAGGAAGGGTTCCCTCTTGTGTCAGCACTTACCTCTTTGCCAGCCTACAAAGGGAAGCTGTGTCCACCTTTAACTGGGATTAAGCATCCCAGGCCTCTACTTCCAGAGAAAAGAAACATCCTGGGGGCTTCCTGACCTCTGGAAGTGCTGGGGCAGGGAAGATATTCCGGCCCCTCTCAGTGATGTCACTTGTTTGGCTTTCATTCCACGGACAAAACACAAACATTTCGGCTTCCTGAGAATGTTTTGGGGGCAGCAGATCCACACCATTCAAACGAACTCGTGTGTTCCAGGAACACGGAATCAAAGGCCAGGTTTATAAACTGATGGTTGCAAATGCTTCAGGTTTGTCATTATTATTATTATTATTATTATTATTATTATTTTTCCCCTTAAAATCACAGGTCATGGTGGGATATTCTCTGTGTGTGGGGGAAGTTTTGTGATGTTGGTATTCACGGTGCCCTTAAAGCCACCAGCCCACCGTGGCATTTAAAATCAATAATTAGTACAATTTAGACTTCTTTTTTTTTTTTTTCTGTAAATGGAGTTTAATTAGAGAGATCCAAAGAAATGATATATTGGTTTTCCTGGCAAACCTCAGCAGATGCTCCTTAGAGGGAGAGTGGATACACAGGTAAGGGGAAAAGCTCCTGCTGTGATTCTGAACAGGAAGAGGAAAATTGACTTTTTTTTGATATACATACACCTGTAAGGATCAATAACAAGACTGAACAACACCAAAAGTAAATTCCTATGTGATCTTTCCCGAAATATTAAACCAAAGAAGAAAGTTCCAAGCTCCAGCCCAAACCCATGGCCTGTGGACACTGCCCTTTCCATGGCACATTGCCAGGGATGACCCTCTTGAATTCCAGATAAGGTCTGAGCCCTAGGCCTAAACAAGTCAGAAATTCTCATTATTCCTGCTTTCCTAAGGGACAGAGTTGCTCAAATTATCTGCTTTTTCCAAGTGTCTCCTTTCCTCTGCTCTGAGAGGATGGTCTTTACAAACCCCCCTGAGTAGCACCATCGAATCTCAAGGATGGTCGACAAATAATTAGAATTTATGCAGTTTGTAAATCCTTTTCAGGACGTCTCTTCAGAGCTTTTCTAGCCTCACCTGGTCATTCTGGTCACAGTGATATCATATAATATAAAATGGGCTCGCTGTTGCTTTTAAGGAACGTCAATACTGAAATGACTTTGAGGCTTTGCTTTTTCCTCCCCTTTCTAAAACACAGAATCTTCAGTTTTAAGGTCCTGAAGTACCACCTTTAACTCTGAGCACCACGGCAAGAGTTCCTGCTCCTAAAAACGGATCTTAAGGGTAATAAAAGTCACAACTGGGATTTCAGTTGAAGAGGTGGTGTTGGGTTTGCTCCCCCAGGGTGGAACAAAGGAACTGGAATGGATGGATGTGTCGATGCTTTCCCAGCCCGGTGAAAGGGGGTTCATTCCCTGCCTGGAAACAAATCCGAGTCCTTTGGGGGAATCATTTGCAGGTCAGCAAAGGGCAGTTCTTCAGTCTGTTAGGCAGGAAGGACAGGAGAGAAATCCCAGCCCCAGCACAAAGGGAAAAGAGGGAAAACCTCTGAGGAGAAAGATTCCCTTTGGGAGGAGCTGATGTTGGCAGGGGGGTTCCAGAGCCCAGGGACTCCCCACAGCTGCCTCCAACCACACTTCCAAGTGCTGAAGAGCCAATCTCCCAAACCACCGTTTGTCTTTAATCAGCCCAATTGTCCTGAGAGCCTTTTTCCAGGATGCCAAAATCCTCTCCCTTCCCTCCCCTCCTCAAAGTGGGACGAAGGACGGGAGGAGAAGACGAACCAACGGTTTGATTTTCAGGGAATAAGGAACAACAAAACGGCAAAAAAGCAGCTCCAACCACTCCTGTCCAGCCAGGCCTGCGGGCCCCAGGCCCTCCTCACCCATTCCAAAGCATCCAGAGGGACTTCCTGAGCACAAGCACCTCTTCTGTCAGAGGGAATGGGGGCGTTCCAAGCAAGCACAGCTTCCCAAATAGGGAACGGCAGGAAGGACTGGGAAAGCTGCGAGAATTCCGCTGCAAAACGACTGCAAAAATCAGCCCAGAGGAAGAAAAGGGCAGGAACTGCCACTTGTTTGAAAATGAGGGGCGTGGAAACACCTAAAAAGCGTGGCTGTTTTAGCTCTGAGCAGGTCCCTTGTCACGACCTGTATTTATTTTGCTCTTTTACGACACAGGAACCCCAGTTTGCAGTTTTTAACGAGGTTTGCGAGATGAACCTGCTTTCACTCTGTTAATTGTCCCTCTCCTCTGCCATCCCAGTGAACTCATTCTAGTGCAGAAGCAGCAACAAAGTCCCTCCACACTGTGATTTCAATCTCAGCAATTTTTTCATAGACACAGAAGAATGTTCTTACCGCTCACACAGGGACAAATAACTCTGAGGTCTTGGTTACAAGTTACTTCCAAGCTACACTGTAGGTATAACTTCAACCACAGACCTCCCCAAAACTTTAACCTAGAAGAGAGGAAAGACATGGCCAGGAAAGACAGGTAAAAAGGCTCTTAGAAATAAGTTTGAAAAAGGACACTAAAAAATAAAAATAAAATAAAATAAAGAAATAAAAAAAAAAAAGTTCGAGAAATGCCACAGAGGGAGGTAAACATGTAAAAACTAGGAGGTATCTCAACTGGAAACTTTGTGCAGAGACATCAGCAGCACTGGATTGGGAATTAAAAGCAAATTTAATGAAAGTAAGAAAAGGAGGACACGGGAGAATGGAATGATGACAGAGAAAATGTGACTTCAAGGGGAAGTGCCTGGGAAAGAACATGCAATGCTGGCAACAAAGTGCTGAAAAACCACGGGGCTTGCTCTGCTGAACACCCTGAAGATCCCACCAAGAGCACGTGTGAAACTTCTCTCCAAATTATGAAGAGGGGAATCTTTATTTGGAGTGAAAGCTGAAACTCTCAGGCACCTCCTCACTTCCCAAAAACCCACCTGGTTTGGTGGAACCACCACTAAAATGGAATATTCACCAACAGCAACAACGCCTTGTGCTCGTCATTCCCTTGGGAATGCACCCAAAATGGACCAGAATTGACCTCCAGAGGGGGGAAGGTGGGAGAGGAGGGAAAGGGCAGAAAGCAGCATTTACAGACTCCACCCAATAAAGAGATTTTTGAGTGGAAACTGTAGGGATGAAGGAATTTTGCCAACAATTATCCCAATGAATATCAATCAGGTCAGACATTCAGAAGCAACAGTGCAGATGTAGAAGACAAAAAGGAATTCAGACAAAGACAATGGAAGCAAAAGGCCTGCCTCAGGATTCTGGAAATGCAGGGAGAAAAGGAACGAGGAATTAAAGAAAAATGACTGCAGCAGCTCAAGGTTTGAAGGATGGCTCAAAAAGAAAAAAAATATATCAGCTTCATGGTGAGATGAAAGTAAGAAAATCCAAGGTTTTCTTATACTGGGCCACGTAATTCTTTGACTGAGAAAAAGTAACAGCAATTACTGAAGAGACGTAAAAAATGAAGGACATGAGTGACATTCTTACTGTGGTGAAACTGGGAGAGGAATTTCAGAGTTCATATTCCACGCTGAGAGGAATTAAAAAAATAGAGGAAAGGGAAATGCTTTGGCAGGCAAAAGGCTCACCCTTGTCCCTCCTTACGAATGCACGAGGTTAAGTTACAAAATCTGTGCAGGATTTGCTCAAACTAACATTTAAATGTTAAATGTGAGGTGGAATGACAGAGACCAAACAAACAGCAGCAGCTCCTTCGTGATTTCCAGGGCTAAGGGGACACAGGTAAACAAACAGCAGGGACAAAGAAGCTCATTTAGAGAGAAGAAATTGCTACCCTTGAGAAAAATCTGGCTGTGAAGCCCTACTTTTAGAGACTTGATAGATTAAACTCCACTTTCAATCAAGAGCTTTAATTTTTGAAGTCTCCTCAGCAGACACAGCAGCTGTAGTAATTTGGAAGTTAAACTGATGGATTGGTTGGTTTGTGAAATCCTCCCCTCCTGCCTCTCTTCCCAAAAATATCCCAGCACAACCCTCCCAGATGCTCTTTACCTGCACCAGGGGAGTGTTCAGTGACTGTTGGATGAGCAACAACCAGCAGGGATGGAGGTAAAATCAGATGCATTTAGCAAAATAAAGGAGGATTAAAGCAGCAAGACCTAAAGCTCAGAATTTCTGAATTTCCTGCCTGACAGCTCCCACATCCCCCTTCTGTCACTTCTCATGGAAATGTTTCTGTGGGAAAGGAAGCACAAGGCCCTGCCAGGTTCTAATTCCACACAGGAGCTCGGCAGCATTAAATGCTGGATGTTCCTCCTGCCAGGGTTATTTTTCTAGACAGGAGATTTATTTTATTAGAGACTAATTACTGCTTTGTTTGCAGATTACAAGTGACAGTGTATTTCATGTTGAGGGCACGTTATTTACAGGTTTGAAATGTTCCTTTCAAACTCCTCCTTGGGCGTAGTTTTTGTAGCATCAAATACAGAATCAAACATTTCAGAAAATGTTTAGTGTTAAATGGCTTCCTCTTTCTTATGCTGTTCTTTGGAAAACAAAGACAAGCTCCACTGAAAAACTGAGGGGGAAACAGATATATATGCAAACAATATTAAAAGCTAAAAGAAAGGAGCTAAAAGAAAGGAGATGCCAATTTGCTAATTACACAAAGCAGTCATTCCTCCCTTGGACTATTCATAAGCAATCATTTTAATTACTGGGGTCAAATTAAAACAATGACATTAAATAATAAGACAATGAGAGTTAAAATATAATGACAGTAACGACAACAATGATGCTGCAATGCTACAATCTCGAGCTGTTGGTTATTCTCTGTGTCGTGATGTGCAACAGCAAATAATAAAAAGAAAATATTTTCTTAGCCAGGAACTGATGCAACTTCGTGCAGGTGAGCTGCATATATGCTTGTCCTTTAGCAAACCCCAATTTGCTTAAATTTATCCCGTTTATTTAATAAACAAAGAGCGTGCCAAAGAGCACTTTCCCTTTCTGGATGTCCGTGATCAAAAATTCTCAACGTGGAAAAGCAGCTCTGTCCTACACAGCCCAACTCTCCCCAGAAACATCCTCCAGCTGCACCTCAGCTCTTAGCAGGAGCCCGAGAAGCCCTTACCTGACGTGTGCCTGCCATGATTGTGGGCCATCCTCTGGAAGAGCTCCCCGTTGTGCTCGCTGTAATACCTGTAGTCCTCGTGGGCTCTCTCGCTCAGCTGCCGCCTCCTCTGGGCCTCGTAGAAGTGATCATAGTAATAACAGCGCGCCCCGGGGTCCCCGTTCTCCAGCCCGGCGCTGGATTCTGCCAGGAAGGACTGCGAGGAAGAGCCGTACTCCCTCGGGACATCGGCCAGACTCCTGGCCAGATAGGAGGGTGCCGACAGTCTGTTGCTCTCCCGCCTCATTATTTCGTGAGGCGGCCTCTGCACGGGTGTTCGGAGGAAGCTCTGGTTCCTGGAAACGATTCCATCTCCTCCGGGGGCGTAGGCGGAGGCCGTGGGGTCAGGAGGGCAGATGTCAGTTCGCCTCGGAATGGTGGGACCGTGACGGATAAAGGAAGGCATCAGGTCTGGCAAAGAGCGGGGAAGAGAGGTCAGAACTCTGCCTGCACTCCCACATCGAGCCTCCGAGCACCACCCCTAAAACTGAGGGAATTCCCGTGCAAAACCCACCTGCTGCACGTGCAGACAGAGCGGGAATGCTGCAGGGTGTCCTGCTGCGCCAGGAACCAGCACAGCCTCCACCAGTGCCCGGATGGTTGAGTTCTGCCACTTCAAACCAACCCCAAACACATCAAAAAGCACACAGACAAACCCCAAACCACCCACTCTGTGCTGTGGCTGCATCGGTCTATTAGAAGGGTCAAGAAAATCCCAGTATCCTGGCTTCTACTTCACTGGGAACACTGTGCTTACAAACTGGGAACGACGAGATGTTAATGCCCGCAGGCTCACAGGGATCCAGGATGCAAACAGGAACACAATCCACACCGTGCCCACTCACCCCAAAGTCACCAAGCTCAGCCACAAAAATGCTGTCACTCTGCACACGCTGAATCCTCAAATTATCACAGAGATATTTCACTTTCTCCCTTACAATTTCACTGCCTCCCTCCAGCAAGGGAAACGTTCCTCCTCTCCCTGCTTTTACTTTCAACATGATATAAATTAAGTAGTTTTCCCTCCAGCTAAGTCAACACAAATGACAGCTTTCATTCAGAATGTGGTTATGCCTATTATTAATTACTTTGTGTTAATAAACTCTTACAGGTAAAATGTGAGTCTTAGGCTAAAAACCCAGGTGGTGTCAGCAGTAAATCTACCATGATCCCTCCACAGCACGTAAGAGCATAAACGTGTAAATTTATGAACACCTCAGGCGCACCCACAGCTTAACAGAACAAAAATTAGTGGGTTTTTGTGTCTAAGGACTAAGCCAAAGCAATCAAACTACTGAATTATTTTGCCTATTGATTGAGGAACTCGTGCAGCAAACACTTTGAGAAGAGCTGAGTGCCTGCTCCTGCCAGCAAATCAGTTCTTGCTAGCTGGGAACTCCCACCCTAATCCCGCAATTACAGGGTAAATAAACACATTTCAGTCTCGGGCTGTCTTTGAAAACCGACTGAAAAAAGTAAACTCAGAGTGTTCTCAGTGGGTATTTGCCGGTGTTCTGTCCAGTCCCAGGAAAACGGGGCTGTGGCATCAGAGCCAGGTGAGCCGCGGGAAGCTCCGTGCATTCCAGGTGACCTCACCGGGATGAGTCATGGATAGCACCTGGAGCTTGTGCTTCCGCAGGGATTTTATGCAACTGCCTGGCAGGACAGTTATCTCGTTCCCAAAGCACACCGGGAAAAGCACCGCTCCATTCCGGGAAGAGAGAGGTCACGGAATCACGGAATGGGCTGGAAAGGACATCAAAGACCATCCATCGTGTTCCACCCCCTGCCACGGGCAGGGACACCTTCCACTAGCCCAGGTTGCTCCGAGCCCGTCCAACCTGGCCTTGTGATCTCTTAATTTATGCAAAACAAAAAACCCCAAAACCCCAAAAGAAGTGTGTAGACTCCGTGAACCCCGACCCGCTGAAACCGCGGAGCCGAGAACTGAGGAAACCGCAAACCCCACCAAGGCCGGGTACGACGAGCACCCCGCTTTGAAAGTGGGGCTTGCCTTTATCTTCCCTCCGTCACCTCCCAGGGCTCACAAAGGAATTAAACACACACATACGGAGGGAGAGAGAAGAGAGAAACACGCCCTCATACACGCACAGGGACGACCCCCCCTCCTCCACTGGGATCCCCCGCGGGCCGCGCCGCTCCGGGCCCCGCTCCGGCCGAGCACAAAGGCCTCGGGCTCGTCCCCCCCGGTGTCCCCCCCGACACTCACTCCTCAGGAGCGGGCTCGTCTCCTTCTTCACGTACTTCCCCTGCACCTCGCCCGGCTTGGAGAGCTCCGTCCGCGTCTTCTTCCGCGACAGCATCCCACCTCCCGGCCCGCCGCCACCGCCCGCATGCCCGGCGCCGCTCCCCGCTCCGCAGGGCGGGGATGGGGGGGTCCGGCCGCCCCCGGGGGATCGGGACGGGGCCGGGATCGGGATGGGGGATCGGGGACCGGGCCGGGGGGCGCTGAGGGGACGCGGCGGCCGCGCGGGGCGTTGTGGGAAGGCGGCGGCCACCGCCCCTCCGGGCCGGCCGCGGGCAGCGCAGGGGAGGGGGCGCCGCCACAGCGACCCCGCGCGGCCGGGAGGGCGCGGCCCCGCACCGGGAGCGGGGAATCCGAGGAAATCCCCCGGGAATCCTGGAATCCCCGAGAGTTCCGTAAGCTCGGAATCACAGTGGCACGGAATCACCGAGCCACAGAATCGCCGAGGTTGAAAAAGGAGATCATCGAGTGCCCGATGCCCACCTTGTGTCCCAGCCCAGAGCACTGAGTGCCACGGCCGGGCCTGCCTTGGGCACCTCCAGGACTGGGCACTCCAAACCTCCCTGGGCAGCCCCTGCCAGGGCCTGACCGCCCTTTCTGTAAACAAATTCATCCTGATGTTCAACCTGAACCTCCCCTGGTGTAACTTGAGGCCGTTCCCTCTCCTCCTGTCCCTGTTCCCTGGGAGCAGAGCCCGACCCCCCCCGGTTCCCCCCTCCTGTCAGGGATTGCAGAGCCAGAAGGTCCCCCCTGAGCCTCCTTTTCTCCAGGCTGAGCCCCCCCAGCTCCCTCAGCCGCTCCTGCTGCTCCAGCCCCTTCCTCAGCTCCGTTCCCTGCCCTGCACACGCTCCAGCCCCTCAATGTCCTTCTTTAATTGAGGGGCCCAGAACTGGACACAGCACTCGAGGTGTGGCCTCACCAGTGCCCAGCACAGGGGGACAATCCCTGCCCTGGTCCTGCTGGCCACACTATTCCTGATCCAGGCCAGGTTCCATTGGATTAGCTTGTCCTTCTCTAAGACAAGAGGCACTGGGCAGAAAGTGATGCCCAGGACGTTCCACCTGGACACGAGGAAGAACTTTACTATGCAGTGACCGAGCACTGAACAGGCTGCCCAGAGAGGGTGTGGAATCTCCTCACTGGGGATATTCCAGAGCCATCCGGACACGATCCTGTGCCACGTGCTCTGGGATGACCCTGCGGGAGCAGGGAGGTGGGACCAGATGATCCACTGTGGTGCCTTCCAACCTGACCCATCCTGGGATTCTGTTACTATGAAAGCTCTGTCTGATAAATATTGCAGATATTGCTTGAAATACCTGCAAATTCCATGGGAAGAGAAGCAGTAGATGCCCCATCCCTGGAAGTGTTCAAGGCCAGGATGGACAGGGTTTGGAGCAACCTGGTCTAGCAGAAGGTGTCCCTGCCCATGGCAGGGGTTTGGGACTAGATGGCCTTTAGAGGTCCCTTCCAATCCAAATTATTCCATGATTCTATGATTTTCACGTTGGATAAAGAACAAAAGACACAAGCATGGATCATACATTAATGTATTTTTTTTGCATCCGTTATAAATAATGTGTAAGTTGGTTCATCTCTCAGCTTTACACCATGTTCTAAGGACAATATATTACACCAGAACAAAACAAACTCGATAGAAAAAAATATATATACATTTTTTTTTCATTTGTACAGAAGTCATTCATCATGAAATGACACCAAACAGGAGACTGAACAGGTAAATGATGGAAAACCTGAGAGACAGGGATGGCATAAGTAAACAAAAGGGTTTTATTTGATAGACTGTCCCCTGCTCTACCTAACACATAATCTGGCTAAAATTAAAATCAAATATGTTACAACCCTTTTTTTTTTTTCCCCCCAACCAGAATTCAAATATTTCAATTTTCTTTGTATTTAAGTACTCCTTGGAGAATATGCCACAAAGTAGACTTTTTAAATCATTCTAAACTGACAAGCAGCGCTTCAACTGTGGGAATTTAGCACATATAAATGTAACTGGGGACTGTGCCCTTCCAAACCCCCCCCAACCTGAAATGTCCACGTGCCTTTATTTTCACAGTGGTTCATAAAGCAACAGTCGAAAACAAAACACCTCCAGGTAATAAAGTCGTTCAGATGTGACACGGCAAGACCCGCTGTACTAACGAGGCCGACAAAATTCAGTGCCTTTTGACTGCTACAACATTAAATACTTTGGTTTTTTTGCCTATGCTGCATAGGAGACACATTCATGCACGGAACACCAGCGATGCTTTAATAATTTACACGGCTATGTGGTTATTTTCAGCAGCCTGGACTTTTGTAAAGAGAGGAGCTGCCTCTCTCCTGAGCTGACGCCACGGACCAAGAAGCAACGCGACACCCGTAAGCAGCGCTGCCTTTCTCTGGGATCCCTCCTCTGGGAAGGGATTGCCCTGAATTGGCCTGGAGCAACAAGCCCAGCACAGCAGAGAAAGGCTCTAAAAACGTGGAATGGCAAAAGGCACTTCTGAGGGTTAATTCACACACATGCACCAGCGGAAGTGGAGTTTTGCCTCAAAAATATTTACCACTAGGACGTTTTCCTCCTCCTCCTCCTCTCTCCTCTGCTTAGGTTGGTTTTGGGTTTTTATTGCATCTAAATGAAATAAAAGCAGAGTAAGGTAGGACAGGGGGGAAAGGGAGAAGCCAAAAAGCCCCTTTTCTCTGTTTCTCCCTTCCCTTCCAGCACCTGGGCTCCCCTTTTGGTGCTGTGCTCTTGCAATGCCTGCGTGTTTGGTTTGTAAAAGCCTGGTAAGAACTCCCAGGAGACTAAAAGAATTAGTTAAGCAGTGGAGCCTTTAAAGTTGAGTCATGTGAAATGAGTTGCAGCACAACTTCAGTGAAATATTCTCTCTCTTCACACCCTGGTCACAGAGAGAAGTAAACCAAGGCCAAGGTATGAAGCAGGGTTAAAATAATTAGTACTAAATTAGTGCTAGCTAATTCCCAAATACAGTTCTGAACCTCATTTCCTTTGTTTCCTGGGAATATTTGGGAGCTTTGCTAATTTCAGATCGATTTGCCGCGTTTCCAATTCGGGGAGATAATTTTGCGGACTCTGAAAAACCCGTAAATCCTTGTTTTTCAGGTGACCTGGAGAAATCCCCACTCCAGACATTAAGGAAAGCACAGCAGTGAAGTAATTTATAGGGACTGTGTGATGCTCCAACATGATGTTTGTTCTTCCATGATTATATTTCCATTTCCACTGTGTTGCCAGCAGTGGAGGAGGAGGAGGAGGAGGAGAAGGTCCATCAACACTCCAAAATTAGTAAGTAACCCCACAGCCACAGAGAGCATCCTCTACAGCCACGTGCTAACCAGCACCAAGAAAAACTCCTTTTCCAGAGGTTCCTCCACAGCTTGTAGGCAGTGTTGTTATCCCATTTTCTGGGGGACTTCTGGCTCGTGACTGAATTATCAACCTTGCTGGTGGCCTCTGAGACAAAACACCCCTCCCTCTGTGCTCTCAACCAGCTGTTTCAAGAGGTCCAGTTCCAAGCATTGCCAGTGTGGCCCCAGTTTGATTTACAGTGCTCAGTGGTGTCTTACTGGGCTGGCTTGAAGCTGTTCCCAAAAATCTTGCGTTCTCCCAGCCCCTCCCGCTGATCCCAAAGGAGGGATCCCCTCTCATTCCAAGCCTTGATGCTCCTCTCTTGGTTGAGGAGGACTAAGGTAATACCTAAATACAATTTGGTTTATCCTGCTTTTCCTAACACGTGTTTATCTTCTTCTACTGACATTTATATCCACATTTACAACGCTGAAGGAAGTTAATTTAGGCTGTTATTCCCTGAGTTCGTCGTATTCACATTGAATATGTCTCTTCACACAGTTAACTGCAGTTAATCACAGACTTAAATTCTGCTCTAGG
The DNA here is from genome assembly GCF_022539395.1 of Myiozetetes cayanensis. NCBI lineage: Eukaryota > Metazoa > Chordata > Aves > Passeriformes > Tyrannidae > Myiozetetes > Myiozetetes cayanensis. The sequence continues at coordinate 635,163 of NW_026087853.1, read as the reverse complement.
ATCTACTACAAATCATCCCTTAGGTCGAAACAAAAGCAAAGCTCCGTGCCTGTGAGGATTCCAGCGCCAGGATTCCCCTGACAAAATCATCCCAGTGCCCCTTTCCACTCTTTCTGCCAGCTGTTTAACAAACACACTGCACTGCTCTACTGCATTTACAAATTGCATGTGATAATTTACAAATTGTACAAACAAAACTCCCATCTTCGCTTCCGTTGAGTGGCTCTTCCTGTGTTTAATACAATTTATTTCCCCACACAAAAAAAATTAAGGCCTCTACAGCTTCATAAGTCGTCTGGCAGCACAGCTTTAAAAAAAAAAAAATCAAAAATATAAATAGTCTTTATTTGCCAGCTGGGAAGTTTCTTCACATGAAATACCATTACACTTAGTGGGAGGCAGCAGCCTTGTTATATATTTTAAATAAACGTGTGGTTTTGTTTTTTTTTTTTTTTTTTTTTCTGAGCTCTGCACAGAAAAAGCCACAAAGAATAACCCAGGATCAGTTTGTAGGACACAGACCATCCCAGGAAAGCCTTGCCTTCAGTAACATTTCTACTGACATTTATATTTCAGCTGACTGGTCAGTCGAAGCCCAACCTTCCAGCACTTCAGAAGTGTTTTAGGAAGCCCAAAAATATTTTAAAGCTTTGAATTCAGGGACGTAAATTTGCTTTTAGGCCTCGGCTTCCACGTGGATTCTGGGAATGATAATTCACGCTCCAAAACCTAGAAATACTGACAGGTCAGTCTTCAACAGTACAGGATATTCAGAATTTAGATTTGACGTGAAACCCAAGGCATCAAAATAATTTAACCCAGAAAAAAAAAAAACCAGGTCTGTTTTTTTCCTGTAGCGAACATTACTTTTAGCAGAGGGACAATTCGGGGGAGAAACAAAACTCTTGTTTGGGAATTAGCTCTGTGCTCACCAAAATTCCCCCATAAAAAATAAAAAAATAAGGAAAAGGCAACGCAGTGAGGAGCTGAAATATCAGCGTTCCAGTAAAGTGCTCGGGCCTGGCACACCCCGGGGTGGCTTTGCTACGACCTGATCTCTGAGCTGAAGGAAGGGGACGCCAAGTTCCTCACTATCCTGTTGAGGTTGGCGATCTTCTCTTCCAGCAGGTAGTTCTTCCTCTCGGCGGATTTCTGCCGCTGCTCCGTGGCCTCCAGAGCCTTGAGGAGCTGCGCGTTCTCCACGTACAGATCCTTCACCATCGCGTCCGCTTTGGTGTTCTTGGAGAGCTGCGGTGGGAACGGGGACACGGTTACTCACCAAGGATAAATGAACCCCTGAAATTTAAAAATTACATTGAAATTTTTTAATTACGTTCAGATCCAAGTTTATAATAGAAATAGGAGGCGGGTGTGTTAGATGTAACTCGGATGTCAAAGGAAAAACCAGCCCATTCGTTTTATTTTTTAAACCATCTTATTCTTCAACCGTCTTGGTTGAAAACCTGGAGTCTTCAGACTGAATATTCTGAGTATTTTGAGACTGGAAAAGTTATTCAAGGAGATGAGAAAGGGCTTCAAGTGCTGCGTAAATCCAGGTCGCAAGAGGATCCAGGAGCCCGGTGATCCCACAGAGACACTTCCAAAAACCCCCAAACCACATCAAACAAGGTGCATTTGGAGCAGGAGGTGTCTAAGAAGTCAATAATTGTACAATAATCCTCTCTCAACTCTTCATCAGGTTCTTTTTCCTCCAAAATTTTCTAAGTAAACCTTTCCAGTTAGGGATCCTCGGCTGGAATTTGATGTTTGTTTCCTGAGTTAGGGAATCGTTGAGTGGTGGACTCCAAACTCCTAATCCGGAGTTTCAGGAATTTTTGGGCAAATCTGCTCTACTTGAGCTCAGAAGCATTAAACCAAAAATCACCCTAAACTTCATTCTAAGCAACCACTCGGCAGCTTTTGCCCCCTCGGCTGTTCCCACAAGGAATGGGGATGACCTGAGGAAGACAAGGAATACTCACTTGTTCTTTCAGCTGATTCACTTTATCTTGGAGAAGCCTCTTTACAAGCCTCAGTTTCTGTTCCACATCCACCATGCGCTCTTCCATCATTTTTAGGAGCTGCTCATGACCCCCCTGGAAAGCGACATTTACGTGACAATCAGTTAAAAGTCAGTTTGCCTTCACCAGACTACTTTTTTTTTCCCCCAGTTTATATTTAAGAAAACACCTGGCACTCCACACTTCTGTTTTGGAGTCAAAATTAATAAATAAATAAATAAAATTAATAAACCCTTCGTGGAAGAAAAGGGTTATGGCAACACTTAAGGGACAGTTGCAGCATTGCACTTGTTTTCCAAGTCAAAGTCACATCTGAAATCACCAAATCCAAGAAAAACCTGATACAAAATTCAGTCTTAACCACCAGAGTCAGATCTGGATAATTTACTTTTCTTGTTCTTCGGTGCTGCCTAAGTTCTGCTGAATGTGGGAAACCAAATGCCAAGCAAACCTTAATTATTATTTCCTAAAACTACTAAGATTTAAGTCACGAGGGCACGTTTGACAGTGAAACTCTCCCACTCCAAAGACTCCTTGAAGCTGAGTAATATGATAAAAAAATAGGATGCTCCTCTACCAAACTTGATTTTTTATGTCTTTTTAGATTAATTGTTGACAAATAACGTTTCCATACATTAGCCCTGAACTGGTTTTCCTCTTTTTCTGCAGTGAGGTGACAGTCTAATTAAAAGCACAGTAACAGTGCCATGAGAGTTACCCCAGCACCTGAGTCAGGTGTTCCCAAATAAATAAGAACCAGCAGGAATTACAAACAAACTGCCTTGTACTTGGGAACTTTTTAGACACCGAGTGCAGGGAGATGGAGGCTTTATTTTAATGCCAGTTTGTGACTCTAATTCTAGGAGCTCATCTGGGAAGATCAGCTTGGAGAAAGCACCAACCTCCCCAAAAACCATACAGCCTCAAACTCCAAACCATCACGTGGGTGGGGGAGGATCAAGGAGAGACTGAGGGAGGAATGTTTCAGGTGGGTAATTCCTCATCTAAACCACCATCCAAAGATCCCCTTGTGGGGGTTTGATTGAAGCCCCCTCAACATTTGATTTGCTGGGACACCCAAAACTCTTTCAATCTGTGTATGGGGTTATACGATAATTCATTTTTATGGCAAAAATTAGAGTCATGCAGAAAACAGTTTTACAGCATGGCAGGAGCGGATATTTTTCTAGATTAAAAAATCAGCACAACCTTAAAGGGCTTTCTAGCCAAGTTATCATCAGTCATCCTTTGTAATTGGGTTGGAATTCCAAACCCTGGCTCATTATTCCACTTCTTAATGGCTGCAGGAGCCTCGAGTGAGTAGCTACATGGGCATGAAGAATTACAGTGCTCTCACTACCTGTGATCCCTATTTTTTGGGCTCTCAGTGGATCTGAGAACGTTCTCACCTTATATTTTTCCATGTTTAATAAGGAGTAAAAAAAAAACCCAAACAAACAGCTCAAGCAGTAGCTTTAAGGTCATTAAAGACAGGAGCAAAAAGACCTCGTCAACCACAAAATTGTTGATGGCTCTCAACTAGAAAATCATAGACCTTGAACAGGTGTTTTGCTGACCTATTAAAGCATTAACATTCTAATTTAATCAAGTAACTGGAGACAAAATAAAGACTACTCTGGAGTGTTATCCAAGAAACAAGTGTGTTAATAGTTTTCCCCTTTCTGGCACTGCCCTTTTACCCTTTAGGCCACACTGAATATGTCCATGTACTATGGAAATTCTTTACTTAAAATTTATAGGTACATCTGCTAAAGAAAATCTGAATATCTGCACTTAAAAACATCCCCACTACAGATCTCCCCAGAAATCCTGGTATGACCACCCTCAAAAGACAAATATTTCACCTCAAATGTGTTAATTCTCGTTCATGAAGCTGAAATTATCGATGCTACGAAGACAAGAGACGTCATGTTTAAAAAAAAAAGGTTTTATTTTTCATTTACATCCAAAAAAAAAAAGTCATCTTTCCCTGTTAAAAAGTTTATACATCTTATACAAAAATGCAGTATAAATACCCCAGATTTGCTTCAAATCTCATATAAAATTAGTAGCATTTGAGAAAAATAGGCTCTTTCCTCGCTGAACACAACTGCACATTTTAAATAACATAAATAAAGAGCATCTGTGTGACAAATTAAAAAAAAAGCTGCTTTTCTGAGCTTTCACAAAACAGCTTCTAGACAAAATAAATAAGAGGGAAAAAAAAATAACACCGCGGAGAGTCTTTTTTTTTTTTTTAAATAGCTTTTTTTTTTTTAAGGCAAAAAAAAAAAAAGCACAAAAATAATTCGATCCTCAAAGTTTCTCAGCTTATGCCAGTTCATGTTTTTTGTGTGTGTGTGTTTTTATATCATGGAAAAGGGAATCCTAAAGCAGCCAAAGCTGTCAGAGGTGCCCGATCCTCCGGTAGGAATCTGCATGCACTGCTCGCTGCTCCGGTAGCAAGGCCTAGGGAAAGAAGGGAAGTGGGATGGATACTTCAAAACCCTGATATCCACATTTTTTTCTGCACAGTAAATAAGTCTATTTCAAGCAAAAAAAAAAAAAAAAAAAAAAAATTTAAAATCACCAATACAAGCGATGCAGGACGGACAAAAACACACACACGGGAGAGGAAACACAGAATATCTGGTATTTTTGTTGCTCTAAATGAGTGTTAGCACTGCACAGGCACAGCTGGGAGGTTCAGGGGGTGTTTTTGTAGATTTAAGGGTTCTTGAAATGGCTCATCCAGGGTTTTCAAAAGGTCAATGGCAGTGATTAATTGCAAGGAGCAAAGTTTTTCAGAGGAAGTTATCTGCCACTATATATGTAATATACCCTCCATTTTTCCCCTGTGTAAAATACCCTCCATTTTTCCTCCTGTATAAAATACCCCCCATTTTTCCCCTGTAAAAAATACCCTCCATTTTTCCCCTGTATAAAATACCCTCATTTTTCCCTCTGTATAAAATACCCCCCATTTTTCCCTCTGTATAAAATACCCTCCATTTTTCTCTCTATATCACACCATATATATACCTTATATATATATCATACCTTATATACATCTCATACATTTTACATATAGATAAAAATATGTCCCCCATTTTATAGATAAAAATATATCCCCCATTGTATAGATAAAAATATATCCCCACAGTTTATAGATAAAATATATCCCCCATTTTAGAGATACAAAATATATCCCCCCATTTTATAGATAAAATATATCCCCCATTTTATAGACAAAAAGATATCCCCCATTTTATAGATAAAATTATATCCCTGCATTTTATACATAAAATATATCCCCCATTTTAGAGATACAAAATATAGACTGCATTTTAGAGATATAGAACACAAAATGCATTTTATACCTATAAAATCCATATAAAAAGTTTTCTATCTATAAAAATGATATCATACATTCCTTATATATAAAATCCATATATTTTTATATATATACACATGTATACATATACATACATATATATAGATAAAATCTTATATCTCATATGTGTATATATACACACACATATAATGTAAGATATATAATCTAATATTAATAATGTTATCTAATATATCTAAATAGTGTATTGACTATAATAAATATAAAATATAATATATAATAATATATATCTAAACTATTATCTAATATTAATATATATATACACACACACACACATATATATATGAGATTATATATATATAATCTCACAGGTTGCCAAGCAGCATTTGTGAAAAAATGTAGCCCAACTGACCTTTAAAAACTTTGCTTTTCTATTTTAAACCTAATTTTAATTCTTGCCCTCAGAGTGAACAAGCTCAGGGGCCTTGTGAGTCCCTTTCAACTGTGATTCTGTGATCCCATGAAATTTGAAATTTGAAATAAAGACCTGAAAAAGGGGGGGAAGTTGAGCAGCTCTGAGTACCCTGAACAAAAATCCAGGTTGGTTCTCAGAGAACTCTGGGAAATGTTGGCTCATGAAAGGGCTCCCAAATGTAGTTTTTGAGCAAGGAACGGGAGGGAAAAATATCACAACACCAGACACAGCAGGGACAGTCACTGGCAATTCAGAAGAGGCCAACACAGTAGAAACAGCTCAGGAGTTATAATTTAATTTAATTCAGTGAAAATTCAACATAAACCAGCAGCCTTTGGAGGAAAAGAGCTGGAAAGTGACTGCAAAATGAGCAGGAGCACAGACCACCACGCTCAAAAAACCAATGAAAACTGCAAGGCAGGATAAACACAAAATAATCCCATTTAAAAAGAAAAAAAAAAAAAGGAGAAGGATAACTTTGGATACCTCAGGATCTAAGAAATGCAAAAATGCAAAGCAGCAGCAAAAAAAATTTACACAGAAAGCAGGGAAGTAACCTGGCCTTGCACTCACTGGTGGAAAGGTGATGGAGAGGGGTTGGGATGAGAGTTTTCAAGGTGCTCAAGGGGACATTAAAATGGAAATAAAGTCAGCTGAATGTTAAGCCTTTGGAATCAGGATGGAGAAGAGAAGCCACCAGTGAGGATTAAAGCAGGATGTGCTCAGAGAAATGGCAAAGTTCACACAAACAAAAAACGTTGTGGCCTTGTTTATAACTGGAGAATGCACGTTTTTAGGAGTAAATTTAGAAACTTTTCTAGCAAAACCCGTGGAAAAAAAAACCTGTAGTTTTTTATCTAAGTTATTTAGAGCTTTATCTTTTCCAAGGAGATAAAGCTGTAATATTAATTTTAAGATGAAGTTATAATATTATTTTAAGACCTATGGCCTGAGCCAAAGATTTAGAAAAAAAAAAAGGATCATTTGGCAATCTCAGTCCAAAGTTTGTTACATAGGAGATGCAAATTTTTTATCTATTGCCTATAATTCAATTCTAATAAATAATTCAACAAAAAAATATGAATTTTACAAGCTAAAAAAAAAAAAAATCAGAACACCACTAAAAGTGACTCTGCCCACTAAGGGCAGCGGATGGAATTATCGTTCCTTGGAATTGGTTTTCCTTAGAAATGCCAACGTTGAAGTTTCTCTGTAGCATTAACAACCTTCTCCAAACAAATTGTTTCATGGCCAAATCATGAAGATTTGACCTTATAAAAAAACTGATTAATTTGTTTGTGTTCTGCTCTACAACAACTGCCAGAATTCCAGGTGACAAAACCAGCCCAAACTGGGATTTTACGGGATGGATCTGGCGTGGGATATCGCTCAAAATAATAGTTCCAGACTTTTAAAGCAACAAAAACCCTACAAACACAGGAGGATCAGAGGGAGAAAAGCCAGTTGAGTGTGGATGGGAGTGCTTTGGATCCCAAAAAGCTGAGGAGAACCTCGGAACAAAGATGTGGCTCAGGCTAAAGACGCTCAACAACATCACTGCACACATTTCTGATGGAACGAACGTTCATTTACACTTCTGAACTGGCATAAACGGAGAAGGGATCTCACCAGAATCAGGGGGGAGAAAAAAAAACCAACCCAAACCCACCCTTCAAGCTGAAAACCTATGGAGTGGAGGGAGCTCTGCTTTACCTGCTGCACGTTCGTGTCCGAGGGCCGAGCCTCGAGCTCCTCCTGAAGGCGCTGACTCCTCCTCTCCGCCTGGAGCAGCTGCTGCTGGAGCTGCAGGAACTGCTCCCTGGGCACCACGGCACAGCCCGGCTGCTGGAGCTCCCAGGAGTGCGGGCTCTGGCTACGCGTCCCGCTGGAGCTGGAGTGGAGCATCTGGAGAGGAGAGGGAGATTAAATCGACGCCATTGACGCTCCAAGATGTCAGGCTGCTCTCAGAGCTCTTGTGGGCGACAGAACTGGGCAAAAGAAGCTACTAAGATGACTTTTTCCAAGGGGAAAAAGAGGCAGCTACATGCAGTCCTAAGGGAATGGGAGCTCTGATCCAGTGTTTCACACCTGAGTTACACACAAATTCACCGGATTTCCGGTGAAACCCATCCAGCTTGAACTCAGCCCTTTTTAAGTTTTTGATTTTTATTTTAGCCTCCATCTTGGCAGCTCTTCTAAAAACGGCAACTTTTGCCAACAAGCAAAAGCACTGAAGTTGTGCTGGTTATTTCTAGTCTTTAATTTAGGATGGGGAGAGGATGTTCTCAAAGCACAACAAATCTTCAGTGCCGTCTATGTGATGCCAGCTGCTGCATTAAATTCAAAATTCAATATTTAAACCCCTGTGGATCTTTCCTTATGTTCACTACTAACTGTAGAAATATTGAGAGTTATGTCAGTCATAGGAAATAATTTAGATTTTTTATTTTTTTTTTTAGACTAAAGTAAAACCCAGGTGAAGTAACTCACAGTTTTACTAGTCTATAATACCAAAAAAATTCCAGACTTGCACAGTAAAAATCCCTGATGTTTCAGACAAGCTGATTTGCAGCTTGAATTTGTGTAACATCAGTAAATTTCTTCCCCAGCTGATCCCATAAATTCTCACTCTCTCACTCTCTCATCCCCAAATCGTTACTCTGTTCCCTTAGGAAAAGGTGAATAAGATTATCTGAGTAGTTTTAATTTCCCTTTCACAAGTGGTTTTAATTTCCTTTCACTCATGGTAAAATTAAGCCTCAGTGTGGAGGCTTATTTCAATTATTGAGTTCATCTATAATTTTATTTTACAGGGGTGCAGCTCTTCTGTCACCATCTCTGGATCTCTGCTGGCCCAGGCAAACAGAACAGAGATTTACAGGTACTTCAAAATTAAACTATTTGTATTATTTTAAGGTATTTGGGGGGAGGGTGTTTCTCTTGAATCAATTTGTCTGGAAAGGAGCTGTTCTCATCCTGACAATACGAACAGTGAAAATAATGAGCTTTTTTTGGGGCATTTCTTTAGGGGTTCCTGTCCTGCTGTGAAGCACAGGAGGATCTAATGAAGAAACAGTCAATCAGTGTTAACAGCATCTTAAAGACAAACAGCAGTGAAAAAATAATGAAAACAATCTAGTCCTGCTGTGTTTATCTGGGGGGAGAAAAAATAAAAGAAGAAAAAAAAAAAGAAGCAATAATGAACTTGCTAAACTATTGGGATGATGCCAAGGGGGATCACAGAGCAAGTTAATTTAAGGGTACATTGGACAGGCTGGTGGAAAAGCATGCAAGTACCAAAGTAAGTAATGCAAACACCTTCAAACCTCACAGTCAATGGGTTAGTAGGAAGCCACTGTTCATTTTCTCACTTTCAATTGGCATTATTTTTGACCTCAGTTGGGTTATTTCTCTCCATTTTTTTTTTTAGGCAGTGCCTGAGGAATTTTCAGGTTCTTGGGTGCCCGACAGCCAGAGTGAAAAAAATCAACACTGAAATGAATGGTGGCTCCTTTACTTAAAAAGATGCATGGAATAAAAAGAAAAACCCATCAAAAAAAAAAAAAAAGGAAAAGAAAAAGGAAATGTTTTCTCCATGCTATGGTGGTACATCAAAAACCATTGCTCTACCTTCGCACACTATTTCAGAAAGAGAACTGCACCCTTCTCTGCTACTTCCAACCACTGAGCTCTAGCCAGGTTAGCCACGAACAAAAGGAGAACAGGCACAAAAGAGAGAGTTAGAAGGCACAAAATGTTACACCAAACCTGCCTGGAAAACGTTAACGGGGGGGAACAAAACCCTGCGTGTCTGAAAGGCACATTTTAGCAGAAAACACAATTCCCTGCTTGGTGCTTACACTGAAGGGTTTCAACGGTGCTTGGCATTTTCCCAAAGCTTAGTTAAGGCTCTATAAATAAAAGCAGGGGGGAAAATGAACAGCCTTTTCATTAAATTGTCAAAAATCTCGTATTTACTAATTAAGTTTTCACAGTTTTATAACCAATTACATCGGATATCCAGCGTAACGTTTCCTGTTTGCTGCCTTGATGAGAAGCACAAAGTCTTCTAACAGGGTGTTGTAAAAGCCTCATCTGGAAGATGCTCTGATTTATTGCAAGAGCCAAAATTGTGGGCTTCTTTTTTTTTTTTTTTTTTAATGTTATGTTTTAAACTCAAAGCCAGGACAATCAACTGAGAGAACTCAGAGGTCTGGGCTGACCTGAAGGTTCACAATAAACATTGTTAAGCTCTGCCCATTCCAAGGACTCCTCAGAGCTTACACAGTTTTAACATCCAGCATAATTTGCAGCCTTTGGAAGGATCTCAACTGGAAATTTCAGAGGCATGAGTGGAAACGACAGTAAAATGTACAAATTGTTAATTTATCACAATCAGGATAAGATTACAAGGCTTAAATTCAGCAAATCGCTCCCACAGCAAATAAGAACAAGTTTCTCCATTAAGAGCAGCATCACACAAATATTAGTCAGGAAATTGGAGGTGACACATTTTAGGAGGGAAGGGGGAAGAGTTTGCCCTGCCTCACAAGGTTCTCTGCTGTTTGATTTGACATCTGAAGCCTCATGTGAATTATGATAAACCACAACGTTTGTCACACTCACATCTTGGCTATGGAAGATGAAGATAAATATTAGGAGAGATTAGTTCTTCCAGTGTCAATTAGTTTTCTCTGTTTCTACATATCTAGAAGTTGTTTTAAAGCAAATCTACAGACAGAGTGAGACTGGGATGAAGGCCCAGAGTCAACACTGATTAAGAAGTACCTCCATTAACTGATCATCCAGCTTGACTTGCTTTTTCCTTAGCCCTTCATTTTCTGAGCTGGTCTCCAGTTCACGTTCAAGAGAATTCATCTGACTGATCTATCAGAGACAAGAGAAGTGTCCTTAGAAAAAGCAGCAGTGTCTTATTTTATCTGATTTTTAATTTTTTTCTCCCCAATACTAAAGTCACGAACCATTAAATATGAAGACAATTCAAGATTAAAAAAAAAAAAAACCAAACAAGTAGTACTTGGACAAATGTGATGCTTTGCCACAAGTGAATGCCACCCTGCAGATGCACAGGGCACAGTCAGCTCTTTTGGGACAGGGTTTTTTTTTAAAAAAAGAGACAAAAAGCACAAAACTCTGAAGAAAAGAACAAAGTTACAGCTTCTGTCACTTCCTCAGCCCAAACTGACCTTCCTGTTTGCAGATGACAGCTCCTTCTGCAGCTGTTCACACTCCCTCTTCAGGCTCAGTTTCTCCTGCTCTATGGCTTTGACGATGCCTGACTGGCTTTGGTGCTTTTGGTGCTTTAGGGAAAGGATTGTGGATTCCAGCTGTCGGATCTAAAGAGAAGAACAAGTGTGGAAAGGTGTTCCAGGTGATCCAAAAAAATCTGATTGCATCCACTTCATCTAAAATACTGAGTACCAATTGATTTGGGACTCCGAATCACAGACTGGTTTGTGTTGGAAGGGACCTTAAAGACCATCTTGTTCCAACCCTGCCATGGGCAGGGACACCTTCCACTAGCCCAGGTTGCTCCAAAAGCCCTGTCCAACCTGGCCTTGGACACTTCCAGGGATCCAGGGGCAGCCACAGCTTCTCTGGGCAAATCTGGGGTACTTCTGACATTTGAGCTTTGAGCATCTTCTCCTTCTTTCCCTTTCCTTCTTTCCCTTCCTCCCCCCCATAATCTGCCTATTACCGTGAACCAAGAAATCACACAAGAACGCTGGGAATATTAAGAATCTTTTCTTAAAAGAAAAAAAATGAAAGGGTGTTAACTGGGAGTCAGACCAGAATTAACAAGATTTTCTTTTAAAGAAGAGAAATACCCTAAGAGTGCTGTGGAGTTTCCCTCTCTGGAGATACTCAAAACCTGCCTGGATGTGATCCTGCTCTGGATCAACCTGCTAGAGCAGGTGGGTGATCTCCAGAATTCCATCCCAACCCCGGCCCTTCTGTGATCTGTCCCCCCCTTGCTCCAGTTACCTTCTCCCTGGAGTGAGCCAGGTCTGTTTTAGTGCTCTGCACTTCCCTCTGCAGCCTCTCGTTCTCCTGCCTGAGCAGGCCCTGCTCCCGATCCATCGGCTGCTCCTCCGGTTCCTCCCAGCGCATCGGCCCCCGCTGGTCCTGCAGCCCTGGGGAAGGCACAGCCCCTTCCAGAACCCGGTTCTTAAGACAGACAGAATTGCAGGGTTAGGCCTTAAAACAAAGAAGCAGATATTTCCTCTGTTCAGGAGGGTTTTAAGGAGACCTTTGGTACCTGCAGGCTCTAAAAGTCGCAGGATTCCCGTTTTTCCTCCCAGCCTACAGAGTTTTCTCCTAAGAAACCCCAACGTGCAAAGCCCAAGTGCTTCCCTTCACTGAAATCGTGGGTAATAACTCAGTGCAGAACAAGGGCACAGAGTTCAGCACCACAAAAAAAAAAGCAGCAATCTGTGCTCTGTTTGGAGCAAAACTGGGCTCAGTATTATTTATTACTCAGTTATAATTTAGTTCTTCTTGTATGATTCTGAAACAGCCTCTTCTCCACGTGGACATTAAATATTCCTTAATTACACGGCAAAGAAGCCAAATTACCAACTAAATCCATAATACCAATCCCAAGACTGCTGTCTACAACCTCCTCCAGTTACAGACCCTCACTGGTTCAGAGAGGCCGGGGTAATTCTCTACCTTTCAAACCTAAGCTGGACTGGAAATCAGATCCTCAGTCGATTAGTTTGTTAACTTTTATAGCTGATAGGTGCAAATTCACACATCACCCACAGAAATGGGGTTTTATTTTTTGCCAAAAGGTTTCTTTCAGGGAAGGATGGCAAAACTCAGATTGACCTTTACACTCGACACTTAAAATAGAAAGTTTTCTAAAAGTCAGTTTAAAATCTGCACATTATATACCATATACAATAACTGCAGTTATCTTTTGAGGCCCCTGAAGCCCTTTACCTTTTCGCTGGTGCTCTGCAGTTGCTTGTGCAGCGACACCACCTCTTGTTCCAGGGCTTCCTTCTCCTGCTGCGTCACCCGCAGGTCGGATTTCAGGCGGGACACTTGGAGGTTGGTGCTCTGCAGGGTTTCATCGAGGCTCTGCACCTGCAACGAGCAGCAATCAGCTTTGCTGGGCCAAGATCTCTCGTGTGTGGACCGGGTGGCACACGTGTTTGGGATCTCTGATGGAAGCAGCGAAGGTACAACGCTGACAACCCCCTTTGGAAACGGTAAATTGGAGTCTCTGTCTCCAACTCCCTGACAGGAGGGTGGAGACAAGTGGGAGGTCAGGCTCCGCTCCCAGGGAACAAGTGGACACGAGGAAATGGCCTCAAGTTGTACCAGGGGAGGTTTAGATTGGGATATTAGGGGAAATTTCCTTGTGGAAAGGGTTGTCCAGCCCTGGCACAGCTGCCCAGGGCAGTGGTGGTGTCCCCATCCCTGGGGGGATTTAAAAGCTGTGCGGATGTGGCACTTGGGGACACTTGGGGTCAGTGGTGGCCTTGGCAGTGCTGGGGAATGGCTGGACTCAATCTTAGAGGGCTTTTCCAGCCTTACAACCCTATCATTCCAAATGATTTTCCAACTTTCTGTTCCAGGTTAGCAGCCATCCACTTTGCATACAGACACAAGGCTGCATTTAACAGAGACACCTTCCAGCCCTGAACATTTGCTGGGATGTGCTGGAAGAGAAGATTTCCCTTGAATTATTTATTCTTCCCTGGCAGCCCAGGAATGCTCAGCCAAGCAGCCAGATAATCACACCCCTCTCTCCTGCACCAGCAGAGCAGGAGCAGAGTTTCTGCAGTATTTTAGGAGCAACCAGGCAGAGTGAATTGGCAAAAGTAACTTGGCTGTGGATGCAAAACAGCATCACTTTTTTTTTTTTGAGAGCAGGGAGGAAAAGTCCCTTGTTCCATTTAGGAGCTTCCTCTTGTCCTTTAGGAACATCACTTTGCAAGCCCATCAAAGCAGCTCCGCACCTTTGCACACATCAGAAAGGGGTTTTAGTGAAAAGAAAGCACCAGGAGAGGTGATCAAAATGCTTTTTAACTGGGGCTTTAACAAACAAACAAACAAATCACTGTTTTGTACCTTTTCCTGGGAGATGGTGAGCTGTGCTTTCAGTGCCTGACTCTGCTGCTCCCAGGATTTCTGCTCCTGCTTCAAGCTGCCAACTGCACTCTCCAAGCAGCTGACCTGAGCCACCTGCAAGGAGATGACACGGGGAAGCCTCACTCAGGATTTTCCCTCACTCAGTTCGACTTTGAGGGTTAACCCAGAGGGAGTCACAGCCACGCAGAGCATGCAGACAAAAAAAAACCCCTCAAGCTCCCAGCCTGAATTTCCACACAACAGGATCGTTATTTACAGCGTTGCACATGAGTTACTCTGCCCAAGTGCAGAGTTACAGTGTGTTAAAGCTGTAAATAAAAGTCCAAGAACACTGTCTCCCTTGTCCTGCTGCAGTATTTATACCCAGGCCTCTCTTCACTGCAACGTTTGGAATTTTCTCCACAATTAAATTACAGTAAAGCTGTGCTCCAGAATTTAAGCTTTCCTCTCTCAGACCAGCTAGGGGAAAAAAAATAAAAATAAAAAATCAGGCAGTGGTAATTCAGCCTTTATCTGGCTTGAGGGTAAGGGAAAAAAATGATCCAAAGTAGTTTTACATGCGATGGTGATACATAAAGACACAAGAATTTTAAGAGATGTGGATTTGCAGCTCTCTTACCTTATCAATACATCTGTTCAGTTCCTCACTCAGGGCTTCCTTCTCCTTCTGCAGCTTCTCATTTTTCGTCATTAAGTTCGAAACTTCATTTTGGAGGTCAGAGAGATCAGGGCACCTGGGCAGCTGTGGGAAAGCAAACCCCTCACAGTTGCAAAACCACGACACAGGGGCAGCCACAGCTTCTCTGGCCAACCTGTGCCAGGGCCTGCCCACCCTCCCAGGGAACAATTTCTCCCTAATAATTAATCTAAATGGACATGTCTTAAAATACATGGAGGGAAAACCACTGTACTCCTGACTTCTGAGCCTTTTCCCAACTGAGCACTCTGCCTTCTCCCAGGCTCTCCTGCCTTCCCTCACTCCATCTCCTGCCTGTAATTCCATCCAGCCACAACTCACTCATTACTGAACAGGCCTCAGCTGCTTTTGCTTTTTAAGACCATTACCTACCCTGAGCACTGGGTGTCTCAAAATGAGTGGTTTGCACTGCCCAGAAAATGGCTTTGTGGAGCCCTGATCAGGGAGGTGGCTCATTTGTAGCCTTCATTATCTGTGTTTATTAGCACCTATTTACAGCCAGTTGAACTGTGCTTACACAGGAGATAACTGAGCCCTCCAGGAAATTATCTCCACCCATTATCTCCAGATGGATTTAGCAACGGGAATCCTCTCTGAGAGGACATTCTGGAAGAGCTCAGCCCTTAAATGGATATCACCAATTACACAGGGAAATGTTCTCCTGTGGATCCCATTTGCCCTCTCTATTCCTTGACCAGAGCTTTAAATCTTTGTGCTTACCAAAGCTTCTCCCTGTAGATCCACCACTCCCAAAAAAAACATCTTTTGGCAAAGCCTAAGTGAGCCCAACCTTATTTGAACAACTGTGCATTGTTTCAGTGACACTGCTTCAAGAGGAGTCACATTCCTTTACTTTTATGACCTTTCCTTAAGGAAATAAACTTTTCTCGACCCAGAGATGGTGAGAATTATCTGACAGCACTCAAATGGAATCACAAAATGGTTTGGGTTGGAAGGGATCTTAAAGTCCATCCCGTTCCACCCCCTGCCATGGGCAGGGACACTTTCCACTAGCCCAGGTTGCTCCAACCTGTCCAACCTGGCCTTGGACACTTCCAGGGCTGGGGCAGCCACAGCTCCTCTGGGCAATAGGATGCCATCCATACCTGTTTTGTCTTCTCCAGCTCCTGCTTGAGGATGTGGTTCTCCTGCTCCATCAGATGAGCCTGAACCTTCATCTTGGACACCTCCATCTCCAAAGACGACACCAGATTTGAGGACTGCAAGAAGAAAAGGGCTCAGATTTCAATTCAGGAGACTCACAGAGCACCAAGGGCCAAGCAGAGGATGCTGCAGCCAGTGAGAGTGGACAGAGCTGGGGTGGCACTGGATGAACTCAACAGCCATGCTGGGGAGTGCAGGGAAACATTTGGCATCATTTTCTAGGCCAACCTGCACACTTTCACCTCCTGGCTTTTGGCTGCTGCCAGGCTTTTCTTCCTGCCCCTGAACTTAGCAAAGTTCAGCTCTGAACCCCCCCACCCCCATCCCAAGACAGGGATGCCCATTCCAATTGGAAGTCCAATTGTCCCAGTATAATCCTGTACCTTTATTTTGGAGTTTTCCAGTTCCTGTTTCAGTACCAGTCTCTCCTTTTCCCATTCTTCCAGGGTACACTTTCCCTCCTCCCTCTCCTTTTGCTCCAGCACCCTTGCCAGCTGCTGATTAAGATCCTGCACATCTGCTTGATTTTTGGAGTTCCTCTGGCTCAGTTCTGTATTTTCAGAGTCCAGCTGTTGGTTCCTGGTCTTCAGATCTGCCACCTGAGGTGGGGGGGGGGGACAGCAGTGTCAGCTATGACTGATTTTCCACTGGGAACGAGGTCTTTAACATCTCCTTTCTATTGGGGTGATTAAAGATCTGCCAAGTGTCACTCCAGCAGTGACTCTGACCAGTTAATTGGCCTTAATTAGACCAATTATATCAGTCACCCAGCACAGCACCCCAGCTGATGTGGATTTTGAGGGTTGTCCTAGGAGGTTATTCTAAGAAGAATTTCCCTCAGCAATACTGAGAGGGGGACATGAATGTAAAAGCTACTTAAGCCTTCTAGTTTGGCCAGCAGAACAAACCACCCTTAAAATAAAAGCAGCAATCCCATGGATAACAACAGCTGGCAGCATTCCTGGACCCAGCCAGCTGGGAAACAAGCAGAGGCTGAGTCACATCATCTCCATTTCCCATCATCTTCCATTTGCTACTGCAAAGCATTACCCACAAAGGCTGCAAACCAAAGATTTAAACTTTGTGTTTCTACGAAATAAACTTTCCAAGTTGACTTTGGAAAGGGCTGCCTGTGAGCTGGGTAATTACAGCTGTTGTGTTCTGAGCAGGTCAAACAAGCCTCAAACCAACCCCAGGGAGATAATAAGGACAGTTATCAAAGTTTACATTTATAAAATGGTGGTTTTCTGCCAACTTTCTGACCACCCAAGGAACAGTTTTTATGCAGTGATGGTTTCTAGAGAGAAGGTTCTGGGTTCTGAGCACCCACCTGCTTTTTCAGGTTCTCAACCATCTTCTGTACAGCCACTTTCTCCTTCCTCACGGCCTCTATCTTTTGCCTAAGGAAAAAAAATAAAAGCTCATTAATGTTAAAATATTGTTAACACTTGTTAATATATTAATTAAGATAGGACAAGAGGACACAGCCTCAAGTTGTGTTGTGGTTGGATAGCAGGAAAAATTCCTTCACTGAAAGGGTTGTCAAGCCCTGCCACAGGCTGCCCAGGGGAGTGGTGGAGTCCCCATCCCTGGAAGTGCTCCAAAAACACATGGATGTGGCACCTGGGGACAAGGTTTAGTGGTGGACCTGGCAGTGCTGGGTTAATGGGTTGGACCTGATGACACCTTGGAGGTCTTTTCCAACCTTAATGATTCCACCATGCTAAGAACGAGCTGTTTTTTAGCATCGCCAGAAATGCCAGTTCTGGATATTTATTTATTTATTGCTCAGCATCACTGCTTTGAGTAAGCTTGGCAGGAACTCAGTCCCTCAAGGTGCCCCATGGAGGTCTTTATTCTAGAGAAGGGAAGAGCAATCCCAGGATCCCGGATGGTTCTGCGCTCCTCGGAGACCAAATGACTGGAAGGATCTGCCACGTGCGCCCTCCCCTGCCTTGGCTGGAGCACAAATAATGGCATCAGGTCAGCTCCTAAGCAGCTCCTGTGCCTGTGGGTGTTACTGGGTCATCTCAATGCCTAAAGCTAAATCCTGGCTGCCAGGAATGGGCAGGGAAAAGGATGAGGAACAGCCTTTCCAACAGCGCCACCAAATAAGCCCATTTGTGAGAATATCCCACACGTGAAGGAGCTCGGAGAGGAGGGATAAACCCACTCTACTGCACCAACAGCCTGAGGGCACCACAGGGTACGTGCTCCCCCAGGGAATTCTCACCTCATTTCCTCCCTGGATCCGTTGAGCTCCCTCAGTTTCAGGCTGGAAGCGCTTCCTTCCTCGTTCAACAAAGTCACTTCGTTTTTCAGGACGGCGTTTTCTTCCCGGAGCTTCTCGGCCTCGCACCTGGGGCGGAGAGAGGAGACGATGAGAGCAGTTCCTGCCTAACCAAAATCCAGGGAGGAAAAAACGTCCCCCAGGCCCAAGATACCTGTAATGCTTCAAAATAAAGCTGCAGCAGACTCATTTTAAGTATAAATGGTATATTCATACCTCACATTTCTTCAATAAGAGCGCTCCCCGGTTGGTTAAAAAAGGGGGGCTTTTTGGGGCATGTTTTTGTACAGTTAAAAATCTAAAAAGCTTCTGTATCTTTCAGTCCTTAAGATATAAATAACTTCACGCCACAATATGCAGATTGCCAGGAGAGCAAGTTGTTTTCCCCAACTGGAACTCAGAATTCTGGGAACTGCACTGATGGAAAGGGTCTTTTCTGTCCTCAGGCGACTGCACAGAAATAACTCAGCCATTGCACAGCACCTGAAAGAACAATTTCCTGCAGGAAGCTGGTGCTGAAAAATAATTAATCTGCTTGTAGCCACTTTATCCATTAAAAAAAATTTAAAATCCTTGCTGAAATACAGCACTTACAAACAAGTAAGTAAAACCTATGATATTCTCTGTGTTATAATGGTATTTACCATATCAAACACCTCATTGGGGAAAAAAAAAAAGTCACTATAATTCTCTTGCATTGGCTTAAATATTGAGGGAAAACAGAAGCCCTTTTGGCATTTCAAAGTACCGTAATTTTCTAAGCATTAAAGTGAAATGCTGCGAAAAATAGGAGCTATTTCATCATTCCCAGCAACTCTCAGGACTAGGAGGGAACAAACGGAGCAAAGTGATATTAGTACGAGCTAAAAGCATTCTGGAAGTGTTACCATGGATTTTGGGCACGGAAACACGGGGGTTTGATGAGCTACACACTGCAATGGTGACCACATCCACGGGACAGCTCGGCAGGTCGTTCCTGGTCTCACCGCTCAGGGTTAGGTCGTGGTCAGGGAGAGAAGCCACGCGCATTCATTTATTTATTTACGTGTTCCAACGGTGGTTATCCAGGATTAGAGGAGTTAGGAGTCCGTGGCACTGATTGCTACTCGAGAGTTAGACTAAGAGTGGTTAATAAGGCGGGAGCCGTGCGGAGCGCCAGGCGGGATCGGGGTTAGTGCGGCTACGGCGCGTCGGGTTAGCGGCGCCGCGAGGCTACGTTACCTCAGGAGATCGACCTTCTGCTGCAGTTCAGTGCACGTGCTCTGCAGGCCCTGCGTCACCACGCTCCTCTCCTCGCCCTCGCAGTTTGGGACACCCAGAGCAGCCGCTCTCTCCTCCTGGTCGGGCTCCCGTGGCTCCCTCTTTTCCGCCAACGCTCCTCTCGCCGCGCCGTTGCTTCGGGAATCGTCTCGCTGACCTGGGAACGCTGGGGGATGTTCTTCCTGCTTCCCATCTCCTGTGTCACTGTGCAGATCTGTGCTTCCTTGAGGGCTTTGTTCTTGGACACCTTCCAGTTCCGTGATGTTTTGGAGGAGCTCTGTGTTTTCCTCCTTGAACTTGATGCTTTCCAGCTCACTTTCTTCCCGTCTGCAATGAAGGCTTCTCAGCCTTTGCAGGTTGTCTTCTAGCACTTTATTCCTTTCAATTAACTGTATCATTTCAGCTTTCAGATCCTCGTTTTCCACCTGAATTTCTTCCTGTAGTGACAGAAGCTCAGCCTGTGCCATGGATCTGTCTTCCAACTCTTCGACCCTTTCCCAAAGCTGAGCTATAACACTCTTCAGGTCACCATTTGTTGATCCAGGAGCGTGATCCGACAGGGAAGAGGCTTCACTCAGTTCTTCAGCCTTTTCAAGCTCAACCTGCAGCTTCAAAGCATCAGAAACAAATCCTTTATTTTTGGGAGCTATTCTGCCATTTAGCAGAGGAACCTTCTGCAGTTTAACATCGTTGGGCAGCATTTTTGCTCTGGGAACTTTCTCGAGATCCCTCTGTTTTGGCAGCAGAGGCACCCATGAAGGCAGCTCTCGGTCCCTGTCACAATCCTCATTGCCATCAGCATCCTGAGCTGCTTCACTTCCTTGTATCCAACACCCCTGTGCCCTGAGTGAGTTGTCACCTGCTCCGGCTTTCGCACGTCCTTCCTCCAAATCTGAATCCACCTCCGTCAGATCTTCCAGGTCTGTACTATCACCCTCCAAAGGCAGAAGGACATTGGAATCCATTCCCTTCTCTGCATCTTGACAATCACTGGGCAACCCTTCAAAACTGGGATCTGTTCCCTCTGGTTCTGAGCCAGAGTCGGAGCAGCCGGGACTGGGAGGTCGTTCCCGCTCCGCAGCTCGGAGCCGGTGCCGCAGTCTGAGGATCTGGGCAGCCATCCTGACATTCTCCTTCACAGCCTGCTCGTGCACCTTCTGCAGGTTTTGGAGAACTTCTGCATCATCCCCCAGAGCTGCTGTACCAGGGCAAGAAGCAATTTTGCTCTTGGCTTTTGCGTACTTGCTCTCCAGGGCCCTGTAGTGGCTCCGCAGGGCGGAAAAGCCACGCGCCTCCCACTGCAGTTTCTGGATTTTCCCTCGAAGGGCTGAGATTTCCAAGCTCATCTCTGCCTTTTCTGTCTCTGCCCTTGCACAAATGTCTTTGTTTAAACTCTCCAGAGCAAGAAGTCTGGAGTTGAGCTCCTCTTTCTCCTGCTTATACTCACTGTCCAGTCTCTCCAGCTTCTGCCTAACCAGCTTGCCATTTTCCTCCACCATGGATATTAACTCATCTTTGTCCCTTAGCTCTTTTTCATGGTCGTTTTGGAGCTGGGCTATTTTCCCACTCAGTTTTTCCTCCTGCTCCTCGGCAGCGCTCCTCAGGTCTCGCAGCTCCTTCTCCAGCTGCTCCCTCTCGCACACCAGCTTGTTCACCTCCTCCTTGAAGTTCTTCTCCAGCAGATCCCTCTCCTGGCTCAGGGCAGAAGAAACAGCCTTCTCCTTTGCCAGGCTTTCCTTCAGGTGCTCGTGGGCTTCAGCCGCCTCCTGAGCGATTTCATCCCTCTCGAACTCCCACTGGGATTTCTCCTCCCTCCGCTGCTCGGCAAGTTCACGCAGCTCCCGCTGGTACCGACCTTCCAGGCTCTGCAGGGTTTCTTCATATTTGCTCACAAGTGTTTGTGTGTCCACTGAAAACTGGCTTTGTGCATGAGAGGCTCTTCTGTTATAGTCACTTGCCATTTTATTCCTAAACGTGGTTAATATAAAATATTACTAAGCTTTGGGCGACCTCAAAGAGATTCAAAAATGGCTTTTTGACTAAAACGAGCTGGAAAAATCTCTTTTTCACTGAGTTTCACACTATTGCACGGGTGTTTCTGAGAGCTAAAGTTAAAACTGAGGCTATTTGGTGAAACTTCAAAAAGGAAAAGGTTTGGGAAAGTGTAAAAACTCCTGAAATGTCCTCAGAAAAGGTTTCATGGGCACTGTGTGCCCCTTTTGTTCCTCTGCTCAGATTTGTGGGGGTAGATGTTTTTACCCTCATCTCCCTCGTCACCCCAGGATGGTTTCAGTTGCTTTTGACACGTGATGTTTGCTAAAAAAAAAGGCATTTCTCAGCCATCCCTTTCCTTCTTCAGCAAAGAACTCTGAAACCCCAAATGTTTTAGGAGGATTTGTAAAGCCCAGGGATCCTGAACAGACCACAAGTTAATCACGCCTGGTTGTGCTTCAACACCATCACTGCCTCTGGGCAAGCTAAAAATCAACATAAACATCTGCTTGAGAAAGGTCAGAAGGAAGAAAAACCCCTGGTGAGCAGCCCAGCGCTGTGGAACAGAACAGGGAACAACAGCGTGCGGTCAGAACGCTCGGAATTAAACGTCACGGGTTCATCTGCACCGGGCCCGCCTTGGCCACCACACCAAGCCATGGGGGACCATCCCCACCCGCCTGACACTCACCTCTCCTCCTCCAGCTGCTGCTCGTGCTTCCTCAGCAGCTCCTGCTGCAGCTCTTCCTTCTCCAGGGCGTGCACCTCTGCCAGCCTCTTCAGCTGCTCGTGGAAGCCGCGCTCCAGCTCCCCCTTCTCCTCCTGCAGCGTCCGCACCAGGACTCGCGTCTTCTCCTCCGCCCAGACGCCGTTTTGGATCAGCTCTTCCCGCTCCTGAGCTGAACTTCTCGTTCAGCTGCTCCAGCCTGGCTCTGACGTCCTCCTCGTGCTCCTGCCTCAGCAGCTCCTGCAGGTTGGCCTTTTCCTCCTCGAAGCGCATCTGCAGTTTGTTCTTCTCGTCGCTGTGTTTGCGGTCGAGCTCCTCCTGCTGCTCCCTGAGCGCTGCTGCCTCTCCCTGCAGCTCTGCTATCTGAGTTTTGAGGCCAGTGATCTGCTTTTCCATGGCATTCATCTCTTGGGAGTGCTTCTTCCTCAGGTCCTCTTGCTCCTTCTCCCAGTGGGCTTTTGTCTCGTCCAGCTGCTTTTCATAATGGCTCACCTACGAAAGGAGAACAGGTTGGATTAATTAATTTCCCACAGAGTATCCTACAGAGATGTTTTCCCCTCAATATTTCCATCTTATAGTTTTACATGTACACTTTACTGAACCCTTTGATTTACACATCAGCATCTCATGTTGATTTCCCCTGCAAAGCTTTGTTTATTTTTGTTTATATTTTATTTATCAGAGAGTCCCAGAACGGTTTGGGTGGGAGAGGACCTTAAAGACCATCTCATTCCAGCACTTACCGTGTCTTCAAGCTCCTGTTTGAGGTGATAGAGATCCCTGTGATGTTGCTCCTTCATTTGCTCAATAGCCATTTCTGCCTCTATGCTCATATTTAACGGGTTACAGTCTTCTGAACCGAGTCCTTTAGAAATAAAAATCAGATAACAATAACTTATATCAGTATAAAAACGTTACTCATATACTATATAAATATATATATCATTTTCTACAGAATTATTTCATCCATTTAAATTTGTTTGGGCAGCCACTTGCAGCTCTCAGATTCCCACCACACGCACAGACAAGTGACTGCAAATATTAATTTCGGCTTTAAACATCACCCAGCAGCCATATTCCAAATGAACATCAAATGTCAAAACAGAGGTGCTGATCAAGTCTCACTGGGGAAGGTTTTTATGGAACTGCCTCCAAGATGTTACCATAAACGCCTACAACGCAGCCCTTGGTCCTGCAGGAGCTGTTCTTTACCTTGGTCAGGCTCAATCCCGCTGTTGCCGTGACTCTTCATGTCGATCTCAAACTCCTCCGACAGGGAATTTTTCAGGGAAGGCCTGAGCACTTTGCCCTGGGCCCGGTACTCCTCCAGCTCCGAGTGCAGCTCATCAATCTGGTCCTGCAGCTCCTGAGGGGGAGGAAAAGGAAATCTGAGTGAAAGGAACCAAAGCAGCTGAGCTTCCAACCCATCAACCCGTTCCCACTTAGGTGGGAATTACAGTAGGGAAAGACTTGTCAATAATCCATTGTGCCACAGTCATCCTCCTATCAGTGAAACAACAAGGGGGAATGGCTTCCCACTGCCAGAGGGAAGGGAGAGATGGGATATTGGGAAGGAATTGCTGGCTGGGAGGGTGGGCAGGCCCTGGCACAGGTTGCCCAGAGAAGCTGTGGCTGCCCCTGGATCCCTGGAAGTGTCCAAGGCCAGGTTGGACAGGGCTTGGAGCAACCTGGGCTAGTGGAAGGTGTCGCTGCCCAGGGTAGGGTGTGGAATGAGATGAGCTTTCAGGTCCCTTCCAACCCAAACCATTCTGGGACTCTATGATGATTCTGTGATGCAAAATTCCCAAAGGTGAAAGTGTATCGTGCTCCAGGCACCTTTCACTTGATTCCTTCTTCCTGTGACCTTTTACTAAACAGCAGGAACCTTTACAAACAGCCAAGAAATACCTCCTCAAACACCATCTACTTGGGGGGAAAAAAAAAAAGAAAATCAAATCAGAAGCAAAAGATCAAATCAGGAATGAGATCCCCTCATTACTGCATTTACCATCTGGCACTTCTGCCCCTCTGCCAGCAGAACATCCCGAGTGTTTGTGCCAAATGCCGTGCACTCCGCTCCGTGAACAGCAGTTATTGAGGGAAATAACTCCCTGAATGTGTAAACACAGAACTCTGCAGAGCTGAAAGGCTCAGAAAGCAAACCTTGGGTGGTGATTTCTATCTGCCCTACTCAAAAACAGAGGAATAAGCTGAGTATCAGGAAGTCTCAACCCAACACCTATTCCTAGACGATTTTCGCTTGTAAACTGCGACTTCCCAGGAAAGCTGTTTCTGACCAGACAGCCTTGGGCCAAGGCAGCCCTTTATTAAATGAAAAGGATCATGCAGAACAGATCACAGAACCACAAAATGCAAGGCTGGTTTGGGTTGGAAGGGACCTGTAAGCCCATCTTGTTCCATCTCCTGCCGTGGGCAGGGACACCTTCCACTAGCCCAGGTTGCTCCAAGCCCTGTCCAACCTGGCCTTGGACACTTCCAGGGATCCAAGGGCAGCCACAGCTTCTCTGGGCAACAGGTGAGGTGGTACCACTGCAGGCATCAGAAAGTAGGTGTGTAAAAATAGATAAACCTGCAGGCTCACCTTGAAGAAGTCTTTCAGCCACATAAGATTGTGGTGGGGGAGGGGGGAGAAGACAAACTTTCCATGCTCAGTTTCATTTTAATAAGATACCAGTGGTTTGGAAACCAGCAAGATGTGGATGTATCTGATTTCTGCTGCAAGTTCCTGCAACTCTGACTTCATAGGGCTCCACAGACCCTTCTCCCAAGCCCACCCTTGGGACACCTCCTCCTCTTCAGCTCAGCCAGTTGCCTCCATGGGAAGAGCTTTCCAAGCCCCTCCGAGCTGCTGTTTGCAGTGAGAATGTGGCACCTGGGGATGTGGGTTAGTGGTGGCCTTGGCAGTGCTGGGGGTAGGGTTGGGCTTTTCCAACCTAAATGATCCTGTGATAGTCTGGGTGCAGAAGGGGGTCAGGTCTCAGCTTTGGGCTCCACTTACTCTGCACTGCTGCTCGTACTCGCTCTTGATCTGGGCCAGTCTCTCCTCCTGCAGGAAAAACTCTGCACTGGTGGGATCCAGGTCACCAAACTGAAACACAGGAATGGGATCCAGTTGCTCACCCACCAACCAGCCCTGCTCAGCCCAGCGTGGATGCCATTCCCACAGCCTATGCTCCCTCCTCTCCTATTTCTCATTTTACATAAAGAAACTATTTCCCTGCTAGGGGGGAAACAATGAGCAACCTCCCTCAAAACACTGCCTGCCAGCACAGTTCTCGTGCTCCCTCTGATTTCAGTTTTCCAGTTTAGCATAGGCACACCTCTGGGCAATAAATAATCTCCAACTTTCAAGAAGTCTGGAGAACGGATGCTGGGTGGGAATCCCAGAGTATGAATGTTTGTCTATGGATGCACAAACTCAAATGCCTTTGGAGAAGCTGATCCTTTGATGAGTTTAAAAGTAACACAGCCATGATCAGCCTTTCACCTTGATTTTCACATCATTTCAGCAGAGGTGCCATATAATACCTAACTCCTCAAGGATCCACTTCCCTGGAAAAGACCTGCATGTTATCCCAAATTTTGCACTGAGGGGAAAAAAAAAAAAATCCCTGCAGATCTACAGGATGATTGCTTCATTCTAAAGCTTCCTACTTTAATTAGAGTAAAATTACAGCTAAGGTGGAGCATCTTTAATTCCTGTAGCTGGAAGGCAATCCATGTCACCGAGGTAGGTTTGGTCCCACCTGGATAAGGACCCCAGGAGCCTGTGGCTGTCGGTTCAACTGGCACCTCGGATGTAGGAACTTAAAAAGGGATTTAAATCTGGAATCCCACCAGGAAAAGGAGGTTTTACCTTCTCAGCCAGGACGTTTTCCAAGTTCCTCTGCAGCTTGCTTGCCAAACTTTCACACTCGGCCAGTTTTTCTCCCGTTTCCAGTAGCTCGCTCTCCAGGCGGCTGTTTTCCTGGGCCAAACAAAGACACCCCCCCAACAAACAACAGCCTCAGCATTTGGAGGAGGAAAATAAAAGCTTATGTTAACTCACTCAAAAAAAAAAAAAAAGAGTTACTACTCCCAGTCAAGCTTGAGCATGACACTGCTCCAAGCTTCAGCCAAAGATGGGGATTACGAATCCACGTGCACACAACCCACTCCTGCCACAGCAAGTGTGAACGCTGGATTTGTGCAAAGGATCAAAAGGCATAACAGAAAGTTTGCTTTAGATGTTTGGGGCTTTTTAAAATTTGTTTTTAAAGCAGCATTTTAACCACTGTCAAGGTGTTTTATCTCCTGGCTGGACGGAAAAAGATCCAGCAAGGCAGCCGTGCACACACGGGCTCTGCACTTGATGGCAGCAGAGATATGAACTGGAGCCTTAAGAATCCAAGGAACAGCCCATGGAGGTGACCCAAAAACCAATTCTCACAGACACATGTCTATCTTGCTGCTTCAACTCCTTTTGGCCAGCCCAACACACACCATAAAACACATCCCCTCCCCAGGCATCGCTCCCCGCTCAGGACATCCCTCCCTTTCGGGGCAAACCCCGACTCTTGGGTTCCCCGTTACCTTCAGGGCCAGGGTCAGGCGGTCTCGGATGTAATTCTCATCCGTCTTCAGCTTTTCAATCTCCTGCTCCAGCTCCAGCCTCTGTTTGCTGGCCTGCTGCAGGATCTGCTCCCGCTCTCTGCGCAGCTCATTCTTGAGAGCCACGATTCGCTCCTTGTACTCCTCGTCCAGCTTCCTGCGAAGGCACCGGGGGCGAGAAGAGCTTGTCAGAAGAAGAAGGAGGTGGCAAACACTGCTGGGGGTGAAGGCACTACCTGTGCCTGGAGCAGGGGAAGGCTCGTTTGGGACACCACACCTGAGGTTGTACTCGTTGCGGCGCTCGATCGCGGCGTGGTGATCGTCCACTTCCGAGGCCATCAGGGATTTCAGCTTCTCGGCCTTCTCCAAGTCCGAACGCAGCTTCTCCTTCTCCCTGGCCACTTGGTCAAACCTCTCCCTAGGGGAAAGCAGAGCCATCCTGGGTTAAGGTCACCACTCGCTGTTCCCCCAAGAGGTTTTCTGGGGGAGAAGAACAGCTCGGAAAGCTCCCCACGGGTCTTATCAGCTGCATTTAGTCACTAGATTTGAACTTGCACCCACAGCTCCAGACGTGTCTTAATATCCCCATAGGTTCTGAGACCTCAAGCTTCCCAAATTCATTAAATTCTGGAATAATTTGGTTGGAAAGAACCTTAAAGATCATCCAGTTCCAACACCCTGCCATGAACAGAGACACCTTCCACTAGCCCAGGTTGCTCCAAGCCTTGTCCAACCTGGCCTTGGACACTTCCAGGGATCCAGAGGCAGCCCCAGCTTCCCTGGGCAACCTGTGCCAGGGCCTCCCCACCCTCACAGGGAGCAATTCCTTCCCAATATCCCATCTTTCCCTGCCCTCTGGCAGTGGGAAGCCATTCCCTCTTGTCCTGTCATTTCAGGTCCTTGTCCAAAGTCCCTCTTGGTGTTCTCTTGGAGCTCCTTTAGGCACTGGAAGGGGCTTAAAGATCTTTCTGGAGCCTTCTCTTCTTCAGGCTGAACACCCCCAGCTCCCTCAGCCTTTCATATGAATATCCTGAATCTCTAAACTATTCAAAGGTTTGCAGCACAAACAAAACACCCCAAACAGCTGGAGCTGTGTGTGTGGCAGATGGATGCAACAATCAAAACAGGAGTGAATCCACACAAAACTGAGGGTGCAGTGTTTAAAACCAGGGTCCCCAAAGTGGGGTGGACAAGATAATCAGTTGGTGTGTGGGAAGATTTGAGCTTCAGTAATACATATATATATAGTTATAAATTAATAAATATACATACAGGGCAACGTTTTCCATCTCCCACACTCTCTCAACAGAGAAACCTGCACGGCAGGTCCAGTGGAAAGTCAAACTGTGTTGACTTTCTAATGAAAAAAGGGGGGTTGCACGGTGACTCTGTACCTGCCCCTCATGGGTATCACAGGGTAAAAGCTCTGGGATGCAAGTTTGGATTAAAGGTACTGACAACAAACTGCCTCTGTCCTATGCTGTGCATTCTTTAGCCATCCATGACCACTGGGGATAGCAGTGACCACCTCCAGACTGTTCCCAGACTGGGAACAACATCCTGCTTTCATTTTTTTTCATTTTTCAACTATATTTTTCTGCAATCCTTGGGGGTGAGTGTTTTTAAAAAAAAAAAAAAAAAAAGAGACAGCTGGAAGTTTGGGAGCAATCTAAGAGAGAACTGAGCCTTCCAGTGCCACGTCCACACCACCAGTCCTCAGCTGCCCCTTCAGCTCCCGCTTGGCCCGACGGAGCAGCGCATCGGGCGATGCCCGTGACTCACAGGAGGTGCCTGATCTCCGTCTTGAAGCTCGCCAGAGCTGCCTGGTGGACCCCATTCTTGGTGATCAGGAGTTCGTTCTCCAGTGCCAGCGTCAGCTCCGTCAGGTTCACCTTCCCATCCAAGCTGAAGTCCAAAGCCTGCAGAAGCAACGCCGTGGTTAGAGCGGAACGAGCTTCCCTGCCCTGAGGGAGCCTGGAGATGTGGAGTGACAGGATGAGACGAGGAGGCTCGGAGGAGATCTTGGCTCGCTAATTAATCTGTCACAAACGCCCCCCGGGGCAATAAACCAGACATCTCTGCCACCTCCCGACGTTCCGGAGCCGCTGCCAGCCGTGGAGATGGGAAGTGTCCCGGCTGAGCTGCGAGACCAACAGGAAATTAGGCCCAGGCCTGATGAAATGGCACTAATTCTCTGGAGGATCTAACGACACCAGCCTTCCTAAACAGCAACTGCTGCAACAAAGTGGTGGGAGATGCTGATATTGAACAGAACCAGCAACAGAGGCAAGGCAAAAGCAGGAAGGATTTGATGGCGAGGATCTCACCTCCGAGAAAGCGAGTTATCAGCAACTGCTGGGAATTTTATGGAATCCCAGAGGGGTTTGGTTGGAAGGGACCACCTTAAAGATGGTCTCATTTCAAGCCCTCTGCCATGGGCAGGGACACCTTCCACTGGACCAGTTTGCTCCAAGCCCTGTCCAACCCGGCCTTGAAGAAAGGTCTTTCCTTTTGTATTCCAAACTCACATGGACGTTGGCACTTGAGGACATATTTTAGTGGTGAACAGGCAGTTGATGGTTGGACTCGATCTTAGAAGTCTTTTCCAACCTAAATGACCTCCTGATTCAATCTAACTCTGCAGGAGAACAAACCAAAGCACTCGTGGTGGGGCTGAAACCCTGCAGACACCGGAGAAACCACCCCAGTGGCATCAGGAACAAAGGGAGTCGTCAGTGGAAAGCAACGAGCAGAAGAGAAGGTAAAGGTGGACACACAAGCCTGGTGAAGGTGGTCCCAACATTCTCAAGCTGTCCTGTGTGAGCCCAGGCTACAAGTGAGTTTTAAAGCCTGAGCAATGACAGAGGTTACTACAGCCTGGGTGTTTAACATCCACATGGACATTCAGAGTCAAGGGAATCACAGAGTCAGCATTGCTGGGAACCCAGCGAGGGTCTCAAAACAGAGACCACCACGGGAAATTATCTTCTCCCATCCACAGTTTCTAGGGAGATGGACAGGGATAGGGTTTATTCAGGCATCTGATTTGCACCCCATCACCCTTTTACTCTCTCTGACACAACACTAAGGACTGGGCAGGGTTTCAAGTGCTGTCCTCCACCTCAGCACCAGCAATAATTCAGGTCACTCCAGTGCTGAGAGGTGCAGCTATTCAGGGAGGGGAAGGAATTAAATTGCTTTCTAACAAATATAGGTGACCTCTTTGAGCTAGGCTAGAAATCACAGTGTATTTTTATCATTAGCTTCCATCTCTGCGGGATGCACCATAAAGGAAATTATTGGAAACTTCACAGAACTGTCGTCACCTGCACTGGGGATTTTTATAGGATCATAGAATGGCTTGGGTTGGAAGGAGCCATAATCATCATCCCCTTGCAACCCTACCACGGGCAAGGACACCTTCCACTAGCCCAGGTTGCTCCAAGCCCCATCCAACCTGGCCTTGAGCGCTTCCAGGGATGGGGCAGCTTCTCTGGGAAGTTTTAAATGGGAAAAAACCCCCAAGGATTTCAGAAGGGAAAAAAAAATAATTCAGTTACAATCCAGCATCCACCACCGGGGGGGAAAAAACACATCCAAGGGGTGGGACAGAGCCGGTGGTTACCTTCAGGATCTCCTGGCTGTTCTCTATGCCCTCCTGGTGCCAGCAGTCGAGGACCCCCTCCACGCAGCCGTATCCCATCCCGTCATCCAGGTTGGAGAAGAGGGAGAAGCCGATGGTGCTGGGCATGGCCGAGGGGGTGGTCGTGCGGCGCCCGCTCTCGTCGAAGGACTGCCGGGAGAGGGTGAGGGTGTGACGGGGCATGGGCAGCGCCAGGCATCTGGTCCACCCCGTGCCCACAGGGGCTTATAAATGTAATTTCCCTACTCCAGGAGATTAAGGATTAAGGCCTGGCTTTCCCTCGCTGCCAAGCAAACCCCCAGTGGGAGCACTCCCGCTGACCTCACGGCACCGCGGCGCAACCAGGCACTTGGGATTTGAGCTAAAGCCAAGGAGGAGCAGTCTCAGAGCTGTCCCCAGTGCTCCAGAAGTGCTCATTTTCAGTTTTGAGTGTAACCTCCCCTAAAAAGGCCGCAGGGAGCACATGCAGAGGTGCTTTGGGTATAGCCCTCAGCTGCCAAGCAAAGGCAGGGAGAAAATTTCAAACTCTCTCTCAGAAAATAAATAAGAATTAGAGAAGAGACGTGGGACCTGCATGTCCACGGCCCCCAGCCTACCCTGGGTATCACTTCGCCCTCCATCCAGTTTATACCAGATGCCCCATCCCTGGAAGTGCCCAAGGCCAGGTTAGATGAACTTGGAGCAACCTGGGATAGTGCAAGGTGTCCCTGCCCATGGCAGGGAGTGGAACGAGATGGTTTTTAAGGTCCCTTCCAACCCAAACCATTTTAGGATTCTACAACTCTACAAAAATTTACTTACTGCACTTCACAGGTTGCCAGAGCCATCTGCCCCTTCACCATGAGGGTGTTTTCTGCTTCATCTCTCCCCACCAACCCTCCCCAAAAAGCTTTTTCTGAGAGAGAACTTGAAATCTGCTTTTGGAGCAGCTCCCTGTCACCACCTCCTGCCTCCACGGGGCAGGGGGACCCTCACAGGGAGAAATGCTGACGAAGAGGAGGAGACAGGCTAAGTGGGATTTGCTCAAGACTTCTCCCCCTCCTTTTCTCCCAGGATCCCCCTCAGTTCCTCACCTGCATGGAGAGGTGCCGTTTCAGCTGTCGGTACGGAGTGGACGCCGAGGGTGTCAGCGACTTCCCGTTTTTAATCAGCCCATAAAAGAAATCCTCCACACTCATGGTCCCATCTTGCTCCAGGTTGTGGAGCACCTCTTCAAGCACCTGCAAGGAGACAGAGATCACACCTATCAGCAAACCAGCACGGTGACAATCTGGCACACAGAGGAAACATCCTATTCCCAAGGCTCTAAAAACAGCAAAGCAGGAGTTATCCGGCACCACATCACCCAGTGCTGGTACAGCAACCTCCACATGGAAAACTGCAGACACAGACACCACGAAAAACAGCTCGATGACCATCTTGGAGCCTCTATTTAATGAGGCAGCATGAAAAAAAAAGCCTCATATCATTCTGCTCCCTAGAGAGGGTGACCTCAGGAATTCAGCACAATGCACTGAGAGATGCCAAACCCGCAGCAGCTTGAAGTGACCAGGCAAAAAACCCACAGTAAGACACTGCAAGGTTATAATAAATTTGTTTTATGCTTCAGGGCGTGCTGCTTTCTGAAGAGCAGGACCGGAGATGTTCAGATTAGTCCCTCGCTATTTCTTTGTCTCCAGTTTATCTTTTCCATTTTCTGCCTTAATACCCTGAAAACATTTCATTGCAGACACTGCAAAGGAACACCTGCCCAGAAACATGTTTTATGGAGGGAATTCTTACAAGCCATGTTGTTTTTAAGATGCAAAAAGCCTGGCTTTTTTTAATAAAACAAAATCCTAAGTTGACAAGAGGCTTCTTTGCTAAAGGATTAATTTTCTCGTGGACTCTTGCTGCAGGACAGAAACAGCCCAGAGGCCTTCACAAAGTCAAAAGCAGCCACCTATGAATATTTAACCCATCTTACAGCCTAGCCAGAAGATTCCTGGGATTAAGGAGACATGTTTGGAATCCAAGAAATGTTTTTAAATTGCAGCTTCCTCCACAATCGCGTGAGGAGACGCACGCACACGACGGTGCGAGGTTGGCAGCTGCCTCCTCCCAGAGCAGCCACCCACATCTGATGGTACCACACCAAAAATACGGCTGGAAAATCGGGAGCTGGAGCTGGAAAGTCCCTTCTAAGCAGCTGTTTGCCAGGACAGATTTTGGGGGGATATGCTAACCCCCCAGACACACGCAGTGGTGTGAGGGTCCGTAGGTGGTCACTCACCTCCCCAGCCACCGTGTGCAACCCGTACTGCTCACAGATGGAAACCAGCTTCTTCCTGTTCAGGTGGCCATCCCTGGTGATCCCCAGGTGCTCACAGACCTCCTGCAGCTTCTCCTCTATCCAGTCCGGGCTGGGAGAGGTGCCAGGGGAGGCGTTCAGGTCATCCGGGTTCCAGAAGCGCAGCTGTCCTGGAAAATGGGAAATCGGTCCCGGGTTTTGGAGTGGCCACCACAAGACCTGGGGGGTTCTGCACGTCACAGGGCACCTGCTGCTGTGGTGGGCAGAGCTCCTTCCTGGCTCATCAGATCCCGTGGGATCATTTGCCTGAGCTCACCCTGCTCAGAGCACAGCTGGGATTTTAGGGTATGGATACTGGTCCCACAAGTATCCCACCCCAGGGGAGGGAACCCCATGTCCGTAGAATCATGGCATTGTTGAGGTTGGAAAAGACCTCTCAGATCATCAAGTCCAACCGTTCCCCCAGCAGTGCCAAGGCCATCACTGACCCATGTCCCCAGGTGCCACATCCTCATGTTTTAATTCCCCCCAGGGATGGGGACTCCACCACTGCCCTGGGCAGCTGTGCCAGTGCCTGACCAGGGTCAGGGAGCTGCAAGGTCACCTCCTGGGGCTGGAAAAGCAGCTTTAGGAGAAAAAACATGATCTCTTTGGATAGGGTAAGAGTCAGAGAGCAGCTGAAATGCAGAAGAGGTGTTGAAGCAATTAAAAGGAAGAAGGTTTTTACAATGAGGATGGTAAAACACTGGCACAGAGAGGTAGTAGCTCTTCCCTGGAAGTGTTCAAGCCCAGGCTGGACAGAGCTCTGAATAACCTGGTGTAGTGGAAGGTGTCCCTGCCCATAGCAGGGGTGGAACTGGACATCTTTAAGATCCCTTCCAAACCAAACTATATGATTTTACGACTCTGTGACAACCAGGGAACCTTCAACAACTGGCTCCTGCTGACATCTAGTGCCCACCGAGCTCCACTACAGCCAGCACCCCCCAGGGCAGGAGCGGAGACCAGGACAGGGGTGCTGAGGTCAGGGACACCAGGATGAAGAAGGCAGAGAGGTGAAGGCACAAGATGCGTCCTCTGAGGCTCCCCTGCTTTAGCTTTCACCCCTAGGTGCATCTCCCTGAGCTCTGGATGCTCCATGCACCCAGCTGGCCTGAGACCCTCTCCATGAGCTCCTCTGATTGATCTTCAAAGCTGTCAGGACAGCGAGCACGTCCAAGTGCTGCCCTTCGCCCTTACCCTCGGCCTCGTACTCCTCGCTGTCCCGCGTCTTCCAGCGCTGGGGAGAAAACAAAAGGTTCCTCGGTTATTACTCTTGCAAGACATCACCCCTAGCAAAGAGACCCTGAGATCAGCGCCGAAGGAGCTGCAGGGGCTCCACCAACGCCGCCGGGCTTTCATCTCCCAGCTCCCCACGGGCTGGGCCGGCAATCCCGGCTCTTTGATCCTTGCCTTGTTCTCTGGTGGGGAGAAACCACAGCAAGGGACACCCAAAGGCCCTCAAAGTGACCCAGGAGAGGCGGCAGATCAGAGCCTGGCAGGGTGATGGGAGAGAGGGAGGGGTTTGCCCTCCGAGAAAATCGTGCTGCTCGTCTTAGAGGTGTTGATAGCCGAGGTCACGGGACGCAGGAAAGATCACAGAGCTGCTAGTTGGGTTATCCCTCTCCTTCCAGCACTCTGTTTTTTCCCCCTGTTTTGGCCCATGTTTAGCCAAGCCCACTCCAAAACTCCTCCACACTAACTGCAGCTCTAGGTCAGGAGACAGACCTGTACTGCCAAAAAAACCCCGCTCTTTGGTGGTCTTAAGCGATCTCGTTCCCTCTGGAAACACCCCATCAGCTCAGGCAGCACCGGCAGCAGGGCAGAAGTACAGGATTTAAGATGATTCCCTCATGTACTACACGTTGTACATCCCTTGTACCACCCTTGTACCAGCCCAGGGTATTTACTCCCACGCCACACCAACTCCTGGTTCGGCAGCGGCCTCGGCAGATGTTGCTTCCCCGGCGCTACAAGTGGATGCTCCTGCCTGCACGTGACCGATGGATTTGGAGGCAAAGTCACCCAGGACATAAAGAGGCTCTAAATCATCGCAGAAAAGTTCAATACGTCTCGCTTAGATTACAGCTCAAAGCCATTAATCTACAACGTTTCCATGGAAACTGGATTAGGTCACTGGACTTTTTTTAGCTCTGCCGCTCGTTCCCGTTTCAGCTGCCGGACCAGGCAAGGGCCCTTGGTTGCCACAGCATCACAGTGTCCCACCAGAGACAAAAAGCAGGAGCTGAGGCAGCAGGTACCATCCCTGGTCAAATCCCATCCCTGGAAGTGTTCCAGGTCAGGTTGGATGGGGCTTGGAGCAACCTGGGATAGTGGAAGGTGTCCCTGCCCATGGCAGGGGGGTGGAACTGGATGAGCTTTAAGGTCCCTTCCAATCCAAGCCATTCCATGATTTTATGTAATTACCATCTGCAGAGGTAGAAAGCAGCCTAAAAATTGCAGGAGCTGACAGCAGCCCAGCCCTGAAGTGCTTGCACACGTGCAACAGCCAACACCGTGTGGGGAGAGGGTCTCTGAGTGCCACCCTCCAGCCGCTCATCCTTGTCCTTGTGGTGGTGGGGGAAACTGAGGGGAATCTGGTAGTGATGCTCAGAAGGCAGATCCACCGTGTCCAAGTCTTTCTGCATAAGCAATATATTTATATTTTTATATATATATATATTTCATAGCACCAGATCCTCTCACGTCAAGGACGCCTCAAAACCAAGACCCCCCAAAACCAGAGAAGCCGTGGCACTCCCATCCCTGGAAGTGTTTATGGACATAACAAGACAGGGCTCGGAGCAACCTGGTCGAGTGGAAGGTGTCCCTGCCCACGGCAGGGGGTGGGAATGAGACAGCCTTCAAGATCCCTTCCCACCCAAACCATCCCGGGATTCTACGGAACCACAACGCACAACAACTCTGTAAACACCGACAACCCCACGAGGCTGCAACACGGAAGGGGGGGCTGTGGGTTGGCAACCCCCCCGACAGCGACCCCGGGGCACTCGTGTGACCTCCCTGTCCGTGCCGGGGGTCCCTTTGTGTGCTGGGAGGGTTCGGGCTCGGCCACCACCGGCGGGAGCACAAAGAGGGGCCGGGACATCCCGATGTCAGGCCCGGCATTGTTCCCCCCACACAGCCCCAGCAGTGCTACAGCTGGCCACGGGTCACACCCAGCAGCCGCCGGGGATCCCAGGAATGCGTTATTTCTTTGGGAGGCGCGTGCTCGGGCCGGGCCGAGGAGCAGATGGCCACGGGCTTTCAGTGCATCTGCAGCCTGTGCCGTTTGCTCGCCGTGGCCTCTCCCCAGAACGAGGCAGCAGCAGCCACCTCTTCCCCCGCTGCCATCTGCTCCAGCCAGACAGAACCTTTGTTCTCCCCCAAGAATATATTGCTAATTAAAATGATGATCAGGAGCGCACGCCGAGCCGGAGCCCCCCAGTGCTGGCAAACCCTGCTCTTCCCAGATCCAGAGATCAGCTCCCTGGGCTGAGCAGCCGGAGCAGAGACCCCAAAAATCCATCAAATCTCCATAACCCCACTTTTCCAAGTGCCTGCAGCTCCAAAGCACCGGAGTCACACCAATAACACACTCTTGCGGGAAGCGGGCACTCTCCTGAGCTGTTATCCACAAATTTGGCTTTACAGGACAATCCCACCTTTGGGAGCCTCACACCAAGGACCCAAAGACGAGGAGTTTCAAGCTGAGCCTCCCAGAAGGTTTTGCTCCAGGGTCACGTGCCATGCCAGAAGCAACTCTTGCAGAAGCAAACACACAGAAAATCGGCGAGAGTAGCTCTAGGAGGCACTGGAAGGACAGAGTTGGGATGTTGGACAGGGCTTGGAGCAACCTGATCTAGTGGAAGGTGTCCCTGCCCATGCCAGGGGGTGGAACAAGATGGACTTTAAGGTCCCTTCCAACCCAAACCATTTTGGGATCCTATGAACCTGCAAGTAGGAGGGATCCTTCCCAGAGCAGAGCCAACAGCTAGGGGAGGGGAGGTGACAGATGCTCTTCAGTGAGGTTTGGATGTCAGCATGGTCAGCATCCATGGGGACAAGCTCCTGAAGGTCAGAGGGACCCTCAGGATCCCACCACCACCACCCTGCTGTTGATCACAGCAGGATCAACACCAAACCCAGACCCAGCTGCTCGTTACTTTATCCAACAGCACCCAAAAATCCACTGGGGATGGAGCTCATGGAGCCTCCCTGGGCAGCCGATCCCATGCACAGCCCAGCCCTCCAGCCTCTCCCCTCGTGGTTACAGCCACCAGGAGGGGAAGGAAGGCAAGGAAGGAATCCTCTCAGACAGAGCCTGAGCCCTTTTAATTGGCACTGCTTGAGAGCAAGCGCCAATTAAGCCACCCTGTCCCAGTTCTCAGGCCACAGACAGCCCGGGCCGGGGCCAGGCTTGCGGAACGCCGGCGATGTGTGTACACACAACAGCAGAAAACTGGGAAAAAGGCTGGTGGCTGTGCCAAGTCCCAGGGAGTCAATGCATCAGGAGCCTCCAGCATTTCCCCAGGACCCCTCGACACCTCCCAGCAACTCATTTCCACGCACACCAAGGGGATGTGCTTTAGAAGCGAGATAGCAACTCTGATAGAGTTCAGCCAGTTTTTTGCTTAATTTGCAAGAGAATTAACCATCCCATCACTCCAGGAGGTGCACCAAGCGTTCTCAGCAGGAGACTGATCCAGCCCCGTGGTTACAGTACCAGCTGGGTTAATTAACTGACCTTGTTAATAAACTACCCTCTTACACCTCCGTGACAGCTAAAACTGAGGAATAAGATTAGAGTAGCCTCTTCCATCAAGGGCATGGCTTCCCTAGGGGCTGTGGGCAGATTAACACCGATTCCAAGGTCAGGGCAGCCCACGTGGGCAGCACCAGGAGATGGACGAGCATCCCCACGGCGGTGAGCAAAGGTCACCGAGAGCAGGGACAAGAAGCTGGGTCTGGTGGAGAAGCTTTTCTTTGAGATTTTTTTTTTTTTTTTAATTTTTAAGCACAGGAATAACACTGAAAACCTGGAAATTTCTCCCTTGCTTTCCCATGCAGGGCTGGTGGCTGCAAGAGTCCTCCCCCCCCCCATCTCACAAACAAAGCCGAGAGAGAGGAGGGGAGAAAGCAGCAGCGCTTCTCCTTCCCACTGGAAAACTCCCACCCTGTGCTCCTGAATCAACAATACTTGGCAACCCAGGGCAGGCTGGAAGCAGCCCAGCTCCCGGGAAATGCCGCTGTGGCCGTACTCTAACACACCCCGATCCCAACCGCTCGGCTCCTTTGGCTTTTCTGTCTGGGGAAGCAAGAGATTTTAGGGATTGAAAAGCCCTGGCACAAAGAGAGCCACGAATTTCAGTCACAAAACCAAGAATTTAAAAAAAAAAATTAAAAAAAAATCTGGATTTTTGAGCAAATCCAAGTCACCATCCCAAGGCACGTGCTGGTCAGAGAGCTCTGCCACCCACCACCCCTTTCCCCTCTGCCAGAGACCTCCAGAGCCACGGGTGGGTTTTGGCAGCCGAGCTAATGGATGTGGACGTGCTCCGTGTGCTCCCAGCCCACACTTCATTAGCCACGGAGGCAGCGGGACAGCCCTTCCCTAATTGCTGGCCCGCTCCGGAGTCAGGAGAGCGGCGGGGCCAGCGGTGCCGGCACACGGAGCACGTCACCACCAGCACCCGGAGCACATCACCCCGGGCTCCTTCCCGGCTTCCCACGGCAGCCACGCAGATGGGAATCAGGGGCTGGAGCGAGGGAGGTGCTGCCTGGCATGGCTGATCGATGCCTTTCCGCTTGGGAAGGCTCCAAGGACACCCGAACCCCCTTTGGATGTGAGGAGCAGCCATGTCTGGAGGTGACAAGCCCACCCAGCGCTCATCCCGCTTCCCTGCTCACCTGCTCGCCGGAGGGGATGTGTGTGGGATGTGCCTCCTCGCTCAGGGGCTCGATGACGGTCACCTCGGCAAAGTCCTCCACGGACTCCTGGAACTCTGGCAGGGAACGCCGCCCGTAGCGTTTGCCACCTTTGATGTACTTGGGCTGCGCTTCCGGGGAGGAATCTGGGAAATTTAAGAACAACACACATAGATAACATGATTTTTTTTTTTTTTTTTTTTCAGATCAAGCTCCCAAGGTTGGTTTGGTCAGAAATGCCACCAACATTCCTGCTGGACAGGCACCAATGCCTGCACATTCCCAGGATTGCTGCCCTCAGTGTGGTGTTGGGCATGACGGGTTAGGAGTGGTTCTGCTCCCCCCCTAAAAAAAAAAGAAGCTGTCACTAAGTGGAGTCTTCCTCACCCTTCCCCAATTCCCAGATCAAGTTAACAGGATGGGGAAACGCTCCCTCAGCCCTGCCAAGAGCCTGGGATGGAAAGTCCATTAGGCCTCTGCTCCTTGCGCTAATCTCCATTAGCAGCGCCGGGCAGGTTTAATTAGGGACAGCCTTGCACTCGGGCAGCTCAGGTCTCCAGCTCCCTCAGACACCTGGGCGCTGCTATCCGTGGATTTAAATTTCAGCTCCGTTAAAAGCATAAGAACAACCTGGCAAGTGGGGGAAAAAAAAAAAAAAAATAAAATCCAGGCGAGTTTGGAGGCGAACGTGTCTCTCAGGGGCCGACAGCGGCAGCCGATCCCGGGGACAGCGGGGGCAGGTCCCAGCTTGCGCCAGCTGCGGGATCTAAATAACCCTTTGGAGCCCTCCTCTAATTACAGGGGCTCCAACATTCCCCGGCTCCAGCTTCCCCCAGCAAGCTCCTGCCTTCTGGGACCGAATTATCCGGGAGCGCTCGCAGACGAGGATCAAAACAAAAAAATAAATAAGCGCCT
Organism: Myiozetetes cayanensis; assembly: GCF_022539395.1. Taxonomy (NCBI): domain Eukaryota; kingdom Metazoa; phylum Chordata; class Aves; order Passeriformes; family Tyrannidae; genus Myiozetetes; species Myiozetetes cayanensis. The sequence goes on along the minus strand of NW_026087853.1, from coordinate 595,635 downwards.
TTTTGGGCTGTTTTTCAGTGAGAATCACCCGGCGTCTGGAGCAGGGGGCAAATTAGACGGAGGACCAAATTAACCAGGGATTCAATTAGGGAAGGCTCCGTGCCACGCTTTGTTTCAGTGTTTGCTAACCTGACTGTCGAGAGCCCCCCAGGACCCCATCATCTTTTATTTTCCGCCACTCGCGGTGGCAAGAGCAGCAGCTTTTGAAAATTTTATTTGCAGAGGGCTCTGATATAAAATAAATGCAAGGCTGCAATACTAATAAGGCGCAGGGAAGCCGGTCCATCGCTGACAAAGGATACGGGGGAAGCAGCGGGTCTCTAAAAACCCCCTCCCCAAATGCCTCCTCGGATAATATTCCCTCAGATATGGAAGAAAAGGCTTCAAGCTTGTTAGAGGGCGGAAAAAAAAAATATATATATATATATTCCACAACTTAGCTATGCAATGAATTATAAAATACACAGGACGAGGAGCGCTTTGATTCCTGAAGCCTCGCACTCCATCCAGCCGTGGTGCAGCTCTAGGGAACAAACCCGGCGCCCGTGTTTGAACAAGGCCATCTTAACAAGATTTGCTGCAGCTGGGACTCAGCACATGAAAGTTGGGAGATGGAGGGAGCCGATAGAAAAAATCTCGAGGAGGCAGGCTGATTGAGCAAGAGCCCCAGAACAAAAGCAAACCTTATCACTCCTATTAAAGCCTGCCTGGTGGTGAACAATCTCCATCCAGCAGCTCTCTCTGAAATGCTAATATTTGTGGCGACTCATTCACCCTGTTATTTTCTCCCTCCCTCACAAGAGGGCTTGGGGGGGGGGGAGGGCTTTGTTTTTCTTCAGGAATCATTTTTTATTCCTAAGGCAGGGATGTACCTCCATGCCCATCTGTCTTTGGAAAGATGGGGGAGGGGGAAGGAGGGGGGAAGAAGCTGTAATTTAGCAACAGCAAAGCTGAAGCTAAATTTCCTTCTGGGTTTCCCAAAGAATTCTGTTTCCAACCCTGCCACACTGACAGTGTGTTTAACCACTGCTGCAGCTGGAAATCCAGCTGTATGTGGCCTAGTGGAAGGTGTCCCTGTCCATGGAAAGGTTGGAACAAGATAGTTCTTCAAGGTGCCTTCCAACCCAAGCCATTCCATGATTCTGTGAAACACAAGTGCCTTCACACCGAGCTCCCTGCAAGCACAGGGATGGGAACAATGGGAGCATCTCCCTCCTTCTCTGCTTTAAGCATTTGGAGGTGATTTCTCTCTCCTGTTCGGTCTGAGCACCCTGGGTGAGCTTGTTTTCCCTTTGTAATTAAAAGGCTGTGAAGCCTGAGAACATCCCCAGCAGGGAAAGGTGACCCTTCACAGCTCGAGAGCAGAAAGTTTGCTCCTGCTTTGCTCTGACTTTCAAACCGGCTGTGCCTGAGGAGATCCCAGCTCTGGCACCCTGAAATCCCATAGCTCAGGCACCCTGAAATCCTGTTTCCAGAGCCAGGGTGTTTTTGTTAACATTGGGTTGCAGTTCTTTCCCCATCCTGTGCCACACTGGCATAAGGGACCACGTCCTGCAGCCCCATCCCTGGAAGCACAAATCCATCTCCTCTCCAGAAAGCCTCATTCACCACCATCTCTCACTCATGGATACACCTTCCACACCTGTAGCATCCTTTAAGCCTCTCCATCTCCTGGTTTCCCAACCCAACCCCCTGGCACAGCAGCCCTGCCCTTGATGCTCCCACCATTCCCAACATTTAGGGAATGCCGAGTGCACACACCAGCAAAAAGCAGCTCCCCGTGCTCCCTGAGTGCAGGAAGTTCAGTGATGAGCTGAACAATCTCTCATTCCCAGCCAAAACTGATGAGGAAGGATTATAGAATCATAGAATCATAGAATAGATTGGGTTGGAAAAGACCTCCAAGATCATCAAGTCCAACCCCTGATCCAACTCTAATTACTATATCATGTTGGAAAAGGTGTCCCAGATCATCGAGCCCAGCCTTAGATGGAGAGAGCTGCTCAATCCACACGTGCCCTCAAAGGCAAAGGAGGAACAGGAGGGAGATGTCAAAAATCAAGGTTTTCAGTGAGGCAGATGCCCATGAGACAGCCCTGTGTGCTATTTATCCCCCAAAATATCCCACTGAACTGAACAGAGGGCAGGATGATTGAGTCCAGGTACCCACTTCTCCCACCAGCAGCAAGGCAAGATGCTGCAGCTCACAGGTTCCCATTACTGTGTGGCTGACAAGGCATCAAGAAAGGGGAAAAAAAAGAGAAAAATGAAATAAGTTGAGCCCTCCCTGCCTTCCACAGCCCTCAGCAACACTCAGGCTTAGGCTCTAGAGTCGGTGCCTAATTAAACACTGAGGTCTGACCTGCCCCCCCTGAACTGCCCCCAGGCTGGGGACAAGAGAACAAGCCTCTCAACCTTCCTGCCCATTGCCCAGAGGGTTTGTGGTCCCCAAAGTGCCCCCCCGAGAAAAAGAAAAAAAAACCAAACCACCAAACAACCCACTTTAAGCCTCCATTTCACAAGACCCCCTGATTTCAGCACCGCAGACAGAAACCATCAATTCCCTTCCTCGCTCCCCCCTCGCCCAGCTCGGCAGTGAAAAGATTTACACTTGATTTTCTGCCTTTCTGCGCCAGATAAGTCATTGCAAAATCCTGCTCTGCCCTCAGATGCTTGGGGAGGATGGAGGAAGAGGATGGGGAGGGGGCTCCCCTTTTTTCCTGGGCCCAGCATCAAAGCCCTGGAGTGTAGACAAAAGGGGGTTTAGAGCAGCAAGACCCTCGTCCCACAATCCCGGCATCTACAGAGGTGAAATTAATTTCTCTGCTGCTTAAGATTTGGAAGGCAGGGGCTGCTCCAACTGCTGGGCAAAGCTCATGGCAGCTGGGATCTGCTAAATCCTAATCCCCTGAGGCACCAGGTATGTCTGAACTCCTCCAAGTCCCTGTTCCATAATTCGGAGCGATGGCTGGGTCACCACGACCCAAAAAAACAATCAACGTGTTTCCACCCCAAAGATTCTGTCCGGGCATAAACCACCCCTGTCTGGACAGAGGCAATTGATTTTATACCTATGTTGCAGCCACTTGAACAACCTTCCACCCCCATGGGTGCCCCTCCAAGGGCATCACTCCCACCAGGTCCTTTTTGGGAGGGCACTTCTGTTGTCTCCACGTGCTGGGGAGGAGGAAAAAGAGACCCAACAACCCCTGGTGACCGCAGGGCCGATGGCGTCAAACTGCTCTTTAATTTCTCCCGGGTGTTCCTGTAATCCTGCACTCCACCCTGGTAATCCCTCCCTATCTGAGCTTCCACGCACTTTTTATTTGCTATAATGGGGAAGGAAAAAAAAAAAAAAAGGAAAAAAAAAAAAAAGTCTGATTTTTTTTTTCTTTCCCCTAATCACCCACAGAAATTATTATTTTTTTTCTTTCTTTCTCCACCCTTAAATCTATTTTACTGGCCCAACAATGACCCGTGGACAAAGAGCAGTGGTGGCAGCAGCAGCCAGCCCAGTCCCACGGGTCTCAGGAGCTAAAATAATCACTGTTTTAAACCACATTCAAGCCTTTTTCTGCTTTTCCTGGAATCTCCCCGTCCCTCTTCCCAGCACAGCCAGGGTTTGCCCAGCCAGCTGATGCTCTGGTTCACGGCTGGGGTTGTGTCCCCACACCATCATCCTCAAGGGGACAGAGCTGATGACAGCAGCACTGGGAACTCTGCCTGCCTTGGTTTCCAGGGCTGCTTCCCAGGCAAAGCGCCCGCAGCACACCAGGACCATCCTGCCTGCCAGTCTTCCCTCTGCAAAGGGAGTTTTCCTCTTTGCCAAGAAAAAAAAAAAATCATATAAATGTATCAGCTGCTCTTTGCAAGCCTGAGTGCCTCTCCCACCTGCTGCTTCCTCCCAAAACAAGGAAACCCCCTCGGCTGCTTCTGCAGGAACCACAGCAGTTTTGGTTCCTTATCCCCAGCCCAGGGATCCTGATGGGACCCCAGGGCTGCCCTGTCATAGACCCCAGAATGGTTTGGGTTGGAAGGGACCTTAAAGACCATCTCATTTCACCTCCTGCCACAGGTAGGGACACCTTCCACTAGCCCAGGGTGTTCCAACCTGGCCTTGGACATGTCCAGGGATCCAGGGGCAGCCACAGCTTCTCTGGGCAACCTGTGCCAGGGCCTGCCCACCCTCACAGCCACAAATTTCTTCCCAACATCCCATCTAAACCTTCTCTCTGTCAGTTTGAAGCCATTCCCTTGTCCTGTCACTCCAGGCCCTTCTAAATAGTCCCTCTCCATCTTTCCTGTGGGATCCCTTCAGCTCCTGGAAGGCCACAATCAGGTCAGCCCTGAGCCTTCCCTTCTCCAGGCTGAACAATCTCAAACCTCAGAGCCTTTCCTTATGGGAGAGCTGCTCCATCCCTCTGATCAGCTTGGTGGCTCCTCTGGACTCGCTCCAACAGCTCCATGTCCTTCCTGTCACCCCTGGGCTCCTTGTGCTGAGCCATCCTCCCCGAGCCAGGAGCACCCACAGGGACAAGGATGATGATGATGTCCCCAGCCAGGTCCCTTGGCCGTGTTGCACACGCAGGACAGACCAAAGCCACGAGCCCACCCAAGTGACCTTCCCATTACCCAAATCCCTGGATAAAACCACAGCATCACAGCACGCAGTCTCTTCCTTCCAGATCAAACTCCACAGACACAAGCAAACAGCCTTAAAATCTCTGCCTTTTTTTTTTTTTTCCCCTCCCCCCCCCTCCCCAAATTAAATTTTCATTTAAATGATACGATTTAGAGCTCTTAACTCAATTTTTTTCCCCGAGCCTGGGGCGGGCTGGAACACCAGCATTTCCACACTCCCTGACAGTTTGACACCAGCAGCACAAAGCAGCTTGTTCTCCAAATCTCCAGCTTGATCTAAATTAAAAGAAGCAACGACTTTGGCGTTAACCAACCTGTCAAAATGCATTAAAAATAAAATGCCTCCCAGGCCTGCCTGGTGCTGCCTCCCTACCTGCACCCCGTGCCCCTTTGATTTCCTGCCATTCCAAACCCAGCTGACAAACGTGTCCCCAAGGAGGGCTCTCTGGCTTCACTCGTAATTTCCCCGGCGACAACCCCAAATTCAGCCTGTTTCTGGAAGATTTATTTACATTTCAATCAAGCTGGAGCTCCTCAGCCATATGATTCCCCAATGAACGCAGGATGCTGGATTAGTTCTGCTCCACTGGGGTGCTGGGGTTGCCTCCTTGCTCCGTGCCAGCTCCTCTCCAAGGGGCTGGAAGGGATTGGAGCAGATCCCACCCCTCACCACAATGCTCCCCCCTCCTCTCTCTCTCTCCCCAGCACCCACTGACCTGTGCTGGGAAATTCCATTAAGGAATGCCTGGTGCAAGAGCTGTCATCACCCATCTCCCTCTAAGCATTAAGAGCTTTGGAAATGAGAGGTGGAAAAATAAAGATAATCCATCAATCACATCTCTTCCACCCTGTGTTTTTGTGCAGCCTGTCTAAGGGGGAAAGGTGTAATTTTGCTGGCAGGCTGCTCTCTCCAGAGTGGGATGTTCCAGCTGGGATTGATGCTCCAGGAGAGGAAACCTGGAGTTTTCCCTCTCCACCCTTGCTAAGCTGTTTTCTCCTTGGGGGATTTCGTTCCCCCGGCTGCTCCAAAGACAGGATTAGGGATTTACATACAGGTGTGACACCAGCTGGAGCTGCAGGGGCCCAGCCCACACCTCCCAGTGCTCCCAGCACCACCAGTCCCTCGTGCACTGGGAGATGTGTGGGGAAGGGGGAGGAGGCAGATGAAGCTTAACCATCTTTCCTGCCAAGGAAAGCCTAAAAAGCTACATTTTCAAGGCACACTGAGACAAGGCAAGATAAAAACAGGACAGTGAAGACTCCCAGCACTGCCCCCCATCCCTGGAAGCGTTCAAGGCCACGCTGGGTGGGGCTTGGAGCAAACTGGTCTAGTGCAACGTGTCCCTGCCCATGGCAGGGGGTGGAACACGATGGTCTAAGGTCCCTTCCAACCCAAACCGTTCTAGAATTCTCCAACTGGCCCCAACTTGGTTTGTCAGGGAGTTCACCTTGCTCAGGAACACTTTGGACCAGGCTGTTTCCTGGGAGGAACAGAGAGCAGCTTCCTATGGGACCAGGCTGACCCTGCTCATCCCAGACAGAAGGAAACAGAACGGACTTAGAAAAAAAAATATAAAAATCAACGTTAGTCCCAGCTGGGAAAAAGCAGCAGCATTAAAGCAGCCATTTGAGTGCCTGCCCACAGCCATCCACTCCTAAAGCATCCCTGGCCACCAGAAGTGCTGTGGGATGGAGAGACCTCAGCCCATTTCGCAGCCCTGAGACATCCCGAGCATCTGAAGTGCTGTTAGAGCTCTCTCCACGCAGACATCACGTGCCCCTCCGGGCATTTAGATCATGGTAATGGGACATAAATATCTTAGAGCTCTGAAAATGCCTTTTCACAAGGCTCCACAACAGACCTCAACTCTCCTTCTCCCCCCCAGGACAGGCTCTTCTGCTTGGCTGGCCAAGCTCAGCACCTAAAAAGCACTTTCTCCAAGTTCCTCTGTGCAAGAAAATGTAACGTTTTGGATAATTTTAGTATTTACCTGGTTCTTGGAAGTGCTCTTCATTTGACAGGGTTCTGGATAAGATGAGGATAAGTGCTTCTTTAAACTGATCAAAGTGGACCTGTGGGGGAAAAAGGGAAGAAAAGAGGAAATCAGCTGGTGCAGGTGGTTAAATATGAGGGCAATAATCCAGCAGGGAGATGGGCAGCAGTGGATATCACTCAGACCACGCTGAAACACGAGTGCCTGTTGTGTTGACAACAAAGGAATCTCGGCTCCTGCGGTCTTGGAGCCTGGAGAAGTGACAGCAAAGGACATCAAGACACAACCAGAGTCTTTGGGGCACATGGAAAAAAACCTTATTGCTATCACAGAATGACCCAGAGCCACCGTTCTCACGCGTGGGTTGGGTTTTTCCAGCAAGCAGGAAGCCGAATTAACATGTCCAAGAGAGCAGGGAACATCTCCATTGCTTGAGATGACCTGGCCAGGGTCAGGGAGATACCATTCCTAACCAGGGATGAGAGATTTGGTTGTGGAAATGCTCCACTGCCCTAATTAAGCTTCAAAAACCACTGGATGGCAGAAAAAAAAAAAAAAAAAAAAAAAATCACTCCCTTCCCAGGGCAGTCCTGCCCCAGCTCCCTTCATTCCACAGACTGGGAATGCCAGGTCTGGAGCGTGGCTGGGAAAACCACAGAGGGCTGATCCTCCCACTGAGGGGGTTTTTTACCCCCCCCTCCTCTCCCTTTTCCATCTGTGCCTTCCTGGAAAGCCTCATGGTCACGAACAGTCACAGAGGGGCTCCAGCTCCTTCCCAGCCATGCCCGGGAATGTCAGCAATTCCAGCCGTGGGGGACAGCTGGAGAAGCTATTTGACATGGGTCAGTGGTGAGGCAGAGCTGGCTGCTGCGATTTCTTCTGGCTAAATAAATCTTGGAAGAGTTTTTAGCCTCGGACAAGGGGTTTTGGACTTGAAGAAGCCACCGAGGCTGCTCTGGCTGGAGTCGATCGCTGCGAATCCAAAGCCACAGAGGGGATTTTGATGCTGCACAAGCAACAGGGTTGGGGTTTGAAGTTCTCCAGCTTGTTTTTGGGGTCAAGCAAGCCCAAAAAAAAGGCCAATGAGCTCTGTGGCAGGGAGGGGAGACAGGTGAGCTCACTCAGGCAATGCCAATCGCCCCTGTGGTTCTGAACATTTTTAAACTTTTTTTTTTTTTTAAAACACAGTTAAAAATATGTTCAGCAAAGCAACTCGTCAGGGATGCCTTCATCTGAATACTAATTGCTGCCATGCACTTCCAAAGGCTGGTGTACTTCCAAAGGACAGTTTACAGAGAGAGGAGAATTCCCTCGATTAAAGAAAAAAAAAAAAACAACCAACTTGACATTTAGACTAAATGAGGATGAATAAAAGATGAGGGTGTTCGAGTAACAGGTTCTCTCCCCCTGGGATCTTCTCAGGAAGGGAACAATAACAATAGAGTTGGTCCCTCAGGTGGGTGCTGGGGCTGGATGGGACCTCACAGCAGAGAGAAAATAAAATAAAACAAAACAAAACTCACTTTGCACCACTGGTGCAAACACACTGAACCAAACAGGGCAAAACCACCTGGGCAGGTGTGAAGCACCACCAGCCCATCACCTGCTCTGCCCCAGCAAGGCCGGCAGTGGTGTTTGCATTAGTGAAGAGGAGGAAGGGTGAAGGGACACAAGGGACAGATGGCCCCAGCACCGCCCCCCACCCTGAGCGATTTTACCATGACCACCACATCCAAAGGAGCCCATGGAAGATTAGGCTGAGGGGCAGGACCTGGCCCATCCTCCAGCACCCCCCCCCACCCCGTGCCAGTGCTCTGCTTGGCTGCACAGCAGGATTGAAAATGCAAATCAGCAGCAGAGGGACAGGAGCAGGAGTTTCCCCCCTTGTGCCTTCCCAGGGGTGAGACCCCACTCTGGAGGTGGAGTCCCAGCTGGTAGAGGGGGAGATTTTCCTTCAGGATGGGCCAGAGGTTTTTCTAACACCAGATAAGCAGGAAAATCAGTCTCTGTGGTGCATGTCTGACCTTGGATGTTGCACGTTTGCACACAGAGAGTGCTTAGAGAAATACAGCTGATAAAATTAGGAGCTGGGCTCGAGGACCAGGCAGCCATGGGACAGCAAAGCCACAAAAGCTGCAGAAATCCTTCAGTGAGGGTGGGGAGGCCCTGGCAGGAGCTGCCCAGAAAAGCTGTGGCTGCCCTTGGATCCCTGGAAGTGTCCAAGGCCAGGTTGGACACAGCTTGGTCTAGTGCAAGGTGCCCCTGCCCATGGCAGCGGGGTGGAACAGGGTGATCTTCAAGGTCCCTTCAAACCCACAACATTCTGGGATTCTATTTTGGAGCTGCCAACTTGTGCATCTGCTCATGGAGGGGGAGGGGATCTCAAACAGCAACTCGAGGCTGATCCAAACCAGTCCGAACTCAGCGGAGTTTGGGATGCGATGGCACAACGTTTGCCAGACACGTGGATCACAGATCCCCCCCAAACTCCCCCAGCAGAGCCCTGTGGGCACATCAACCCCCCTGGGTGAGGAGAACTTTCCCAGGACAAGTAAATCAGAGGCAAACAAGACTAAACACCAACAGAGCCAGCCCAGCCCGGCACTGCCTCCCCGCGGGAATCGGGGACCAACCAAGCAGCGGCTGCCGAGCAACCCCAGCTCCTCTGAGAAATCCCAAGCCTGCTTTGCAGCCACTTCCCTCTGAAGCCGTGACTTATTAGCACTAGAAAGAGCGTGTGCCTGTGCCAAGGTACCTGCTGCTCCCCGCTGCCTGTCCCTGCAATGCAAAGCACTTTGCACACCCACCCTCTCCGGGGCAAACCCGGCACCGGGGGCTCCTTCCAGCTCCCCCAGTCCTTGATCTTCCAGCACAGCCCTATTCCCAAAGCTCTGCCCCTGTTTGAAAATTCCTGCTAGCAGAGGCAGCCAGAAGGTCGCAGAGGGAAGTGGGGAAGACATAGAATCATGGAATAGCCTGAGATGGAAGAGACCTGCAAGGATCATCCAGTCCAACCCCTGGCCCGGCACAGGACACCCCAACAATCCCACCCTGTCCCTCAGAGCGTTGTCCAAACACTCCTGGAGCTCTGGCAGCCTTGGGGCTGTGCCCACTGCCCTGGGGAGCCTGTTCAGTGCCAGCCACCCTCTGGGGGAAGAGCCTTGTGCTGAGATCCAACCTAAACCTCTCCTGGCACAGCTCCATGCCATTCCCTCTGGTCCTAGCAAGGCAATCTTGCAACAACAGCAGAACAGGGCAGTCTTGCAGCCTTGCACCCAAGCCTCCTGAGTGACATGCAAAATTAAGGGGACCACACTGCACATTAAGGGGAACAGCACCACTGCGGGCACAGAGGGAGGATATTTTGCAAGAGGTCACCACCCACAGCACTGAAGGGAGCTGAGGAGTGAAACCCCACACTGTGGTGTCCTCGCTGCAGGCTGTTAATGCAATAGTGCAGCTGAAACCTGAGCTCCCCATCCCTGCCAAGGACAATCCCTGTGCAGGGTTCCAAATTCAGAGAATCCATAGAATGGTTTGGGTGGGAAGGGACCTTAGAGCTCATCTCCTTCCCACCCCCTGCTGTGTGCAGGGACACCTTCCACCAGACCAGGCTGCTCCAAACCCTCTCCAACCTGGCCTTGGACACTTCCAGGGATGGGACACGATTTCCAGGGACTTACCCCCATCCCTGCACATCACCCAGCCCCAGGCCACGTGCACTGTCCCCGAGACAACACGAGTTTGGTGCTAATGAAAGGGCACAGAGAGGGCAGACAGACAGACACACCTGCACCCCCACCACCAAGTTCGAGGGGCCTGAGGGAACAGCCCTCCTGAGGAATCCCAGGAATTGCTGGGAATTGCAGTTCAGGGGTGGTTTGGCTCTGCCACGAGTCAGGGCAGGGTTTACACCGCCCACCAGACCCCATGAATCCCCAGAGCACTGCAGGTATCCAGCCCCTCACCGGACGCCAGCTCAGCTCCTGGTCCACCCGAGCACTCCCTGCCCACGGCAGGGGGTTGGAACCAGGCGAGCTTTAAAGCCCCTTCCAACCCAAACCATTCCATGATTCTATGATCCCGGAGCATTCATCCCTGGAGCAGAGCCCCCACACAAAAGCAAGCACACGTGGCCCCGCTGAGTTACCCCTTAGCAGACAAAACCATCCCCCCTGCCACCCCCCATTTCCCCCCGTGCCCTCCCATAAATCCCAGCCCCTGGAAGTGCAGGAGGACAAAAGCTGGGACCATCTGCGGCGAGGAGCCGGCGGGGCAGGTGCAAGAAGTCTGTGCTCGGGGAGCAACGTGTTTGCTGCTGTTCTCCCGACGTGATTCCCAGGAAACCCCGAGGATCCGAGGGCTGTTAAACCCGGCTGGCGCTCAGACACGGGGCCATCTGCTGCTGCTAAGGAGCACCAACGCCAGGGAGAGCAGGAGACACAGATTTGTAAAGGCAGAACCACCCTTAGAGACAAAAGGGATGAAACAAAACGGGATGATGCCTCGTGCCCTGGGGCAGCTTGCAGTGACGGAGCTCCCAGTCGGGATGGGGTGAGCGTGACCCGGCACTCGGGATGCTTCAACAGGGGCTTTTCGGTGCCCTGTGACAGCCACACCTTTAGCAGTGCCCTTCCTTTCCCTCTACCCCACAAGTGGCAAAGCCAGATGACAGGACAAGGGGAAATTGCTTTAAGTTGAAGGAAGGTAGATGTTAAATTGGATATTAGGAAGGAATTCTTCCCTGTGAGGGTGGGCAGGCCCTGGCACAGGTTGCTCAGAGAGGCCATGGCTGCCCCTGGATCCCTGGAAGTGCCCAAGGTCTGGTTGGACGGGGCTTGGAGCACCCTGGGATAGTGGAAGGTGTCCCTGCCCATGGCAGGGGGGTGGAACTGGATGATCTTCAAGGTCCCTTCCAACCCAACCCATTCCACGATTCTATAACAGCATCCGAGCAGAATAAGCTCAAGACAACGGAGCATAACAAAGTCTCCGGTGCTCCAGCAAATACCACACTGCAGCTCCAAAGGTCAGAAACCTCCACCTGGGTTCATCCCTGTGCCAGGCTCCAGCACCACTCTACGCTCTGGCCCCAGGGAAGAGGTGGCTTTGTTCGTTAAAGGAATTTTGTTCCTGAAAGCTGCAGTTTGATTGGAAATTGGAGTCGGAATAGCCACTTAGCTCCTGTCTGTCGAGAGCCCTGGCTGCCCTGCTCCACATTTTCTGATTTTAATGAGCAGTGATGGGATTTCAGGGTGATTTTAAGGGAAGGATCCGATGCACTCTGAGCACAGCGTGCCGGGAAAGACGGAATGCAGAAGGCACAAGGACACACCACGGAGATCTCCCCAAGGGCAAGCAGCTCCTGCTCAGTGCCCTGGCATTTAACCCTCTAAAGGTACAAGCACAACCAAAAAATGGCTTTGGAAAGCCACCAACACCAGGTAAATGGAAAAAGGTGGCCAAGCCAGCGACTGCCTGAGTTGGACAATATTCTTTACCTTAGAGAAACGTGCACGACTGCACACAGCCCTGCCAGCCTAACTACAGCCTAAGCCAACGTAAATCACAGGCTCAAGCCCTGGATTTAGGTCCCTGTCTCATCCCAAGGGCTGCAGACTTTGTGCAAGCACCTGGTGAGCTGGTTGAGGGAGCTGACCCAGGCCAGCAGCAGCACGAACACCGTGTGAGCTGAGCAGCCAGGACCCAGCACTTGGTCTGGCCTTGGACACCGGGAAAACACACCTGAAGTGATGGCTTCTGAGTTTCAGACCACCTCCAGCCAGGGCAGAGCAGTGCCCTTCCCCGTTATCACCGACTGCCCTCTCAGAAGTCACCCTGTGCCCACCCTGCTGAACAGACCAACACAAGCCCCGAAGCCCCAGACATTCAGTCTCCTTCCAAGACAACTCCACACACCGGTGTGTCTGTCTCCCCCAGCCCCCCCATGTCCCCAGCCTTACCCTGCCTAGGAGGTTTCCTTGGAGGAGGGTCTGCTGCAGTGCTGGGGCCACCTCCTCCAGGTGCAGCATGTGGCAGAGGTCAGTGAGCTCCTCCTGCCCCAGGGACCCCGTGCCCGTGCTGTCAAAGCTGTCGAAGAGCTCCTTGAGCCGAGCTTCATACTGGTCCTGCTCAGCTTCATCCATCCCATAGCCTGCCACGCTCACCTGTGGGGAGAGATGGGGCAGGTGAACGTTGACCACGGTGCCCATGGCATGGAACGGTGGAGAACCCCAAGGGCTGGTGCAGGAGCTGCCCACGAGGCCGTCGGTGGCCGCGCACGTTTGCGTTGAGCGAAGCCGGTGCTCTGCCACTGCTCCAGCCTCTCCCACCCCACTGGGGGAAGGCAGAAGTCACACACAGCAGAAAGACTGAAGGGAAAAAGCCTTCAGAGCCCTCCTCCAGTGGGTACAGCCCAGGTGGTTGAGACAGCCCCACGTGGCAAGTCCCTAAGTGCCACCTCACGCCGACTCCACCAGCAGCTCATCCGGCCCAGCTGGAGCAGCTGAGGTGCTGCAGGGGAAAATTGTTCCCTTGAGCTCCACTGATCCCCAGGTGTTGCAGGTGATGCTTTGGTGAGGAGATAAACAACCATCCTGGCAGCAACAGCCCAGCAGCTGCAGGGAACAGAGGGTGGGGCTCTGCCTGAAGAGGGGAGGGCAGGAGACCCCAGCCCAAACCCTTCAGGCCAGACAGGCACAACACCAAAGGCAATCATTTAGATTGGAAAAGACCTCCAAGATCAAGACCAGTCATTCCCCTGGCACTGCCAAGCACTCACTGCACTGCTCTCCTCCACTGCCAGGTCGAACCCTGGCTGAAGGCAGAGAAAACACTGCTAAAGCGGCAGCAAACACAGAGCAGAATAGAGCCCAGCATGGAAACAGCCAAAATGTATCTGGTGTCCTGCACTGGGCACACAAAGCCCAGGTGGTTCTCCCCAGCTTGCCCCAGGGTGCCTCCAAGGCAATTCTTCATTCCTCTCATCCACTGCTAACAGAGGATCACAGCCCCAGGAGCTGTTCTGGCAGGGGAGCAGAGGGAAATTTCCTGTCTGAAATGCAGCATTTGGCTGGATCCATTCACCAGCCTGGCCTGGGGCTCCCTGTCAGCTTGGGGTGGCAGCAGTGTCACCCAGTGGCACCACACAGCCTTGGTGTGGACGTGCCACCACCACCATCATCTCCAGAGCATGCTGAGTGACGGTGGGCACCGTAGGGACCTGGTATCCCAAAGACACAACTGGGAATGCCGGGATGCTCAGCCAGCCTCATCCAGGAGAGTTTGATTTTGGTGACACCGCTGCAGGTTGTCTCAGCCACATTCCCCAAAACAGGGGCTCTGTCCAACCCCCCTCACCATCCAGCCCTGCTATGGAGAAGCCCCCTCTCAGCCTCACAGGTTGCCCATGTGTCAACCAGGAACGCTCAGACATCCCAGAACAAGCTAAGCTGCCCCAACTGCAGCCCAATTTCACCCCCCTGCCCACCAGCACAGCCCAACCCCTGGGAAATCTCCAGGGCAGGCACTGCAGCAGCCGTGTCCTTGATTCCACTGGCTGCAGGAGCAGATGCCAAGGCAGAGCATCCTCGGGATCCCACATCTGCTGAGGGATGCAGGGCTGGTGCCAGGCAGCGTCCATGGGACAGGAACAGCCCAGCCTGGCTGCCCTTCCTCCTGCACCAACGTGGACAAGGCTGACCATGGACACTCCTCATCCCCAGATCCCTGTACCTGAGCCTCACACCCTCCAATCCCCTGTTTGCCCCCTACTTTCAGATCCCTCCTGAGCTGATTTATCACAGCCCTCAAGCGCTGCAGGGAGGAGAGAAGGTGCAGACACACTGCACTCAGGGCACAGGGGAGGAGGCAGCACCCAAAAACTCAGGTGCCTGCAAGCAGGAGGAAGGCAACAAACTAGTTTCCACTCTCACACTGGCATCCCCATTTCCCACCTGCACCCACGGGGCTCCACAGCGGCTGCTGCTGACACTGGTGTGTCTGGGAGCCCTGCCTGCACATTCCAGCAGCCCCAAAACTCACAGCCAAGCCTGCAGCAAAGGTGACTCCAACCCACGGAGCTTCCCAGGCATTTTCGAGCCTCTTATCTTCAGGGTCAGCCACCTCCTGCCCCCCGGAGATGTCTCCAGCACCCCTCCACTGCCAGAACCAGTTCCCCCAGTTAGACAGCACAGAGAGCTGAATGCCATCTCCCAACATGTCCCCGAGCATCCACGCTGCTGGAGCACTGGGGGGGTCACCCCTCTTGGTGCCACACCCGCAAGAAGCCCCAAAACCTTACCCTGGGCAGGTCCAGCTGGGCTCCAGGTGGAGGAGGCACTAGGGAGCCCACGAAACCAGCAAGAAAAATACGATTCCCCAAGGAAAAGAAGAGGTGGGTGCCTGGTCCCTGCCAGGGGCCAGACCTGCCCTCCAGCCCAAGGTGAGTTTTTGGCACGGTGGCCCCGGCAGCCTCGCACGTCCCCACGGTCAGAGCTCATCGGGAAAGGGATTTCCCGGGAATCACCAGCCAAGGCCAAGGCTCTCTGCCTACCTGCAGTCAGTCAGCGCCAGGGAGCTGCCAGCAGCCGGGCGATCCCGCACGCATCCTGCACAACCTCCATCTTAGGCAGGCGGCTCCGGCACGCAGCCGGCTGCGCAAGGTGACCCAAGATGCCTACTCCCGGCTGAATTATTCAGCAGCGCTTCCAGAACGGGGGGGGGGAAGAAAACAAACCACCATCCAGCCCTCCTCCTACCTGATGAGCTGCCTGGCATCACCCGGCAGTCACAATAATGAGGTCAGCGGCATCAGAGCCACCTTCCGCACCCGTGCGCCGGGGGGGACTGGCAGCGGAGAAAGGGCCGAGAGGGGAGGGGGACACTCACACACACACACACCAGAGGCACACAAAGCCCGAATTAAAGCCCAGCCTTTCATCTCCGCTCCAGATGGGCCAGCAGCTGAGATGCAGGAGGGCGGCCGGGATAATAGGGGCGGGCGGGCGGGCGGCAGCTGAGCGGGGGCTCCCCCGGTCCCCGCACGGGGCATCACTTTGTTCAGATTTATTGCCGGCCTTCTGTGGCGTTTCAAGCCCCCCCAAAAGTGACCAGCTTGAGCAGGCAGCGATGAAAGGTGCAGGTTTAGGAGAGTCACAGCCACGTTATTCCTTATTTGTGTTCTCCCTACAACAAGCCCGGGGAAGCAAAGCGCGCTCGGGGATGATGAGAAGAGGAAGTTTTCACCGGCATTTCTTTCCTTCCCCTAAATCCCCCCACCTCCTGAGTGCCAGATAACCTTCAGAGCACACAATGTAGAGGCCTGATAGGACTAAATTCTCAGCTAAATTTAACTCAAACAATATAGGCTTAAACAGTAATTACTGCTTCGCATATTAAGTGCCTGGAATCAATACCAACCCCCCAGCTTTAGCCTGGAGCTAATAAAGACACAAATTACCTGGTCAATCAACGGCATCAGCAAGTGAAAACACTACAATTAGCAGAATTACCTTTTTAGGAGTGAAAACCCATATGAATCACAGAATCCCAGAACGGTTTGAGTTGGGAAGGACCTTCAAGACCACCTCATTCCAACCCCCCTGCCATGGGTAGGGACACCTTTCACCTGGCTGGTGCCCAGATGCCCCCTCAGGCTGCAACACCAACTAGGGCTATGGGTACCCTGCCCTGACCCCAGCCAGCCCTCTGTGGAAGGGCAGTGGCCTCAATCAAGTCACTGCTTTCAAGGGACAGCAAGGAGAACGCTGATTTTGCTGCTACTCTTGGTCACCTGGACTCAAACAGGGCCTGGTAATTAGCAGTAATTACCCAGCAGCATCGTGTGGCCACCTCCAAAACACAAGCACCTGCTCCCTGGGATGTCACTGCTCTGTAGTGTCCACCCTGTGCTGGAGAGCAGGGCCATGTGTGGGCAGTTTAAAGCAACTTTCCCTTCCTGCTGTGCTTGTGACAACAGGGACAGTGTGAACACAGCTGGGAAAAGCCACCAGGACCCCAGTCTGTCATGGTGAGGTTTATACAGGATGCCCAGCAGCCACTAAAACCAGATCCATGAGCCCTTGTTGGAAAACCAGAGCTGAGATTGTCTCAAACTCATTATCTCCTTCCCCTAATGAACCACTTCATCCATCGCAGCTGCAGTGAAGCGGCTCTGACGAGTCACAGAATGACCCAAGTTGGAAGGGACCCACAAGGATCATCCAGTCCAACTCCTGGCCCTGCCCAGGACACCCCAACAATCCCACCCTGTCCCTCAGAGCATTGTCCAAACCCTCCTGGAGCTCTGGCAGCCTTGGGGCCGTGCCCACTGCCCTGGGGAGCCTGTTCAGTGCCAACCACCCTCTGGGGGAAGAGCCTTGTGCTGATATTTAACCTAAACCTCTCCTGACACAACTCCAGCTGTTCCCTCAGGTCTGGAGAGAAGATCTCTGTCACTGCCCTGTCTCTGCACAGAACCCCAAGCCCTCCCACCGTGTTGGGGCAATTTCCCAGCTCGGCCCACCCTGTCCCCTCTTGGGAGCAGCAGCTCCACAAAGGGTCACACCGAGAAACCAAAGGGAAAGGGAAAAACAAAACCCAAAAGGACAATGAAGCACCCAAATATCAGTAAATCACTTGACAGCACGCCCGGCTCTTCAAGGGTCACCACCAGAGTCAGCCTTACAGCTGGCGGATCCTCCCCCCATTGACCACGCTCATAATTTCCACTTTGCACCTCAATGCCACCTCTCCCCGTGCACCCCAAAACGCCCCCAAACCCTCCGAAGCTGGCAGAGAGCAGAGATTCTGTTAACCAAGCTCCACTCCAGATTAGCAGAGCAGCGATGGCGTATATAAAAAAAGCACTACAAATGTATGTAAAGAGCTTCAAAAGCAGCGCAGCGGTTTGAATATTCACGCCAGCCCGGTATTTGCATTGTAATAGGGCTTTTCACTCCCAGCCTTCCCTCCGTAAGGAAAAACAAAGCGCCCATCTGGTTTGATTTTGCAAATCGGGCTGGAGTCGCTCTGCAGCAACTCGGGGAGCCCCGGGTGCGATAAAGCCCAAGGTGGAGGCACAAAGCTGATTAGTTCAGAAGTAAACAAAGCGAGCCGGTAATTTATCCAGCGACGCCTCGCGCGCCGGGAAATGAAGGATCCGGCAATTCCCGAGGAGCTCAGACGCGCACCGGCTCCGATAAACCCGGGCAGTGCTGAATCACGGCGATAACGCGCCCACCGCCTCCCGCCAGCTCCGTTTTGGGGAGCACACGGGGAAGATGGGCAGGATGCACCCAGACTGTCACCCACCCGAGCTGTCACCCACTCACGCGGCAGAATCGCGGTGCACCCAGCGCTGGAACCTCCCAGGCTGTGGATTCGGGCTTCCCAGGCTCACCGCCCCGGCTCCATCCTTGCAGGGATGCGCCAAGGATGAGGGGCCCACGGTTGGTGACCAGACAGCAGATGCCGTCTGCCACCCTGGTGACAGCGAGGGCTTTGCCGATGACAAAACAACTGCTGTTATGAATTCCTCCAGCCACAGCCGGCTGCTTCCTCCACCCAGCCCGGGCAGATTGGTCCAGAACCCGCTCCCAGCCTTTGGAGCATCGCTCCGGGGACGGGGACGCGCGCCGGGATGGGGTGTCCTTGGCAGGAGGGCGAGGGCACCCGGTGCCGCTCACCCCTCTGGACCACTGCCAGCAGCGCAAAGGGGACCCTGGGGGCTTTGCTGTGGCACCCACACGCAGACACCCCTGAAACCGGCCCCCCCCCGGCACCCTCTGGCTACAAGACCCTGTCCCCATCACCCCCTTCCCGCAGCATGTCCCCGCTTCCAGCATCCCCCTTCCTGCAGCATCCCCCCCTCCTCTCCAGCGTCTCGTTCCTCCAGCAACCAACATTCCCCCCCTTCCTCCAGCATCCCCCTCCCTCCAGGGCCCCTTCCCCACGCACCCACCTCGCCGCTGCGCCCCTTCCCCGCCGCCCCGTCCCGGCGTCCCGCACACGCGGCCGGCCCCGCCGGGAAGGGACGGGAAGGGGCGGGCTGAGCCCCGGCACCGCCCGCGGAGGAGGGACCGGGGCGGCCAGAGCTCCCTCCCCCGCGCACCCCGGGGCTCCGTGGTACCGGTACCCCTTCCCTTCCCCGGCATCCCCGCATCCCCCGCCCCGCTCCCGTCCCGGCCTCACCGGCTGCGGTGCCCGCGGGCGCGGCGGGAGCGCTCGGAGCGTTGCGGGGCCGGGGGAGGCGCCGCGTTCAAATGCGGCCGCGTTTATTGGGCCGAGGCTCGGGGGCGGCCCCCGGGGGTGCGGGGCGGCCCCGGGGCGGGGGGACCGGCGGCCTTTGTGCGGCACCGCCCGGGACCGCCCCCCGCCGCGGGGGACGGCTTGTGGGGTTTGCGGGGCTGTCCCGCACCGCTGGGGCACCCGCGTGTCACCGCTGTCCTGCGCCTGTATGGCATCACCCCAGCTCCCTGCTGTCATGCACCCCTGAGTGGCATCACCCTGGCTCCTGCCTCACCCCCAGGTGGCATCATCTCAGTTCCCATCATCCCACACCCCAGGGTGGCATCACCCCAGCTCCCTGCTGTCCTGCACCCCAAGGTGATATCACCATGGCTCCCCAATGTCATGTCCCCCAGGGTGGCATCACCTTGGTTCCCATCACCCCTCACCCCGGAGGGACGTCACCCCAGCTCCCTGCTCTGCTGCCCCCCCGGGTGGCATCACCTTGGTTCCCACCATCCTGTACCCCAGGGAAGCATCAGCCCTTCTCCACGCTGTCCTGTCCCCCAGGGTGGCATCACCTCATATCCCACCATCCCACACCCCGGAGGGGACATCACCCCGGCTCCACTCTGTCCTGCGCCCCTGGGGACATGGCCCCGCAGCTCCACGCTGCCCCAAAACCCCCAGTATCACGGCACCCAGCCCTGCCATCACCCCAGCACCCAAGGGAGCTCCCCCCACTCACTTTGGGGCCTCACAAATCCAGGGACCACCCTCTGCCCCACGAACCATCCCGCGGGGGGCCCGGGGCACTGACACACGACCCACAGGCACCAGCAAAAACTGCAAGCCTTATTTAAAGCTCGGCAGTCCCGGTTGGAAGCTGGAGCCGTCGGCCGCCCACGCTCCTGCTCAGCGCCAGCCGAGCCGCAGGGAGCCGGCAGTCCCCAAGGCTTGTGGCTTGTGGATTCTCTGATGGCTCATGAGGGGTTACACCCACACTGCAATCCGCTCTCGAGCAATTGCATGAGCTGATTTCGCTGCTTTTTTTTTTTTTTTTGGTGTGTGTGTGTGAAAATGCCAGGGGTGAGAGAACTTTTAAGCCTTCTTCCCCTTTTTTGGGGCTACTCCGGCCTGCAGGTTCAAGGTATTTCGGGGGTGTGGGGGGAGGAGGAGCGAGGAGAACACAAAAGCCTCACACAGGGGTTGCATAAGCCTTGCTCCGATCGGAATCCGGGCTTAAAACCCCACGAGATCCTGCAGCAGAGCCCCGGGTGGGTTTGGCAAGCGGCCCCACCGGCTGTGACAAGGGCACAGGGGACGCCACGTGTGAGGTAACAGTGTAATAAAATATTTAGGGCCAGCTCTGCTGCACGTCACCGGGCACGTCACTGCTGCTGCCCCAGGGCCAGCACAGGGACACGGTGGGACATGACAGAGCCCCATGTGCCCCAGCACCCAGCAAAGCCCTGTCCGGGGCCGTGGCCGTGTCCCTGCGGTGACAGAGGCGAGGAAAGGTGACTCCAAAGGGAAGGGGCTTTGCCGGACAGATGTCAGCAGCCCCAGGCTTTGTGCCGCCCGAGGGCTTTTTTGTCTCGGTTCTTAACATTTGCCATTTTTCTCCGACGCTTTCTTCTGCCCTGACACTTGCTGAGGGGTTTTTCCTTTCTTTCCTTTCTCCCTCTCTTTCCACATTTGCTTTTCCATCCCCGCTTCAAACACTTTTTCACCGCGTATTATGCCGAAGTTGGAACCATCTGGTGCTTTGTTTTGTTGCGAGCCCGGCGAGTGCCAGGACCTTTATCCCCCCTCACCCTCCTCCTCCTCGCCGGTGCCTCGCTAATCCAAGCGACAGCCCCGAAAAGTCTCTCCCCTGTCGCCCAGCAAAGCAACCGCCCACACACGGGTGGGAGATGGGGATGCTCCGTGTCCCGATCCCACACGGATGTGCAGAATCCCCCTCGGGAGCTCAGGAGTGCGGGGCTGTATCAGCACGGTGCGAATTCCTGACTCATTTTTTTTAGGACCGGCTGTTAGCAGAGGCATCCTGATTTTATTTTTCCCTCGTTTTCCCAGAGGAGGGAAGTGCGTTTCTAGGGATCCACGGAGCCGTGCCAGACACGGAGCCCGCCAGCCTATTTTTGGAGCCCCCTTTTCCAAGCAAGCAGCTGCCTTTGAGGATGGCACTGGCAGGGAGGAAACCTCCGGTCACCCACGTGTCACGTGTGACAGGCCACAAAAAAAACGGGGCACGTGGGAAAAATCCAGGACTGCTGGACTCCAGCGGCTTGGGATGGATCCGCGGCCGGGCTTGGGGTTGGCACAGAGCCACCCAAAATCAGGGTCAGCATCCGCGGGCGCCTGCGCAGGCAGTGGGTGACCCCTGTGCGAGGCCGTGGGTGCCCCGTTCCCGCAGGAACACCCACCCTCCCGGCACGGCTCGGGCTGCTCCGTCACGCTTTCCTTCCCATTTTCCCTGCACAATGGGGCGCTTTGTTCTGAGGCGAGGGAAGGTCCGGCTGCGGCACAGGGAGCTGAGAGCAGCTCCTGCGTTCCTGGGGTCTGCTCCCGCTGGGAGTGACACCCCTCATCTCGGCCTCCTGGGGAAGCAGGGCCATTAAATAGCCAAAAAAAAAATCAGGAAAAAGAAAAAAAAAAAAAAAGCGCTGTGGAACCATCAGCGAAGCATAAACGAAGGGGGAAAAAAAGAGAAAAGACTCCACAGGAAAAAAACAGCTGCAGGGAACCTCCCCATCTTCCAGCTGGTGCAGGGAGAAGTTTGGAATGACCTAAGCCTAAACTTTGCTATTTTTTTCGCACAAAACAAAGGCGAGCCCCGCTGAGCCGCAGTGCCGTCCTGCCTGCGCGCCCGCGGCTCGATGCTGCCATCGCACGTTCGGCTCCCGCTGCACAGTCGCCTTTCCCAGCACGGCTGCTCGGGCCTGATCCTGCACGCCCTGCCACTGTAGGATTCTCCTTCCAGCCCAGGAAACCCTCACGCGTGCCACGTTTGCTGTGCTGGGTCCCTCTGGCAAGAAGTATTTGGGTGGCTGCTCCACCCTGGTGTGTGCTCTGCATTGACCCCATGCCGATCCCTTCCAGCCCCCAGGAGCTCCAGACCCCTCAGGCAGCTTGCCCAGCCCCGTGGACATCAAAGTGGAGGCTCTGGGGACCATCTCTCCTATCATCTTCAGGACAAACCACTGCCCCTGCAGCCCCAGGGCCCACTGGGAATGGGAAAAAAACGGGAGCGGAAGGAAAAAGCTCTTGAGCGTGAATCCAGCTGGATCTGTTGGTCATTTCTCATGTTCTCCTGCCCCTGTGGCATGGGAAGAGCAGCGTGGGGCTGGCTTGTGGCACCTCATTGCAACACCTGCTGATGGGGAACGTGCACCTGCCTGCCCACGGCCCCGGTTTGACCAGACCTGTTTGCCTCTGGATTTGCATTCAGGGCTGGCGAGGGAGGTTTAGATCAGATATTGGGAAGAAGCTCTGCCCTGTGAGGGTGGTGAGGCCCTGCCACAGGTTGCCCAGAGGAGCTGTGGCATCCCTGGAAGTGTTCAAGGACAGGTTGGACGGGGCTTGGAGCAACCTGGTCTAGTGGGACATGTCCCTGCCCATGGCAGGGGGTGGAACAAGATGAGCTTTAAGGTCCCTTCCAACCCAGACATTCTGGGATTCCATGATTCTAACTCAGGAAAGCCAGCACAGGCCTTGCTTTGGAAGGCAGGTGGAACAAGAGCAGCTCAAAAATTCCCACATCTCTCTCTGCTGTGGGCCCCGTTCCCAGGTGTGGTACTGCAGGTGATGGATGAGCTGTGTGTGCCTTCCAGGCAGCACATCCTCCTGTACCTGGCAGAGTTTCACAGAGAAAAACAGTGAAACGGGGATATTTCTTTCCTGGTGGGAAGTTTCAGCCTGAAAGGTTCCAGCTGACTCATCCTGACAGAGCTGCAGGTGGGAGGCTCAGCCGAAAGGGGAACCAGCAGCAGGTTTCCACCCTTCCTGCCCAAGACAAGGGACACCAGCTTTGAGTTTAAACCCGTTTTAATCTTTAATTTTTTTTTTTTTTTAACCTGGAAGCTTTCCCTGTGCACTGCTTGCCCATGGCAAGGCTGATTTTCCCAGTGTGTCACCTTGCTGCTGGCCCCATGCTCTCCCTGGCCTGCCTTGGAGTCAGGGGGCAGCAGCCTTGATGGGGTCCCCTCTGGACACACCCATCTACGGGGAAGAGGGGGCTGCAGATCTTCTGGGCTCCCCCTAGACCCACCCAGCCATGGGAGACAAGGGGGTGCAGCCCTGATGGGGTCCCCCCTAGACTCACCCATCCTTGGGGGACAACGGGATGTAACCCGGACTGGGGTCCCCCCTAGCCCTGCCCGTGTCTGGGGGACACGGGGCTGCAGCCTTGATAGGGTCCCCCCTTGACCCACCCATCCCTGGGGGCCAGGGGGCCGTAACCCCGCCGGGGTCCGTCCTCGATCCATCAATCCCTGCAGGACAGGGCGCTGCAGCCTGGACCAGGGTCCTCCCTAGGCCCGCCTGTCCTTGGGGCTGCGCATCTTCTGGGGTTCCCGCTAGGCCCGCCCGTCCGTGTGGGACAGGAGGCTGTAACCCGGCCGGGATCCCCCCCAACCCCACCCATCGCTGCTGGACACGGCACCGCAGATATTTTGGGATCCTCCCAGCCCCGCCCATCCCCGGATCGGGCGCTGAACCCGCGTAGGCGGTGCTGGCCCCGCCCCCCGAGCTCGAGAGGGCGTGGCTTTGGCAAGAGGGCGTGACCTGCCGTCATGGACGGGTGGGCGGGGCTTGTTGGTATGGGCGTGTCCCGCGGTGTGGGCGTGTCCCGGCCCGTGGGCGGGGCCTGTCGGCGCTGTCGCGGCGCTGTCTCGGCGCTGTCGCGGGCGGGCGCGGAGCGATGCGGCGGCGCGGCTGCGACAGGGACGGCGACAGCGGCGACAGCGGCGACAGCGGCCGGGCGGAGGGCAGGGCCGGCGCGGCCCGGCAGCAGCGGTGAGTACCCGCCGGCCTGGGCGCGCCGCTGCGCTCCCCGGAGCCGCTGTCGCCGTCGCCGTCCCTCGGCCGCGTCCCCTGTCGCGCCTCCTGTGACCACGTGCACCGCGGCGTCCCCCGTGTCGCGGGTCTGGCCCCGTGCCCTGGCCGTGCTCCCGT
Source organism: Myiozetetes cayanensis (assembly GCF_022539395.1). Classification (NCBI taxonomy): domain Eukaryota; kingdom Metazoa; phylum Chordata; class Aves; order Passeriformes; family Tyrannidae; genus Myiozetetes; species Myiozetetes cayanensis. The sequence goes on along the minus strand of NW_026087853.1, from coordinate 571,594 downwards.
GTCCCCGCGCCGTGGCCTTGTCGCCTCGCTGGGGCCGTGACCCTGTGTCTGCCCCCCCCCTGCCTTGGCCGTGCCGCCCTGTCTGTCACGGGGGTGATCGCACCCCTGTGGCCATGTCCCCGGGTCGCCGTGCCATAGCGGTGACCCTGTACCGTGGCTGTGTCCCCGCGTCACCCTGCCACCGCCGTGACCCCGTGCGGTGGCCGTGTCCCTATGTCACCCTGCCTTGGCCCTACACTGTGGCCATGTCCCACCCCGTCCCGGTGCCACGCGGGGCCGTGTCGCCTTGCTGTCCCCCGTGGTTGCCGTGCCAGCTGTCAGAGGTGCCCCTTGGTGGGCACATCGCTCTGGTCCGGACAGGTCAGTGCTCACCTGTGGCAGGTGTTGTGCAAGGGCTGTGTGAGGGCTCTCCCCTGCACTTGAACACTGGGTGTAAACCAAGATTTGCACCTGACACTGTCCTGCAGCCTCTCCAGGGCATTCCTGGCCTGTTGCTGCTGGCATAAAGTGGGACTGCTCAGACCAAAGACCTGGGGGATGACTGGGATTCCAGGAGCTCCCTGTGCCCTGGGGACCAGTGCCACGCTGCTCTGGCACCCCTTTTGCTGCTTCTCCTCAGGATCTTGCAGCACCCCCCGAAGCAGGGAATGGACAAGAGGCTCTTCTGCAGGAGGGACGGTGATCCTGGGATTGAGCTGTGCCTGGCTACCCTGCCCTAAATCCTGCCCCAGAAACCTCTGCCCTAAATCCCCCAGTGCCCAGGCTGGTTTCCCCATCATCTGGCACCATGAACCCACGAGGGAGGTTGATGCCGGGAAAGCTGCAGCTCTTGGCTCTTCCCTTTCCCTCTTGGAGGCTGGGGCTGTGTCTTCCTGCTGCAGAGGGCAGCTGGATGTGTCCCCAGCCCCTTCAGGGCAGGACGCTGTCGAGGCGGACACACTCTCCCCCCGTGCTGGTGGCGCTTGAGGACATCGCCCTGTGGGCTCTCCAAGCTCTTTCCCACCTTTCCTCTGTGTCCCTGGAGTATTGCAGAAGCTCTTAGTGCCAGGTTTGGGGACACTGTGTCTCACCAGCCAGGATTTGGGGTGTTGCCACAGAGTATCGGTTGCTCCTTAGTGCCGGTTTGGTTTGCAGCTCCCAGCCCTGGCACATTCCCTGCCCTTCCTGCCTGCCGGCGTCCCGTGGGAAGCTGCCTTTCCTGCCTCCCGGCGTCCTGTGGGAGGGTGTGGGGGATGGAATCATGGCTTTATCACACTGTGGCACGGCGGGGCTGCTCTGACACCTCGGCTCCATCCCCAAAATGCTGGTGTGGGGATCCGGTTCCCAGTCCCAGGGGGACAAAAACATCATCCTCAGACCCTCGTGGGGAAAAGCTGCTGCTGTACCCAACCATCACCACTGGGATTGGGAGTGGGGAGCCTGCTCTGCTGCACCCTAAATCCCTTGGGATGAGAGGGGAATGTGCTCAGAAGGTGCCTCCCTTGCAGGGGCCGGTGTTCCTGGCTCTCCCACCTGCGGACCCTCCTCCTGGGAATGCTCCTCATCTACATCTCCGTGCCCTTCCTCATCCGCCTCTTCCCCAGCGTGCTCACCAAATTTGTCTACCTGAACTTCCGTGAGTAGCCCGGGGCTGTCCCAGCCGGGAGAACCCTCCCAGGGATTCAGCTGGGCGGTGGGGAGCCCCCAAAACACGGGTGGGGCCACACCCACTGCCTGGGTGGCACCGGGACGGCGCCCACCCGACTCCCCCTGAGCCGTGGGCTTGCAGAGGAGGCAGGGAGAGACCTTTCCCTGTGTTTTGCAAGCTCTAATAAGGTGCTGCTGCCGACCCTGTTTACTGCCTGAAGTTACAACACGCCTGGGCACGCACAACGTCGGCGGGGCTGGGAATCCAGGCAGGAGGACGTGGCACAGGGCTGAGCTCGACTACCCGAGCGTGGCCCTAAATAGTTTAAAAACCGTACCGTGTTGATTTGGAATGAAAAAAAAAAAAAAAAAGGTGTAAAAGCAACTGGGTATGAGGTGATGGCTCTGATTTCTCCATCAGTGGCCTTCCCCTTCTTCGTGGACTTTCGGCGGCCGGAGCTGCTGGTGAACAACACCATCAACCTGCACCTCACCACCGAGCCGGGCGTCACCGTTGGCATCTGGTGAGCGGGGACATCCTCGGCATCCTGGGTGGGCACAGCACTGTCCTGGCTAAGCCAGGTGGGATTCCCCAGGGTGACCCCACCATGTCCCCCCCCAGGCACACGGTGCCGGGCAGCAGAGCAGCCGAGGCGCGGGGCCAGGACCAGCGCTGGTACGAGGAGGCACTGGCTGATGCTCACCCCGTGATCATCTACCTACACGGCAATGGGGGCACCAGGTGAGTGCCCGTGGGTGCTGCTGCAGGGCCAGGGCCAGGGGAGGACGGGTGCAGTGGCTGCTCTCAGGTGAGAACCAGCAGACTCGGTGCAGGGGCTGCTGCGGTGGGTGCCGAACTGTCAGCCATTAAAAAAATCCCTAAAAGATAAAGGGGATAAAATCAGCCACCCCACTGAGCATCCAGTTCTCTGCTCCTGGGAGAAGGTCTCCCTGGTCCCTCGCCTGCACTGGTGCTGGAGGGGAGGGTCCCTTGGGGTGCCCCCGAGCTCTAACCTCGTTCTCCCCGTCAGGGCCGCGCGTCACCGCGTCCAGTTCCTGAAGGTAAGTGGTGCCCCGTGGGGACACTGGGACCTGCTGGGAGTAAGGCTCCTGCTGGCTCTGGGGACTCAAGAGGGACCCTGGGCAGAGTGACCTGGCCATGCTGGGGGTCCTGGGGTGCATCCCCAACCCCCCAGGTCGTAACACCCTGCTGCTCTGACAGACCATGGGCGCTGCTGACTTCCACATCCTGGCTCTGGACTACAGAGGTAGAGTCACCCCCCTACCCCTCACTGGGTGACCCCCTCTTGGGGCTGGTGCCCCCCAGGGTGGTGACACCGAGCCATGTCCCCCACAGGCTACGGGGACTCCACTGGACACCCCACGGAGAGAGGCTTCACCACGGATGTCCTGGCGCTCTACGACTGGGCGAAAGCACGGAGTGGGAACAGCAGCATCCTCTTCTGGGGACACTCCCTGGGGACAGGGTAAGGGGGATGAAGGGACACAGAGCCCACCCTGCACCTGCAAAGCCAAACCCCAGCCAGGAAGGGGGAAGTCTGAGGGTGCTGTGCACCCTGCCGGGGTGTCGTGGCTGCTCCCCCTCACCGTCACCTCCCCTGTCACAGGATTGCCACAAACGCAGCAAGGAAACTGCAGGAGGAGCGAGGTAAGGGCCAGCATGGCTGGGTTGGGTTGTCCCCACATGGTGTCCCCTTGGGGCTCTGCACAGCCTTGGCCAGATTTTGGGGGCCACAGAGGAGATGGGGAGTGCTGTCACTCTCTGCTTTAGCATCAAGCTTGTTCCCTGTGGTGGGGACAAGTGGCCATCCCTGTCCTCCTTAGTGGGATGGGGACACCTTGGCCCCACAGCTGCTGCCTGGGAGGGGAGTGTGGCAGCAGTCTGGGGAGAAGGGACAGCCCCCCACAGTTCTCCCACCCTGCTTTGCCCTCAGGGGTCCAGGTTGATGCCGTTGTCCTGGAGTCTCCCTACACCAACATCCGAGAGGCAGCTGCCCACATCCCCATCACCAAGGTGAGTCTGGGGGGGTCACCCAGCAGTGACAGGGGATGGGTCCTGCCTGTCGGGTCCCAGCGGTGTCAGCCCCAGCTACCTGAGTCTCCCCCACCTCACACTGGAATCCCAGCCATAGCACCCTAATTCTCTCCCTGGCAGATCTACCGCCAGTTCCCAGGATTTGGGTACCTCATCCTGGACTCGATGGCTCGGGCTGACATGTTCTTCCGCAGCGATGAGAAGTGAGTTCCTGGTGGGAAGGGGCACAGCCATTTTCAGGGAGCTGCCAGGATAATACCGGGACAATTCTGGGCCCACCTGGCTGAGGAGAGATGTCTTGTCACCTCATGAAATCCCTGCACTCCTCTGTGTTTACCCAGCTTATTCACGCCTCAAAAATGCCTTTTTATTTGCATAACTTCAGATACCAGTGTAATTATTAAGCAAAGTCCACAAGCCACCATCCCTTTTTTTGGGGCACTACCCACTCGTGCACACGCAGCCCGTGCCAGAGAGACTTCTGGGTGCTTTTGAAACCAGAGACCTGCTAATTGGGGTTTGAGGTGATTAGGGTGCTTGGTGCTGCCATGCCAGGGCGAGCAGCGTGGGCATCACCCACGTGGACCTGCCAGGGCACCCAGTGTGGGTGCCACTGATGGGTTGGGATGGCTCTGAGGGGCACTGCCAGGGGGATCAGGGTGCTCTGGGAGTTGAAGCAGGGGCTGGGGAGGCTCCCATGGGTCTGTTGGCTTTGGGGTGAGTCCTCAGCGCTGTGTTTGCTGCCCACAGTGTGAAGGTGCTGGCCTGTCCCCTGCTCATCCTGCACGCAGAAGATGATGGTGTCGTGCCTCCACACATGGGACGCAAGGTGGGGACCTGCCATCTGGGCTGTCACAAGGACTGGGCACTGTTCCAGCCTGGCTTTGGAGGGATGAAGCGGCCAGAGAAGGGATGGCCACGCCCAGGGTGCCAGGAGAGGGTTTGGGTCCCACTAACCACAGTCCCACCCCACCCCAGCTCTATGAGACAGCTCACAGCGCCTACAAGGACAAAACCAAGGTGAAGTTCATTACCTTTCCCGAGAAGCTGGGCTTGGGCCACGACTACATCTCGTTCAACCCGGAGCTGCCAGCCCTGGTGAAGTAAGTGCTGCTCCACAGAAAGGGGGGACACACGGGATGAGTCTTGGTCTCTTCTTCCACTGGTGCCTTCTCTCCTGCTGCAACCACACAGGTGTCTTCCCCCTGCTCCTTCCCCTCCCCACGGTGTTTGCTGCACTCACTTTTTGAGCTTCATTCACTCCTCGCTGCCCTCAGCCTGGGTGTCGTGGGGAGGTGGCCCTGGGGACACCAGCTCCTCTCTGCCCTGGGTGCAGAGGTGCTCCAAGCCCGGCTCAGCCCCACATCCAGGGATCACAAATCAGGCTCTGACGCAGCACAGGAGGGTCAGTGACACAGTGTAAGATTTATTACGTCTGGTTGCAGAGACTTTCTGAACATGAAGTGACGCCAACTGCCGCGTGCAGCGACCACGCGCTCCCTCCAGCCCACTCCAGGACCCCCACGTGGCACTGAACTTACTGCTGTAAGTAATAAAAACTACTGAGAAACCTTTTAATTCGCCCCCCCTGCCTGGAGGATGCTGCAGGTGACTCGAGGGATGGAGACGCTGGTGTGGTCTGGATCAGCGGAGCCGTGAGCGGGAGGAGCCCCTGGATCAGTGGTGGGGGTACAGGGGCCTGACTGCAAACACCCCTCAACCCCCTGGCACTGGTGCCCCAGGGCTGGTGAGAGCTGCACCCCCACATCCTGCCTCAGCAGTGCCTGCAAGGGCCCAGCCAGCTGTGTCCAGCTGTGTCCAGCTGTGCTGCCCACCCCATCCCTGGCCGTTAGCCTCGGTGGAAGCCAGCCCAGTCCCCTAATTTTAGCCTTCAGCAAACAGCCCCTTGGACTCCAATGGCACTTTTTTTTTATTTTTAGCACCTAAATTGCAAGCAAACAAGGGCGACGTGGTTTCGCTTTCCACACGCACGACACCTGACCTTATAAAAACCCCGCCCCTTCCCGGTTCCCCGCTCCGTTAGGAAAGCCAGCAGCAGCGACACACAGACTACGACAGCAGAGAATTTTACAGCGCATGTGCTCCCGTCCCCACCCCCGGCTCCAGCCCCCCCCCCCGGGTCCCTACGCCGCTGTGCCGTTGGGGGTCTTGTCCTGGGCCGCGTCCCGGGGCTCGTTGGGCGGGGGGATCTTCAGGTCGGAGGGCTCCACGTGCCAGATGTCCCGGGCGTACTCCTTGATGGTGCGGTCGCTGGAGAACTTGCCGGCCGCCGCGATGTTCCTGATGACCATCTTGGTCCAGGCCTTGGAGTTCTGCAAGGAGAGCGGTGGGACAAGGTTGGCCCCCCCCGAGGGCCGGGGACACGCGTGGCTTGTCGGCCAGGAGCGGCTCTCAAGCAGCAGCACGGGATCCCATCTCCACGCACAGCCCCACCAGAGCCCTGCTCTGGGACGGGGTGTTGCGTCCCAGCACAATCCCTGCCTCGTCTCCGGGCTGGCACTCACCAGGTACAGCTCGCTGACCTTCTCCTGGCACTTCACGTAAGCCTCGTAGTCTGCAAAGACTTTAAACCTGGAGCAGTGAAAAAAACCAAAGAGGAGTCAGGGGCATGAGGAATGGGAAGGTGGGAGCATGGCGTGGTGCCCTCATCTGGGGCTTCCCCTGACACAAATCCTCCAGCCAAATTCCCCCTCCCCAAGGCCTGTTGGTACAGAACCCTGGATGCTCCGGGAGGGCACCCACGGAAAAGATTTCTCCCATCCCAACGCCCGTGGCTGCTCAATGCTTTGGTCAAAAAAGCCCTTGAAACACCCAAAATTATCTGGAAGGGTTGCACACCCAGAGGTGTTTACTGCAGCAAGCATGAAGGGCCTGTACCTGGGGAGCATCGTCCACGTGCAGCGTGGCCCCACCACCCTGGTGTGGTCATCAGGGCCAGAGAAGGGGGGATGGTTGGTGCCAGGGGCTGCTCTGCAGGGGAGAGACCCAACCCCCTAGGGGGTGGATGGCACCCCAGGCCTCACCTGTCGTGGTGGAAGAGCATGTTGACGACGTCGTTGAAGAGGTTGGGCTCTTTGGGGGAGAAGAAGCCGCTCTTAATCTGGTCCACGGCTTGTTTCAGCTCGGGGAGCCGGTCGTAGTAGAGCTGGGCGTCGTACCTGGAGGGGAGGGGTGACGTGAGATGGTGCGGCCCCAGCCGCCCGTGGTGACACCCCTGTGGCGTCCCCAAGCCCCTCACCCTTTCCTGTCCAGCTCCGTGACGTCCTCCACCCTCATGCCGAAAGATGAACAGGTTTTCCTCCCCGGCCTCCTCGGCCATTTCCACGTTGGCTCCGTCCATGGTGCCGATGGTCAGGGCCCCGTTCAGCATGAACTTCATGTTGCCCGTGCCCGACGCCTCGGTGCCCGCCGTGGAGATCTGCTCCGACAGGTCGGTGGCGGGGATCACTGCCAACGGAACACAGGGACACGAGGGGCTCGTGGGGACCGGCTTCGGGTTTGTAGCACACCAAAGGATGTTGGATCTCCTGTGACAGAGCCATGGGCTGGTGGAGGGCCATCCCCTCCCCACAGTGTGCCCAGGGTACCTTTCTCTGCCAGGGAGACCCTGTAGTTCTCCAGGAAGATGACCTTCAGCTTGCTCCCCACCATGGGGTCGTTGTTCACCACCTGAGCCACAGCGTTGATGAGCTTGATGATCATTTTGGCCATGTGGTATCCTGGGGCAGCCTGGGAGAGAAGCCGCAGGTGAGGCACACCCAGCTCCCACACATCCAGGGAAGAACCTGCTCAGCCCTGCTCCCATCACCGTGTCCAATGAGTGTTGCACCACCGCGTTTTTGGGGACTTCCATGACCACAGGCCAGCAACATATGGTTGTCCCAGCCCCCCCTGCCAGGTCTAGTGCCTTGTTGGGTTGAAGCTAATCAGGCTCCTCCAGCACTTCCTGGAGAACTTCATGGACATAGAATCATGGAATTGTTTAAGCTGGAAAAGCCCTCTAAGATGGTCATGTCCAACCGTTCTCCCTGCACTGCCAAGGCCACCACTGACCCATGTTCCCAGGTGCCACATCCACATGCCCTTTAAATCCCTCCAGGGATGGGCACTCCACCACTTTCCTGGGCAGCCTGTTCCAATGCCTGACCACCCTTTTGGTGAAGGAATTTTTTACCCCTAATATCCAACCTAAACCTCTCCTGGTGCAACTTGAGGCTGTTTCCTCAGTCACATCACTTGTAATCCGGGAGAAGAGACCAACCCCCACCTGGCTTCACCCTCCCGGCAGGCCATAGGGACACAGCCCCCTGAGGCATCTGCACCCACACTTCCACCAAAATGTCTAAAAAACTCCCTGACCCAGCTCACCTTGCCCCCAATGATCACCGTCCTCGGCACGAACAGCTTCGTGGGATCCCTCCGGATTCCTGGAGGACAGAGCGGCGCGGTGTCACCGGGGCACATGGGGGGCACAGGGATGCTGGTGCCCCCCAACCCCCCCTGGGACAGCCCATGCCCCAGAGCCTTACGGTTGTACATGGTGATGATGTGCAGGCAGTTCATCAGCTGCCGCTTGTACTCATGGATCCTCTTCACGTGCACGTCGAACATGGAGGAAGGGTTGATCTTCACTTTGTACTCCTTCTCCAGGTACAGCGCGAACTTCACCTTGTTCTCCTGGCCCAGGGCAGGGAGTGTGTCAGCCCTTGGCCTCTGTCCCCACCCTGCCTGTGTCCCCCCCTGCCCACACCCCCTCACCTGCTTCACTTTGGCGACCTCCCGGATGAACAGGTCGTCGTCCACGAACTCGTGCAGCTTGGTCAGCTGGCTCAGGTCCCTCACGTAGTCCTCCCCGATTTTCTGCAACGGGAGCACAGGCATGTGCTGATGGGTGGGATGGTTTGGGTTGCAAGGGATCTTAAAGCTCATCTTGTCATGGGCAGGGATACCTTCCAGTGGACCAGGTTGCTTCAAGCCCTGTCCAACCTGGGCCTGGAACACTTCCAGGGATGGGGCAGTCACAACTTCTCTGGGCCAGGGCCTCACCACCCTCACAGCCAAGAATTTCTTCCCAGTATTCCATCTAATCCTGCCCTCTGGCAGTTTGAAGCCATTCCCCCTTGTCCTGTCCCTCCCTCTCTTGTCTCCAGTCCCTCTCCAGCTCTCCTGGAGCCCCTTTAAGCCCTGGAAGGGGCTCTCAGGTCTCCCTCTTCTCCAGGTGAACCCCCCCAGCTTTCCCAGCCTGGCTCCAGAGCAGAGGTGCTCCACCCCTCTAATCCTCTTTGCGGCCTCCTCTGGACTTGTTCCAGCAGCTCCAAGGACATCCTGATCATGTTGGTGCCTCAGAGCTGGAGGCAGCACAGCCGGTGGGGTCTCACCAGGGCACAGCAGAGGCGGAGAACCCCCTTTCCTCGACCAGCACCTCCTCACCCCTCAACCACTTAGAAGATGTAAAGGAGGTGTAAATGGTGGATGTTCTCATGACATCCCCAGGGTCCATCCTGGGATCAGGATGGAAGGGCCAGGGGGCCCAGGGCGTTCCCCCCACCCCGTTACCTCCGCGATGAGCTCGGCCAGCCCCGGGTTGCAGAGCAGGAGCCAGCGCCGGGGGGTGATGCCGTTGGTCTTGTTCTGAAACTTCTCCGGCTCCAGCTCGGCAAAGTCCTCGAAGCTGCGAGGACGAGGAGGGGGCGGCTTCAGCCTCGCCCACCTGGCACCACCACCACCACCACCAGCGCTCCCACCTCCCTCCCCACGCTTACACCTGAGTCTTGACAATCTCGGAGTGGATCTTGGCCACGCCGTTGACGGCGTGGGAGCCCACGATGCACAGGTGGGCCATGTTGATCCTCTTGGTGCCCCCCTCCTCGATCAGGGACATCCTCCGCAGCCGGTCCACGTCGTTGGGGAACAGGGATGCGATGTGCTGCCGGCAGAGGCGGGAGGGGTGGTGAGCGGTGCTGGCACTGAGGGGCGTCCCACCCCGTGGCTCGCAAGGAGGGGACCATGGCAGTATCTCCAGGGCATTGGAGTGAGTGGTGGCTTTTACTCTGTTGTGATGGTGCAAACCCCCTTCGAAGGATGCCCTTCCCCAGCATGGATGTCTCTGGACAGAAGGAGCCCCCAAATCCCCCCACGGATGGGTTTTGGGGCACACATTTGGCCGGTGAGGCCGTTTTGGCAAAAGCCTCGTGCTGCCAGACCAGGGGGTCAAACCACCATCTCCCCTGCACTTCCAACCTCATCCTTTCCCAGGAAGAAGAATTTAGTGTTTAGCAAAGCAAAGAAATGCCAACAGGGAGGTCCCTGGGGCAATGGGTGAAGCCTCTAAACAGCCACTAACTGCAGGGTGGCAATGGGCTGGTGGGAAAGTACTTTTCTCTACGCCGACCTCCCAAAATAGCAGCTGGATTCAACCGCCCACACCCCCAACATCATCAGTTTGTGCACCCCCCTCGTCCCAGCACTCTATCCCTGTCCCCCTCTCCGGAGTGTGCTCCTGCACGGCCCCCAGGCACTCACATCCAGGTGTCTCTGGTTGATCTCATAGATGATCTGCAGGTGCCTGGGGAGCAGCTTCTCCACCAGGTCCACGGGCCAGCGCTCCAGGGCCTCGGGAAGCACCGTGTGGTTGGTGTAGGCGAAGGTCCTTTTGGTGAGGTCCCAGGCCTGGGGTGGGGAGAGCCGGCACTCAGCAGCACCCCGGGTGCCACCACCCCACCCACGGCCCTCCCGCCAGCACAGCCCAGCCAGCCCCTCCCAGTGCACACCAGTTAAACCCAACCTGACTGCTCCACAGCCCTCAAAAACTGGGTGCCCAGCTCCTCCACCGCTGGCGGGGTGGATGCGAGTGGACAAGACCCAAGAGCCGGGTGGGGTCTCTCCCTACCTTATCCCACGGCAGCTTCTCGATGTCCACAAAAATCCTCATCAGCTCAGGGATGGCCATGGCGGGGTGGGTGTCGTTCAGCTGGATGGCAACCTGGAAAAGCGGGGTGGGGACACGTGGGGGACACCGGGCACCCCACTGGGCACAGGCACCCACGGAGGGGTCCAAACACCTCTCCAGCATCTGGGAGGTGCTGGGACAAGCTCCAAGGCACACGACAGAGCAACCCTGGCTGGTACCTGGTCGGGGAAGGAGTCAAACACGGTCCGGACTGTGTCCGTGCTCCCGAATTTGGATGCTTTGAAGCGGCGGATGATGTCCTGGAGGGTGGCAGCCACCACAAAGTACTCCTGCTTCAGCCTCAGCTCCTTCCCCTCGAAGAACTGTGGGCAGAGGAGCAGGGAACTGCAAGATTCCCATGGGATTCACTGCACTTCCTGGTGCTCCCTGTGCCCAGGGCCCCACACCGGGGTCTGAGCACCCCGCGCTTCCCCCAGCACCAGCTCTAATCCCAACATCTTCTTCCTTCCCAGATTTCAGCACAGGGGGTTGAGATGCGCTGGTACAAACAGGTTAAATCCCTGCCAAGCATCACCAAAACCTGTTGCCCTGGTTTGAATATTCTGGCTGCAAGGAAAGGTAGTGGGACAATGGGAAGGGAAGCCACAGGAGCTGTAAGACACAGGAGCGGTTTCTAGGACAAGAATTAAACCCTTGAATGCAGCACAAAACATCATCCTGCTGGTCTGCGAAAGAGGAGCTGCAGGAGTCAACCTCACCAGTGAAGCTGTGATGCCCCTGGCCCTCCCCACCAGCTGGGAAGGATTTAATGGGAAAAAAAATCCACCAGGGACAGCCCCAAACAGGCTGCAGAGCAAGGAGAGCCACCTTCAACTTCTTTCCCTGCTCCACAGCTTGGTTTGTGGCTGGGAAGGGCTGTGCATCCCCATCACACCGCCAATTTGAGGCACAACCTCCGGTCCCAGGGCTGCAAAGGAGCATCAGGGAAATGCCAGCAGCATTCAGCAGATTGCCTTCATGTTGTATGTTTGAGACTCAAGGAATGTTGCTGCAGCAGGACTTGCTCGTCCCCACTCCCTCCCAGCAAATCTGTGCTGGTGAGGAGCAGCAATCCCCATCCAAGCAGCTTGAAACACAACACAAAGCATCTCTGCAGTGTCCTGGAGAGAGGGGCTGCTCCACTTCCCGCTCTGCCTGCGCGCTCTTCAGCCATCCCTAGAACAGGGACCCCTTCCCCTAAAGCAGAGACCCCCCCGTCCCGCATCGTGACTCACGTTGTCGTTGGGATAGAGGACACGGGAGATGTTCTCCGCCAGGTTTCTGTCCAGCACGGCCTGGATGTAGTCTCCAACGTTGACTGGGGAAGGAACAGAGGGTTCAGGTGGGCCTGGGACCCCCTCACCTCGCCCCGCCCCACCTGGCACCCCAGCAGCACCCACTCACAGTCGCGCAGGTTGAAGTCGTTGGGGGCCCGGGCCGACCACAGGCGCATGGTGTTGACGGTGTTGTTCATGTACCCGGGCACGGGGGTGTCGTAGGGCAGTGCCAGCACCACCTAGGACAGTGTCAGGGCAGCTGGAGGTGGGCTGGGATCCCTCCTGTTCCTCCTGGAGCCCCCCCACCCCACAGACCCAGGGTGGAGCTCAGGGCTGTGTCCTCCTCCATGGGGTTGTGTGTGTGTGGACACGCTCAGTACCCCCAGGGACACCCCAGCTTCCCTGGCTCTAGTGGAAGGTGTCCCTGCCCATGGCAGGGGGTGGAATGAGATGGGCTTTAAGGTCCCTTCCAACCCAGATTATCCTGGGATTCTATTATTATCCAGGTGGAAGCCTGAGCATGCCTCTAATCCAATCTATCCCTGCCCTCTGGCAGTGGGAAGCCATTCCCCCTTGTCCTGTCCCTCCCTCTCTTGTCCCCAGTCCCTCTCCAGCTCTCCTGGAGCCCCTTTAGGCCCTGGAGGGGGCTCTCAGGTCTCCCTGGAGCCTTCTCTTCTCCAGGTGAACCCCCCCAGCTCTCCCAGTCTGGCTCCACAGCAGAGGGTCTCCAGCCCTTGGAACATCTCCATGTCCTTCTCTGACTTGCTCCAGCAGCTCCACATCCTTCTTGTTCCGGGAACTCCAGAGCTGGACACGGGTTGGAAGGGACCTTAAGGATCATCCAGTTCCACCCCCCCGCCATGGGCAGCGACACCTTCCCCCGGACCAGCTTGCTGCAATCCCCACCCAACCCGGCCTTGAACACTTGCAGGGACGGGGAGCTTGGCTGCAGGTGAGGAGCAGCCAAACCTGTATCCATGGAAGGGGCGTTCTGTTCCCTGCTCTCCAACCCCAGCCCGCACCTGGGTGTCGACCCACTTGGCGCCGGCGGGCGAGTGCTCCACGCGGCCGTAGAAGTGCACGGGCAGCATGTACTCGGGACGGGCCTTCTCCCAGGGATTGCCGTGCCGGAGCCAGTCGTCGGCTTCTTCCACCTGATGGAGGGAGCGGGAGCGGTGACGGGGCCACCCAGCCCCAGGGAGGACAGCTGGGAAAGGCTCCTGGCACAGGGGGACGATGCTTGGGAGTCTGTCCGCCCTAAACCTTGATTTGGGCACCACCTGGAGGCAGGGATCTACCCCAGGTACCCTGCCAGAGGGGTGAGGGACGGGGAAAAAAAAACATTTCTCTTAGTGAGTTGCTAATGTTGCGTTTCCAAACCAGCCTCTTCCGGCCTGGCTCCACGAGGGGCAGGGACACAACTGCTCCATCCTCACCTGCTCCACGGAGCAGCTCGTGGGGCGGCCCCGAGCAGGGCACGCTGTGGATGGGGACAAAGGAGGGATGGCCCTGTGCTTGCACCAGCTTAAGAAGTTAAACTTGTTCAGGAAAGCAGCTGAGGAGCTTTAAATATCCCAGCAGCAGCCTCCAAGCTCAGGGGGAGTGTCTGTGCAGCCTGAGCTAAGAGGGGAGTGAGTTTGGGGCTCCGGCTGTGCTGGGGGACAGCGATGGCCACGCCCCCCTCCATACCTGCCACCCATCCCGGATCTTCTGGTTGAAGATGCCGTACTCATAGCGGATGCCGTAGCCATAGGCTGCCAGCCCCAGCGTGGCCATGGAGTCCAGGAAGCAGGCTGGCAGGGAGAGAGGGAGCAGTGAGCTGGGATCCCCCAGGAGCAATAATAAACCCCCCAGGATTAGGTAATCCCTGTGGTAGATGCAAAACCCCCAGGGATGTGTCCCACCACCCGGGGGGCTCACTCACCAGCCAGCCTGCCGAGACCCCCATTGCCCAGACCGGCATCCTCCTCGATTTCCTCCAGCTCTTCCATGTCCAGCCCGAGCTACAAACAAGGAGGAGATGAGTTGGAGACTCCCAGGGTGCCCAGCCCCACAGGAGGGAGGCACTGTTGGCACACACTCCCTTCCAGGTGGGCTCCAGGAAGGGTGGAAAGGCACCCGATCCCACAAGAACCATCCCTGGGACACTGTGACTTGCACCCAGAGAAGCCCCTCTCCCCCTTGGCTGCAGCTCCACACCACGGCAGGGACCAGCTTTGGTGTTTAAAGTCACTCCACCAGCCTTTACAAGGGGCACACACACCCATGACCTCGCTGAGGGCAAGTTCTGGGAGTTGGGGGGCACCCAGCTGTGACCAGGGTGCTGCTCTCAGGGTCCCAGACATTCCCAAAGGCTCTGGGGGTTTATTCCCAGGCCTGTTCCCTCTCTCCCTGGCTGTAGTCCCAGTACACCAGGTTCCTGCTCCCCTAGCATCCCCATCCCTGGGGCCAGTCACCCAGATGCCATGTTCTCATTCCCACAGCACCCTCATCCCTTGGGGCAGGCACCTGGATGCCTGGTTCCTGCTCCCCCAGCACCCCTATCCCCTAGGGAAGGTACCTGGATGCCTGGTTCCTGCTCCCCCAGCACCCCAATCCCCCAGGGAAGGCACCTGGATGCTGTGTTCCTGCTCCCCCAGCACCCCAATCCCCCAGGGAAGGCACCCAGGGGCCCATCTTCCCCACTCCAGGCATCACCCTTTAAGGTGAGAAGCACCTACACCGCTTTTCGAGGGAAATTTAAATTTTCCAGCCTGGGATCCTGTGGAAGGAAGAGGTTTTGCCTATGCAAAAAGTCCTCGGGGAGCTCAGCTAAGCCCCCTTTTCCCATGGAAACCCTTGGCTCTGATGTCCCACGGCCACAGCAAGTGGAGAAAAATTAAAAAAAAAAGCCAAAAAAACCCAACAAACCCTAAAAATAAGTTCCTCTCCTTTGAACATGTTTGCACAAAAGCTGTTCCTGCTCTTGTGCAACCACCCTGGCCATGTCTGGCAGCGCTGGGCACAGGAGGTGACAGGGTGGGGAGCAAAGGAGCCACCCAAAAACCTCAGATAACCCCAGTGCCACCAGGTGCCAGCGCCCAGCTGGGGTTGAGCAGGCCAAGGTTTTATTCCCTCCCTGCCACTGATTATTGGTATGAACAGCCTCATCCACAGAGCCACCAGTTCCCTTCCAGTTTATGGGCTGGAAATGGGATCCTGCTGATCCCCCAAGATCGCAGCTGCCGGGCTGGGCAGCCCCAGGCCTTTCCAGAGCAGGTCTTGGGGCAGCATTCCCTGCAGCTCAAGGAGCAGTTTGCAGCCAGTGTGGCAAAACAGGGACATTCCCAGGAGCTGGAGGGCACAGAGCCCTCCTCATCCTGGTCCTCATGCCCACCTGGGGTGCTCACCTGGTACACGGCCTCGTCACAGGCGTTCTGCAGCCCCAGGTTAATCATGGTGTTCTGCAGCGTCCGCCCCATGTAGAACTCCAGGGAGAGGTAGTAAATCCTCTGGAAGAGAAAATCACCCCCTGGTCACCTTCCCTGGAGGGCTGGAGGAGGCTCCCCGGGACCCCAAAGCTGTTACTGGGTGACATCTCACAAAGAACGGGAAAAAAACCCTGACTCTCAACAGAGCAGGGTGGTTTGCAACCAGGAATCGGAGGGCTGGGAATCCCGTGTGGCCCTGCAGCCCCTGCCCTGCTCTCTCCTGCTGTTTCCCAAGCCGGGAAGAGGCCAGTTTTTTATGGACAAGCCCCTTTGCCCTGTCCCAGAGCAGGGACAGCTCCGGGATGGCCACCCCACACGCCCGCCGGGGAACGCAGCGATACAAAATTAAACTTTCAAGAGCAGACGTTTCCTCCCGGTCACCCCGGAGCTGCAAAGCAACCGGAAAACCGCGCGAGGCGCCGGGGCCGGGCGGTGGCCGCGGGGACACTGTGGGCACACGGGCTTCCTCTGCCCTTCCCCGGGGTCCCGGAGCTCGGGATGCTCCCGCTGACACGGCGGGCGCAGGATGCGGCCGGTTCGGCCTTGCGCTAAGCCGTCCCCTGGCGTCAGCACCGGCAGGTTTTAAGGAAAGGATTTAGGCTGGAGGAAGTCGCTGACTCGACGCGTTTCCCCCAGGACCCGCGCGGAGCCGGGCTGGGAAGGGAGGTGGGATAGAACCCTGGAATCACAGAACGGTTTTGGGGCTGCGAGGGATCTTAAAAGATCGTCTTGTTCCAAGCCTCCTGCCACGGGCAGGGTGTGCTGGGCAGGATCCGTGGGGATTTCTGGTTTGACGGCGGCGGAGCTGGGAGCAGCGACTCCAGGCACACAGCACGGCTCGGCTACACGGAAGAGTCCCAGATCCAAGCCCTGGGAAGAGGCTCATTTTTCTCACCCCTACGCAACACGGGGGAGTGCTGAGCTATCGCGGCTGGCACGGTCCCAGCGAGGTGTTGGCAGGGAGGAAATTGATGCCGACAGGGACATCCAGGTGTCAGGAGAGGGATTAGGGCTTAATCCCCCCCGGGGCAGAGCCCGGAGCGAGCCAGCGGGACGAGCAGCAGCAGCACAGCAACTCCTGCACAAACCGGATCTCTTACGCTTGGGATCACTTGTGTTAAACAAGACCTGTTTGTGGTTGGTTTCGGGTGCCTTTAAGCCTTTCCAATAATTCCCCCGGGAAGGCTTTGGAGTTGGTTTTGGTAGACAGCACCCACGCCGGCGCCGCGGGACAACAAACGGCGTTCCCATGCCCTGCACCCCGCTGCCGGCCAAGCCGCTCTCTGTTTGTTTTGCAAAGCAAAGGACAGTGGCCTCGCTTGGTAAAGTCCAATCCCTCCGCTCGGAAAAGTTACCGGGAACGGCTCTAAATCCACGGGAAAAAAAAACGAGCCTCCCCAGTCTCTATATTCCAGCGCGGAGGGAGGGTTCACCCACCCACGGGGTTACGATGGATCCCACCCCAGCCACAACCCAGGACCCACCGCGGGGCGGGGGGGGTTCCCACCACACAGAGGGGTTTCCCTCCCCCCCCCCGTCCCGCTATCCCAGCGCTCCCACCTTGGGATCCTTCTCGTAGTAGTACTGCTGCGTGCGGATCCAGCGCCCCACCAGGTGGTCGCGCACGGTGTGGGCCAGGGCGAAGTAGTAGTCGCGTGGGGTGGCCACATTGCGGTCCTTGACCAGGGTGAAGTGCAGGTGCCGGTTGAAGCCCCGCTTGAGCTCGGCCACGCTCTCGGCGCCCACGATGCCGCGGATGCTGATCTGCTTGCGCCGCTCCTGGTCCGACAGCGGCCGCGACATCGCGGCGGGGCTGCGGGGACACGGGGAGGGGGCACACGGGTTGGGCTCCGGCACCGCGTTCCGCCTCCGCCCCGCGCTGGCACCGCCCCGGGAGGGGACGGCGTGGGGACGGGCCCCGCAAAGGGCCGCCCACGCGTGGGGAGGAGCGGCGGGCCAACACCCGGGGGGAGAGATGGGGGGGACCCCGGGGATGGACAGAGGGGAGTGCAAAGCGGGGAGGGGGGACCCCGAAGGTGCACGGAGGGACGTGCGAAGGGAGCGATCCCGGGGGGGTCTCAGAAGGCCGTGCAAAGCGGGGACCCCGCGAGTCACAAAAGGGGCGATCCCGGAGGTCTCAGAGGGGCGTGCAAAGAGGGGGACCCCCGCCACAGACAAGTGGGGGACCCCGGGGGAGGTGTGCAAAAGGGGAGGACCCCAGGAAGGTGGAAAGTGCGTGCCCCGGGAACCACCACCTGGGGTAAAAAGGGGGGACACCGGGGATGGACAGAGAGGGGTGCAAAGGAGGGGGACCCCGGGAGTCACAGCGTAAAAAGGGGGTGCCCCGGGAACCGTCGCCTGAGTTGTTCAGAAGGATGTGCAACGGTGGGGACCCTGGGGGGCCCCAGGGATGGACAGAGGGGCGTGCAAAGGTGGGGAGACCCCGGGGAGGAGTCGCAGAGAAATGTGCAAAGCGGGGGGACCCCAGGAACGTGGAAAGTGTGTGACCCGGGGACCGCCAGCTGGGGGTAAGAAAGGGAAAGACCCCGGGGGGCAAGGGGAGGGATCCCAAGCAAGTGGAATGGGGATGTCCTGGGAACCGCAGCCCGGGATGCACGGAGGGATATGCAGAGGGGAGACCCTGGGAGTCACAGAGGGGTGTGCAAAGGGGGCTGGGGTGGGAATTCCGGGGGTCTCAGTGGGGCGTGCGAAGGGGAAAGGGGGTGCAAAGGGGAGGAGCCTGGGGGCGCATAGAAAGGGAGTGCAAAGGGGGGGTCCAGGCAGGTGCAAAGGGGATGCAGCGGAGAGGGACGCGGAGCCGGGGCAGAGCACGAAGCTCCTCCCGGGATCGCACCTGCGGCGGACGGAGCGACCCCAGGCACGGCTGCGCCCCCGTCTTTGCTCTTACCCACGGAGGGACCGCCCCCCGGAGGGACCTGCCCACGCAGGACCCCGCCCTCCCCACCCGTGGCTCCTCCCGCCCGGGCGGCCGCTCTTGGATGGAGCACGTACAAGGTCCTGCCCGCCGGCCGGGAAGTGTTATGATGTGCTCCTTCCTTCCCCTCCACCCCGTGTCACGATCCATTCCCGTGTCTCGGTCCTCGCTCTCCCCTTTCTTCCCCCTCCCACCCCCCCGCTCCGTGTCACGGTTCCCCTCCAGTGTCACGAACCCCCCGTGCCTCGGTCCCCTTTCCTGTGTCACGGTCCCTCCCTCCCTCCCGCCCCCTGGTCTCCCCGCATCCCTCTCCCGGCCCCCTCCCTCTCCCCCCGCCTCCTCACTGTTCGCTGCCCGCCCGCAATCCCTCTGGAAATGGCGTGGGATTTCTTCCTCCCCCCTGCAGCTCCGGGCTCTTCCCAGCCGTTCCCGCACCGGGGCTGCCCGCAGGAACCTGCCCTGCCCGCCTGGCCCTGCCTCCCGTCCGTCCCAAGGGCAAGGAATTCCGATAGGAGCTTCCAACGCAACACTTCCTTCTCCTCCTCCTCCGCCCCCCTGGCCATGGCTCCGCAGTTTCCAGCCTGTCTGCTTTCCCTGCCCAGTGTCCCGGGCTCATCCCAGGGCGTGGGCAGCAGGACAAGGAAAGGGGATTGTGCCCCTCTGCCCTGCTCAGGTGAGGCCCCACCTGTGCTCCAGCTCTGGGCCACCAACAGGGACGTGGAGCTGCTGGAACAAGTCCAGAGGAGGCCATGGAGATGCTCTGTGCTTTGGAGGCTGGGGGTGTTCAGCCTGGAGGAGGTTCTGGGGAGACTTTAGAGACTGTTCCAGTGGCTAAAGGGACTCCAGGAGAGCTGCAGAGGGACTTTGGACCAGGGCCTGGAGTGCCAGGACAAGGGGGAATGGCTTCCCACTGCCAGAGGGCAGGGTTAGGTTAGGTTAGAAGCATGCCCAGGCTTCCACTTGGATAATAATAGAATCATACAGAATGGTTTGGTTTGGAAGGGACCTTAAAGACCATTTCATTCCACCCCATGCCATGGGCAGGGACACCTTCCACTATCCTAGATTGCTCCAAGCCTCGTCCAGCCTGGCCTTGGACACTTCCAGGGATCCAGGGGCAGCCACAGCTTCTCTGGGCAACCTGTGCCAGGGCCTGCCCACCCTCACAGAGAAGAATTTCTTCCTAGTATCTCATTTAAATCTCCTTCTGTCAGTGTAAAACCGCTCCCCCTTGTCCTGTTGCACCAGATCCTCTGTCCCTGGGCTGTTCCCTGTGCTGTCCATGACTTCCAGGCTGGTTTTTCATGCTGCAGGGAGGATGCAGTTTCCTGTATCTCCGGTGTCCCCGGGCACGTTCCCGCTCTGGAAAGGACAAACATCCTTCCGAGATGCACTTAATGCATTAACATTTTCTTCTTTAGGCCTGGACTTGAGCCCATGGTGAGCTCAGAGGCTGCACATTGAAAACTTCTCCTGAGGCACTCCAAGAAAACAGAGCAGGCTCTGATATTCCAGCAGCAAGCCCTTCTCAGACCCCTGGGAGAACTGTCCATGCTGTTCCCTTGGAAATGACCCCCCACCACTCATCCCTTAGCATTTTGCCTCTGTTTCATTATCCCTGGGGAGATGCTGCTCTGTATCCAGCCTTGGTCATTCCTCCCTCCTGCAGGATTCCATCCCTCCTTTCCTATATCCCTCATCCCTGCGGATGGGCTGCAGATGGAGCGGGGAGCCCTGAGTGGCCCCACATCACCAGGGCTGGGAGCTGCAACCTCTCTCCCACCTCAGCATCCAGCTTGGGAATGGGGAATTGTCACTGCCTCTCATGAAGAGGGGACGTAGGAGCTTGCTCAGGAAAGGTTTAGGAAAAGGCTGGGTGGGATGTGGGACTGCTGGATTTGGGGTTCCTGGCTGTGCCTGGGTTGGCTCCCCACGCACGGGGGTAGCACAGGTTTGCAATGACCTGTCTCCCTCCTGGGGCATCTCCTGGTCACGGGGGGATAAATTAAATCTCCTGTCCTTGCTGCTCCGGGGGTGCTGCTGCCTCACCAGCCCTGGCACCACTGAAGGAGGGGGAGCTGCCATGCCAGGGAAGGGGACACAGTGGCATGAGACACCCCCCGCCCTTTGGTCATCTCATGGTGCTGTCGCAGCACTGGGTTCCAGAGAATCCCAGGATGGATTGGGTTGGAAGGGACCTTAAGGATCATCTTGTTCCACCCCCCTGCCATGGGCAGGGACACCTTCCACTAGCACAGCTTGCTCCAAGCTCCCACCCAACGTGGCCTTGACCACTTCCAGGGATGGGGCAGCCACAGCTTCTCTGAGACAGGGCCTCCCCACCCTCACAGGTAAGGATTCCTTCTTTAACTGACTTCCATCCTCCTTCCCTCCCATGGTCCGAGTTCTGCCCATTCCCTGCTGCTGCCTCCAGACAGGGGCATTGAGGGACATCCACCAGGGGGACGAGATGGGAACTGAAGCCCGGGGGCTGTGGTGGCACAGAGATGCTCCGGGAAGCTCCGCCCTTCTCTCATAAAAGTCCTTTATTAGAACAGCAAACATGACACTTCTCGTCAGTACAGCGGCTGAGTGCAGCTACCATCGCGGCACGGGGTGGGGGGGACGACGTCTTACAATCACTGGGGGTCTAATAAGCACCATGAACATCCTAAAGAACGGGAGAAAACGGCTGGAGAGGAGCCCCGGGTGAGCCGGCCACGGGGGCTCCTCAGGGATTCACCGAGGAGCCGCTCGGCGTTGTCCCGCAACACGGCTCGGTGTGAGTCAACGAGATAGCACCCATCCAATAAATTAGGAAAACTTAATGCCAGAGCAACGAGGGAACGAATGGGACCGTCCTAGAGGAGGGCACGCCGGTAGGGAACGGGCTATTTACACTTGTCTTTCTGCTGGGCCGGGATTCCCGTCGCGTCCCAGCCGGCCCTGGAGCGAAGAGCTGCGGCTCTGCGGCCGGGCTGGGAATATCTGGCCAGGCTGGGAACACTGGCACGCACTGGGCAGTGATCCCACTGCCTGTCCTGGCTCCACCAGCCGCGCCGGGAGCCGGCGAGGGACCGGAAAGCGAAGCGTGGGGATATGAGCATGCAGGTGCCCTCGGCTCGGGAATGGGGGCTGGCACCGGGCACGGCACCCACGACCTCCCGGTCCTCTCCTGCCTCTGAATTACCAGAAAGTCAAGTAGGGAGCGGAGGCTGCCGGGAACTGCTGCCGGCAGCAGGCGTGGGCAGGGCAACGGGCACGTATTCCTGAGTGCATGGCAGGGCTGTGGCCACTCTCCTTCCTCCCCGTCCCACCCCATCCCATCCCAACCCCATGCCTGGGCTCCCCGTCAGACCCTCACTGCAGAATGGATTCTCCGGTGATCGGAAGGACACTATCAGTTCAATTTAAGGCTAGGCTTTATATGGCAACTATAAAAAAATAAACGCTAATCTCCAGAGAGCCGGCCGAGGGCTCTCCGGCCTATGGCTGTGGCGCGTGTGCTGGCACTGGGGTGTGGGGAGCCAGGGAAGAAACACCCCCCGCCCCTCTGTGGGTGCTTGGCATCGAAACGAGGGCCTGCCAGCACCTGGAGCACCCGGGAATAGGGTGGCCACCCCCTGCCCCACCGCTGCGCCCCAGGGGGACACGGGACAGAGTCGGGCGTTTTGGTAAGGACACGGAGACTGACTGGTAATCCAGGACCCACCTCTACACATGACCGAGGGTGCTCTGCAAGAAAGGCCACAGGGGAAAGAAATATCCTGCAAAGTAACCGGGCTGGCAGGGGCGGAAGCTTTCCCGTGGTGGGGGGGTCCCTCCGTCCGGCCCCACGGGAGGGGAGAGCGCTCTGCGGAACCAGACGGGACTTCCCTCTCCCCTGAAAAACCCCAACCGAAATCAGTGAAACCAAACCTAAAAGCGGACACAGGAGAACAGCTCAGGCTACCTAAGTACTTCATCAGCCAGGAAGAGCTAAAGAGCGAAGCGCACACACACAGGACAGCGCGGAGGCCGGAGAGCCGAGACGGCCGAAAGCTGGGGGCTTCCTTCCCGCTTTCCCTCCCCGTCTCCGGCCGCAGGGACCCGGCAGCCGAGCGGGGACCCAGCGGCTGCGTGGCCGGCCTTGTCCTGCAGGAGGGAACGGGCTGGCTCCTCTCATCCCAAGAAGAGGCAGCCGGCTCCGGGAGCATCCTCACGGCATGGCCGAGCGCGAGGCGTAGAATTCGGGGACCGGCAGCCCGGTGTGCAGAGTCACCTGCAGCGAGAGACGCGTGGCTCAGCTGTGTCCCACCACCCCACCCAGCTCACGGCATGGCAGCTGGCACATCGCCCCCAGGGAGGGCGGGAGCAGCACCCAGGGAAAGGCAGGATGTGGGGGAGCTCCTCCTGTCCTTCCACGCATCCTCCCTGCTGCAGGATGGGCTGGGGGTGTCCCCAGAACTGTGGTGGTGGCTTGTTCCCGACTTGCTGGTGCTGCTGGAGCCCCTGTGAACTGGCACTGCTGGTACCAGGGGCACCACACCCCAGATCTTCCCAGCATTGTGACAGATGGCTGCCAGAGAGGTGGGAGATGGCAGGAGCTGGGTCTTTGTGCAGATGGGATGGATAAGAGGGGATGAAGGACAGCAAAGCCATTATGGGAGACCCTGGAGAAGCCCCTGAGCTGAGGGGGGATGGAGACAGTGGAGGGGACAGGGACAGTGGAGGGGACAGGGACAGTGGAGGGGATGCTGATGGGAGGAAGGATCTTTGTGGTGGGGAAGCTGAGCAGTATCAGGGTGATGGGGGGATAGGTGGGGGGGATGCTCAAGTGAAGACTTTAATGGTCCCTCCCAATCCAAGCCATCCATGATTCCATGAAAATGGGAGTTAGGCTCTTGTCCTGGCTTCATCCAGGGATGGGGAGTGATGCAGCACAGACTGCAATGCCAGACAAAGGGAGAGGGAAGGAAATACTGGAGACCTGAGGTTCACTGGTCCAGGAAAAATCCTGGTCCATCAGGGATCCGGGCAGGCTCGGTGTGTATGGACTGACTGGGCAAGGGACCAGGCCCTGAAGTGCTCACACACACCAGTGAGCAGCACAGGGGGAACCCAGTTCCCTCCACAAATGCCTTAATTTGGGAGGAAAGCACAATTCCTCCTCTTATTGCAGCAGCAGCAGCAGCGTTTTGCCCTTCAGGTACAGATTTACAGAAAACTTTGTCTAAAATACAATGACTTTCTTCCTAATTAGAGTTGTTTTTAATTAGTCACACGCCTCTGAAGAAGGATAATGAATGACTTGGATTTATTAGCAGTCTTTTATCAGCATCCCACGGGATTTCTCTGTTGTCAGGGGATTTAAGCTCTGCCTTGTCCAGAGAACCCACAAAAGCCGAGGGGCTCCAGAAATGCCTTGTCCCTTATGGCTGTGCAGAGGGTTGAGGTAGGAATGAAACCCATCACACAGCAGGACATTTTTACCACTCCAAATTAATACAGTACCTCTAAACCCAGTGCAGACAAGAGGGGCTTCTTTAATGTTTCCTAATCAAACATTTGCCAGCCCTTCTCCAAGCCGGGCAGACTCCCCTGCCTGCAAGGCCCTTGGAGTGGGACACTGTGGCAGGGATGCTCCCAGGGTTTGGGGTGGTTGGGACCCACCTCTGCCTCAGTGCTGCTGCAAAACTGTCACTGCCTTGGTGACAGCACAGTAAACCCTGTATCCTGATGGATATAATAGAGCAAGTCCTAATCCATGGATCCCTAATTTACAGAGGCCATTTGGTGCCTCTGCCCTTGCACAGAAGTGTTCACAGAATCCCAGAGTGGTTTGGGTTGGAAGGGACCTTAATGATCATCTCATTCCACCCCTGTCATGGGCAGGGACACCTTCCACTAGCCCAGGTTGCTCCAAGCCCCAGTCCAACCTGGCCTTGGACACTTCCAGGGATCCAAGGGCAGCCACAGCTTCTCTGGGCAACCTGTGCCAGGGCCTCACCTCCTTCCCAATATCCCATCTATCCCTGCCCTCTTTCAGTGGGAAGCCATTCCCCCTTGTCCTGTCCCTCCAGGCCCTTGTCCAAAGTCCCTCTCCAGCTTTGACATCCCCTGTAGAGGACTGTGCCAAAATTCCTGACACCCCGAGATCATCCATTCTGTGCAACGTGTTCCTGGGCACTTGTGCAGGTTGGAGGTGAGGGCAGTGGCAGGGTGGGTGTGCCAAAGCCAGGTTGGGTGAATGTGGAACACTCCCATGGGGGGATGACAGCAGGGATGTGATCAGTGAGGAGAAAAATGAAAGATGGAAATACCGGATCGGCCCAGGGAGCCACGGCTTGGTGATGTTCAGGAATGCTGAGAGCTTGGGAGAGAGGGAGAGAAGAGGGGTTTGAAATGCCCCAGAGGGAAATAGGCTTTAAAAGGCGCCCTTCTCCCTGGTGATGGTCCCATCTGGGTCCTGGGAGAGCTGTACGAGCTGGTGAGGCTCTTGTGGGGTAGCATCACAACACAGAGTTATCAAACCCCATCGACCAGGAAGGGCTGGAGAATCCTGGTGCTCCAGCAGCCCTGACGGAGAAACCTGGAGCAAGCAGCCAGCAGGATCTGTGGCTGCAGGAAGGCCTGTCCTGATTTTGAAGGCCCACAGGCAGTTTAGGGTCTAAGTTTAGCTCTTTCCGAGCTGTCCCTGTCGCACAAGAGCCCTCCTGCTCCACCAAGCCCCTGTGCTGCTGAGCAGCAACTCCCACTGCAGTGGCAGCAGCAAGAGGAGCAGTGTGACAGCAAGACCACCCTGGGGATGCTCCAGGGAGCCCATCCCAGCCCGTACCTGCACGTTCCTGTTGAGGCTGACGGCGGGGAAGAACAGGCCCTCCAGGTTCTCGAAGGCGACAGGACCTTGCTGGTCCTCGTTGATGGAGAACGTCAAAGTCCTCCTGGTCAGATCCAGCAGCACTCCCACCGTGGCACCTTTCGTTATCCCACCCTCGGTCCTGGGGGGAAGAGGTCAGTGGTTTAACATCCCCCAGGCTCCTGGCTCAGGGTTCAGGGCCTGGACCTCAAGGACTGAAGATGCTGAATGTCACCCAGGAGCCATGACCTGCTCCTGGTTTTGTGATGTCCCCAAAGGCAAAGCGACCCTGGGAGCAGCCACAACCATGGGGGAAACACATGGAACTGGGGAGCAAGGCTGAAGGACCCACACCAAAACCTGCTGATCCATGAGGGAATGGCCCCTGAGGCTGCAGGAAGGTGACACCAGGCTCTCCCCAAGCCAAGTCCCCAGCCCCACAGGGAACAGGAGCAGTAGCTGTGGCACAGGGATCACGGGAAATGTTGTTATCTTGTTGCAGGAGTTGCCAGTTGGGCGTTACTGGGAAGGGGATGCTCCATGGAAAGAGTCAGCATGGAAAGAGAAGTGAAGGAATACTGGAGCAAGGCAACACCAGCCAGGCAGGGACTGTCCCTGCTCTGGGCAAGGGCATATCCTCTCATAGAGGCGACTGGGACTGATGTCTCCCTTCCCATGGGCACCTGTAGGTGCCACTGGCAAAGCCACAACCTCTTCCTTGGGCTGAGCTTGGGCTGCATTCTCCCTGGAGGAAAAGACCCCGTTCCAAAGCCACGTACCTGTTGGTGTGGGAGTTGTTGTGCATGAACCAGCTCCTGTTGTTGTCCACGTACATGGCCCAGGCCTTGTCGTCCTTGCCCAGCATGGCATCCTTCAGGACATCGATGCGTGCCACGCCGAAGGCCGGGTCGGGGTGGTTGTCGTACCGATCGATCGACAGCTCCCAGTAATGGAGCCCTTTGGAAAAGCCCGTTTTCCCCAGCACAACCCTGTCATCGTAGCTGTTGCAGGTGACAGTCAGGTTGTCGTTGGAAAAGATGATGTCGGCGTGGGCAGAGGAGGGGTCGAAAGAGAACCAAGCCACTGGAACACACAGAGAGCGCCGGGTTAGGGTGGGGCGCGGCCGCCGGAGCCGCGTGGAGCGGACACGGACACGGACATGCTGCATGCAGGGAATGACACAGAGCACGCAGGGAGCTGCAAGGTGGAGGGGGCTGCTGGCTCACAAGAGAGCAACTTCCAGCGTGGAGGGGTGCTCTGAGCTCCTCTGGCTGCAGATGCCAGTGTGGCTGAGGTTTTATGGCCAGGAGGAGTTTTGCTCTTGCTGGTCCATGTCTCCATCCCCTCCCAACGTCTGTCTCGGCTCAAGAGCCTGCAGGATCCTCAAGATCTCCTAAAATTTGGCCCTAGCAGGAGACATGAGATACCAGACAGGTCTCCGGCTCTATCTAACACGGAATTACAGAATGGTTTGGGTTGTAAGGGACCTTAAAGCCCAGCTCCTTCCAACCCTCTACCACGGGCAGGGACACCTTCCCCTATCCCAGGTCGCTCCAGGCCCCGTCCAACCCGGCCTTGAATGTAACTTTTACAACTAAGAGTTGGTTACTCATGCAGCAGCTTGCAGGGTCAGGTCAGTGTGGGAAGGGGACTGAGGATCAGCAGATAAACTCTGTGCGTGTATCTGAGGGCTGTCTTTGGGAACCCGAAGCACACAGAAAGGTCTACATCGACAGAGATGCTCCGTCACACCGGGAAACCTCCCTGCCGAGCAACGAGCCACACGCGAGACAAGAGCCGGATCACGGGAAGGCTGGAAAACCCCCCGAACCCTCCAGGACTCAGTACAGCCGCTGGTGTAAATGCTGACAATCTGACAGACACAGTGCCACGTCCTCGACAAGGCAGAGGGACACAAGCCACCAGCCCGGCTCTCCCCGCCCCGCGTGGTTTTCTCCGGCGGCCACCGAAACGTGAAGTGACACATCCACAAAAACACTCTGACAGCTTGAACACGGCTTGAAAAATAAAGCACTCTGGTGAGACTGATTCACTGGTTTATTGGGAGTTCCACAGGACAGATCACATGCAACGCCCTTGACGCCGCCACCGCCACCCGACACAGCCCCGGCCGTACCTGCCACCATTTTTTTAATGTCAACTGTGGTCATTCCAAGGGAAAGGCATGCGGGAGAGAAAACAGCACGTCAGGTTGGGTGAGGGGAGGAAGGAGAAAAACCATCCTTGCTTGCCTGGCTCTCCAGCCAGAGCAGGGAATGTTCAGGGGTTTGCAGCAGGACGGGGCGGGACGGCACAAAGATGGGCTCGGGCTGCAAGCAGGGGCAGGGAGGGTGGCACAGTGATGGAGGAATCCCACGGGGATGGGGACTCCTTCTCCCAGGGGAATGAACATGATCGACCCTGCAGGCAGTCCGAAGAGGACAGGCAAGCAGCAAGCACCTGGTTTTAATTAGCTGCAGAGGGGTTAATTGCCTCACCAGCATTTGGCCCACGTTCAAGTGCCCTTATTGAACGGGAATAGGTATTGTTTTAGAGTTACTGAATCATGGAATGGTTTGGGATGGAAGGGACCTTAATGATCATCTAGTTCCAAACCCCCTGCCATGGGCAAGGACACCTTTCACTAGCCCAGGTTGCTCCAAGCCCCATCCAGCCTGGCCTTGGACACTTCCTGGGATCTAAGGGCAGCCACAGCTTCTCTGGGCAACCTGTGCCAGGGCCTCCCCACCCTCAAAGCCAGCAATTCCTTCCCAATATCCCATCTAACCCTGTCCTCTGGCAGTTTAAAAGAGCAAGAGGAGAGCAGTAGGATCAGCTCTTAATTACAGAGCCACCTCCAGAGCACTGACCTCAGGCTTCTCCTTAAAACCACAGAGGGAAAAACTTAAAATGTCTTCACATCTTACACTAATCCCCACTCTTCCTTCAAATTTGTCTCCTGCCCAGGGCAGTGGCAAAGTCCCCATCCCTGGAGGGATTTAAAACCCTCGTGGATGTGGCACTTGGGGACACGGGTCGGTGGCGGCCTTGGCAGCGCTGGGGGAACGACGATCTTAGAGGGCTTTTCCAACCTCAACAATTCCATGATTCTCTGACATCCGAGAGTGCTCTGCAAGCAGGGTGTGAGCAAGAAACGCTGCTCAGTCGCCAAAGAAAAGTTAAAAGATTAAAAAGCAATAAAAAAGATGAAGCAACACGCGGTGGGGGTGCCAGTGAACTGTAATAAAGATACTTGCCTAATTGAGAGTAAGGCGATCCTTGCGTGTCAAAAGTGCATCCTATAAAGAGATACTACATTTCACACATCACAGCTGAGGAACAACAACCGCCTGACAAACACTGGGGAGCATTTAATCATTAACTAAGCATCCAGCAGCCACGGGAGGCCTGATTCATTAAAAGCCAGAGAGCACGAGCTGGGTCACAAACACAACGCGTGAGTTTATGGCGGGACCGTATCCCGGTTGCTCAAGGTGCCGAATTGTTCAGCTTTTCTCCAGAGAAAGAAGCAGGAAGTTTTAGCCTTGGTGGGGGTATCTTGGCTATTGGGTAAATATTCTCAGGGTTGACTGAAAAAACCACTCCTTGGAGGAGAGGGACTGAGCAAAGAGCAGCCACTGGTGTGTCCAGTGGATAGGGAGCACCGAGCTCTTCCAGGCTGCCTCCCTGATGGATGTGTGGTCTGGGTAAGGGTGGGGAAGGAAAGGGGGTCCCTGGGGGCAGAAGGGCAAAGGACACCAGGCTATGCATCAACTGCATGGGCAGGACGTGTTGGGGTGCCCTTTATCCTCCTGTGCCTGACTGATGGCTGCAAATACCTCTGGGGAGCCGGGATGCAGCAAGGGACTGATCCAGGGGCTTGTCCTGATCCAGAGGCTTGTCCTCCCCAGGTGGAGAGGACAACAGGAAGCCCCATGTCCGCACTGCCCGGAACAGCACTCACAAAAGGTTCTGGATTTTAAGGA
Source organism: Myiozetetes cayanensis (assembly GCF_022539395.1). Classification (NCBI taxonomy): domain Eukaryota; kingdom Metazoa; phylum Chordata; class Aves; order Passeriformes; family Tyrannidae; genus Myiozetetes; species Myiozetetes cayanensis. The sequence goes on along the minus strand of NW_026087853.1, from coordinate 542,436 downwards.
CACCCTGTGGCTGGTTTTTCCCCCCTCCTGACGTGCCCGATGGCTGTGGTTGTGCTCCGTGCCGTGCTCCCGTGGCACCTCCCGGGGCTGTTTTAATGAATCATGCCCCGTGCCCCTGTTCAGAAAGTGCTTTGCAAGGTCTCTGCCCATCGCTGTGGTCCAAGCTCTTGTTTTGGTGTTCAGGGCCCCCTTTCTCCCCGTCCCCCCCACCCCAGAGTGCGGCTGCAGAGGGTCCACTCTGCCCACACAGGTGGGAACACTGGACACAAGGGAAGGAACATTCCTAACAGAGCAGCGCAGAAGCCATCAGCTCACAGCAGCACGGGGAGAAAGGAAACACAAAAAGCACAGAGAAAAGAAAAGTTTGCAGGGTCCCCGCCCCCCCCCCGGTTATTCTGGCAAGGGCCATGCTGCAGCATTCCTCATTCCGCGTTATGGGATGGAAACCAAACGATCGGGGGCCCCCATTCTTCCCGGGCTCGCACCGGAGGGAGGCGGGAATTGCGCCACCGGAGCGGTGTAAATCCAGAGCGGAGGGAGAATCGGGGCCCAGGATCTTTGGCAAAGGGAGATGTGCAAAGAGTGGTTAGAAAACAGCTCCGAGAGATCCCTGTGCCTGTGGCTCCTCGCTGGCTGCCCGAAACCATCCCTCGTTCTGCCTGACTGGTGTCCCACCACAGCCCAGGATTTTGGGAATAACGGGGGGAAGCCAAGCGCTCGTGTGGGGGCTGCCAGATGAGCGAGGCATCACAGGAGTGGTGTCCTCTGCTCTGCAGAAAACAAAGGTTTGGTGCCACCGTGTCTGGCTTTGGAAAAGCCGAGCCCAGTGCTCAAAGCTGAGCAGACGAGAGCCCACGTCTCCAGGGTCCTAAGCTGGGCTGGGAGCTGGCCTGAGCTGGAATCAGAGAGTCCCAGACTGGTTTGGGTTGTAGGGGACTTAAAATCATCTTTTTCCAACCCCCTGCCATGGGCAGGGACACCTTCCTCTATCCCAGGTTGCTCCAAGCCCCGTCCAACCTTGAACACTTGCAGGCATGGGGAGTCCACAACCTCTCTGAGCAACAAGCTAGACCTTACCTGCATCCAGACTTGCTTCTACCTTAAGAGGGGTTTAGATTTAATCAGCCACACTGATTTCACAGACCAAATCTCACAGCAGGGGCTGCGCCTCCTGCCTGTACAGGGAAAACAAACCATCGAGGTGTTCCCACAGGTTTCTCCCAGGGAAGGTCTTTCCTTCTGACTGTCCCTTGACATAAGATCAAAGGAAACTAGAGATGAGGGATCTCCTAGTGGAAGGTGTCCCTGCCTGTAGCAGAAGGTTGGAACTGGATGGTCCTTAAGGTCCCTTCCAACCCAAACCAGTCTGGAATTCTTTGATCTGCTTTGCTGAAGGGTCCAGCAACGCCCTGCCGAGAACAGCAGCCACACGAGGAGTTACTGTGCTGTTCCATCACCCCAAACTGCCCACATAGAGACGAAAACACCACAAGAACCGGGCCACCAGAACCCCCTCGGCGGCAGGAGCAGGCCAGTGACAAACAGAAAGAATTCCCCCCCTGCCATCCATCCGCATGTCATGGGAGAAAACAAACACAGCGGAACAGAACGAACAGATAGTTGGGAGATGCCCAGAAGCACAGACCAAGAGGAAACGCCAGAGGTGCTCAGCTCACCGGCTGAATTCAGGGACTGTAAGGAAGAATGCAAGCTCAGCTGGTGGGCCGAAGATCTTAGCTCAAAGTAGGATCTCCCCGAGAAGCTGGGTTGCAGGTTAAGGGTGGAGGAGAAAGGACTCATTCTACGAAGCTGCGATCTTTCCAAAGGCACTGGAAAAGGGAGGGTCTGCTCTTCTGACTGCGTGTCTAAACGTAAGATCAACGCAAACTAGAGATCAGAAACGGGCTCTCCGCTCCGGACGGCGCCGCTCCCGTCGCCCCCGCACCCGGATCCCGGAGCGGAGCGCGGATGCTCCGGCACCGCGCGGATCCTGGTGCTGTGCGACCCAGCCAGGCCCTTCACAGGGCAAGCCTTGCCTGGCAGTGCCAGCAAGGAAAACGTGCTCATCTTCAAAATTCCCGCCTCAGCACGACAAACTCAATAGGTTTTGCCTTAAAGGGGGTCCTGCACCTCTTGGCACCTAAAAAAATTCACAGGTTACCACGCACACTCCCCATTGTGCTTTCATACATCTTTCTGTGCACAATAATGGTGGACAAACCAGCTGGTAACACTGAAAAGGCGTTTTTGCAGGGCTGCACTAAGCTCTGTCGCCCTAAAGAACCACCAGGCACCCACCTTACTCAAGGGTTGTTCGGGATGTTGTGTTCTTGGTATCCCTTTGGACCTGTCAAAACACATCTGAGCCTTACAGCAAGAATTTAACTTGTGGGATTCACAGCAAAATGGCAGAGTGGAGGGAGCCCCTCGGGTCATCTGTTTCCACACACGTGGTCACCTCCTGCAACTTCTTCCCTAGCCTTGTCCAGGGCTACGTCAACATGAAAACACGGAATCCACCATCCACACACTGAAATTCCCGGCACACTGAATCCCCAGCCTTCCCATCTCAGCTGCGAACACGGACTGAGCTGGAAATCACGTTAAAACAGGTAAAAAAGGAGACCATTTCTTTGCCCAGGGGGTTGTGACTTCTCTGCTGCTGCGGCCGAGGCTGTGGAGGCAAAGGGTGTCAGTGGGGTCAGACACGGGTTACATAAATTATTGCACAACAGGTCAAAAAACAGAGCTCAAGGTTAGGCAGGGACGGGCTCTAAGGCCTACCAAGAGTGAAAGGAGCTGCTACCACGAGCAGCAATGCTCATGGCTCCCCCTAGTTAGCACCCTGTAGCTCCTTGCAGGCTGTTTCCCCCGGGGGTTTTCACCCCTTTCCAAGAGCTGCTGGTTACAAAGCCCTGGCTGCTGCTGAGGGTCGTTCCATGGATGGCCAGGAATTTGAGGCTGGGCTCCAAAGGAGGAGCTGGGCTTGAAAGAAGAGGAAAAGAAGAGGGGCTTGACTGTGCTGGGGAAGGGAGGTGGATGCTCTGGGCCTGGGGAGCAGGCAGGGACAGTCCCCTCTTCTCCATCTCCACCTGGGGTGAGCTGATCCTTCATCCTGCCTTTCAGCACATGGAAAAGCACAGCACTGGAGGGACTCAGAAGCATCTCAGAAACCTGTGTAGAGAAAAGCAGCCCAGCAGCCAGCCCACCTACGGACTCCAATCCCTTAGGAAGCTCCCTAAGTCAGCAGGAGACCGACCAGAACCTGGAAAATCTGCTGGATGAGGGAAGACAAGGAGTGCAGGAGCTGCCCAGCTCCAGGAGGAGGAGGAGGAGGCTGGGGGAGTCCTGAGGTCTCCCAGGGGTGAGGAGAGCCAAGCAGTGCTGCCACTGGCCAAGCTGCTGGGAGATGTCTGTGCCCTGGGACAGGCTCACCTTCCAAAATCCCTTCCAGGCTGATTTCCCAGCCTACAGCTGAACTTCATCCAGGAGCTTGTGGAACAGAGAGATTAAGGCAGATCTCACATGGCAGAGCCTTGGAGCCTTTGGCTAAGATGTGACAGGGCAGGAGACACTCCTAGGGCTGATGTGAAACAGCCTGACATCAGCTCAGGAGAGGAGAACTTTGCCTTCAGCCCCTGCTCCCATTTGGCCGTGCTGATGATGGGGATCTTCATCCCTGGGAAGCCCCAGCATGTGGGAAGGGCTCTGGGGCACAGCCCTTCTCCCAGCCTGGGATCACCTTGTCCTGCTGGTGGCACCAAGAACCAGCTTTGAAGAGTGAACTGCAGTAGTTTCCTTTGGGATGGGCAGAAGATGCCCCACACCATGGGCTGGGAAGATGTTCTTGCTGTAACCTGTGCATGTGCCACCTTCCCATGGGGTGGGATATTCCCATCAGTGCTGCCTGGCTCCCCTTGGCTGTTTGGCTGGGCAGGAACCACAGAGCCCCAGACCCAGTTTTATCCTCTTCTCAACCTTTTTCCCTTCAGATTCTGAGGCCCTGCAAGAATGTTTCACGTTCCCCACTCTACCACCCGTTTCACTGCTCGCTGAAGGAAGAGCAGACACCACTTCCCTTCCACGGGCTGCAGACAAGGATCTCAGGGGCCAGGACTAGAAACCAGCTTTTAAATAAAGGATTCCTCATAACCACTTACAGCAGGACAGCCATGTTCCAGGAGATGTTCCCTCTGCATCGAGCCCGCCTCTTCTTTTGTCCCCTCTGCCCACACAAACCCTTTGCAGGAAGCTGCAGAGCTCAGCTGAGGGGGGGGAAAAAAGCTAAGCCTACTTCAGACAAAATAGCTCTTAAAGGCCTTGATGCTGCTGTAAAAGCCAGGAATAAAAGCCCAACCTTCAGAGAGAGCTGGGACGTGCGAGCCCTATTGAACGAGTCCCTCGGATATCCGGAAGCCGCGCACAGATGTAATTTATTTCTCTTTGAATCCTTAAAAGCTCAGACGGCCTCTAAGAGCACAGAATGCTCCAGGCCCATTTGACTTTTCCTCCCTCTTTTCTTTCGTGCTGGAATAGCAGATGCAAAAGCTCACTCGAGTGAAAGGGCTGAAGGCAGCAAACTTTCACCCTGATGCTCTGAGGAGTGGAACTTCTCTCCGCTCCACGGACCAAGCACCAGGAACAGATTCCTTCACATTTTGGAGCTGAGCTCGGGCTTGGCTCGGCAGTGAGAACACCTATGAGAGGAAATCCGAGCTGGGAAGATCACAGTGGGGACCCTGCAGACTCCTGGCTGGGGGGTGACTCAAAGCCCAGCTGGTTTTGGTCAGGGAATTGTGTCTCACGTGGGTCTTCATGAGCCACAAACACGATGAGGAGCCAAAGCTCTGCTGTCTCCTGCCAAGGCTGGTGAGGCTGGGGAGTGAAGTGGGTGAGAACTGTTGACCTTCAGGCTTTGGTGGAGGTCCTGGCCACCCCAGCACGGGGCTGGATCTGGGCTGTGCCATCCCCAGGAATGCTGAGGCTTCCTGGACGCTTCCCAGTGCTCAGCTTTGCAAACACTCACGCTGATGTGTCTCTGGCAGAAGTGCCAAGGCCTTTGTGCCACTGATTTGAGTTTCCTGCCTCTCCCCTGAGAAGGTTTGTCACAGATTTGCTCTCCACTCTCTACCTCTGTCACACGTGAGCGAGTCCCATTCCTTGCTGACCTGCCCACGCATCCAAGCCTGGCACATTCCCTTTCCAAACTGGAATGGTTATCTCCTGCAGATAAGTGCAGGCAGCAAGAGAAACACTCGGTGTAGCCTTGCTCTGCTTTTTCCTCCTATTTTTTCAGCAGAAAACCCATTTTTCTCCTTGCTCAAAGCCACCAGAGATGTTCTGTGGCAGGAAAGCTCTTGCCCTCCTTTCACCCCACGAGCTGTGTGTGCTCCCTTCTGATCCCAGCTGCCAGCCAGCTGGATGCTGCCAGGAAAAAAAACCTCACACAGCTTTGGGAAGAGAGATTTTAGTCTGGGAGTCAGGAAAAGGGATTCCACCAAGCGTGGAAAACTCCCAGGGAGGGGTTTTGTGCCTGGCAGTGAGGCTGTGGGGCAGCAGACTGATCCCTTCCTCCACAGCTGCTTCCGACTCCCACCTCGGATCCAGCCCTGCCACTCTCCACCTGCATGGCAGAAATAAGCCAATTTTCCGCACTGGATTAAGGGCCTGGTGTGACAAATGTACTTAAAGCCAGGCGGGGAGACTCCCCTGCAGCCTGCAAGGGAGTGTTTGATATTCCATCTGAGCTCCTGCTGCTGTGGGGGTGATGCAGACGATGCTGGCTGTGCATCCCTGCGTCTGGAAGGACACCCATGGGGCTCTGTGGTCCCTCTGTTCCCTCTCCTGCACTTCCAGGGGCTGAATCCTGTGGTTCCAGCCATGCACAGCCCTCAGGAGCAACGCTGGCAGTGTTTTGTTTTAAAGGGGATTAATGAAAACATCTGAGCTTCCCTTTTGTGCCACAGAACACCCAAAATTTAAATATCTCTCACTGCACCTCCCCAGACAACACCCTCTGCAAAGGAAAGGGGTGAGACAGAAATTTGGGCACTGTTTAAGGCCCCTGACACCACCTCTCCCCCGTGGCCAGCGCTGGCTTTCCTGCAGGGAACGCTCAGGTACTGGAGCACCAGCAGGGCTAAGCTGGGGCGTGCTGGGAGCGGTGTCCGAGCGCTCCGGGCTGGAGCTGCTGCAATTCCTTACCCTCGGACGTCTGGAGCACCAGGGTCTTGCTGTAGGGGCTGACTCCTGACTTGTTGAAGGCCTTGACCCGGGCGCTGTAGGTGCTGTTGAAGTGGAGCCCGTCCACCGTGCACATGGTCTCCTTGCCCACGTACACCTCCTGCAAGGCAACCACGGTTACTGCCCGGGCCCTGGAGTCCCAGGGGTGGGAGAACAGCTCCTGCAGGTCGGGATGCACGGGGATTCAGCCCTGCTCTGCTCCCTGGGGCAGACCTGTGAGCGCTGTGTGGTTAAGGCGGAGCAGATTGACCCTGTGATTTGTTCCCTGACACGAGTCTGGGCTGCAGCACCAGCAGGGTGGGCAGCAGGGGAAGGAGGGGATCCTGCCCCTCTGCTCTGCTCAGGTGAGATCCACCTGGAATGCTGCACCCAGATCTGAGGCCCCCACGACATCAGAAGGATGTGGAGCTGCTGGAATGAGTCCAGAGGAGGCCATGGATCTGCTCCAAGGGCTGGAGCCCCTCTGCTCTGGAGCCAGGCTGGGAGAGTTGGGAATGTTCACCTGGAGAAGAGAAGGCTCCAGGGAGACCTTAGAGCCCCTTGCAGGGCCTAAAGGGGCTCCAGGAGAGCTGGAGAGGGACTGGGGACAAGGCCTGAGGGACAGGACAAGGGGAATGGCTTCACACTGCCAGAGGGCAGGGATAGATGGGATATTGGGAAGGAATATGATCAGAGGCAAGCACTGAGACTTGGTCTCCCCACACACAACCTCCTGCTCCCTTCTCTCTCCAGATCCCACCCATGTCACTTCTCTTCCACCTGGACTCTGCTCTGGCTCCTGCCTGCCTGAGTTTTCTGTGGATGAATTCAGAGCACCGTGGGAAGTTCCCTGTGCCCGCTCTCGGTGGATGTGAACACGCCAGGATAATTATCAGCGTGTCGGATCAGAGAAAAATCATATTTTAATTGTGTAATTACAGCAATTTAAAAGCCCTCAGGCCTTAAACACCTCTGCTTGCTGGCAGCTGGCAAAGCATGAAGTTTCCACTGCAATTAGCATGCCTTGCATGAAACATTCAGCAACCTGAAAACACGGAGCTTCATGGAATCCTGGAATCCCAGAATGGTTTGGGTTGGAAGGGGGACCTTAAAGATCATGTTGTTCCACCCCCTGCCACGGGTAGGGACACCTTTCACTAGACCAGGTTGTTCTAACTAGGTCTTGGACACTTCCAGGGATCCAGGGGCAGCCACAGCTTCTCTGGGCAACCTGTGCCAGGGCCTCGCCACCTTCACAGCCAATATCCCAATATCCCAAACGGCAGTGGGAAGCCATTCCCCTTTCCAGGGAAGAGGGGCCTTGCACAAAGGTGGTCACTTCAAGGCAGGGAAATACCGGAGGCAGGAGCATCCTCCCCTTCCCGCTGGCACCGGCTCCGAGCACTCACCCTGAACTGGCCGCCGTTGCCATCGTCCAGCTCCAGGATGTATCCTTCCACCTGCACCGTGGACAAGGGGGGCTGCTTCCAGGACAGGGTGGCGCTGTTGTTGTGGGTGCAGCACTCCTCCAGCTGCAGGATCGGCGGGGCCGGCACTGGGGAGGAAACTAAACCCCAATCAGTGGCACCCCGGCTGCTGGCACCGCACGGGGGGAGGAGGGGGAGGGGGAAGATGAATTCACTGGGATGCACTTCTTGCCAGGCTGGGAAGGCAGCACCAGGGGTGTAACTGCGGTTTGGAGGGTGGGAGGTGGAAAGGAAGCAGAAAGGACTCCAAATTCCTCCACCTTCACCAACCTGGTGAAGCTGAGGTTTCCCCCAGAGCTTTTCTGCTTTGTTCTTGTTTTTCTGATTAATTTGGGGGGATTTTGGCAGCACAACAATACACATGGTATAAAGCGGCCAATCCCAGACCTGGGACGCTCTCCCAAGGCTCCACAGAGCCCTGAGCCTGGACTTATCTACAGCCCAGCAGCAAGTGCTGCTCTGCTTTTCCATTAAATAAATTCACTGTAACAAAAAGGAGAGGACCCGAAGCTGAGGGGCTGAGTATCCCCTATGGCTCCCATCAGCTACACAGGGCAAAGAAAGGACTCCCAGTTTTTTTTTCTACTGTATTTGGGAATCTCCACATGTGTCATGCAGCCCTGTCTCTGATCCCATGCTCTGAAAAGCACGGAAAGGTGACAGCATGACAGGGGAAGGAGATGCCCACTGACACATCTCCTCTCAACAGAGCTGCTCGTCCACCATCCTCATCCTCAGTGCCCAAAGTGACAAGAGCCAGTGCAAGCAGACGTGGAGAATCCAGACGAGATGTGGAGGAGCCATGAATGCCTGGGAGAGAAAAGATGGACCTGCTGGCAAAGGCTCAGCTTTCTCCCTCTGTGACTCCTGCACCTCCTGGGCTGGACCCTCAGGAACTGCCAGGCTGGCACAGGGTGTGGATGCCCAGCATCTATTCCTCACCTCCTCCTCCTCATCAAGACCTCAGGTGTTGCCCTCCCTCCCCTGGTGCTGCAACACAGATTTGGGATCCAAACCCCACCTTCTGCAAGTCTGAAAAACCAACAGGTTATTTCCACGGCGAGGGTGAGCTGAGAGGAGGAGGGAGAGGATGAGAGGAGGGTGGGCGGATAAACCAGCAGCAGATTTGCTCTTATTAATTAAAAATAACCCTCTGGGCTAAATTGCAGGAAGGGAGGGCTAATGTAAACCAGCAACCCAGCCCTCCCTGGGCTTGCTATCACAAAGTATCACTGACATTTCAAATTAACAGCCGGGCTAACGATGAGCAACCACGAGCAGCTGAAGGTACAGCCCATGTTCAATGTCCTCCTGAGCTTCCCTGTGTCCACAGCCCTTTTTCCACCTTTTTCAGCTTCCCTGGGCCTGCTAAATCCCAGAGTGCTCCCAGGTTGCAGCAGCTCTTGGTGGTACATGAGAGTGAGCACAGAGGGAACGGAGGACGGGGAGGAAATTCAAACCGAAAGGAAGGTCCAAACCAACAGTGAGGAGAGGGCAGGGACAGGAGTCCCCAGGCTGAGTGACGTGGCTCTGCGTGCTTGGAGGGACATCTGGTCCATGCCAGATGCTGCTCAGCACTGAGTGAGTGTGGGTGTGTGAGCAGAAGCTTTGGGAAGAGCCTTGTGCTGCTCCCAAGGTTACAGGTTCCAACCCACAGAGCACTTTCTATTGCACTTTTTAACGCACTAATAACTTTCTACTGCACTAAGAGCGGTTTTCCAGGCAAAGCCAAGCTCCAGGCACCCTGGTCTGGCACACAGGTGCCCAGGGATCCGAGGCAGGGAGGTAGATGGTTGGCCCAGGGGTGGAAAACACACGGGAGCGGGCGTAACTCTGGGTCTGGAGTGCCCAGTCTTGCTGGAGAAGATGAAAAACTCTCTTCTTCTATTCCTTTCCTGTGAGGAGCTGCATGGAATGGGAAGACATGGGCTTTTTAAAGGGCACTGGAAATATCCTTACCTTTCATCTGGACAAAGTCCAGCTGGTGGATGGACTGGAGCAGAGGGGCATTGTCGAGGTTCAGGTCGAAATCCGTGGTCATGCGGGGGGTGAGCGTCCCCTTCCCCCACTGGTCCTCGGTCAGGTGCACTCTCCTGATGAGAGCATCGGAGATCTGGGGACAGGGAACACCCTCAGCCACCAGGGATCACTGGGATGTGCGCTGGGATGTGTGCTGTGCCGTGCCCCTGCCCTGCTCTCCTCCTTCCCTCTGCCTCCCCAAAGGCTGGCACGTCGCACGTGGTTTCCAGCGTCACCCTTCCCTGCGGGCTCAGGGGCTCTGGGGATTGTTTGAAGGCAGGGTCTGGGACCAAAGGGACCAGCCCAGGAATGAGCAGTGGGATGCAGTCCCCAAGGGCTGTTATGTTGGTCTCCCAATGGAGAGCCAACAGCACGTTCTGATCCCTGCTCCAGAGAGACACCACCCACCACCTCCTGCTAAACCCCCAGTTTAGCAAATTTAACCCAAAACTCTCTGTTCCTCCAGTCAGGGTAAGAAAGGTCCCTGTTCCTGCTGCGAACCTGGAGGTGATGAGAGAGGCTGGCCCTTGGTTTTCCAGCTGGGAAAGCCGGGACACACCGCCCTTACCCTCGGCTCTGCAGTGCCTTTCCCGCCCCCCCGGCGGCCCCACACCGACCTGCAGGAACCCGCTGGGATCGTTCTCCTTGATGACCTCCAGGCAATATTCCATCAGGCCCGTGGTCTGGCGCAGCTTCACCGTGCAGTGGGAGATCTGGTCCCGCACCACCTGCCAGGGGACAGCCAGAGCTCAGGGGGGATCAGCTGGGGAGGGCTCAGGGAGATGGGGAGACAAAGGGTTTGGGTGCTGTGCGGGCACAGGGACAGGGTCAGGGCACAAGAAGGGAGGCAAAGACTCAAGGGAACAGGGAAAGGTAGAACTGGCCAAGACTCTGAATTCCAGATCTTTGAAAACCTGGTGAACAACGACAGAGAATCCCAGAATGGTTTGGGTTGGAAGGGACCTTAAAGACCATCTAGTCCAAGCCCCTGCCTGGGCAGGGACACCTTCCACTGGACCAGGTTGCTCCACAATCTGTCTGGGCAAAAATTATTAACCCACGTAATTATTAAAAGCATTAGGACAGTTCTATGTCCTGTTTTTAATTCAGCAGCTTCCAAGTGGCAATTTATAAGCTCCATGCCAAGCAAATGCCCACTTCCATAGATATACAGATGCCTTATCCATCCTTGGCATTGAGCTGGGTTGTGGGGTTGGCTCTGGGGCAGCTGCACCCAGCATCCCTGGATAAGGACCCTGGATCACATTCCAGCATCCCAGCAGAGTTTACTGGTGCCTGAGGGCTCTGCTGACGTTCCCAGAAGCACAGCAGGCAGGAAAGGGTTCAGGCTGGATACCCTAAGGGTGTATTTGAAGGTTGGCTGGTCCTTCATGTTGAATCCTGCACCCGGGGTCAGGAGCATTTCTGCCACTGGAAGTTGGCAGAGCAGCTCAGGAAGAGAAATCTGCTGCTCAGAGGAGCGTGCTCATGACAGATAATTCAGGTTTTTCCCCCTGGAAGAGCTTTAAAGCTGTGTGAAGTTCTCCACTGGCACTGAAGAAAGCTGTGCAGCTCTATGGAGCACAGATATTCGGGGTGTCACAGGGAGGATGAGCTTTGCATCAGCATCTGCAGGTGGGAAAAGCCAGGGATGAAGAGGGCACAGTGCCCACTGCTCCCCAGGCACAGGAGCAGCTCCTCCTATGAGCATCCCTACAGCATCCCTGTCTGAGGGGTGGGGAGGTGAAATGAAGCACATGTCAGCCTCCTGCAGTGAATGAACCCGGCCTTCGAGGGGGGAGACGACACCTGCAGGGCAATCAATCCCGCCACGTGTTGTTTAATTATAATTTAATCACCTCTACTCAATCACCGAGCAGGAAGAAAAGAATTTACCAGCCTTGCAACTCAGAATCACAGAAATCATTCAGGTTGGAAAAACCCTCTAAGGTCGAGTCCAACCATCCCCCAGCACGGCCAAGGCCACCACTGACCCCTGTCCCAAAGTGCCACATCCACAGGGCTTTGAAATCCCCCCAGGGATGGGGACTCCAAACCTCCCTGGGCAGCTGTGCCAGGGCTGGACAGTCCTTTCCATGAGGAAATTTCCCTAATATCCAATCTGAACCTCCCCTGGTGCAATTTGAAGCTCTTTCCTGTCGTTTCTACCTGGGGAGACTTGAGACAAAGCATCTTCTTCTACAAAATGCCGCCAAATAGTCCCTGAGATGGTTCCAGGTTTTTAGGGAGCAGCCACTCCAGGCTGTGGCAGAGGGTGCAGGGTGGACAAAGCAGCAGAGGGAGTTCCCACATTGCTCCTCTGGACCAAGAGGATTTATGGAGGCTTGTGGAGATGCTGGATCGCTCTGAGGTGGAGCACACGCTGCTTCTGGCATCAAATGCTGTCAGCAGAGGGAAGAGTTCATTCAGGGCCACTTCCTAACACTTGAGTGCACTGGAATGGTTCTGCTGTGGTGATTCCCAGAATCCCAGAATGGACTGGGTTGGAAGGGACCTTAAATATCATCCAGTTCCACCCCCTGCCATGGGCAGGGACACCTTCCATTATCCCAGTTTGCTCTTAGCCCCATCCAACCTGGCCTTGGACACTTCCAGGGATCCAGGGGCAGCCACAGCTTCTCTGCCCAACCTGTGCCAGGGCCTGCCCACCCTCACAGCCAGCAATTCCTTCCAAGTATCCCATCTGCCCTCTGGCAGTGGGAAGCCATTCCCTGTGTCCTGTCCCTCCAGGCCCTTGTCAAAGTCCTTCTCCAGGTCTCTTGGAGTCCCTTTAGGTCCTGTAAGGACGAAGCAGAGCCAACAGCTGCTCCTGGAGATCTGACTCCCACACTGACCTTCTGGAAAGCGTGGGCAAGCCCTTGGATTTCCTTTCTCAGTGGGGATGCTCAGTCCTTCAGGGCAGGATCCAGAAGGTGCAGTGGGGGTGCAGAGCAGCCCTTGGCCCTCCTTTGATCTCTCCTGCTCCCAGAGAGGGGCTAGGGTCTGTCCTGCCCTTGGCAGGGCTGCTGGCTTTGTGGATGTTGGGTCTCCGAGCTGCAGACCACGGTGTAACACTGAGTGTGAGGTAACACCAGCCTGTGGGGTCCAACCTCACTGTCAGACCACATCCTGACTGGACTGATGAGCCAGAGCAAGGTTTTTCATCCCTTTTTTCATCCCTGCCTGCTGCGCTGCAGATGTGTGGGTGAGGATCCCACCCGGAATGCCCGGAAAAGCCACCTCCTTCCTTCGTGTCAGACCCCCCCTCTGGGGAAAATGCACGTGCCAGCAGGAAGGCAGCAAAGATGGGATTGGCAAAACAATCTTCTTATGTTCTTTGCAGCTTAAATCTCTGTCTGGTTTGCCTGGGATAATGAATTTGTGAGCCTCTCCCTGCCGGAGTCGATGTTTTCCAAGTATTACCAGCAGAATTGCCATCTGCTCCCTCCAGCCAGGCAGGAGCCTCCAAGAAACAGCATTTGATTGGTGAAGACATAAGGAAAAGGTGTTTGTTGTTTTTTGCTTCCCATAAAGGTGGTCAAAAACCAGAAGAGAGAAGCTGTGGAGTCTCCAGCCTTGATGACACTCAAAATCCAAGGAGAAGCAGCCCAGGGCATCCTGACTGAGGTGCACCCAAAGCTGTGGCTGCAGCTCTGCCCCAGCCCACACCTTCAGCCCTTCCACAACTCTGTGATCCCTTCAGGGATCCAGCACAATCCACCTGGAGAACCGGATGAAACAGCACTTTTAACTGCAGCATCTCCACAGCAGGAAAACCAAGAGCGGAAATCCACGTTCCCTTCGCCAAAACCAAACTGATTTCAAGGAGAGGAGGGGGGTCTTTGTTTGGGATCTAGTGGGGCTTCGTGGCTTTAGAGCTTGCAAGAGAAACTGGACACAGACAGGAACAGAGAGACTCCGTTAATCACCGTGATTAGTAAAATTAAAGGTTTGAGAAGTAAGACACAAACATCTGCCACGTCCTTGAAGGCCTGCTCTAAACCCAGTGGGGCCAGAGAAGCTGCAAAGTTTTCCAAAGGGCCTCAAGCATCCTGTGGTTCCTCCTCCTGCATGAGGGATCTGAACTCCCTGGGAGCTCTCTGTTACCCCAGTAATGAAGAGTATGTGGATGAAGAGAGCTGGAAGTGCAACCTGGAAGTTCCTCAGGCCTTGGACTTGTGCAAGAGGCTGTGCTGGGCTGAGGGGCAGCCCCAGGAGACCTCGACCAGACTGCCAGGAAAACCTGGCACATCCACATGGTTTTTGAACACTTCCAGGGATGGCGACTCCACACTGCCCTGGGCAGCGTGTTCCAGGGCTGGACAACCTTTTCCAGGAAGAAATTTTCCCTGATATCCCTGATACCTTCTCTGAGGTGCAACCTGAGGCCTTTTCCTCTTGTTATGTGGGAGAAGAGGCTGACCCTAGCCTGGCTCTTCCATGGCTCAGCTGGTGAAGCTCCATACATTCTGTTTGAGGTCATTCCTACCAAATAAACATTTTTTTCCCCCCTTTAGGTGCCAAATGAGGTAACAGCCAGAACCTGGCTGCTAATCACAGCCTAAAAAAAGGATTTTTGTGTGCACTCACAGCAGTTCACCCTGACCTTAAAATAGGACGTTTATTTCAAGAGCTTTTCTTCCCCGTAAGGTGACATTAACTATAATTTACATTTTAATACAGCTCCTAGAAGGCAATAACACCCCCACTTATCCCCACTTAAATGTCTCCCTCGCCTTCCTCCTCTTTCTGGTGCTTGGGTAGGTAACAGGTTTTCGAGGCACTCAGCATTCCCAGCGCCTGGGATGAGTCCTGCTGGGAATGCCACACGGAGGACGTGGAGTCCTGCTCACCCTGGAAAAACCACCAGGACAGACCCTGAATCCCACAGCCACGTGTCCTCCAAGCAGGGCTTTTCCAAGGTGGATGTTTCCATGGTGACTTGCTCCTGGGAGGGGAGGCTCAGGCTGGAGCTGGGAAAGGCAGAGCTGCTGCGTTACCACCACCAGTGACCTAATCCAACTGGGGACACCGAGTTCCCTTGGAAAACCCTGACTCTAACCCTTTACAGGAGCCCCCTGGTGAGTGTTTCCCATGTATTCAGCTCTCCTGGGGAATGTGACAACTCCTGTTGGCCCACACGGGCTCTGCGGCCAAAGCAACGGGAGGAAATCACGGAGCAAAGGCATCCTACGGCCTGAAGGCCACAAAAAGACTGGAATGATCCCCCACACTGCTGAGAGCTCAAGGAGGTGCCTGCAGAGCTCAGGGAAGCCTCTGTGTCCCCTGCACAAACCTGGCCAAGCTGTAAATGCATCATCCCTTGGGGGAAACCACTCTGTTCCTTTGAAAACGGGGGCCAGCAATGAGGAGGACAGGCAAGGAAGGTGTGTCCCAGAGGTGGTGGCCCCAATGCTCCTCCAGATGTCACTTTTTAAAGCCCAGGTTCTCAATCCTGAATCCAAGTGCAGTGGCGGGTTGGAGAAAGGCGCAGGGAGATGTCCCTTCCAAGTTCATGTCCTCACAAACCTCTCTGGAGTTAATTAGTGCTGGCCCACAGGCAGAGCTGGACTGGTGCCTGGCTCCATGGAATATGTGTCAGGACAAAGTAGGTCATTCCCAGGGCCACGCCGACCCCGACTCCGGGCGCCGCAGAAACAGGACCTCGAGGTGCCAGCGGCCCTGTGCCAGCAGGCAGGCTCTGTCCCCCCAGGGCCCCTCCTCCTCCCTCACAGGGTGCCACACCACGCCAGGATGGCCAACATCCCGCTGGGAAGGAGCAGCAGCCCGTGGAGACAGCGGCTGCAGCCGGGACACCGCGGCTCCAGGCTGGCTGCTGGAGCAACGCCTTTGGATCTGGAAGGGCTGTGGGGCGGCACAGCCAAGTCTCACTGGGCACTCCATCTGCTCATCTCCTCAGCTGACGTGCTCTGGGGACAGGGCAGTGGCAAGTGGGCACTCAGATGCCCTGGACTGGTCTCTCAGGGGAAGGGTGAAGCTCTCAGCGCAAATCAGTGGCCAAAATTGCCCTGTGCTGACGTGAACACGACCCAGGACAAGCCCCAGGGTCCTGCAGGAGGACCCACCATGGGTTATAACTCCACATAATGCAGGAAGAGAGGGCAGCACTTATGGAATTATAGGATACCTTGATTTGGAAGGGACCCACAAGGATCATCCAGTCCAACTCCTGGCCCTGCACAGACACCCCAACAATTCCCCACTGTCCCCAGGAGCGTTGGCCAAACCCTCCTGGAGCTCTGGCAGCCTTGGGGCCGTGCCCACTGCCCTGGGGAGCCTGTTCAGTGCCTGACAACCCTCTGAGTGAAAAACCTTTTCCTGAGATCCCATCTAAACCCGCCCTGACTCAGCTTCCTGTCGCTTCCTTTAATCCTGAGAACTTCCAGTGCTCCAGAACCTCTGAGCAAGAGCCGGGGGCTTTGTTATCCCCCTCAGCCTCGGGCAGCTGGGGGGATGTCCCGTTGGGAAGCAGCTGCTCCAGGCACAATGCTGCTCCCCTTTCATGTCTCCCTGACCCTTGGAGCGAGGCCAGCCCAGCCTGTGTCCAGCTGGAGCTGCAGGTGCTGCCTTTGGAGCAGGGGGGATTCCTTGGAGGGGGCAAAGGGAACGTGGTGATGACCTGGGCAGAGGGAAACACAAAGGTAACCACGGGACTAAGACTCTCCTGCACCCTCTGATCCCATCTGCAGCCTGTGAGAGCAGGCAAGACCCTCTCCATCCTGTCCCCAAGCCAGAGGGGAAGGCTGTGTGATTACCAGGGATGTGTGTCCCAACCTGATGATTCTGGAGCCACAGGAGGCCAATCTCAGTGTGCAAGACTCCAGCTGGCACCAGGTGGGTCAGGGCTGCAAGAATCTCTCCCCCATAAAAGCCTAAAAGCACAGCAGCACCACTTGTGTTTATCACTCCCCCTCTCCAATCCCTGCAAGGACTAAAAGGGAAAATCAAATAATTTGAGGTTAAAAGTCTGCCCAACCATCCGTGGGCTGCACAGCAGAGGGAGCAGCTTAAACACCAGCTAATGGGATGCTACTGGTAACTTAGGAAAAAATTCTTCCCTGTGAGGGTGGGGAGGCCCTGGCACAGGTTGCCCAGAGAAGCTGTGGCTGCCCTTGGATCCCTGGAAGTGTCCAGGTTGGACGGGGCTTGGAGCAAGCTGGGCTAGTGGGAGGTGTCCCTGCCCATGAAAGGGGGTGGAAAAAGATGATCTTAAAGGTTCTTTCCAACCCAAACCACTCCATGATTCTAACTGGATGGAGGTTCCTGTATCACATCTGTCAGAGCACACAGAGCCCTTCCTGCTCTTCCTGCAGCACGTGGGGAGCTCCAGGAGCTCGATCCTTCACCGACAGAGGCTCCAGGGCTGATTTAAAAGCCCAGTCTGACACCCAGGGGCTGTTCCATCTTTTAAGGACCAGGCCTGGCTGATGACAAACCCCAGCTGACGACGACGGGATGGAGGTGGGAGCAAGCAGCGGGATGCAGATCCCTTCCTCCAGCCAAAAACGTGAAAGGGTTGTGCTGAGCAGGGAAATCGCTTTGTGCTGCCCGGCTTTGTGAGAGTTTAATTAACCATGCCCTGAAGGGGCTGAGGGAAAGGGAGCCCACCAGGCAGTGGGGGTCCCCCCTGTGTGCCGTGGCTGCTCGGGGTTGTGCTTGTGTGGGCTCAGTCCCACAAAGCTCCTTTTGTCCGTCTCCCCACAGAAATGCCCTCGTGCTGCCCATCCCCGGCACGCACCGAGGGCTGGTGGTCTTCTCCCTCGTTTTAGGCAGGTCCAGGAATCCCTCTGGGAGCCTCCTGGGTGGCCCAAAGAAAGGCTGGGGGTGGTGCAAGCGGGAGCCAGAGAAGAGACACGGAAATTTCTACACAGAACACTGAAATGACCTCGGAAGAGGGGTCCTGGAATCACAAATGTCGGTCCAGCTGAGACCCCGTGGGTGACGACCAGGGTGCAACTCCCTTGTCCAACAGATCCTGGGCATGGCTACACCTGTTCCACTGCTCCCAGGAGAGACTGGGCCCTTTGCTTCCCTTCTCAGCCCCAAATCAGCTGGAGAGGCGTGGTGTGGTGACTGCAGGGACGGCACAAACCGTGGGCCCGTTTTCACAGCTCACGCTGAGAGTTGCGCCTCTGCTCTCCCGACACCATCAACCTCACTGCAGCCACCACCCTGAGGCCACGAGGTGCTCACCAAGCACATAAAATAGAGTGACAAAAGCGGCATCTCACGGCACCAAGTGCCCCAGAACTTCAGCTGAAGGCAGCAGAAGTTGCAGACGCTCAGCATCCTGCAGGATCGTTCTAGCAGCTCGGATGACACGTGGGACAGGAACGAGGTCGTTTTCCAGCCTGTGGATGCTGTACATATGGCTCTGCTGACCTAAGGACTAGTAATTGGCCCACTGATGGAGTCATTCAGTGGGAACTACCTGGAGGAAGCAGCACTTTGCTGAGGGACATGCTGGGAGTGGGCTGAGCATCCGTGGCAAGACAGAATTCAGCTCACGTGAAAAAGGAGTGGCTTCCCAGTGACCTCCCCGCTCCTCCCCAACAAACAGCATCCTAGTCCTCATTCCCATCCGGTGCCAGCCCTAGAAGAAGCCCTCTGACCACCTGAGCTCACCTTCAGCTTGTGCTCATGCTCCTTGTTGACCCGGGACAGCAGCTGGGCTTTCCTTCTGTTGAGGGCGTCGATGAGGGCGTCACACTGGGCCACCAGGCAGGCCTCGAACTCCACACTGTTCTCCTGCAGGGCAGAGGGAGAGTCACAGCCTGGAAATGTCCCCAGTTCAGCTGGGAAACTGGATTTCCTTTTTAATGATGCCACAAGGATCACTTTTTGTACGTGCAGCTGCACCACGGCAACCCACAAATCCACAGCGCTGGCACGTGGGATGCTTGTGCCCTTGGGTCATGGAAAAGGTGGTGGTGGCAGGTGAGGAACAGGTTTGGTCCATCCTGCCACATCCTTGGATCTACCTATGGCAGAGGTGGGAAGGGCTGGGCTCTCTGCTGCTCCTCTCAAGGCACTGTCAGCTTTGGGAAGAGCAGCTCTGGGGAGGGTTCAGGGCGTCATATGAAAAGTCAAGTGTGGGGCCTTTTGGGAGAACACCCACCAAACCAAGCTGGGGGATGGGACAGAGGATGGCACAGAGCAGCTCATCCTGGTGGGAAGGGGTTGTTCCTCAGTCAGGAGATGCCATACCTGGATTTGTTGCACCATGTTCCGGAGCTGGACCAGGAACTCTTTCGCTTCCTTGGCTCTGTCTGACAAACCATTCAAGGCCTGGGAAAGCTGGCTCTGCAGGGGGAAGAAAGAAGGAGCAAGGTTATTTTCATCTCCAGGACCCCATCCATCCCCCTGGATGAGTGTGAGGTTTGGGCTGGGAATGGGCTGCAGCATCCCACTGAGGTGTCCATCTGCCTCTGCTGCCCCAAGAGTACAAGGACAGGAAAAGGAGGGTTAGCCATCATCATGGATTCCCTGGCTTTGGGAAGGAGATATTCAGTGTCCACCTCTTCCATAGGCTTCCCTGGGTGACCAGGGGCAAGCCACATCCATCCGTCCTGGGTCTCAAAGTGAGCCAGCCACTCCCTCCTCTGGATCTGTTCTCTCCAGGGAGTCAGACACCAAAAATCCTGTAGGATCTGCCCCATGTCTGCTGAGGGTGATCAGCAGAAGGGCACAGGCCAGGCCACCCAAATCAGACTGAAAACCTCCCAGAAGTGAAGGGAAAAGCAGGATCCTCCTCTGCCAAGCAAAATCCTGAGTGCTCCTTCTTTCTCTGGATACAAGGGTGGGAATGCATCCCCTCAGCCCGGGCTGAGCAGCAGAGCATGGTAATAATCATCATCATCACCATGTTAATCAAATGCCTTTTCATTTTCACGGCATTTTCTGAACATTAACTCAGGAATCTTCCCCCTTTGCCAGTAGGAGTTATTATCTCAAGAGCCCTGGCAAATCACCCCGCCACAATTCACAATTCACCTCTGGGAGAGATTTTGCCTCTTTTATGGGCTGCAAATTGCCTGCAAACACCCCGTGGAGTTTGAGGGGTGAGCTTTCTCTGTAGCAGGCATAGGAGGGAGCCCAGAAGGTGGCTGATGTCCCCAAATCCCTAAAGAAACCTAAGGGACCCGTCCCTCCTGTGATCAGGATGTTGGCACGGGGCTGGCACCTGCCTGGTGGTGCTGTGCTTCCCCGGATGGCAGAGTGGGAGAGGGAGGAGGTGGCATGGGAGAAGGGCAGTGTGGTGTCTGCTGAGGTGCTGCTGGGCTGAAATCAAGAACAAAAAGCAGAATTGCTCTCGAAGAGAGGCTGCGGCAAATGAATGGCAACCATTTAATAGCCCCGAAAATGACCTCACTGCTGCCTCCCCGGGAGATGTTAATCCAACCCGAGTGACTCCCGCATTTCCTTTGTAATTTATCGTGCCCCGAGTCAGTTGGGATGTGGAGCTAATCAGCGAATGCATCTCTAATAAAAATGGGATTGCTAAGACAGCTCAGCAGGTCTCCCCATCCCTCCTCCTCCCTCCTCCTCCAGCTGGAGGAGAGCCGAGGTCAGAGCCTGAATCCACAGGGACAACCCAGCCCTGTCCCTGCAACACCCCCAGCACCCCCCACAGCCCGTGCACGGCTCCAGCCCTCCTGGATTTAGGGAGATGCCTTAAGCCCAGCTCAGCAAAGGTGTTTTGCTGAGAGCTGCAGGGCCCTGGTCTCCAATAACACACAGGATTAATGGAAATAATCAGCAGGGGTTGGTTATGTTTACAAGCTCCTCATTAAAACTGCAGCACGTTGTTTTTGTTGTTTTTTTCCTTGCCCTTTCAAGTCTTAAGAAGGTTTTTTTTTTTTTAATCCATTAACATGCATTTCAGAAAGGGCATCTTTATATCATCATAATTCTTTGAGGCTTTCTTAACGGGAAAGCTTTTTAAATGCGGTCTTAAAATTTGTTAAGAGCTCTGGGATGCCAGTGTGCATTGTCCATGGGCAGCTCCTCAATCCCAGGCACACCCAGGCTCAGAGCACAATGCACATGGCACAGCTGGAAGGGACCCACAAGGATCATCCAGTCCAACTCCTGGCCCTGCCCCAGGACACCCCAACAGTCCCACCCTGTCCTGAGAGCATTGTCCAAACCCTCCTGGAGCTCTGGCAGCCTTGGGGCCGTGCCCACTGCCCTGGGGAGCCTGTTCAGTGCCAACCACCCTCTGGGGGAAGAACCTTTTCCTGATTTTCAATTAGATGCTCCAATGGACTCATCCCTCTGGCTCCTCCCAGTGCTTCCAGGAGCAGGCTGGAAGCATCGTTGCTCCCCCTCCAACTTGGACCTGGCAAACTTTCTCTGGACGAATTCTGCCTCCACCTAATCTGGAAGGGGAGACTCAGGAGGAGTCACAGAATCCCAGAATGGTTTGGGTTGGAAAGGACCTTAAAGATCATCTCATTCCAACCCCCTGCCATGGGCAGGGACACCTTCCACTAGCCCAGGTTGCTCCAAGCCCCATCCAACCTGGCCTTGGACACTTCCAGGGATCCAGGGGCAGCCACAGCTTCTCTGTCCAACCTGTGCCAGGGCCTGCCCACCCTCCCAGCCAGGAATTCCTTCTCAATATCCCATCTAACCCTGCCCTCTGGCAGTGGGAAGCCATTCCCCCTTGTTCTGTCACTCCATCCTGTCTCCAAATTCCCTCTCCAGCTCTCAGAGCCCCTTTAGGTACTGGAGCCCTCCACGTGGGATCAGGGGGTCTGAAGGACCTCAAGTCTCGTCTCCTCCTTTGCCAGATCAAGGGAAACAAGAGCTGCTGGTATTTCTGGCACATGCCAGAAGGATTTCCCCCTCCCTGCAAAAAGCCAGAACGTTGCACTTCGCATCTCCACATGAAAATAAAAAACCCTTTGGGGCTTTTTGGGGTCAGGGACCCTGCTCTGGGGACACTGCCCTGGGGATCATCCAGCAAGCAGTGGGCCAGGCAGCTCCCATGCACCGAGTCCAACCCTCAGCAAGCTCAGGCAGGGGAATTAATGAGTGTGAAATGAAGAAAAATCCCATTTAGCGGCGCCTCAAAATCCAGAGAATTTGTTCTTTGCAGCAAAGCTGGCCCCTTTCTCAGTGCTCTTGTTCCAAGGCTGTAAGAAGAGACCTCTGTGATTCACATTAGCATTAATGGGAGCTAAGCATTTAAATCTCTGTCCCCAGAGCACTTAGGAGAGAATCTGTCCCCTCTTTGTGCTCGCTAATAGCTCCATAACCCTCCTCCTTCCCAGGCACGGCTGACAAAGGGATTTCTGTCACTCTCTGATTCTCCCTCGTCCCAGTGCATGGATGAGCACAGTCGGTGCAGAAGGCTGAGGGCTCTGTAGGGCTGAGCAGGCTCCAAGAAACAGAGGAAAGCATCATTTTAACTCTGCATGGTCAGGGCTGGTCTGGTTCTCCTGTATGGTTCACCTTGAGGTGAGGAGGGGGTTGGGTTTGTTATTTTAGGAGGTGCTGGGTGTTGGATTGGTGGAGCTGGCTCCGTGTGGCAGCTCCCTCTGGAACACCGAGGAAAGTGTTCAGGTTCTCCAGTGCTGGCCACCAGCAAAGGGGCAGGAACAGTTGCTCTCATTTCAAAGCCCAGCTCACTTGCAGGCCCTGGTTTAGGTTGGAAAAGCCTTCCAAAAATCATGGATTCCAGTGTTCCCCCAGCACTGCCAAGGCCACCACTGCCCCACGTCCCCAAGTGCCACATCCACATGGCTTTTAAATCCCTCCAGGGATGGGGACTCCACCACTGCCCTGGGCAGCTGTGCCAGGACTTGACAACCCTTTCCATGAATAATTTCCCAATATCCAACCTAAACCTCCCCTGGTGTAACTTGAGGCCATTCCCTCTTCTCCTGTCCCTGTTCCCTGGGAGCAGAGCCCACCCTGCCCCGGCTCCCCCCTCCTGTCAGGGAGTTGCAGAGCCAGAAGGTCCCCCCTGAGCCTCCTTTTCTCCAGGCTGAGCCCCCCCAGCTCCCTCAGCTGCTCCTGCTGCTCCAGCCCCTTCCCAGCTCCGTTCCCTTCCCTGCACACGCTCCAGCCCCTCAATGCCCTTGTTGTGAGGGGCCCAGAAGTGCCCCCAGGGCTGGAGGTGCCCCAGCAGTGCCAGCACAGGGGGACAGTCCCTGCCCTGGTCCTGCTGGACACACACATCCTGGCAGGATGCCCTTGGCCTTCTTGCCCACCTGGGCACAGCTGGGGTCACGTTCAGCCAGCTCTCAACCAACACCAAACTCACCTAAACTGATCCCAAAAGAGCTCCTGGCATTACACCAAGAGCCCAGTACCTGCCCTGACATCCCAAGCACTGCAACCAGCCCCTGTTTCTTCTCTCCTTCCAACCACATCATCTCACAGCCAGTTCCTCCACTGGAGCTTCCCTAGGGAGGCAGAACAGGAATGAGCCACGGGAAGGGAAGGTGCTGCTCCCAGCTGTTCTGCTCGTGCCCTCGAAAGGATGAGGAGCTGTCACAGATGCTGGAGTTGAACTCATGTGCTTCTTTCTTTTAATTAAAGCACGGGACCTGCAGCCTTTGCATCTTGAGGCCGGTTCACTGTACTCGATGCCTGACTAATTAGAATGGGATGTTTTAATTAAAACTTGCATTCAGTCAGGAAGCTGATGAAGCTAAACTGCTGCTAATTGGCTTTTGGCTCCAATCACAAGAGCCTGACTTTTGGATTCAGTGCTGCCTATGAAAAGAAAGCAGGAGCTGCAGCCTGGGCTAAACCTGCCCCTCAAGACTGGAGGGGTCACAGTGCTGTGTCCTGGGATCCTGAAGGGGCTGGTCCTCGGACACTTCCAGGGATCCAGGGGCAGCCACAGCTTCTCTGGGCATCCTGTGCCAGGGCCTCACCACCCTCACAGCCAGGAATTCCTTTCCAGTATCCCATCTAACCCTCTGGTCAGTGGGAAGCCATTCCCTGTGTCCTGTCCCTCCAGGCCCTTGTCCAAAGTCCCTCCCTGGCTCTCTTGTCCAAGGCCAGGTTGGATGGGGCTTGGAGCAACCTGGTCCAGTGGAAGGTGTCCCTGCCCACGGCAGTG
This sequence comes from Myiozetetes cayanensis, assembly GCF_022539395.1. Lineage (NCBI taxonomy): Eukaryota > Metazoa > Chordata > Aves > Passeriformes > Tyrannidae > Myiozetetes > Myiozetetes cayanensis. The sequence goes on along the minus strand of NW_026087853.1, from coordinate 518,607 downwards.
GGATGGAATGAGATGGTCTTGAAGGTCCCTTCCAACCCAAACCATTCCATGATTCTGTGACTCCATGATCTCAGCTGCAAACATCTGTAATCCTGAGCCAAAGCAGGGGACAGGAACAGGACACAGATCCCAATTATCCCCTTTCCAACACCGCACCGTTCTGCTGCTGAGCATCAGGCACAGCTCCAGCTCAGGTTTTCCTGGTTTCCCACGAGAAGGACGTGCTCTGAGCCTGACAGAAAGCTGTAAATGGAGCAACAGATGGAAGAGCCTATGCCTGTCATCAGCAGGACACACACACAGAGCCAGGTTTGTGAGCACATCCCCCGTGTGCAAACTGCAGGATAGGAAGCAACCTTCGGGAATGGATCATCCCACTCCCCTCCTGCATTTAATGGGGACCTTGGTTCTCCTCCTTCAGTGCAGTAATGCCAGGGAAACTGGGCTCTGCAGGAGGAGGATGAAATGCAGACTATTTGGATGGAGCAGCCCCTGGGAGAGGAGCTCCTTGGGGCTGGATGCTCCTGCTGCCTCTGCCCCAGCCCCGAGAGCAGCTGGGATCTGCCAAGCAGATGATCCTCCACAGGATCTGCATCTCCAGGCCAGGCATCTGCAGAGAGGATTATCTCTAGGGCAATATTATTGACATCAGAATTAATTCCAGGGCGTGTGGAGTGGCCTCTGGTGTCTCTGGAAGGGGCAGAGATGCCTTTACACTGCTACTGTTCATCCTAGGACCTGGTGGATCCTCCTGGGAAAATCTGCCAGGGCTGGGAAAACCCCAGGCAGAACCCGAGGAGGGAGGACACACCAGATGGGGACACCTTTGTGTTGGTGACAGCCAGGTGCAGCTCCCCAAGGATCCCCAGCCCTGGTTGGAGTTCCAGCCCTTCCAGAGCAGACGGAGGGATGTGGTGGGTTTGGGATGTCCAGAGCTCCACGGGATGTGCAGAGCACCCAGCCCTCACCCCTCTGCAGTGCTGAGGGCACCCACAGCCAGCACCACGTGCTGAGGGTGCTCAGCACCCCTGGGGACATGGACTGTGTTTTGTGCAGCCTCCTCCTGTCTCTCATCTCCCACCCTTTCCCCCCATCCCTGTGCGGCGACACAGCAGACACACATTCCCAAAAAAGCTGGCACAGGGAAGACCCCTGCTCCAGAAGGGACTGTGGACCAAGCCAGGAGGGAGGCAGAAGGGAATTCAGCTGGGAAAAAACCTCCCCTCCCCTCTGCAGCCCTCCCTGAGCCGGGGGAGGTGATGCAGTTGGGGTTTGCCCCATGCCAAGTCCCAAATCCAAAGCGCTGCCTGCCAGCTGGTGGGATTCTGGTAAAGCCACTTCTTTTTTTGATAGCATTGGTGACAGAACAGCAAATCACTGCCAGTCCCTTGGAGTTTGGAGGCTTTACTAGCTCAGCCCAGGTGGGTTTTATTTATTTACACTCCCCCCCTTAAGTGACTGTTTATCCAGGAAATCTTGCACGTGGATGCACATCCTGTCCTAAGGAGCTGCTGCAGGGTTATGGGTGTTTGGTTGGGTTTGGGGAGAGCTGGGCATGGCTGGGACCCCAAGAGCAGCCCCTGGAACATCCCTGTGAAGGGGACAGAGCTCAGGTCAGGAGCTGTGGACAGCTCGTCCCACAGGAGCCTGGATGTCCCCACGACGTCACCTGGCCCGACCAAGCCTGTTTTCTGGGCCCAAGCCCCGTGTCTGTGGGATTTCTTGCTTCCTGGAGATCCCCATCCCACCACACCATCCCTGGGAGCATCCTGGGAGGTGGTGATGGCAATAACCAGCCTGGAGCTGAAGGCCCAGCCCCGATGTGCCCTCGCTGGGGTGCACAGATGGCCCTGGCCACTGGCTTTGTTCACACAGACACAGGGGCAGTGTATTCCCCCAGCAGGCAGGACTGATTCAAAAGCTCCAGCCTGCAAATGAAACAAGGATATATTCTTTTCAAGCATGACCTTACTTAAAACCCTTTCAGTGCCTGCCAATGTGGCTGCAGGATTCCCTGGCCCTGGGTAGGATGGTGCTCTGCCTCCTCCCAGCCTGGCTGGATTCAGGTTGGATTTATTGTGTGTTTGATCTCCCCTGCAGCAGTGGTAATGTCTGTCAGTCCATCTGTACCAGCACAGGGACTTTCCCAGTCCCACCTGGCTGCCCAAAACCCCTCACCCTGCCCATGTGACAGAATGGGATGGGGGGGTCTACAACCTGACCAGCCCCAGGTTTTAGGGAGTCCTCCCTGAAAGGAGGCTTTTAATGTTTGAAAAATGATCTGCAGTGACTTGGTTGCCAAGCCCTGCCCACCAACCAGCCCTGGAGACGCTGCTGGGAGTGAGAGATTGGGGGTAAAACCACCAATTATGGCCTTGGCACGGATTTTAATGAACGGAATAGTTATGTCAGGGTTGTGAGAGAACAACTCCGGCCTCCAGACCCCCTGCCAGGAGCCACATGGATGACAGGCTGGCTGGGATGCCTGGGAGGCTGCAGGGACAGGTCACACACTGCTGCTTCCACAGAACAGGAGAGTGTTTTGTTCCTGCTGTGAATCCTTGTGTTCACTTCAACCTGCCATCCTCCGGCTCCTGGGCCAGGACAGCTGGTGCTCTGCAGCCTGAAAGGATTTCTCAGCAGGATTTGGGAGAAGCCTGGAGGAGGAGGACCTGAACTCCCCCAAATTCCAGCATCCTTGCTCTTTAACCCCATTTTTTCCAAGGGCAACCAACCAGGAATGGAAAACACTCCATGAGACAGGGCTGTCAAGCACCCTGTGAGATAACACACTTCCAAAAATATGGGGACACCAAATGAAGTTATTAAACTTCCCTGGAGCTGCAGTGACCTTCTGTAACTAAAGCACTGCTTGGTTCAGCTTATCCCCCTGGAAAATATAGATATAGGATGATTCTTTGCAACCTGACGAATCACTGAGGTTGGAAAAGACCTCCAGGATCATCAAGTCCGACCTTCCAAGTTGGCTGAAGCTGAAAAAAGCCAGCTTTGCCCACAGGGACACTCACTGTGGATCAATTCATGTGTAGCAACTTGCTTGGCTGTCCCTAGTCCTTGGACTGCTCCTGACTGTGAGGATGTGCTGAAGATGCTCTGTCCTTGCTTTGATATAGGATACAGCCCTTGCTTTGATTTTTAGGGAGAAGAAATGCAAGCACCCTTTGATATTTTCCAATTAATTCCTGATTTGCTCCATAAACACTCAACAACAACAACAACAACAACAACTCATCTAAGCTTTTCCCTGGCAAAGCCAAACACACACACATCCCTTTGAGATCACGGGCAGAACTGCTGGATCTATCTCAGGGATGCTGGGAAAAACACAACCAAATACCACTGTTCCTCTGCACTGAGCCATTCCCACATCCTGGTCTGGGTGGCAGTGTCCCCTGGAGACTGAGATGACACTGATTGAGTCTGGCTTTTTTTTGGGATATGAGCCCTGGCAAGAAGGCCCTCGACTCTGCCAGTGGCTGGTTCGTGCAAGCAGGAGGAGAATAAATCCCCTCCCAGTCATTCCCTGTGGGACAGCTCAGGGCATGGCAGGCAGAAGGAACTCAGCTCCGAAGCCTACAGCCAGCCAAGGTCCAAATGGGATCCTCAGGACACATCTCCCTCTCTCTGGAGCCCTCACAGGGAACCTTGAGGTCTGAGAGGGGAATCAGGACAGGCTGGATTGTGTATTCATGGATGTGACATTCAGTGCTGTGGAGGGAGATCCCAGGAACCAAGGGGGCAACACCATTCATTCATCCCCAGCTTCTCTGGGCAACCTGTGCCAGGGCCTCCCCACCCTCCCAGCCAGCAATTCCTTCCCAATATCCCATCTAACCCTGCCCTCTGGCAGTGGGAAGCCATTCCCTGTGTCCTGTCCCTCCATGCCTTGTCCCCAGTCCCTCTCCAGCTCTCCTGGAGCCCCTTTAGGCCCTGCAAGGGGCTCTCAGGTCTCCCTGGAGCCTTCTCTTCTCTGGGAAGATGAGCCAGGGACAGGAGCACTGCAATTCAGAGGGCAGCACCTGGGACAACAGACCAGGATCCAGGGAACACCACACTTGGAGCTGACCCGGGAGCTCAGGACACCGGCTGAGTGTCTAATACCTATTTCCTTATGTCTGCTACACCCTGGCAAAGGGAATCCAGGGCTCAGAGGCTTAGCAGAGGGAAGGAAAAATGCCACAAGGAGCAGGGATCAGCTGCCACAGGGATTAGCTGCTAAGCAGCCCTCTCAGGAAATGCAGTGTCTGGCTCTATTAACCTTTCCCTCTAATTAGGGCTCTGCAATGACATTGTTGCTTCCTAAAAAACAACAATAATGCTCTTTTTTTCAGAGGCTGCCTGAGATGTGCCAGTCCCTTCTGACCTGCAGAACACTCCTCCAGAAGCTGAACTCTGCTTCCTGAGGCTGATTATAACCAGATCCACTGCCTTGATTACCTTGCACTAACAAACAGCATTGTTCTTGGTATTTGTCATGCACTGACTTCCTCAGCAGTGGTGCAGCAGTGGGTAACTCCATGTCAACAATCCATTTCTCTGGATCTATATCCTGGATGCTTGTTCAGGGCTGGTTAAAGGGAGCAAAGGAAAGCATTGACAGCAGCCCTGGGTAACAAGAAGTGTCCAAGGCCAGGCTGGATGAGGTTTGGAGCAACCTGGGCTAGTGGAAGGTGTCCCTGCCCATGGCAGGGGGTGGGAATGAGATGAGCTTTAAAGGTCTTTTTCAACCCAAACTGTTTTGCACTATGAATTTCCACCACAGTTTTAGAGACAGAGAAGCCTCTCTGCAGGACAAACATCAAAGCAAACACTCACACCATGCCCAGGGAACATCGAGCCAAGGCCTGGCTCGTCAGCTCTTCCCAAGCACTCCCGTGTGCCCAGGAAATGAACAGCAGGATGTGGAAACACTGATGGTGTTATGGTCATTCTTAATTAAAAGAAAATTACAACCCCTCTCCCTTCCTCAGCTCGTTGCTGTAACATGTTGAAGATGGGCTGATCACCACCACGGCTGCATCCACAGCGGGACAAACCTCCCCAAATTTTGGTCTGTATTTTCCTGCCAAGGTCCTCTCACTATTTTTCCTGCACAATTCCTTAAAAACCCAGCTGTGTGTTGTGAAGGCACCCAGCAAACAGCCCGTTTTCCCCAGGCTGGACTTGAGTTTTTTTGGCAGAGGGATCAGGGCAGAGATTGGTACCTCAAAGCAGGGAAAAGCAGCCCAGCAAGAACCTGCTGTCACCTGCCTCACAAACCACTGCTCCACCTGAGCCTCCCTTCTCCTTCAGGCTCAGGGAATGCCAGAGGGCTCGAGTCCATCCAGAACAAAATGAGCTCCCTGGGGAACTGCTGTGAAACGCTCTTACTTATGCAGAACAAATGAGCACTGGGGGAACGACTTGTCAGGAAAGGTCAAGGAGCTCCAAACCACTTCCAGTCGGGTCAGTGGCAGGGAAAGGTTCGGGTCCTGCTGGGTTGGAACAGCACAAACCAGTGGTGCAATGTTTTTATTCCAAAAACCTGGGGGGCATTGCTGTAAAATGGTGAGGGAAGTCCCACCAGGAGAACCTGACAAGGTTTAGGCCTAGATTAGATCCCGTTTTTCTCCGTGGCGGATGGAAAAACACGGAAGCGAAGACTTAGCTTATGATCCCACGGGCCAAGACCCCTGTCCTGTACAGAATAAAGGTGCTGGGCACAAAACAAGACCCTCAGCCTGCAAGTGAAGCTGCTGGGGCACTGTCACATCCCGTTTTTTGGGGTACAGAGGTCAGGCCACCACTGCGTGTGAGGACCAAACACATCTTCTCCTCCACCTTCCTCCAGGCACTGTTTGTGCTCCTGGCACTGCCCAACCTCCAGGAAGGTGCAAATCCTGTGCTTCCTGCCTTCAAATCATGCTCCATCTGCCTCCAATCCACTTAGTGCCTCCCCACTCGGCCCACCCCTGGGTGGTTACTCCCACTTCAGCTCTTCCACCCCATTATTGCATTAAAAAGGTCTTTAAATCTGGTTACACTGTTGGGAGTTAAATTTAAACCTGATTATACCTGCACAAACAATGATTTTCCCCAGTCCCAGCCCAAACACAGGGGGGGAAGCAGGCTGAGAGCCCCATGGGGCAATTCCTCCTTCTGCAGTGGAGTGTTTGGACCATCCTTTTGTCCTGTCCTACAGCCTTTCATGACCATCTGGGGGTTGCAGGCAGGCACAGCCATAAACAGGCTTGACAGCTCGCCAGCATCTTGACTTTGCCGTGACATTTAATTGCCTAGAAATGCAAATTTGATTGGATTCTCCAGCTCTGAGCCTTATTCACTGAGGGAAAAAGGCACAGGATTACACCCCATTGCTGTGACCGGCTGGATGGGGACCAGGAAGGCTGGGAGAGCTGGGGGTGTTCAGCCTGGAGGAGGGAAGGCTCCAGAGATCTTAGAGCACCTTCCAGTGCCTAAAGGGGCTCCAAGAAATGGAGAAGGACTGTGGACAAGGGCCTGGAGTGACAGGACAACAGGGAGTAGATGTAAGCTGAAGGAGGATGGAGTTAGATGGGATAGTGGGAAGGAATTGCTGGCTGGGAGGGTGGGCAGGCCCTGGCACAGGTTGCCCAGAGAAGCTGTGGCTGCCCCTGGATCCCTGGAAGTGTCCAAGGCCAGGTTGGATGGGGCTTGGAGCAACCTGGGCTGGTGGAAGGTGTCCCTGCCCATGGCAGGGGGTGGAACTGGATGGGCTTTACAGATCCCTTCCAACTCAAACCATTCCATGATTCTATCAAGTCCCATCACAAAGGGAAGCTCAGTGAAACCACCTTCCTCCTGAGATGTCATCCAGGAGGTTTGGGATCCAAGCCCTGCTCTACTCTAGTGCCCAGTGTGATCCTGGGGTCAAGTCCAGCGCTCCCAGTGCAGCCCAGAAAGCTCTGGGGCAGTGGGACTGGTGGGTACTCCATCTAGGGAGGCCTCAGGTGCTTCATACAAAGGTAAATCCCACCTTCCAACCAGCAGGAGCAGGGAGCTGGCCCCAGGAATGTCACACAGCAGCAGCATCCCTGTGCTGTCACCCCTGTGCAGTGTCTCCCTGTCCACCCAATCCATGCCTCTCCCAGATCCCAGCCCGGAGCCTGAGCAGCAGCTTCTCATTTCACAGCCCTCTGCCTCCCTGGCTGCTGCCCAAAACCAGGAATTTACAGAATTTACTCATGGATTTAGCTGAAAGGGGTTTTTAAAAGCACAGATGGAAGATGGCATCTCATTCCCATCGGCCGTGGACACACAGGCCTTCCCTCGGACAGGAGGGAGAACATTATCTCCCCTCAGCAAACACCCATCTCCTGGCATTTCCTAAGGAATCCTTGAGGCTGCAGCCTCCAAGGACGGGCTGCTGTACCCCAATATTTGCCTGCCTTTCCCAATGGAACAGGCTCCAACAAAAGGTATCTCCTCTCCCACCCCAATCTCACCTCGGGCACATCTGAAGTCCTCCACAATGACAAGACTTTGGGTGGTTTTGCTGTGCATGTTCCCTCTGGCTGTTGCTCTTAACCATGTGTCCCTGCAAAAAGCAGGCTGGGGATGTGAGGTAAAACAGCACCAGCGTGGAAGGGGCTGGAGTGGGTGACCTTTAAGGGTCCCTTCCAACCCAAACCGTTCCATGATGGTCATTTCCATCACTGTCTCAAATCTAAACTCTCTCAGGCTTGGGCCATCTTTCCCAATCTGACACTCCCTGATGGGATACTGGCCAATCCCAGTTGAAGAAGGAGGTATTTGGGGTCATTAGCACTTATTCAGGTCGCTGCCCATGTGTCCAAATGCCCAATCCCAAAGTCAGCTCTGGGAGAAGAGTAAATTTAACCCCTTCTCCAGTGCTGTGATTTAAGTATCCTACTTCCTGCTGCACCCATGGAAACACAAAGCCTCCAACAGCCCTTTAAAGGCTTGAAGACCATCACAGTCCCATTTCCAGCCTCCTCTCCTCCCCATGCATGCCCAGCTTTCCCTGTGCTCACTCCAGTGGCTCTCCCTGTTTGTGACCACCACAATTTGCAGGTGCCTCCCCACATCATCATCATCATCATCCTCCAGCTGAGGCTGTGCTGCCATGACTCTCCCTGACGTGCAGGACAGCTCACAGCACCTTTTTGGGGTGTTTTTGGGGCTCCCTCTGAGCCCTTCTCACGCTGGACCCGACCAAATAAATCCTTGCTCACCGTCATCTCCTCAGGCAAACACATCACCACCCATCTGACCTGGGAGTGAGTACACAACCAACCCCTCCCTCTGCTCCTCTGACATATTTTTAAGAGGATGTGGCTTCTCTTAAAACATTCCCTTTGTTGTTTTTTTTCACTAAACATCGCTCCTGGCTGGTGCTTTAAAGCTCCCGTTTGCCGGCGAGCGCCTGACGAGCACAAAAAGCGACACGTTGAAACCTCCCGAGATGTTCTGTGTAACAAGGACGCCCAGAGCCATCAGCAAAACACACTTCAGGGACCTGAACAAACTCCAGCAAGCTGTCCCGAGCTCTCCTTCACGTCTCTGGGAAAAACAGCAGCGAGTTCCAGCTCAGGCAGTGCCACTGCTGGGAGATCTCTGGCAGGCAAAGCTTCACCAGCGACTCGAACGTCAGCAAATTATCCCTAATTTTATGCTTTGTGCTTTGGGTAAGATTGCTGGAATCACACAGCAGCAGCAGGAGGAGGAGGAGGGAAGCAAAATCAAAGTGCAGATGGATCACCTGGTTCTTTCTGCTTCATTCTCTCCCACTCCAACAGGATGGGAAGCTGCTCTCTGGATACCTCCACTTTCAGCCATGAGCTTCTGGAAGATTCCAGCTAGCCCAGGGAGACAATGAACTCTTGGCAGTAGAGCTGACAGGACAAGGGGAGGTAGATTTAAGCTGAAGAAGGATAGATTTAGGTGGGATATTGAGAAGAAATTCCTCCCTGTGAGGGTGGGCAGGCCCTGGCACAGGTTGCCCACAGAAGCTGTGGCTGCCCCTGGATCCCTGGAAGTGTCCAAGGCCAGGTTGGACAGGGCTTGGAGCAACCTGGGCTGGTGGAAAGTGTCCCTGCCCATGGCAGGGGGTGGAACTAGAAGAGCTTTAAGGTCCCTTCCAACCCAAACCAATCTGGGATTTTGTCTCCTTCAATTTTTGCTGCTGTTCCTGGGCACAAGGCTGGACTTGAGCTCTCAGAGGTCCTTCCTAACCTGAATTTTTCCATGACCAATAATGTAATTTTCCATGTAATACTAAAAAAAGAGCTTTTTGCCTGCCATGAACACCTTTACCTGAGCAGAGATGCTCCCACCTTGTCACCCCCCTGGAATTTCACCAGTTTTCACCATTCCCAAAACCCCTGAGCTCCACAGTCCTTCCCCCTCCTGTGAGATTTCTCTGCATCAGCGACCAAGGGGCAGGTCCAAGGACCAGGATTTCACATTTCCCTTCAAGCACTGCTGTAGAACCACTCCCCATCACCATGGATACTGGAGCACTGGGAAGGCAACGCTCACCACAGCAGTGCAGAGATGCTTGGCTGGATCCTGCCAGGAAAATGCACCATGAGGAAGCTCAGAGCTCACCTCAAGTGCAGGGAAAATGAAGTATTTCAGCCTTTCTCCTCGGTTAACTCCTTCCTCCAGGCACTGGAGTCTGAGCCTTCACATCTGCACGCACGCTTCCCAAGCTGGAAAGGGCTGGATTTGGGATTACTTCCCAAAATGTGATAGCAACCAGACTGTATTTGGTGCTGCAAATACTCCCCCAAAAAAACATCCTGGATTTCAGAGAGCTCCAAAACATGGAGGGAACAGGATTTATGGGGAATCAAGATTTCCAAGGAAAATAAAACACAGGGAAGAGGCACTAAGTGATAAAAGCACTGAAGGCAGCAGGAGACCAGGAAGGGTGGAGAGAGGGGAGGATGGAAGTCCTTACAGGGCAGAGAAACTGCACTGGGATGGATTAGGAGAAGGCTGTAGATCCATTAATAAAAAAAGGAGGAAGAATAAATCAATAATCCTGGGAAGAGCTGAGATAATGACTGCCTTTAAAAAAATTAATCTTTAATAAGAAAGGACATCTGGCTAATTAGGAAGTAATGAAGAACTTGTCAGTGTATGTACAGAGAGCAGGGAGGTGAGGGGGTTCCACAACCCCCAACTGCAGGATATCCGGATCACTGGAGCTGAGCAATCCATCCTGGTGCCACGAGGGAAGCGGTTAATGGACCCACTGAATCATTCATGATCATTTATGAAGAAGTGAAGAATTCAGGAAATACCAGGGGATAAGAGAGGGGGGGATAATTCACATTTACTTGAGTAATAGGTTTTGGGGTTGTATTTTTTTTTCAGAGGAAAGAAAAAGCTTCCAAGACCTTAAAGAAAAACCAGGCTAAGGAGAAAAAGGAGCCACAAACAGGGTAAACATCTCTAAAAGTCTCTAGGGAATAATCTTGTCTCAGTGTGGGGAGGATACACCTGGATGTTGGAAGATGTCTCTGCCCATGGCACGGAATTAGATGAGCTTTAAGGTCCCTTCCAACCCAAACCATTCCGGGATTCCACGATTCTGTGGGTGCTTTTGTAACATTTGCAAGCTCAGCTCCAAACCCAGCACTAAGGTGGCCACAGCACTGGTCCACAGCACCTCAGGAGCTCAGTATTCCAGTCTCCACCTCTGCTGCAACACCAAAAAAAACCATGAAAGAGAAGGGGAGAGGATATCCTGGGTGCAGAAAGCAAACACAGTGCTGGAAGCAGCTTGTTGGACCATCGAGTCCAACTGTTCCCCCAGCACTGCCAAGGCCACCACTGCCCCATTGTGTCCCCAAGTGCCACATCCACAGGGCTTTTAAACCCCTCCAGGGATGGGGACTCCACCACTGCCCTGTGCCAATGTCTGACAACCCCTCTGGTGAAGAAAATTTTCCCTCATATCCAGACTAAACCTTCTCCTGGCGCAACTTGAGGCCGTTTCCTCCTGTCCCATCTGTGGGATGCCCACAGAGCAGGATGAACAACAGACCTACTCCAGTGTGATTAGCCCAGTGCTCTGCTTGAGCTCATTAGCCCTGACTCTTAATTAGCTCCCAGGCAGTCAGCTTGAGTGTCCCTGTGTGCCACAACCCCTGGGATGCACAATCCACATGCACAGGACCAGCCTGGCTTGTCCCATGCTCCCCTTCACCTCCAGCCTCTGTGAAGATGCTGTGGTTGGAATAAAGGAATAAAAGACAAAGGTTCTGCACACAAATGCCCCAGAAAACCAGGGGGTTTTAATATAACTCTAAAATGTGGAGTTTGAGCTTTTTGCAGTGGCACATCGCAAGGCGAGGAGTGAGTTCGGAAGTGCCAGGGCCTGTTCCTTTCCCTTGAAGAATTTTTTCCCTATTTAAATCTGTTTCTATTTAAACTTACAACCAGTTTTGAATACAGAAGGGAAAAGTAGTTCATTAAGCAAAGCTTGCCCAGGCCTGTCCTTCCCTTCCTCCTCTCACACCCAGGGAAGGGGCTCAAAAGGCTCCCCAAACACTCCCTGCACGTGCAGCGGAACCAGGAGCAAACAGCTCCGTGGGTTCCAAGCTGTCCCAGGCACTGCCAATGTGGAAAGCCACTGAGGAGGGACCTGTGTGTCATGGGATAAGCCTTTAAGAGGCCAGGGATCCAGGGGCAGCCACAGCTTCTCTGCCCAACCTGTGCCAGGGCCTGCCCACCCTCACAGCCAACAATTCCTTCCCAATATCCCATCTCTCCCTGCCCTCTGGCACTGGGAAGCCATTCCCTGTGTCCTGTCCCTCCATCTCTTGTCCGAAGTCCCTCTCCAGCTCTCCTGGAGCCCCTTTTGGCCCTGCAAGGGACTCTCAGGTCTCTCTGGAGCCTTCTCTTCTCCAGGTGAACCCCCCCAGCTCTCCCAGCCTGTCCCCAGAGCAGAGGGGCTCCAGCCCTCAGAGCATCTCCATGTCCCATCTCGGGCCAGGGATGGTACAGCTATTTAATTACAGACTGTATTATCTTCCACTCTGAGCACAGGCATTAAAAATAATCATCCAAATACGAGCTCTGCCTCAGAATCAATAGTTATTTTTTGCTGCAGAGCTGTGCAGCCACCCAGACTACCTGAGTTGAAAATATCCTCTGCAACGAAGGGGTAGATTGATTTATTTATGCACATGCAAAATGGTGAAGGCAGCAAGTTGTTACATAAACTGTTACATAAATTACCTACCGACTGCACAGAAATGTTCAGATTCCACCAACCTCATGCTGAAGGATTCAATCACTCCAAGTCATCACACTTATTCCTGACACCCAGGACAAATGAAGGAGGAAGAGAAGGTGGCCTTAAATTACATACTGGACACACATTTGGGACACTGCTGGCATTCACAGCTCTCTTGGCTTCTTCAAGCCATAACTGTAAATCAATTTGGGGACCCCCCCCAAACCAAGCAAACTGTTTAAACCAAACGACTGCAATAGAATACATATTGATTTTATAGGCATTTTACTGGGGTTAAAAGCTTTTCCCAGAGATGGTTATTAGGCAAACAACTCTGCTCCAGATCCCTGCAAAGCACAGTTAGGAACAGGTCATATGTTACAGCAGAGTGGAAAGCAGTTTAAATCAGCACAGCCCCCCTGAACTCCCCACTGCAGCACAGGCTCTTGCCAGGTGATGATGCTGGTCCTTTAAACTTCATGATATTTAATTTAAATCAACTGTATTTTGGGTCACGTACAAGTAAAGGGGGTGTTTTTTTGGGTTCAGGAACCCTGCTGTGACGTAACCCCCCCCCCGCCTTCTAGAATGGCTGCCTAAATACAAACCCCACTGGGTAGGCTTTTGATTTAAATTACACTTATTTTACTGTTTGTAACACACAAGGTGGTGAAAACCAGATCCACTGGAAGGGAACTGATCCATGACCTACCTGACAGTAACTCTGAATAAATCATAGAATCATAGGTTTGGGTTGGAAGGGAACTGAAAACTCATCTTGTTCCACCCCCCTGCCACGGGCAGGGACACCTTCCACTAGCCCAGGTTGCTCCAACCTGGCCTTGGACACTTCCAGGGATCCAGGAGCAGCCACAGCTTCTTTGTTCCAATGCCTCACCAACCCCACAACAAAGAATTTCTTCCTTGTATCTGTTGAATCAACCCTCTTTTTATTCAAAACCATCACCCCTCATCCTATCACAAGGCCTCCGGGTGGCCACTGCCTGCTTTGTAAAGCCCAAACCTCTTGGACCCGAACACGATTTGTGACAACTGCAACAATTCACAGCTCTGCCAAAGCCAAAGCCCTGGCATATGGGCAGGAAGGGTTTTTATCCCACCCCACACAGCCTGTGCAGCCGTGACATCAATCATCCCTCCGACCTTCCTTTCGCTGCGTCGCGAGATGAACGGAGGCGCCAAACGCCGGGCGCGCCAGGTCCTGCCAAAGGGTGATCCGTGCTAATTGCCACCACTCACCTCGTGTGATGTCACTGTCCTTGCCTCTGCTGAGTTGCAGATGATCCCAGGGACTGACACAGCACCATGAAAAGCATCCCACGTGTCCCCCTTGGCTGAAGAAACATCACATCGCTGCGGGAGGTGTCCCCTCACACACAGCTCCTGGGCGATTGAGGCCACCCTCCATTAAACCAGGTTGCTCCAAGCCCCATCCTGGAACAAACTGAGCAAAATATCTTTGCCTCTGAACCCTCCCCAGATGCTGAGGCACTACAAGATGGGGGAGGAGAACGTTGAGAGCATGAGGTGGGATCCTACCTCCTTTCCCCTCTCCTCCTCCTCCTCTCACCTTTCCACCCTGCAACAGACACATTCCTCCAAGCTTCATAAACGATGAGACATCCCAGAGAATCACAGAATCGGAGGTTGGAAAAGACTTTCAAGACCATTGAGTCCAATCTGTGCCCGATGCCCACCTTGTCCCTCAGCCCAGAGCACTGAGTGCCACCTCCAGTCTTTCCTTGGACACCTCCAGGGATGGGGACTCCACTGCCCTGCACAGCCCCTTTCCAATGCCTGATCACCCTTTCCATGAAGAAATTCTTCCTGAATTTTCCAACCTGAACCTCCCCTGACGCAGTTTTAGGCCATTCCCTCTTGTTCTGTCACTTCTTACCATGGAGAAGATCCCGACACCCAAATTGCTACGACCTCCTCTCAGGGAGTTGTAGAGAGCAAGAAGGTCCCCCCTCATCCCCCTTTTCTCCAGGTAGGAACAGATCAGTGTGCTGGCCTTCCTCGTGGCTCATCCAGGAATCCCATCTCAGGCCAAGCAGGCACATCAGGCACAAGCAAACAGCAGGCCATGGCAACACGAGCCAGAAACCCGCTGCAACAGGCAGCTGGTCAGCTGGCAACCTGGCAGAGGTGTGGGCAAGTCACCTGCCAGCCAGAAATGGAGGAAAGATCCTCCTTGGAGCTGCCTGGAGCGTGTCCTTCCCCATCTGACAGCCCGGCACCATGGTGGGAAATCAATGGAGAGCCCCAGTCACAGATGGATCGACTGCTCGGTCACCTGGTCACAGCTCCAGAAGGACAGCAGGATTCCCACAGCCAATACCATCAAATAACCCCCTTGCCCCTCGCTCTGGGCTGTCATCTGTCCTTAGCAGAGCAGGGGGATGGAGCAGTGCCCACCCCTCCTCCTCCTCCTCCTGCCAGAGGGCAAAAATCTGACACAGCACAATATCACAACTCTTCGGTGTTGGCTAAAAAAAAAAATAAAAATAATAATTAAAAAAAATCCTATATCCCCAAATTTTTAAGTGCTGCGCTCCGGGGGAGGTGAGAAACAATCTCCTGGGTGAGAAGCTCTGTCTACGCACCCGCTGTGATTCACCAGGCTGTGGGCTCAGCGAACGCCCTTTCGGGGCCTCGTTTCCCGGGAACTCGGCGTCAGGATGGGAGAGGTGTTGGTGCAGGATGGATACCGGAGCTTGTGTGGGCTTCATGTGACAGCGTGACACAAAACCACCGCTGCTGCTGCTGCTGCTCCTCCTAGGAAGGAGCCTCACAAAGAGCTGGCTGGGGATTAAAAACGGCAGGAGAAAGAGGGAGTCGGCGGAACTACAAAGGAACACCGAGGAAATGCGTGTCGGGACAATCAGAGGAACTCTGACTGCTCCCTCAGACAGCAGGGCTAAGGCTTCAGTGGGTTTGCCATGAAAGTCAAAGCTTGTTTTACACTTCTGCCTTGCACCCTGCCAAAGAAAGAGCGCTGTGTTCCCAGGAAACAGCGGCATCTGTCACGGAGCCAAGGGACGACGCCGTTAATCCGACCCTGCTCGCACACGGAGGGCTCTCACCAATTTACCATCCCAGACATCCCCAAACCCCTGAAAGCATTTAAGTCGCGCCCTGAAATCTCTGTGACTTCAATATGAAGGCTGGGCAAGTATGGCAGTGCTTTCCCAGCGAGGCTGATGCTCTCATTATGTCCCTGATGGGATTTCACCCAGCCCTGACACCTCCGCCCTGTTGGAAGTGCCCGGAGCATCTCCACGTGCTCCCTTAGGAATTCACATCACGCCACGAGGGGGTTGCTGGGCTGGAGGAAGGGAGCTGTGCTAGACACACATTCCCAAGAGGCAGCTTTGCACCAGCCAGGGCAGCTGGAGGCAGGGAGAGGCTGGAGAGGGAGGTTGTGCAATTATTTGCTCAGGAGAACGAGGCAAAGCCTTGGCGGGGAGAACTGATCTCCAGCCCACCCCACCCCCCTTCCTTTTCCAGCATCCTTAGGGAAGTGTTGCCACAGCTCCCTCCCTCAGTGAAGTAAAAACAGCCAGGACTGCACCTGCCAGCATCCTCCCACTCCTCCCCTGCTCCAGGCTGGATCACTGGCTGTTTTGGGTAACACAGCTCAGCCCTGCCAGAAAGGGGAGGAAGGGAACAGAGGCTCTGACCCCAGAGCAATATGTCTTCATCTGGAAATCAATAATGTGCCTTGTTAGAAATAATCCATTTCCAAGCTTGACACAACCCCCTCCCTTCTCTCAGCTTTACATCCTCCAACAGAGAGACCACAGGGCAGAATCAGAGAAACCTTTTTGGGAAGGGATGGCACACTGGAGTCAAACCTCTACAGATAGAAAGGTCCTTCCCAAGCAGAAATCCCTCTGGCACAGCAAAGCCTCCAGCTCACAAAGGATCAGAGACCCTGGCCAGTCAGTGCACCAAGTGCTGAGCCAGGAATCCCAGAATCCCAGAATGGTTTGGGTGGGAAGGGACCTTCAAAACAGTTTTGTTCCACCCCCTAGCCCTTCCACACTTCCACTAGCCCAGGTTGCTCCAAGCCCCATCCAACCTGGCCTGGAACACTTCCAGGGATGGGGCAGGAACAGCAGTTCCTTCCATTGCCTACAGCCTGCAAAGGTCAAGAGGTAAAAAGCAGGGAGAAGAAAAATGGTGGCGTTAACAGAATCAGGGAATTAACACATCTGGAATCAAGGGGCACTGGTTGTCCAGGAAAACAGAGGGACTTCACCGGGGAAAACCTCAAGATGCTGCAGGTGGAAAGCAGAGGAGTGATGCTATGGATGCATTCTGCACCCTGGAGCATGAAGTAAAGCCGTAAAAGAACATTAATTCACACAACAGAACAATCCTGCTGCAGGGCACCATGACAAGAGAAGGGAACCGACTGTGCAAATCCACAAGGGCCAGCCAGGAGCAAGGGAAAAAGGATGGAATTAAATGGAAGGGTCCAACGCCCAAAAAGGAAAAAAAAAAGGAACCCCTGGTTGAAAGATGCTCTCAGGGTTTGTGCAAACAGTTTAAGCGACATTTCCCAGGTGTTGAGGCTTTACACCCCCTCTCCAGGCTGGAAGCAGCAGCCCCAGGCTGGGATCTGCACACGAGGCATTGATCTGAAGCTGCAAAGCTGATCTTCCACTCCAGTGGCTCAGTGCTGCTGCATCTGCTTCCACGGAGCCGTGTTCCCCCACCCCAGCTGTGGATCCGACCTCCTCCTCCTCCTCTTGGGAAAGGCAACTGTGGCTCCAGCCCACGGCACTCCAGGCATTCTCCATGCAGGCCTTATTAACAGCCAATTCCCATCCTTTTTTTTTTTCCTTTCCCCAAAATCCATCAACTCATATTAGGTTAGTAAAGAGGAAAGGGTAATTAACGCTGATGGGAAATCCCTCGACCCCTACATTGCTCCCAGAGCAATTTCTGCTGCTACAAACTGAGTGTGCCCCTATTAACACCCCCGTGTTTCTGCAACCCAGGGAATTTAATGGCTAATTAAATGCAAAAACGTGACCCAAAACCTAATCCATGCTGTGCCCACCGTGTTTGAGGTTGGCATCGCCCCTCACAGTCAGGGACCTCTCTCCCTCGTGCTGGCTCAAGAAAATTTCAACATTAATTTGATCTTGTTCTTTTCTACCTTATCAGGAAAAGCCAAACCTCTGCTGAGCTTTTCCAGCCAGGCTGTTCCCAAAGCTGCATCCAGCTCTGAAGGCAAAACAGGAGTCAGTTCAGACCACACACAAAATTTGCCTTGGACAGGAAAGCTGAAATCTTTGACCTGCTGTTCTCAGCCCTGGTGTCCTTTCTGCATTAATCAGGGAGGTGCCACTGGTACAGGGGGAGAGTTTCTATATATTTCTATCTATATGTCCCCCTGTTTTATTAAAGAGTTTAATTCCTTTCTAGGACCACCTGGCAGGACCCTCATTCACCCCAGACACCCCTCAGTGGTGGTCCCAGCCCACCCAACCACCCTGCTCTTTCCACTTCCAACTTGGATGGTCCACGGGGGTTTGAAAAACTCACCCTGAGAGCTTTACCCCTCCCAGGAATCCCACACCAGCCTCTGCCTCTCCTTCTAGGACATCACCTGAGCCAAGGTCACCAGAGATTTATACCACCAGCTCTCTCTGGCTTATGAGCTTGCTCTAAATAGCTATTTATCCAGTTCATCCCTGTAGGACTATCTGAATGGGCAGGGAATGAACTGGCTTATTTGTAAGCCAATTTAACAGGTAAAACACATCCCAGGGCCCTGTGGAAAAAAAAAAAAGCCTCATTCCAGGAACAAAGCAGGGAACAAGGCTGACAAAAGAGCAGCTTTGAGAGTTGGGGAGTTTTTCTTTAATTATCCTCTCATAACAGCTGGGAAGAGCAATGCAATTCCAAAGCACTTCGAATTAAATGAGCCCGTGTGCGAATCACAGAGGCTCACCAAGGGCTGATGAAAGTTCCTTGAAACAACTTCAGGAAAGAGAACAAAAGATATTTGGCTTGAATATCCAGAAAGCACACCACAAGACTCCCAAACAAGATTTCGGGGTTATACGTGAACAGGCTGTGGTGGGTGGAGAAAAGAAGAGAGATTTAAATTAAATATTGGGAAGGAATTCCCAGTTGTGAGGGTGGGCAGGCCCTGGCACAGGTTGCCCAGAGAAGCTGTGGCTGCCCCTGAATCCCTGGAAGTGTCCAAGGCCAGGCTGGAGCAACCTGGAATAGTGGAAGGTGTCCCTGCCCATGGCAGAGGATGGCACTGGATGGTCTTTAAGGATCCCTTCCAACCCAAACCAGTCTGGGATTCTCTGACTCAGTAAGTGACACCAGGCAGATTTTCCCCTCTGAAAGCCTTGGAATTACTTGGAAGAGCAGGAATAAGCAATGCAGAGCAGCCCCAAAGCCTCCTGAGATCGTGCTCCCAAAAAAGATTCATCCTCCACCACTGTGAGCTCTCTGAGTGCATCCTGTGAAACCTGGTAAATGAGCAGCAAAGCCTTTTCCTCACCCTCAAGTCATTTACTTAACACCAGCTGCAGTGTTTGCCCTGATTGTTAATTCTGTTTTTTCAGGCCAGGGATGTGGTGAGAGGGGGAATCTCTGGCTGACACACCTGCTGAAAATTCCACAAAAGAGACACAAGAATTAATCAATCCCTGGGCTGATTTTTTTACTCGTTTCAGCTGTGGTGCTCCTGACCTGCACCCCAGTAAATGCAGTGAGAAATGTGGAGCCAGTGGGATCCTTCATTCATAAAGTGGCCAATAAAAGATAAAAAAAAAAAAAAAAAAGATGTGGAGTGATTGAAAAAGGGTTGACATTTACAGAGTGCAGGAACCTTCTGGATGAAGGTGGACCCAACCAAAGATCAATCTCCATGCTGAGATGCTTTGAAGCCTTTGGAGAGCCTGAGGCAAATGGTGCAAAACAGCATCATCCTGTCTGGTCCGTGTATTTTTGGACTTAGAACCACAGAATGTTTGGGTTGGAAGGGACCTTAAAGACCAGATTTTTCCAAACCCCTGCCATGGGCAGGGACACCTTCCACTAGCCCAGGTTGCTCCAAGCCCCGTCCAACCTGGCCTTGAACACTTCCAGGGATCCAGGGGCAGCCACAGCTTCTCTGGGCAACCTGTGCCAGGGCCTGCCCACCCTCCCAGGGAGGAATTTCTTCCTCATATCTCCTCTAAGCTTCCCACTGGGATGGATGAAGCTGCAGTGATTTACACCCGCTCCGAGATGGCTCTGGGCCCATTTCCATCTGCAAATAACTCACAGGACATTTCCTGGCATCAGCTGCTTCACAGGCTCCAAGAACACCTCGCAGAACTTGCTGTACCACATTACCTTTGATTAGGAGGACATCTGATTTTGCTCCTTCCTCCATTAGCTGTAGTAAGTGCAGAGGAAAGAGCCACCTGGCAGAAAGCTGTTTTTCTAAATAAATTAATACAAGGTGGCAGCCTCACCTCCAGATCCTGGGCAAACACAAGCTGGTGTGAATCACAGAATCATTCAGGCTGGAAAAGGCCTTTAAATCATGGAGTCCAACTGCCAAGGCCACCACTGACCCGTGTCCCCGAGTGCCACATCCACACGGTTTTGAAATCCCTCCAGGAATGGCGACTCCACCGCTGCCCTGGGCAGCTGTGCCAGGCCTGGGCAACCCTTTGGGTGAAGAAATTTTTCCTGATATCCAACCTGAACCTCTCCTGGCACAACTTGAGCCCATTTCCTCTTGTCCTGGCTGTTGTTACCTGGGAGAAGAGACCAATCCAAGCCAGCTCCCCCCTCCTGTCAGGGATTGCAGAGCCAGAAGGTCCCCCCTGAGCCTCCTTTTCTCCAGGCTGAGCCCCCCCAGCTCCCTCAGCTGCTCCTGCTGCTCCAGACCCTGACATTTCCCTGCTTTTCCCAACTTCAAAGCATCTCAGCAGCAGGTGATGGAGCAAAGGCAGTGGGATTTGGGAAGGCCCTCACACCAAAGCTTGGGAAAGAGCATTGCTTGACAGGGGGAAACATTAAGGATTCTCCTGGGTTCTGTTTCAGCAGCAAATATTTCACTTTGCAAATGCAAACAGATCTTGGCCATGCAGCAACTCCCTGGATACTTCCCCAAGCGCTGTGGGCTCCAGGAATTCCCACGGATCCGACAGCAGCACATTCCTGGTGCCTCGGGAAAGCGACTCCCCACAGAAGCTCCTCTGGCACCAAACACAGGGGCCTGGCCAAGTGAGCTGATGAAAAACCCTGCCTGCTCACCCCTCACTTGGCTCCTGTGCCCGCTGCTCCCTGGGCACAGAGAGGCACTGGCAGGGTTTTCCACCCCTAGATGTGCAAAACTGCTGGAATAAAGTCCTGCTGTGCACAGGGTTTTTGATATTTAATAGGGCCTGCCCTGCATCCCTCATCCCATCTGTGCTAGGGACAGCCTGGAGGGGAGCTGAGGTCTAGATGAGACCTAATTAATCTCTGATTACTGACCACCATTACTGATTCCACACAGCTCATTCCACACAGGGTGGGATGCCAATTCCCAGGGCTGGGCTCTCCTGCAATCTGCAGAGATGCTGCATGGGGTTGCAATCTGAGGACAGTTTGTGTCTTTGGACTGGGCAGTCCCTTCCCAGGCAGTTAAATCCCATGGAAAATTATAATGGAGAGCACTGTTGACCTTCCCTTGAAGTCCAGACCTGTTTCTGCTTTGCCACAAGGGGAACTGGACAGGCCTGACCTGCTTCTCAAGGCAGATCCCAACCCAGAGCCTTGGTGTAGAATCATGGAATTGTTTAGACTGGAAAAGATCTCTAAGTCCAACTGCTCCCCAGCACTGCCAAGGCCACCACTGACCCATGTCCCCAAGTGCCACATCCACAGGGCTTTTAAACCCCTCCAGGGCTGGGGATTCCACCACACTCCTTTACAGGACTTGTGCTCTAAACCCTTCCCCAGCTTCCTTGCCCTTCCCTGGATGCACAAGGCGAAAGGAATGTCAATGGGATGGTAGTGGAGAGAAGAGGCAACGCCCCCATGAGCTCCTGGGAAGAATCCCACGATCCCAACCCAAAGGAGAGGGGAGCTTTCTGCTCCACTGCCCCAAAAGGGAGCAGAAACTCTTCACCGTGGAACCACTGACTTCTTCAGCTTTTTTTTTCCCCACAAGGTAGATCCAGGTTCAAAGACAAAAGGAGCTTCTGGCAGGCATGACCCACCCCAGGGAGGGTGTCCAGCCATGGGGTGAGCAGTGTCAGGGGCTCTGCAGGGCACAGCCAGATACACCAGTGACGGGCAACAGTGGGATACCCTACGAGAGAGGGGCAGGAATAACTGCTCCACATCACTGCCTCTCCATTGCCCAACCCCAAAAATCTTTCAAACCTGCTTAAAACCTGCCACCAGAATCCACAAACTTCTGGCAATCCTTTTCCACGTGAACCAACAAGGGTAAAATGTTGTTGAGACAGAGCCCGATCGACTGACGGGTGGGATTTCGGGGCTGTCAGAGATGGGAGAGACTCTGGAGATCCCTTCCAGGCCCTGTGAATTTGAACACACACACCCCCACCCATCCGTGTATCCTTCCATCCATCTCTAAAAACACATCACCAAGCTGCTGAGCCTGCACTCACCACACACTTCCCAGCAAAAGCAAGAGGGACTCGGATGTGCAAAGAATAAATGATTCAGCTCCATCTTGTGCTTCTGCTCCTGATATGCCAAAAGCAGCACTCCAGCTTGCCAGGATAAAACCCAGACAGCTGCAATATCTGCGCAAAACTGGGACAATTCAGATTAAAAACCCATTTTCCTCCACGTTCCTCTGGATATTTACCCCTCTCCCGACAACCCTCCTGAAAGGGAGATAGGAAGAGAGAGAGGATTTCTCACAGTCTGTGTCCATCTCCCTGAATTACAACAGATTATTCTGAAAGGCTCATCTGTGAGAGCCACACAAGTGAAAATTGGGGCAGTTCCCGTGAAAAGCCCTTTGCTCTCCAGATCCCAAAGCCGAGCATGCTGCACTTAACACGGATTGCCCCAGGCTTGGCAATCACCTACTGGGGCGTGAACGCTGCTGCTTTCAAGAACAACAGCTCGTGGAGGCACTCCCGGGTCATCACAGGCTGCAGTGAGAATCACAAACCCCTCCTTGGGTCAGAAATGAGCAGCACAGATGGATCCCAAAGCGGGGTTTCACACGGAGAGGTGTTGGAACGGCAGGAGAGAATTCTGGAGCTGGGTGTTAACTAAAGGAGGGTTGGTTTGGACTGGAGATTAGGAAGGAATTGTTGGCTGGGAGGGTGGGCAGGCCCTGGCACAGGTTGCCCAGAGAAGCTGTGGCTGCCCCTGGATCCCTGGAAGTGTCCAAGGACAGGTTGGATGGGGCTTGGAGCAACCTGGGCTAGTGGAAGGTGTCCCTGCCCATGGCAGGGGGTGGAATGAGATGGGCTTTAAGGTCTCTTCCAACCCAAACCATTCCATGATTTGTTCAGCCTGTCCTTTCCTAGGAGCTGGAGGCAATCATTACACTGCTCATCAGGGAGAAAAGATCAGGCAAAAAGGGACAGACACCCTTTCAGCAAAAAAAAAACAACACCCAGAAACTTGTCCATGAGTTTCACCTGCTCAAATCTGCAGGTGTTTTGGTTCCTTAACGCCCAGTCCCAACCAGGATAAAGCTTGAAGCTCAACAGCGTTGATTTTATAGTTTGGATAACAAAAATCAAGGCCAACAGCCTCTTCCCTTGATTTTGTTAAGATGGCACCTCAGGGAGCAATGTGAGCTCTGGCCCTGAAATCACTCCTTCAATTATACCACAACACCGTATTTGACACAAGAGACTCTTTTCCCTCCCCACCAAGCACAAACCAGGGAAGAGACACAGACCCCTGCAGAAACACAGCTCACTCGAGGCAGGTGAGACCTCACTTTGCAATTTCCAAAAATCTGAAATCAACTGCATGAAAATGATTATCTGAAATAACGCTACAGCTCCACATCTGTTACCTACACCAAGGCAATACTGAGTGGCTACAGCTCTCCCCTGGGAAAAGGTATTTTGAAGGAAAGGCCGAGCCTTCAGGGAGGGATAAACCATCCTAATCAAGAACAGAAGGACTGAAATATTTGAGTGCTTGCAGATGAAGTTGTGCAGATGCTCACGTGTGTTATCAGTGCTGCACCTCAGTCACAGCAGGGGAAGCCAAAACCTTATGGAAAGGCCTGATGCCTGTTAAGATTTCTCTTGTTTGGGAGCACAGCACTGACAGCTGGACCCGGCTCTGCTCCTGCTCTGTGAGCACAGACCAAAGGGGTTCGTCCTGCAACCAAGAGCTGAGCCAGGAGGACCAGGTTGTGGAGGACAGGCTGCTCTTGCACAGCGAGCACTCACTGGGTTTCGTAACAGGCAAGAGGAATGTGATGCTCACAGCATCCAACAGCTCGTGCCACGCCAGCACGGAATCATGGAATGGGTAAGGCTGGGAGGGATCATCTGATCCAACCTCCCTGTTCAAACAGGGCTCCCCAGAGCCTGGCACTCAGGACTGTGCCCAGGCAGCTGTGGAGTACCTCTGGTGAGGGAGACTCCACAGCCTCTCTGGGAAGCCACATTAGGATCACAGAATCATCGAATTCCAGAATGGTTTGGGTTGGAAGGGACCTCAAAGCTCATTCCAAGCCCCTGCCATGGGCAGGGACACCTCCCACTAGACCAGGTTGCTCCAAGCCCGGTCCAGCCTGGCCTGAATAGGAAAGTTCTTCCTTATGTTCAGGTGGAATTCCCTGTTTTTCTGTCTCCACCTGTTGCCTCTTGTTCTATTTTTGGCACCACGGAGAAGAGCCTGGCTCCATCCTGTGCCACCCTCCTTCAGAGCCCCCAGGCTCCTGGGGGGCTCCTCAGGTCAGCAGTCACCTGTGCCACGGTGTTCCCGCTGGCTTTGGGATCCCTGACTGCACCCTGTGCACGAGGACAAGGGCAAGGGCACCAAAACTGCTCTGCCACAAGAGCCTCACCTCTGCTGGAGCACTGGGAAGCCAGGGAGGAAGAGCTCCTGCTCCCAGCAAAAAAAGGGTCAGGAAAAGATCCTTCCAGCAGCTTCAGGCACCACCGAACCCTTCCTCCCACAACAACATAACGTGTTACCCTTTTTGGGGCACCGTGACAAGCGACAGCTTGTCCCTGCGTGCACCCACTGACCCAGTTCGGGGTGCGGAGCTGCAGCCCGGCCACCCGCATCCTCCACGGAACGGGTGCTTCCAAAGCGTGCCTGAGACGTTCCTGGAAAGCAATCCAGCCGAGTCCCTTCCACCAGGCAGGTCACGCCCCCCTCCACCGCTCCCCAGGTCGCCCCACCTGCTCCTGCCCGCTCGGATTCGCCGGAGCGGGGGCCAATTATCCCAATGTTCATCCAAGGAGTGACGCCCATCCCCTTGTGCCCTGTCCGCCCGTGTCCCAGTCACTTCTGCCCCAGTTCCTTCGGTCACTGGAGGAGGGAGGGAGGCAGCGGGGTGGACGGAGCTGAGCTGGAGGTGATGATGGCACATCCCCGCCTGAAGCGCTGGGATGCTCTCGTCCAGCGTGGACGTGTGTGGGAGCGAGTACGCTCCCGGGAGCTGATCAGTATTCCATGAGAGGCTCCGCTACCGCGTTGCCATCCCTCCTCCTCCCTGTGCCGGAGGAGGTGGCACCCCTTCCCCAGCAGCACCCCACGGCGCCCAGCTCCCACCTCCCCACATGCTCCCCACGCCAGAGATGTCACACCCCCTCCTCCCGAAACCACCGCTCCCTGTTGCTTTCCCGGCTCTGCGGCGCAGATGTCCCTGATCCACCTCCAGGCCCTGCCAGGCGTGATTTGGGGACCCATGAGAGCATCGTGTGCACGACTTGGGGACCCATAGGAGCATCAGGTGCACGACTTGGGGACCCATAGGAGCATCAGGTGCACGATGCCAACCTCCCCACGCCGGGAGGGCAACGCTCCTCTCCGGCAAGGATGGAAAACGCAGTGGGAGGGGGCGGGTGGGGGTGCTGGGAAAGATGTGATTGATGTGCGGGTCAAGGTGTGCCGGGCAGGTGCCACCCCACAGCGGGGAGGGCACCCCGGGGCCGGGGCTCACCTTGTGGAGCTTCCACATGGCTCCCAGCGCCTTGACCTCGTGGCTGGAGTGCTTGCCCTCCTCCAGGCACTGGTAGCAGACGGGGCTCTTGCACTGCACGCAGTACATGCTGTGGTTCTCCAGCTCGTGGTCGGTGCAGGTGGAGATCTTGCGGGGGCTGAGCCGGCGGCTGACGCGGCCCTGGGCCGGGGGCACCAGGCGGTGCTTGGCCAGCGGCCCCCGCGGCGGGTGGCACCGCAGGCGGCACGGGTCGCAGTAGAACACGTCGCACTGCTCGCACATCACGGCCGCCTCCTTGGGCGCCTTCTCGCAGAGCTGGCACCGCAGGGCCGCCGCCCTGCCCTGCTGGTAGCGGTCGATGACGCCCTCGAGCAGCCGGTTGCGGGGGAAGCCCCGCAGCCCGCGCTCGTCCAGCACCAGGCTGCGGTGGCACTGCGGGCAGGTCAGGCACGCGTTGCGCGGCGGCGGCGGCGGCGCCAGCGCGGCGGGGGGCGGCGGGGCGGCCGGAGGGAACACCCGCACCCCGTTCGGGGACTTCTGGCACGGCGTGGTGGGAGCGCTGGCGAACCCCCCGTAGGAGCCGTAGCCGCTGTCCGCCTCGCTGTACAGGCTCATCTTGTCCAGGTCCAGGTAGTCATAGTCGGAGACGGCCGAGCCCGAGGCGCGGCGGCTCTGCGGGGACTCCGAGTCCGGCGTCTGCACCAGGATGTTGCGGGCGCACGCCTGGCACAGGTTGTGCGAGCAGGGCAGGATGATGGGCTCCCGGTAGAAGGAGCCGCACACCGGGCATTTCAGCTCCTCTTCCATCTCTTCCATAGGGGGAGCGGAAGGCGTGCGGCGTGCGGCGGGCGGGCGGGCGGCCGCGGCGGAGCCCCGAGGAGCGCGACCCGCACCGCACCGCGCCGGGGCGCCGACTGCCGCCCGCCCGCCGCCCGCCGCCGCGCGCCGCGCCTCGCCCCGCCCCGCGCCTCGCCCATTGGCCCGCCCGCCGGCGCGGGGGGAGCGCTGCGCGACGCCATTGGCCGAGCCGCCCGCCCGTCAAGCCCCCGGCCCGCCGCGAGCGCTGCGGGGGCCGCGCGCGGGGCTGCGGCGGGGCCGGTGTGAGGGGCGAGGGGCTGAGCGGGGGCTCCGCGCCCGCACCGCGCTCCCCACACCGCCCCCGGGAGCCGCCCCTGCGCCTTCTCGCCCCGCGGCGCCGCCTCCCTCGCCCCGCGGCCTCGCGTTCCTCGCCCTCGCCGCGGGCAGCGCGCGCGGTGCCCGCAGCATCCCGCCCCTGGGACAGCGCGGCGCTCCCGCGGCTCCCGCTCTGGAGCGAGAGGCGCTTCGGGAGCGCTGGTGGCACGGGGTCCGCTGAGGGCTTGGGGTCGCGGGGCTGTAAGCGGTGATTATGGGAACGGCCGCGCGCGTGTGGTGGATTGCACCGCGCTCGGTGATCCTGCGGCTTTTCCATGGATCGCAGCGCTGGGATTGCGGGGATGCCCCGCGTGGGGAGCGGGGCGCGGTGCCTGAGCCTGGGACGCCCCCGTGGGGACGCGCTCCGCCACTGGACGAGCGGGAATGGGGCCCCGGGGGCTCCCTGTGGCTCCGCTCGCTCTGAAGGTCGACTGAGGTCTCCAAAATCCCCTGGCAACGGGCACGGTGGAAGCGCGGGTCCTGCTCAGCCAATGGAAAAATGAGATTGCTTGGAATGCCTCTGTGTTATCTGTCACATCCCTCTCTCTCTGCACACATTCGGGGCTGCCCGTTGGCACAGATGCTCTGTGCCTCCCAGAACGGTGGCTTTGGACTGCGTCCAGCTCTGGGGCCCCAACAGCAGAAGGACGTGGAGCTGCTGGAGCAGGTCCAGAGGAAGCCACAGAGATGCTCTGATGAGCACTGGAGCCCCTCTGCTCTGGAGCCAGGCTGGGAGAACTGGGGGGGTTCGCCTGGAGAAGAGAAGGCTCCAGGGAGACCTGAGAGCCCCTTGCAGGGCCTAAAGGGGCTCCAGGAGAGCTGGAGAGGGACTGGGGACAAGGCATGGAGAGACAGGACACAGGGAATGGCTTCCCACTGCCAGAGGGCAGGGTTAGATGGGATATGGGGAAGGAATTGTCTGTGAGGGTGGGGAGGCCCTGGCACAGGTTGCCCAGAGAAGCTGTGGCTGCCCCTGGATCCCTGGAAGTGTCCAAGGCCAGGTTGGATGGGGCTTGGAGCAACCTGGGCTAGTGGAAGGTGTCCTTGCCCATGGCAGGGGGTTGGAATGAGGTGGTCTTTAATGTTCCTTTCCAACCCAAACCATTCTATGACTTCTCTTGGGAGAGGAACCATGACCTGAGAAGTGTGGGAGTTTGGAGGCAGAGAATCCAGCCTGGGGCTGGAGTTTGGAGCTCTGGGAGGCTGCAGAGTCTCTGCAAAGCCACCGTGGGGGCAGCGAGGGGCAGAAGTTCAGCTCCTGATCCCGTATGGGCGATCAGGATCCTGTGTGGGGCCCTGGCCCAAAGGAAAAGATGGCCCTTTGCCACCTCTCGTGGCAGTTCCTAAGGATGCAGGGATACTGGCTTCAGGATCCTGGTGCTCAGTGCTAAACCAGGAGGTGACACAGGGGGACAGGTGGCAGAGCTGGGGAAACTGAGGCAGCTTCACAGCGACTCCCCAGGACTCTTGAGAGGGTGAGGACTGGATGCACCCAGGAGAGGCAGTGACCTGCTTGGCACTGGAAATGTCCTGACGTTCCCCAGAGTGCAGGGAACTGGTTTGGATCCCGCTATCCCAGAAATCAAGCCACCACTTGCCACCACCCTTGGGTGCCCCCGTTCCCGTGGTGGGGAGATGGCAGGAGTGCTGGGGGACACCCTGGGGCTGTGTGTCCCCTGCTTGGATGAGACATGCTCAGGGGCTCCGTGGGTCCACACAGTTCCTGGGATCCAGGGGGCAGGTGCAATTCCAAGCTCCCCACATTGGTATTCAGATGGAGAAGCCCACGAGCTGAGCTGCACAGGGAAGGCACCACCATTCCTCAGCCTGATAAGGAAGGACAAGTGATGAGGAGAAAAGGGCCTTCCGAGTGCTTCTCTCTTCTTCTCTGTGCTTTGTTCTTCCCTCTCTGCTTCCTCAGGCTCCTGCTGGCTCCGTATCCACCGTGGCTTCCCTGGACTCTGCTGTGCCTTCCTCATTTGCTTCCTTTTGGTGTCTACTCAGAGCTGGTCCTTTTTCTTCCCCTGCTCTCATTCCTCGAGCTGCCCTTTTGCTGAAGCAAAACCATCCTTTCTTGTTTGCCTCTCGTTTCCCGTGGCCATTTTTCACCCTGGCAGGGTCTAGGATTGCTGGAGAGATCCTGCTGATCATGGAAACAGGCAGAGAAAGGAAAAAGCCCTACAGAGAGGAACAGGAACGTAGCCAGCACGTTTGGAAGCAACACTTGGTCATAAACGCTCAGCTATTTTCTCCTTGGCACTGCAGTTTGTGCCTTCCCTGTTCTCCCAGGGAGCATTCCCGTGCTCTGGCTGTGTTTTATTTACAGCTGTCACACTTGTCAGTGCCCTGAGAGCTCTGAACCTGCACTAATTACTTGTCCCAACTTCAATTCATTTGTCTGATGTCGCTGCGATCGGCGATTCCGAGTTAAAAGGATGGAGAAGTCATCTTGTAGTAACCGGCTCCTGCTTTTCTCGTGTGGTTCTTGCCAGGAGCTTCACCTTTACACAGAATCAGGGAATCATTTACCTTGGAAAAGGTCTCCAATGTCCCTGAGTCCAACCTTTGACTGATCCTCACCTTGCCACCCAGACTGAGTACCAAGTCCAGTCATTCCTTGGACACCTCCAGAGATGGGGACTCCACCACCAAACTGGGCAACCCCTTCCAATGACTGACAAGCCTTTCCTTGAAGAAATTCTTCCTGAATTTCCTGCTCTGTATCCTGCTGTGGGAATGTTACATCCCCATTTCTGTTACATCCACCCTCTGCTCCAGGGGGATGGGAAAGACATTGTGGGGCTGAGATAGATCAAAGTCATGGAGACTCTGGAAGTGCTCTTGGATCCTCTTGGTGAACTGTAATAATGATGACATCAGTCACCTGCTCGTGGCCATCTCCTCCATGCCCTGCCAGCCTCCATATATCATGGAATCATAGAATCATGGATTGTTTTGGGTTGGAAGGAACATTAAAGACCATCTCATTCCAACCCCCCTGCCGTGGGCAGGGAAACCATCCACTAGCCCAGGTTCTTCCAGGCTGGTCTTGGACACTTCCAGGGATCCAGGGGCAGCCACAGCTTCTCTGGGCAACCTGTGCCAGGGCCTGCCCACCCTCACAGTAAAAAACTTGGTGTTTTTTCCCTTAGGAATCTTGCTTGGGAGTCAGGGGCTATTTTTTTCCATTTCAACAAGTATTTTCATGTTGTTCTTATTACTTTGATGACAAACAACCTGCACTTTTCCTTGCTTTGAGCAACAGCGAGTTCTGAAACCTCCCCGGCTTTCCATTTGTGTTTGCAGGTGGACGTGCAAACAACGAGGCTGCTCCAAGGTCTCCTGCTGGGATCCCCACCAGCAAAGGGATTGCAGGACATTAGGAAGGGAAAATCAATAGGATTCGTGTTGCAGGCCGGAGGGAGGAGCAGTGGGACACGAAGCTGAAGGCTGCCTGCCGCTAATTAATCTTCCAGCGTCATCGCTGTGATGGATCAATCTCTTATCCACGGGAAGCCTGATGGGATCTTCCCACAGGTGTGTGGCTGGCAGGGTTTGGGAAGGTGACAGATTGTCTTGCTCCCCAGCACAGGGCACTCAGGGCCAGGCTGGGATTTCAAGAGGAAAGGGGGAGTGGACAGATGGACAGGGGGTTGTTCAGGTGTTGGAGAGCCAGGAGAGTGAGTTTGGGTTGATTTATGAGGCCCTGAGCTGGGCTAGAGCTAATAAATAAAAGAGGAATGTGCCAAGACAACAAGCTCTGCTGTCTCTTTATTCATCCCACACCTCCAAGTGATAAATTAGAGTGTGGACAAGGGCTCAGGGCTCCTGAGAGGAGGGGCTGGCACACGGCTGGGGATCCCCAGGGTTTTCCCAGAGGTGTCCCCATGCCACTGGAGAGGCTTCAGCTGTCTGATGGAAGCAGATCCTCCACTGCCATGTGGGAAACCTGCTTCAGGCTCTGGAAATGTGTTTCCCCTCGTGCCTGGAGGTGCCACACATGGTGCCCTGTCAGCCACAGAGGGCCTCTGGTGCTCCTGTACAACCCACTGTACAGGAACACTCCTGTCTCCCTGTGTCTGCTGGGAACACCTCAGTGCATGCAGCCAGAGGTTAAAGTTGTCTTTTTATGTCTTTTATATCTTCAAGGCATTGGCAGCTCATAACTCATCCCGTCACCAGCCAATACACCCTGCTCCTCCTTCTCCTCCATCATCTTGAGTGGATGAGCCTTTGGCTGACAGGAGAAATCCTGTGTGAGTGACCTTGAAATCCACATCCCTGCTGCCATTCCCCTCCCTCATGCCATTCACAGTTTACAGCATATCCTGCTCCTGAGGACAGCTCCTGGCACTGGGACAGCTGCTGAGGTCACTCTCATCTTTGGTGCCCAGACCCTCATCAGGAATGCTGCTGACATGTCTGGCAGGGTCCCTGCGCTCCCAGAATTCCAGCAGGAACGGCCCCTCCCCAGCACAATTTCTTACTGCTTGCATTGTTTGCTCCAAGCACCATTTCAGGTGCAATGAAGGAGCTCAGCAGGTTGAAAGCCCTTCCCATTTGTTTCTGAGGTCTCCTCTTTGCAAGGGGAAAACGCCAAATTGTTGTGGATGATCAACCCAGGTGGCATCTTTGCCTATTTTACCTCACTGTCCCCAACATGAGGGATCCAGGAAATACTTTGTGCCTGTAGCCAAACCTTCAGGTTTCTGACCATTTGGATGCCCAGTTCTCCAGAATCAATTTACCTTTGTCCAGGAAAGGTTCCTTCCCACCACTCAGAGCCTGCTGCAGGTAAAGGCTGCTGCCAGTTCTGCTGCCTCACTTCTGGCAGGGAATTGCATATTCCTGGGATAGTGGTGAGGTTTCCTGTAGTTAGATGGGTTATGGAATTAGAGGAGAGCTTCTCAATGGCAAAACACTCAGAGTTAGAATTTTTCCTGTTGTGTAGAAGGCAGGCAAAGATGCCCAGCACAGGAAGGAGGTGGAGCTGATGGAGCGAGTCCAGAGGAGGCCACAGGGATGCTCCAAGGGCTGGAGCCCCTCTGCTCTGGAGCCAGGCTGGGAGAGCTGGGAATGTTCACCTGGAGAAAAGAAGGCTCCAGGGAGACCTGAGAGCTCCTTGCAGTGCCTGAAGGGGCTCCAGGAGAGCTGGAGAGGGACTGGGGACAAGGGATGGAGGGATAGGACACAGGGAATGGCTTCCCACTGCCAGAGGGCAGGGATAGATGGGATATTGGGAAGGTATTGTTGTCTTTGAGGGTGGGCAGGCCCTGGCACAGGTTGCCCAGAGAAGCTGTGGCTGCCCCTGGAAGTGTCCAAGGCCAGGCTGGCCAGGGCTTGAAGCAACCTGGGCTAGTGGAAGGTGTCCCTGCCATGGGACTAAATGGCTTCTAATGATCCCTTCCAACCCAAACCACTCTGTGACTCAGTGATCTGCTCCCCAAACAATGACACCCGTTTGGCTGATGAGCAACATCTCCAGACCTGTGTACCCACCTCACCAGGGCAGTTATTCACTGCCACCCACACAGAGTGGGTGTTAAACAACCCTCTGGATCCTTAAACTCCTTAAACCAACCCTCTGAAGAACCTGTGGAGGTGGCCAAGGCTGCTGTTGCTGCTGGCAGTGGGGAGGCCCATTAGTGAGAAGCACTAACGAGAACATTAACTGTGTAACCCATTTAAATATTTAACGAATTTTTTTTTGCCTCTAACAGACTTCAATTACAATTGCTGAGCACACATTTTCCTTGTTAAATCAGCAGTTAAGCAGCAGCACAGTGTGAGGATAAACCCCCAAATGCTGAAGAATTGCTCTGCTCTGAGGACTTTCCAGCAGGAATTCCAGCCATAACCATGGGCATCGGTGGGGAGGGGTAGGGGGGGTGGAATGCTCCTCTGTCAGCTCCCAAAATAACTTCTTCTGGAAGTCACTCCTGGAAATAAGATGGCAAAGTTGCTCCATGAAGGAACTGCCAGGCTGGCGAGGCGCCAGGCCCCCGGGGATGTCTGACTGCTGCAGGAGGGAGAAGCCAAATGATGCCTCAGAGATGTTTTGAAAAATCTGTAAATCTAAATTTGCTGCTTGCTTGCAAAGGTGACATCATTTATTTTTAAATTGGGTGGTTTTTTAATTTTTTTTTAAAACTTGGGGGAGTAGTGGCAAATTTCTGATTTTAATCGACAGAGAGAGCAGGAACCGCTGGTAACACACGGGAAGATATAAATTGTGACGCTCCTTTGACCGTCCTGCCCACTTACTCATCTCCCCCGAGATTAATGCCCCACTTCTCCAGCCTGTGACTCATCCCAGAGAGCAGCAATATTAAACTCAGCCCACCAGAAAAATCTGTCCTTCCTCCCACAAGCTGGGTTTGTCTCCATCCTCCTTTCCCTGCTGCCCGAAGACTCAGCTGGGAACATTTGAGATGTGCTGGAGGGGTGACGTTCCCCGTGTCTTCAGCGTTGAAAAGGAAACTTGGATCGAAATTTATTGGCTTCACAAACAACTCAAGGCTTGTTTAACCATCCCTGGAAGTGTTCAAGGCCAGCTGGATGGGGTTCAAAGCAACCTGGGATAGTGGAAGGTGTCCCTGCCCATGGCAGGGGGTGGAACGACCCGTTAAGGTCCCTTTCAACACGAACCATTCCAGGATTCTGTGATATTCCCATTTTCAGACAATTTCTGCATCCTCTGAGCAGAATGTGGCTCATTCATCATGATCTAAACCTGTTCAACCTCTACCAGCCTCTGCAGTACTGCCTGTACCTAAATGAATCTAAATTCTAGAATTACAAGTTTTAAAACCTAAAATCTATATCTGATCTAAATTGTATCTAAATATAATAACAAAACCCGATCTGTTGATTAGTACCTGCACTCAGCCAGGCATTAGAGAGGGCCTTCAGGAACAGTTTCCCCATTAAATTATGGCACTGGGCTATTTTCTTGTCAAGCCTCCTTCCACCCTTCGCAGCTTCTGGCTGACAACTTTTGGGGGAAACTTTTTTGGATGTACCAGGTGGGAGGCTCAGATCTAACGTATAGCTGAGCCCGGCGCAGATTTCTCCTCGCTGCCATGGCAACCAACCCAACTAAAAATAAAAGAAGTATTCCCATAAATGTCAAAACACTCCATGCTTCCGTGACGTATGGAGTATCTGACCTGGAATCTGCAGTCATTATGTAACGGTGTTTAACACCACGGTAATTACATGGCAGAGTCGTCTCCAGGTTGGGTGGGTTTTTTTTTTGCATAAGTTTGGGAGTCGTTCTGCCTCCCTGTGTTCCTCGGGATTCGTGCTGGTAACGGGATGGAGGTGCTGGGAGCAGCTGTTCAGCATCTGCTGCAGTGTGTTACGTGTGAAGGGAGATGCTCAGCTCGTGGAAATGGTGCCACTGTCCATCTGCTCCCAAACAACCACCAAACAAACCCGCTGAGCCCAAAATATTTGGGGCTTTTGGGAAAGCTGCCCGTGCAGGCGGTGGCTCCGCGTGGGTTCAGAGAAGCAGCCTGGAGGGAGGAACCCTCAGGGAGCAAGGAGCGCTTATCCTGCTCCCTCCCAGGTGTGCAGGGCTCTCACCAGCCTGTCCTGCAGGAATTGGCAGCCCTGCCCGGTGTCCCTTTCCAAGGGCTCCATCATCTCTTCCCAAATCAGGCAGGGGCTCGGGAAAAGAGCCTGGGGAGACTTGCTGAGGGGTGATGTCTTCGTGGTGGACATCTGATGGTGGGTGGGATGAGAGAGATGGGCTGATTCCCACGGGATGAGTTTATCTGTTGCTCTGAGTGGCCTTCAGGTGAAGCCTGTGACTCCAGGACCCTCACCCTGGTGCAGAGGCTCCACCAGAGGCTGGGGGTGCCTGTCCCGAGGCCGGGAGAAGGTGCCTTCTTGGCTCACCATGGGTTTGAGAGAATCATGGAATGGTTTGGATTGGAAGGGACCTTCAGGACCATCCAGCTCCAACCCACTGCCCACAGCACCTTCCACCAGACCAGGCTGCTCCAAGCTGACCTGAGCTGAAGCCACAGTGGTGACCAGACCGTGGCAGAGGCCATGACAGGATCAACCCTTCCACCTGGCAGCCCTTGGAGCCAACAGCTCCAAACTGAAGGCTGTGGGCAGGACAGCAGCAGGCAGATCCTTCCCAGATCCTACAGCTGTC
This sequence comes from Myiozetetes cayanensis, assembly GCF_022539395.1. NCBI lineage: Eukaryota > Metazoa > Chordata > Aves > Passeriformes > Tyrannidae > Myiozetetes > Myiozetetes cayanensis. Next base: position 483,852 of record NW_026087853.1, on the reverse strand, counting down.
CTTTAGGGCTGGGATGGTGGCACTGACCCCACGCTCCAGCCCTGGGTGGGATTGGTGTCCCTGATCCCACGCTCACCCCTCCCAGAGGAATGGCTGTTTCCATCTCCCTGGCACATCTCCCCCTCTCCCCACCTCGGGGAACACGGCGTGGGTGTTCCCACCAGGCTGTTGCCGTGCGGTGACACGCTCGGATGAATCAGGGAGGTGGTGGAAGCGCTGAGGAGACGTGAGGGAAGCAAAGCAGGCGCGTTCCCGTTCCTGACGGCCCACTCCTCGTGCAGACCCACCTCTGGCTGCCAAAGTCACATTTTACATCTCAATAAAAGGGTGAAACAGAGATATATTAGCATTTGGAGATATTCTATGGTTTTTTTGGTTTGCTCTCCTCCCAGGTGGCAGCGGAGCTCAGGGAGGATGCTGGGCAACATCCTGGGGCAACATCCAACCCAGGACCTGCTGGACACTCTTCCAAAGGTTCTTGCCCACAATTCCTGCTTCCTCCCTGCTTTTGGCTTTGGTTTTTAGCAAAGAAACATCAAAGGCTTCTTCCAGGAAAGCAAAAAGGCATCATTTTCATGGAGACTTCAGCCACCCACTCACTACAACCCTTGCATTGGAAAGGGCTGCAGAAATGCCAGCAAAATGGAAGGTTTGGGGACTTCTTTGCCCAAAAAAGTTGTGGTTGCTTCATGCCTGGAAGTGTCCAAGGCCAGGTTGGACTGGACTTGGAGCAACCTGGGCTAGTGGAAGGTGTCCCTGCCCATGGAAAGGGGTGGGATGAGATGGGATTTAAGGGCCCTTCCAGCCCAAACCATTCTGGGATTCCGTGATTCTCTGACCCTGTGCCTTAGGGCAGAGCTGTGGGGTGTCCAGCAGAGAAGGGTGTGGGGAACAGGACTGGGAAAAATCAACCTGCAAAGGAAAAGGGGGAGAATTAAAACAAGTCAGTCTCGTCCTTCTGGACCCCAGAAAAGCTCTGTTGAGGAACAAATCCACCTTGATGGCTTCTTTCAACCACTGGACATCCAGGAGCCAGTGGTGAGTGCTGGTGCCTGGCCCGGGGGGTTCCAGCATGAGGCACAAGTGGGACAGGACAAGGAAACTCTGAAGCATTTTCCGATGTAAGAAAGGGAATTTCTCCGAGTCTGTGGGCTGTGGCAGCGTCTCCAGCTGATCCCTGCATCCCACGAGGCTCTGAAGGGTGTTTTTCCTCCCCGAAGCAGAGTGACAAACAGGTGACACCGTGCCCGTCTTCCTCCTCCTCCTCTTCCCACGGCTGCTCTGCATCCATCCATCATCCCCTCCCTGTGCCAACACCTCCCCTGCCTCTGCTCCCAGGAGCTTCCACTGGGTTTGTGTCGGCACTGAGATCATCCTGGCTTTTTGTTTTGCTGGAGATCCCTTCTCCCATCCCTTTTTATTTTTTTCCCTTTTTTTTTTATTTTTTTTCCTGCTGCCATGGCAACCTGGATAGATTCTGGTCACGGCTTTGGCCTCCCTGGCTGCAGATGGACACAGGAACATTAATCAACAAGTGACACAGCTCCCTGGGGACTGGCAGAGCTGGGAATGTCCCCTGTGGGCAGGGATTGGGATGGATCCCTGGCAAAGGGCAGCGCTCACCCTTCCCTCAGCCTGCAGCTCCTCCAGGACTGGGTGCTGGAAGGCTTTGAGGGGTTTATTTTGGGCAGTGACCACCTGGGATGGCAGGAATTGGGCCTGTGTGTCATGATCCATAGAAGCATAGAATCATGGAATGGTTTGGGTTGGAAAGGAGCTCAAAGATTATCTCATTCCAACCCCCTGCCATGGGCAGGGACACCTTCCACTAGATGGGTCGCTCCAAGCCCCATCCAACCTGGCCTTGGACACTTCCAGGGATCCAGGGGCAGCCACAGCTTCTCTGGACAACCTGTGCCAGGGCCTGCCCACCCTCACAGGGAAGAGTTTGTTCCCAATATCCCATCTAACTGTGTGCTCAGTTAGATAGGATATTGGGAAGTGGGAAACCATTTCCCCTTCTCCTGTCACTCCAGTCCCCATGGAAGCCAATCCATGGCCATTCCCACCCTGCTCAGCCTCTTGGATTCCAAAACTACCAGGCAGCTTTAGCCATAGAGGAGGGGGAGATGTGCCCACACTTCCCATCCTGCATTCCTGAATCCAGAGCATCCATGAGCTCCTTCAGCACCTGGATCCCCGGGGCTGTGGGTGTTGAGTGCTGCCTGTGTGACCAGCACAGGGTGGGTTTCCTCTGCCCAAGGAGAGGGATTGTGTTTGAGTGGCCCTGGGTGACACCTGGGAGGAGGAGGAGGAGGAGGTGGGCAGTGTTTGTGGTGGGGGATGATGTCGTCTCCCCTCCTTAAAATTATTCTGCTCCTCAGGTTCTTCCTGGGACCAGATTTCACATTCTCTGTCAATGTATGGTGCTACCAATGGACCTTCAGCCTGAAGATTATTTGCATTTTAATAAACTGCCTTTGGTGGAGAACACCCTCCTCTATTCATCACCCACAAAAGAGGAGTGAATTGAAAATTATGCTGGAACTTTAATGCATCTGAGAGGAAATTGCAAAGCTCTGAGTTGAGTGCGTTGAGAAATCTGGAGATGAAACGATCCCATCTGGAACAGGCATCAAAAAGGAGCAGCATCTGCTGATGCCAAGACCGCACGTAGGGACTGGATTTGGGAAAGGATGCTCTGGAATGGAAGGGGTGAACTTTTAGGGATGGCCACTCGTGGTGGACTCCGGGCTGGGAGTGTCCCCAGCCATCACCAGTGGGGTTGAGTGACCCTTCCCCAAAGGACCTCCTCCTGGTGGTTCAGGGACTGGGATCTGAAGGGAGATGTTCTCTCGAAGCCCCCACGGAGACGGTGGGCTCGGGTGGGATGTGTTCAGGGCTGGGAAAGGAACGGGATGGAGCAGAAAGGCCCCACGGGGAGGTGTGGAGGGTGGGAGGGTCTGATATCCATCCTGCTGCGATGATCAGAGCAGCCTGCTTTCCAAGGGGGATACGCAGGCAGGACAAGTGGCTTCCCAGCTCCCTTTCCCTGTTAATCCTCCCTGGCAGCAGCTCCACCCGTGCCCGGGGGACGGGGGTTTGCTGGGGGAGGAGCAGGAGGTGGGCAGATGAAATTACGGAGGCGGAGGCAGGCAGGGAATGGGATCCCAAACTCCGAGATCTCCATCGTCTTCCCTGTCACTGAGCTCGGGGAAAATTTAGCACCATCTCCAAGAGGAGCAAACCCATCTCTGCTGTTGGCACTTGGAAAGAGGCTCCTCGAGCTCCCTGTTTGGATCTGCTCAGCAGCTGCTTCCCTGAACCTTGGGCTGATGGGATCCTGGGGAGCCTGGGCTGTGGATTCCAAAGCTGGTCCAAGGGCATTTAAATATCATAAAATCATGGAATGGTTTGGGTTGGAAGAGACCTCTGCTCTCACCAGCCCCTTCCTGGGGCATGGAATACCCCAACCACAGAAGTGTGAGGGAGATTAGGAGAGAAAAATGCATATTATTATGGCTGGGAGGAAAATATCAGCAGGGAGAGGAGGGGAAGGAATGAATCATTTTTGACAGATATCCCCACACTGCAAATGCTGTCTGGCTGTGGAAAAAAATCTTCTAAGCTAAGGGGAGCCTCATTGCTTACCTAAACAGTCAGAGCAAAAATGGAAAAGCCTTCATAGAATCACAGAATGGTTTGAGTTGGAAGGAACCTTAAAGATCATCCTGTTCCAACCCCCTGCCATGGGCAAGGACACCTTCCACTAGCCCAGGGTGCTCCAGACCCCATCCAGACTGGCCTTGGACACTTCCAGGGATCCAGGGGCAGCCACAGCTTCTCTGGGCAACATCTTTGTTACATCCTGTGGTGGCCAAGACTGAATCCCAAAAGCCTTAAAACTCAAACCATCCCCAAAGAGTGGTCTCTGGATCGGGATCAGTGAATACTCTGTCTCTCCACATGCAGAGGATTTATGGAAATCTTTGGAAATACTTTACAAGTTCTCCTCGTTTAGTCTGTATTTGAAATTGTTTTCCAAGGTCTGGTGTCTGTGGGACTCTGACCTCGGCATCAAATGGCTTCAATCACTCTCACAGTGGTTTTCAAACCAGTCCATTAATTCAGTTTTTGGGGTGTTTCTTTAGCCCTGGGTAGCCCTGCTGAGGACCTTCTCTCCTGGTGCTCACTGCAGCTGTGGTTCTGCCTTTGTGAAGCAACAAAAGCTGCTGGGGGACTGAATGCAACTCCTTAAATCCCAATTAATGGTTGTCATCATCTACCCTTACATAAATAACCAGCTGTAGCGTGACACAACCTTACAGTGTCTGTACAAGGTGTCCTGACTCACAGAGCAGCAGGAAGAAATAATAAATGCTGAAGGAAAAAAAAAAAAAGAAAATCTTTATCCAAGTAAGGAATAAACAAGACATTTGCCTTCTTGAAAGAGGATGACTCTGGAGGTGAGAAAACTCTTCCAGCACAACAGTTCCCAGGCACCACTGACTCATTATATTTATAGGAGAAATTACTTTTCGTGGCAAAATTCCAAGCAGCCACAGGAAGCTTTAATCTGCAGGCAAGGGGAATATGGCAGAGACCCCGCTGGTGGTGGCTTGAATTCCTAAACATTGCCCTGTCCCTCCTTATCGGCGCTTCCATGGGCTGCCAGCCTGAGCCTGCCTCCGGGGCACCTCAGCCGATCTCTTCCCAAAAGTGCCTTAAAAAGTATGTGGTGATATCTCCTGGCGAGGAAAAGCGTCCGGCAGAAGGTGCCGTCTCCAGGATGCTCTGGAAGGGCGGCAGGGAAAGCCAGAGCCGGGCAGAAGTCACAGAGAGCCTGGTCAGCACACCTGAGGATTTTATAAGTGAAGGGAGGCTCGCAGGGAGAAGTGGCTCCTTCTCCACCCGCATGGACGATGCCTCCTGCCAAGTTCCCCTCCAAAACGGCCACTCCGCAGGGAAGCAATTCAGCTCCTAAAGTTTTTTTTTCCCAGAAAGGTGTTTCCTTCCTTCAACACCCAGCAGTGGGGACACGCGTTGCTCCTGGTTCCCCCTCCCCGAGCTCTTCCCGAGCTCTCCACATCCCCCTCGCGGCACGGGGACCTGTGGACCCCGGGGATGGAGCACCCCCAGGGGGGCTGGCAGGGGATGGAGCACCCCCAGGGGGGCTGGGAAGCTGCAGGGACATCAGCCTGTCGGGGATGTTGCGTAAGGCAGCCGCATTCCCGAGGAACGCGCTCCCGAACTGCGCCGGATAAAAATATCCCGGGAATGCGCGTTGCTCTGACTAAAGCGCTGCTAAAACGGGAGAGTGCGCAAATCCCGTTTTAGCTGCTCCTCCCGAGCCTCCTGCCTCTCCTCCCGCGGGGCTGGCGCTGCTCTTCCCGCTGGGATTGTGCCTCGCACCCCTTCTCCCCAGGGATGTGGTGCCCGAGTGCCCCCCGTGTCCAGGGAGGTGATTTTTTTAGTGGGACGTTCTTTGCACTCACTGGAGGGGGGTGAAGAGAGAGGTTCAGGTGTCACTTTGTTTGAGTTAATAGATTAGTAAAAATTAGTATCAATAAACAGTTCTAAGAGGTGTTTTAGGAGCTCCTTGGCTTGGGGAAAAGTGGATGTGCCGTTTTCCCTCGTGCTGGTCAGTGGGAAATGACTGGCTCTGGTGCAGAGATTCCATATTTCCATTATAAAATCCTCCCTTGTAGGATATTACAATAAAAAGACACTTTTTTTGATGCCTTTCTGTCTGAAATCCCACCTTCCAGGACAGCTGCAACTGTTGGACAAATTCTGCCATCCCTGCATGTAAAATCATGGAATGGTTTGGGTGTGAAGGGACCTTAAAGATCATCTTGTTCCACCCCCTGCCATGGGCAGGGACACCTTCCACTAGCCCAGGTTGCTCCAAGCCCTGTCCAGCCTGGCCTTGGACACTTCCAGGGATCCAGGGTCAGCCACAGCTTCTCTGGGCATCCTGTGCCAGGGCCTCACCACCCTCACAGCCAGGAATTCCTTCCTAATATCTGCTCTAAATCTCTCCTCTTTCCATTTAAAACCATTCCTCCTTGTCCTGTCCCTCCATCCCTTGTCCCAAGCCTCTCTCCAGCTCTCTTGGATCCCCTTTAGGCCCTGCATGGAGCTCTAAGATCTCCCTGGAGCCTTCTCTTCTCTTCTCCAGGTGAACCCCCCCAGCTCTCCCAGCCTGTCCCCAGAGCAGAGGGTCTCTGTCCCTCTGACAGTTTTTGTGGCCTCCTCTGGAGCCCATCAGGTGGGAAGAATATCCCAAACTCCCAAAGAGGATCTTCCCACCACTTCCACGTGCTCTGTGTTCCTCATTAACCAGCTTTGCCAGCCTGTTCCTGCAGGTTGTAGGGAAGGAGGGGGGGGACTCCATCCCCATCCTGAGGAAATAATCCAAGATGTTGTTCCTGATGCCTCCAAGTCCTCTGGGGCTTCTCCCTCATTTTGTACCAGCACAAAGCTGGTGCCAGCCCAGAGCTGGACAGACTGACAGACAGACAGATGCCCCTAAGATGTGTGGGCTGTCACCTGAACACCCCACCAGTGCTGCTGGGTGTCTGCTGCCTTCTCCAGCCCCGGGGATGTGCGTTATCTCTCCTGATCAGAGCAATCCCCATGGCTCACACCCTCCTGCATGCAGAGGTTGCTGTTTCCCGAGGCTGCAGAAGGGCCCTGTGGAGCCCCAGAGCAGCTGGAAACCCAACCCAGCTGCTGGAGAAGTCCCAGGGACACTTTGTTAATGGCTTGGGCTCCAAAGCAGGGAACTCTGCACTGGCTGACCGTGGGCACCATGAGCCAGCACTGGAGAGGAACCTGCCATGAGGATGGAGGGGAACTGGGCAGGGACCACATCCAGTGACCCCTTTGCTTTGAAATGAGTCTCCTCCAAGAGGACAAGCTGAGAGGTGACAGCACAGCTCCTGCCACCCTGCCAGGTCATAGAATCACAGAATCATGGAGTTGGAAGGGAAAGGATCATCCAGTTCAACCCCTGGCTCTGCCCAGGACACCCCAAAAATCCCACCCTGTCCCTCAGAGCGTTGTCCAAACCCTCCTGGAGCTCTGGCAGCCTTGGGGCTGTGCCCACTGCCCTGGGGAGCCTGTTCAGTGCCAACCACCCTCTGGGGGAAGAACTTTTCCCTAATATCCAACCTAAACCTCCCCCAGCACAGCTCCAGCCATTCCCTGGGGGATCAGGAAAGGGTCTGTGCTCTGGCCCGGGGACGAGCCACCTCGGCAGGCAGCTCAGCCACGGGGACACGCTGAGAACAGGTTATTAATCCTTTCGTGCCCCTCAATAGGTGTCACTCCCCGGTGCTTTCACCCGTGTCCGCAGACAACAACAAACCCCTCTCGCATTGTTAACAGCTCATTAAAATTCCTCGGGAGCTGCCACTGCAGGCGGCTCCAGTAGAGGCTGCTCAGGATGCTAAGCCAAATAATTTAAGTTATTCATGTCGGTGATCATGTAAACAAACTGTCAGACATCCAGATGCTCGGAGGAATATCCGTGGACTGTAAAAGAGACGGGGCTCGGCACATATTCATTTGTTAATCTGATGGTGTGAATAAATTAAATGACAGTGTTACAAGTGTATTCCCTGGGCCCGCGTTCTGCCGGGTTAAGAAGACGCGGTGATTTCGGTGATTTCGCGCCTTGGGTCACTGAGCAAACAGAGAGGTGTCCGGGTGATCAGCTGAGCCGGAGCTGGGTGTGCACAGCCCCTTGTTTCCTAAACCTGTGGGTCAAACGTGGGGTGCAGTGCTGGCATCTGGTGTTTGTTGTGGAGAGCAGGAAAAATGTTTGGGAAACAGCCGTGGAAATGGAGTATGGAAGAAGTTGTGGATTTGCAGCCTCTCCTAAGATGCTGTGAGGGCTGGAGCACCTCTGCTCTGGAGATAGGATGAGAGGTCTGGGGGCTTCAACCTGGAGAAGAGAAGGCTCCAAGGAGACCTTAGAGCTCCTTCCAATGCCTAAAGGGACTCCAGGAGAGCTGGAGAGGGACTGGGGACAAGGGATGGAGAGACAGGACACGGGGGAATGGTTTTAAAATAGAAGAGGAGAGATTTAGAGCAGATAATTAGGAAGAAATTCCTGGCTGTGAGGGTGGGCAGGCCCTGGCACAGGTTGCACAGAGAAGCTGTGGCTGCCCCTGGATCCCTGGAAGTGTCCAAGGCCAGGTTGGCCAGATTGGCCAGATAGTTTTTTAGGTCCCTTCCAACCCAAACCCTCCTGTGTTTCTATGAAGGGCCATTTTCCGTTGGCAAAAGCATATCCTGGATTTGGAGGCAGAGGCACCGTGCTGTGCAGAGCTTTTGATCTGCCATCTGATAACGGCCAGTGGTTCCAGGAGGATGGAAGAGGTGTGTCTGCCAGGTTCCACGTGAGGGAACGTTTATCTCCATCCCCTGACAGTCTCTTACAGCGGTTCATAACCCCCCCCTGTTAAAAATGTGCATCTTATTTCCAGCTGGAATTTTTCAGGCTCGAGCTCTCAGCCGTTGGGTATCATTATGCACTGTTTTTATTAGATCAAAAAGGTCTCCAGCACATACCTCCTCCCCCTGGGAATGGCACAGTGGGACTGCACTGCCTCTGCATTGTTGGATGATGTGTGCGTATTAAAATCACCGGTTTTGTCTGAATTTCCAGACAGTTCTCCCTCAGGAGCCCTGTTTGGGTAAGATCAGAGAAACAGCCCTGCTGTTCATCCCGTGGTGCACATGGTTCATGTCTCCAGCTATCAGCTCAAGATCATAGAATCCCAGGATGCTTTGAGTTGGAAAGGCCTTAAACTCCATCCCATTCCACCCTCCTGCCATGGGCAGAGACACCTTCCATTAGCCCAGCTTGCTCCAAGCCCCATCCAACCTGGCCTTGGACACTTCCAGGGATCCAGGGGCAGCCACAGCTTCTCTGGGCAACCTGTGCCAGGGCCTGCCCACCCTCACAGCCAGGAATTCCTTCCCAATATCCCACCTAACCCTACCCTCTAGCAGTGGGAAGGCATTCCCTGTGTCCTGTCACTCCAGGCCCTTGTCCAAAGCTCCTCTCCATCCTTCTTGTAGCTCCTTTCAGGTACAGGAAGGCCACAATAAGGTCACCCTTACGCCATCTCTTTTCCAGGCTGAACAATCCCAGTTTTCTCAGCCTTTCCTTGCAGGAGAGGTGCTCCATCCCTCTGACCAAGACGATGTTGTCACAGCAGGACAACGTGTGTGGTTTATTCCTCAGGTGTTCTCCCAGCACCTGCACAATTCCCTGCCTGCGTGTGGTGTGTCTGTTTGCAAAGTCTCCAGAAGTTTCCCTTCCATCCTCTGCCTCCCCAGCTTTTGGCTTTCCCAAAGCTGGCCTGCAGTGACACTGGGGCTGTGCCTGCCGTGTCAGGGCACTGGGCACCCCCAGGCTCCTGCATCCCCAGTAACAGGGGAACAGTTCCTGTGTCTCCAGGTTGCTCCTGCCCAGTGTTAAAAGTGGGTTTGGACAGCCCCAAACTCCACCTAAATCACTAAAATCTCCCAGGCAGCACTTCTCCAAGGATGGCTGTGCTTCCCCCTGGTGCTGCTTTCACAGGAGTGATCCCTGGCTCTGCAGCAGCTCCACAGGGACACGATCCTTTGCATCAGTGGGTTGGAGAGGAATAGATTGTCCGTCTGCTCCGGAGCCACTGGGTTTGGGAAGCTCCTGCTGGGGCTTCCAGAAAACCCTGGGGGGTCTCTGCTCTGTCCATTGGCCTCTGGCCACAGGGATGCAAAGGAAGAAGGTGAATGATCCCAGAGCTGGGATGGGAACCCAGCTGTGCCAGCACCAAGCTCCCTGTTGCCTTGCTGGGAACTGGGATCAGCTCTGGCTTGGAAAAGCCCTCTAAGATCATGGAGTCCAACTGTTCCCCCCGCACTGCCAATGCCACCAGTGACCCATGTCCCCAAGTGCCACATCCACAGGGCTTTTAAATCCTTCCAGGGATGGGGATTCCACCACTGCCCTGGGCAGCCTGTTCCAATGCCTGACCATCCTGTTGGTGAAGAAATTTGTCCTGATATCACTAATTTAGTGACTTGAATAAAAACAATTTAGACCAGTTTTACTTCATCTGTCCCCAACCCAATCAGGTTTTGGTCTCCAGGGGTGTTTTGCCTTCGTGTGGAGCTGGAAATGTTTGTGCTGGAAGGATTTTGGTCACAGCCAACCTGAAAAGCAACCTCAGAATTGCAGCTGTGTTTTCGTTCTCACTCGGGCTTTTGATTTTGTTCTGGGAGTTTTTTATAGCCTGACATTTCCCTATGTGACTAAAGAACCTTACAAACAAAAGGGGGAGGAGATGGCACAGGCAGCAACACGGGCTGTTGATCGAACCACGATGACAAAGCTGTGCTCAAGCCCCAGCTGGAATTGTGGGTGTTCCAAGGGCATCCTAAAATCTTCTTGACCTCCTTTCCACCGGGTCAGCACCAGATCTTCAACACCAGGTCAGTCCATGTCTTCAAAACCAGGAAGCTCTGTGGAGACCTCAGGGAGGAGATTGGGTCTGACCCCACCTCTGCTGCTGACAGTGTTTGGTGCCCACCCTTTCCCTGCTCCTTTTCCCATTGCTCATCCTGTAGGCAGGAGATCTTTGCATTCCCAACACCAGACACAGCCATTCCTTCACCCAGCAGCTCTCCAGCCACAGATTGGGAAGTGCCTGTCACTCAGCCTGGACAGGGAGAGCACGCTGTGCCTGGGAATGCCATCACAGCTGGGACATTGTCCTCTGTCCTCTGGCCACCACACAAATCACTTTAGAGCCTCTTCCCTGCCCATCTTTTGGAGCAGAGCCTGGAGCATTTGGAGCCACCTGGCCACCCTGACCTCACACACACACTGGCCCTTGCTCTCCTGACTTGACTCCCCACCCCAGAGATCAGGAGATGGGATCCATCAGCCAGAGCTGCTGCTCACTGCCATTGTCTCATCCCAAAACCACAATCAGCACAGCGACCTCATTTACAGTGGGGATCCAATTCCTGCAGGAAGCATTTCACTAGGGTGGATTTTCTCTGTGGCTGCCACACACAGCCATTTTTAAGCCATTCCCCCTTGTCCCAAGTCCCTCCCCAGCTCTCCTGGAGCCCCTTTAGGCCCTGCAAGGGGCTCTCAGGTCTCCCTGGAGCCCTCCCTTCTCCAGGTGAACCCCCCCAGCTCTCCCAGCCTGTCCCCAGAGCAGAGGGGCTCCAGCTCTTGGTGGTGGTTTTAGTTCTCTGGGAAAACATCCTTAAACTGTCCCCTTTATTATGCATATTAACTAAGAGTTTACTGTCAGCTCATACCTATCCAAGGCCAGGTTGGACAGGAATTGGAGCAGTGGAAGGTGTCCCTGCCCATGGCAGGAGGTTGGAACTGGATGATCTTTGATGTCCCCTCCAACCCAAACCACTCTGGGATTCCATGATTCTATGATTCTCTTACCAACCGGGTGAAATTGGCCCTTTTAAAAGTGTTCAGGAGCTCCTGATCCTCACCAAATTTCTGCTGAAACACAACAAGCACGGTGTGAATAAGTCTTGGAGATGATTAAACCTGACTGATCCTCCTGCACCTGGCAGACAGGCGAGGCGGAGACGCTGCCGCAGGAGCCGCGTCGGTGCAGGAGGTGCTTCCAGGAGGTGGTGGATTCCCGGGACTGCAGCTCAGGCACGAGCAGATGTGATGGATTTTGCTCAGGAGCAGAGTTCAGCCGTGTGGCAGTGACAGATCCCCTCCCTGCTCTCCCTGCGCTGCGTTTTGGTGCCAGGAAAACGAAACAGTTTGTGGTTTATTGCCTGTTTGTTGGCTTGTCTGGAGGTACAGTTTGATTCTAGGGGCACACAGGGCTGCTGTTGACAGGAGGAAAAGCACAAATGAATTGGAATGAGAGGCAAGAATGAGCCATGGGAAGAGCTGCTCCTTTAGGGACCCTTTTGATCAAAACTCCTTTTGTCTCTCCAGCCTCTGATTTAGATGTTTGATAGAAACCCCTGGGTCCCACTTTGCCCACGTTCGGTGTTTGACCTTCAGGCTGTCCCCCATCACTTGTACCTTCTGTTCCTGGGAGATGGGAGCAGCAGTTCCATGCTGGAATGTTGTGTCCAGGTCTGGGGTCCTCAGAACAGGAAGGACATGGAGCTGTTGGAGTGGGTCCAGAGGAGGCCATGGGGATGCTCCAAGGACTGGAGCTCCTCTGCTCTGGGACAGGCTGGGAGAAGAGAAGGAGGGCTCCAGGGAGACCTGAGAGCCACTTCCAGGGCCTAAAGGGGCTCCAGGAGAGCTGGGGAGGGACTTGGGACAAGGGATGGAGGGACAGGACACAGGGAATGGCTTCCCACTGAGAGAGGGTAGGGTTAGATGGGATATTGAGAAGGAATTGTTGTCTGTGAGGGTGGGCAGGCCCTGGCACAGGTTGCCCAGAGAAGCTTTGACTGCTCCTGGATCCCTGGAAGTGTTCCAGGCCAGGTTGGACAGGGCTTGGAGCAAGCTGGGCTGGTGGAAGGTGTCCCTGCCCATGGCAGGGGTTTGGACAAGATGACCTTTAAAGGTCCCTTCTACCTTAAACCAGTGTGTGACTCCATGATATAACAACATGTCCCTATTCTTGTCCTTTGAATGCCAAAAAAAAAGACAAACCATCACTTTTCCAACTAATTCCGCAGCAGAGATGGGATTGTTACCTGCAGCTCATGCTGGAGCCGACTCCTAGGAAAGAAGCTTCTCCAATAATCTTCCTTGGAAGGTTTCTCAATGACATTTGAAGGCAGAGGCAGGCAGGGAGCTGTGGGTGAAGGAACATTTTGCATAAGCCCACACAGCAGTTCCAGCGTGGGCAGGTCTTACAGGGCTCTTCACAGCAGGAATGTGGATAAATGTGCCAGAGAGAACACCCTCTGAGGAACAGGGGACAGAGCTCTTAGCACTGAATCACTGAACTCAATTATCCCTTGAAAACATATTAAAGTCACTCTGTTTTTATTGCAAAGGGGTGAATAAATCCATATTTATTTTTTTTTTAAGTGAAAATAAGCTTTCACTTGAATTTGCAGAGAACATAAAGAACAACCAGCTCCTGCTCTGCAGGTAGAGCAGTGTAACCCCTCGGGCCTCAGTGACAGCAGTGGAGGAAGGTACAGAGAGACAAAAACCCCTCCTGTGAGTGACCCAGCACGTCCACCCTTATCCCAGCCTGTCCCTCTCACTCCCTGGGGACTGGGTCTGCAATTCCCACAGGGCACAAGAAAATCTTGGTTGTAAAAATAGCAGGAGAAGTTTTTAGGAAACCTTACAAGCTGCCTGTGAGCACGAGCGTGGCCAATGCCCACACAAAGGCAAAGCCACGTGGCCACAAAAAGAAAATGTAAATAATGGTGTCCAGAGTGAGATCCAAACTCTTCCACTCTTGGGGAGTTTGGATTTGAAAGCTGTGAAGTTTCTGCCTTCCTGATCACAACCCAAGAGGGCAAATGCCCATCAGCAATGGGGCTACTCAGAGAAGGCCTTTCCAGGGCCAGAAATGGGGAAGGGAGGTTAAATCCCAAAATTGTTAAGAGCTGTTCATGCTCTTATGAGCCTGACTCGGAGCCCCCCAGTGTCAATGAGCAGATATTCGGTTAGATGTGATGGTTCCTTCTGGAAGCATAGTTTTGTTTTCTGTTGCTGTGCTTCTCTTTTTGCTGCAAAATCGAGAAGTCACAAGGAGAAATGTTCCCTTGTGCTCAAAGACAGCTTTGGAAGCGCTGTCTCCCTTTCCAGCCTCCCCTTCCAGGGTCAGGAGTCTCGTTCCCTGCCTCGTTAGATGCTCTTGCTGCTGTTTCTGTGCTGCTCTACTTGATTCTTTGATGCTGAGCTCTCCACTTGAGATGCCTTGCTTAAAGAAAAAAAATACCAGCCTGATTTCAAACCCTTTTCCCAGTTAAAACCCTTTTCCCAATTAAGCAGCAGCGGGATTTCTGCCAGCAGCAGCTGGCCTGTCTCCTTCTAAGGGTGGCAAAGCTTCCAGGGCTCTGTCTGTGGCTCTGCCTGGCACAGTGGGGTTTGATCTCAACAGCAAGGATATGACTAGAAAGAGGTTGGCATCAGTGCCCACACAGGGCAGGCTGTAATAGAGGAAACAGGGATGTGGAGAAAAGGAGGAGTGAGGTGATTCCCCCCTCTCAAAGAACACCTGGAAAACCTCCCTCTCACCCCACGGCCCTCCTGACCTCACCCAGGAAGATAATCTAATCTAATCTGATCTGATAATCCACCATCATCCTCCAGAAGGTCGTGACCTGCATCTCAGCAGCATTATCTGATAGCAGCCAGGTAAAAGGCCTGTTACAGATTAAGTTATCTATCTGAAAGAGTTGTTTTTGGCTTCCAAAGCAACACCACGTCCCCACAGGCTTCCCAGAGAAATTCCTCCAGCCTCTTTACATCTCCCCTGCCTCGTGGATTTTTGGGGGTAGAAACAGGGCCTGAAGTTTAATGTTTTTGTGGGCTGAGAATCACGAGTTAAATATGGCCCATTTCTTGTCTTGCCCTGTACACGTTACGTCTGCTGGAGCTCCCAAATCAATACAAAAAAAAACCTGCCCAGACCTTCCTCCTCCAAAAAAAGAAAAAAAGGTGACATTTCCCAAGAAAACAGTTTTAATATCATTTTCCCTTCTATGTCCTGGGACACCCTCAGGCACAATCCTGTGCTGGCCCCCGGGCAACAGGTTCCTTGTGATTAAAATGCAGCAAATGGGTTTCAGTTGGCACAACATTTGCTGTCTCCTGGAACCAAGAGCAACTCTCAGGGATGGAAAATCAGCAGGCCAGAGTAAACCTGGAGCAAATAAGCATTTGGAGGGCAGGAGGTGGTCGTTTTGTGCCTGGCTTTGCTCTGTGCTCTCTGGTTTGTGCATATTTTGCAGCAAAATGGTGTGAGCAGAGGGAGTGCCAGCACCTACGTTTGTGGCTGCCCAGCGTTTCCCACTGCAAGCCCCTGCTCTCAGTCTGCTCTCATCTTCCCCAGCTGAGATCTCTCCTGCTGACGTATTCCAGGCTGCCTCAGAACAAATATCCTGCAAGGTTTCTGCCAAAATCAGTTGGAGGCTGGAGCCAGGGAAAAGAGGAGGCTTACCTCATGCAGTGCTGATTCTCCCCCATGTTTCTCTGAGGTTGTCTCACTCTGCCCTGATTTTGATCAGGAACTGGAAGTTTGGTGGTTTGGCCCTTGCCTTTTTTCAAATCCCGTGGCTGCTCTTGTGAAACAGGTGGGATGGTGGGAGAACTGGGATCACAACCCTGGGATCTGAACAGTGGCCTGAAAACGAAGCAGCTTCTACGACTGAGAGCAGCTTCTATGACTGAGAGCAGCTTCTGCCTCTGACAGGACAGAAACGCTGTTTGTGGAGAACTGAAACAACAGCGTGAGGGATCAGCCCCTGGGAAAATGAGTAATCCCATATCCAACCCCACATCCAGAGGAAGGAGGTCAGCACTCCACAGGGGATTACAGTACATGAGTATTGAATTCCCTTGGTAGGGGAATTCCTCCCGTTCAAAGAGTCAGGCAGAGGTCTGGAGGAACACAAGGACATTCCTTTGCTAATTATTTTTAAGGTGTGATACCCGTGCTGTGAGGGGAGAGCCAGAGGAGGGCAGGATGTGGGAGAGGGCAGGTGAGAGAGAGGTCAGGAGATGGGAGATGGGGCTGGAGAAAGAGGGTTTGGAAAGAGAGGAGAGCAGAGGGATGGGCACACTGGGTCGGTTGTCAGCTTCTCTTCCCTGAAGTGTCACACGTGGAATTAGAAGAAATGAAGGTCTGAGGAGTCTGGGATGTTACAAAAGAGAGCAGAGAGGTTTGTGCAGGAGAAGCATTTTGAGCTGCTCAGCCACCAGTGTGCTCTGGTTCCACTGACAGGGAGGGTGCTTTGACAACACTTCTTCCACATGTGTGTCCCAATCCCAAAACAAATCCCACCCAGAGGTGTCCCCAGACCAGAGAGGCAAAGAAGAAGAGGAAGATGTAACCAGGATGGCCTTGCAGGAGAATGAGGGGTGAATCCTCGAGGGGGCAGAATCTCCTGGACACAGCATTCAACATGGAAAAGAGACAAAAGCTATTTTGGGATGGTGAAAAGAAGAGTTAAAGCAAATGAACGAGACAATATTAATTGTCTGCACCACAATCTGTTTGACTTGTGGTTTATAAAGATCTCTCTCTCTCTCCCTCCTTTAGTTCCCATGGCAACTGTTGCGCAAAAACACACTTTTCCTAATCATCTCCACTGAGTTTAAAGCAATTTTGTAATCCAATCAAAAGGAAAGGAGAGAAATGGTTTGGGCCTTGAGAAAACTGCTACCTAACGATGATGGGGAGAGGCCAGACTCACAATTACAACCCCGCAGAGACACTTAATTACTGAATAATTAGCAGCTACTGGAGTTTCTTAGCACCGGGAGGAAAGGCTGAGGGGTTGTGAGAAGGGCTGTCGTAGTTCCGAGGTCTTCCAAGGTAGGATTGAATTATTTCCCATGAAAGGCAAGATTTTTTTTCAGTAGGAGGAAGAATTGATGCCAGGATTGTCTTCCTGGAATGAAATGCTGAGCTGCAGAAAAGTAATTACCACTTGGTTTTTTAGTCTTCTAACTCTTCAGCCCAGAAAACTGCTCTGAGTGAGATTTTAAATCCCAGCTTTCCCTAAAGGGTGAAGCCAGGAAACAGCCTGGCAGAAGTGCTCACTCTAAGTGGACAACTCACAAAATTCATGGACACTTGGTATTTTTATAACCCTAAACTCGATCAAATGGTGGTTGTGTGTTGGTTGCAAGGACTAAACTGACCACAAAGTCCCCTTTAGGAGATCCCTTAGGAAAAAATCCCTACAAAAATCAAGCAGGACGAGTTTTCCTTCCTCTGCAGCACTACGAGATGCAGCCCTAGGCCTGCCTGGGGTTTTTTTGGGACAGCCTGATTTCACCTTGGGCTTCAGGACGATGATTTCATGTCTCCTGCCTCACATGAGCACACTCAGGAAAGCTCTCTGCATAATCTCTTGGCATTTCATAAATGCAGGAGCTATAAAGGAGGTCAGGGCTCCGATGCTGTACCTCATCCAGGCACTGCAGAGCTTGGAATAATCACCTGGCCAGGCCTCTGCTCTCCTCAAGTGGTCCTTCAGAAGGTCAGAGCCAGGGTTCCCACTGCTCATCCGCCTGGTTTAGTGCTCAGCTCGTCCTCAGGGCACCTCAGGGCACTGGAAAAACAGCAGGGGAAAGAAGATAAAATATGTAAAAATAGAGCTGCTTCAATTTGCTTCCTTTTCAAATAGAAATGAATCAATATTCTTCAAAAAAACCCACCAGTGGGTCAATTTGTGTGCAGGTTTCTTTAACGTTTTTTGACCACTTTGGATTGGATTTTGTAGGATTTGTTCGTCTCTGTGGGTTTAACTTTGGGGAAAATGAGACATTCAAGCATTTCAGGGTGTTTGTTGTTGTTGTTGTTTTCATTTTCAGCTCAAAAGAAAGCAAAGCTCAAGGGAAGCTGGAATCTTTTCCCTCCCCTTTTCCTACATGTGGGATCTGCTTTTCTGAGGTGCAGATGCCATCAAGAACAGAATGATTTCTTGGTTACACGGGTCTTTTTTTTGCTTCATCATCCTTCATCCTTTATCAAAACCCAACAGCTCTGTGGACAGGAAAACACATCCCAGAATGGTTTGGGTTGGAAGGGACCTTAAGGACCATCTTGTCCCAACCCCCTGCCGTGGGCAGAGACACCTTCTGCTAGAAGAGGTTAAAATAATCATAATTTTCCTTCTGTCAAACAATTTTCTGGGCTTGTGCTTCAGCCTTTTCCCATGCTTACTCTAAATGGATGATTCTTTTCATGAAACTTAAAGACACTTGGGATTTTTGTAACCCCAGCCTTGATCAAGCTGTGGTTGTGTGTTGGTGGGAAGGACTAAACTGTCCCCAAAATCCCCTTTAGCTTGGAAAAGCAACCTAAACCACGAGTACCCAGACAAGGAAAAAGCCCTTCACACCTTGAATAATGACGGGGTGTCCCCAGCAGGAAATCCAGGTCGTTTCTAAGCGATAAGGATTTTTTTTCCTGTCTGGAAGCAGCCTCAACTCTGCCTCTGTGTGGCAGCACTGGAAAAGAACATGGGAAAAAAAAAAAAAAAAAAAGAGAAAGAAAAATGTGTTTATTTCTTAAGGTCACTTGGTTATTAAATCTCTTTATTCTGCTGTGAACCTTGAAAGACCAGGGAGATATTTTTCCAGGCAGCTCGGGAGGGCTGAGGGGAAGAGGCTGGAGGAAAAAAAATACCTAAAAGATACAATTAGGGCCTTCTTGTTCTCAAAACTTTAGGAAGAAATGAAACAACGACAATGTAACATTAATAACAGAGATAAAAAGTAATTCAGAGCAGTCATTACACTGAAAGTAATTCCTGGAAGCAAGCAGAGGAGGGATGAAGTCATCATTTTCAGGGGTTTTCAAGCTGTTCCCAAAGGGAGCTTGGTGTGCCTTTGAAGGAATCTTTTATTTACAGTGGTAAATTTATTTACACCTGGCAATACAACACATTTTCATGCACTTATTCTTCATCACACCTCAAAGGATCTGGATGTGTGCTGGTAAACCCTGAATTGTTTAGGTTGGAAAAGACCTTTAGGATCACCGAGCCCAGTGGTTCAGCAGAGACAGCTCCTTGCATCTCACCTCATTGCTGATGCTGAGTGGAATATTCTGGGATTATCGATAGCAGATTTCAAGAATTCAGTTATCACTCAAAAGGACCAGCAGAGGGCTGCAAGCAGTGATTTATTACTGAGCACTGAATCGATGAACAACAGGACTCACGGAGTCCTTAATAATGCCTTGGTGTTCTCCTACAGAAGGGAACATACACGTTGCACTATAGATAAGCTGCCAAAATAAAATAAAATAAAATAAAATAAGATAATAATAATAATAATAATAATAATAATAAAAAAATGTATTCTTTTTCCTGTGCTGCCCAAAGGCTGCTGGAGACCTCTGTCAAGGCTCGGGATTGGGAGATATGGGAAAGGGGCAGGGAAAGGAATGATCCAGGCAGGAAAAGGGAAGGTGATGTTATCAGAGCTGATCCTGAGCAGGAGCTGGAGAAAAACTGGTGGGAGAGGAATTTTGTGCAAATGGAAAAAGAGGTTCCTTCCCTGGAAAGGCTTAAGGTGCTGAGAGACAAAACTGAGATCAGATGATGGTGGGATTTGTCTGCTTGTTACCAGTGCCCTTCTCCCTGACTTTTGCTTGAGAATTAAGTACTCAAGTGCTGCTACTTTTCTGCCATAAGTAGCTAAAGACCATGGAATCATGGAATGGTTTGGGAGGGACCTTAGAGACCATCTCGTTCCACCCCCTGCCATGGGCAGGGACACCTTCCACTATCTCAGGTTGCTCCAAGCCCCATCCAAGCTGGCCTTGAACACTTCCAGGGATGGGGCAGCCACAGCTTCTTTGGGCAGCAGCAGGGGTAAGCTGTGGCTCTGCTCCATGACCTGAAGGAGCCTGAAAGGAAGCTGGAGAAGGACTATTTGTCAGGAGCTGCAGTGACAGTGATTGTGTATCAGAAACAGTGTTGCCATCAGGATTAGGAAAGTGATTGTCCCCCTGTGCTGGGTGCTGGTGAGGCCACACCTCGAGCGCTGTGTCCAGTTCTGTGCCTCTCAATTAAAGAAGGACATTGAGGGGCTGGAGTGGGTCCAGAGAAGGGAAGGGAGCTGAGGAAGGGGCTGGAGCAGCAGGAGCGGCTGAGGGAGCTGGGGGGGCTCAGCCTGGAGAAAAGGAGGCTCAGGGGGGACCTTCTGGCTCTGCAATCCCTGACAGGAGGGGGGAGCCGGGGGGGTCGGGCTCTGCTGCCAGGGAACAGGGACAGCAAGAGAGGGAACGGCCTCAAGTTACACCAGGTGAGGTTTAGATAGGACATCAGGAGGAATTTCTTTACAGAAGGGGTGATTGGACATTGGCAGGGGCTGCCCAGGGATGTTTGGAGTCCCCATCCCTGGAGGTGTCCAAGGAAGGACTGGATGTGGCACTCGGTGCTCTGGGCTGGGGGACAAAGGTGGGCATCGGCCACAGCGGGGACTCGATGATCTTGGAGGTCTTTTCCAACCTCCTCAGCGATTCCATGACAAGGAGCAATGGGTAGAAACTGCAGGAGGAGAAATTCAGGACATCGGGAAGCAATCCTCGGCTGTGAGGGCGGGGAGGCCCTGTGAGGGCGAGGTTGCCCAGAGAAGCTGTGGCTTCCCCTGGATTCCTGGAAGTGTTCAAAGCCAGGCTGGACGGCGCTTGGAACGAGACTGTTACCCTCATCCCAATCGGAACCATTCCCGGATTCCCTGGGATTCACCGGGATCCCAGGACGCCCTCCCCGCGCACGCGCGGCCCCTGAGGGCGGTGGGGGGGGCGTGTCCCGCCGTGACGCGGCGGGAAGGGGAGGGCGGGCAGGGCGGAGGGGGCCAAGATGGCGGCGCTGGGGCGGCCGCGGTCCCCGCTGAGGGCTCCGCTGTGGGCTCCGCTCTGCGCCCCGCTCTGCCTGGCGCTGGCGGCCGCCGCGCTGGGCAAGCCCAGCCCCGTGAGGGTCCTGTCGGACGGCATGTGGCGGGATCTGCTGGAGGGCGAGTGGATGGTGGAGTTGTGAGTGGGGGCAGCGCCGGCGGGGCGGGGTGCGGGGTGTTTCGCGCGTGTGTTTGTTTGTGTGTGTGTGTGTGCGTGGCGGGGTCTGCGGTGGTGACAGGGCTGTGCATTCCCGCAGCTACGCCCCGTGGTGTCCCGCCTGCCAGAACCTGCAGCCGGAGTGGGAGAAGTTTGCCGAGTGGGGAGAGGACCTGGGGGTGAACGTGGCCAAAGTGGATGTGACGGAGCAGCCGGGTGAGAGGGGCCGGAGGGGGCGGCGGGGGGTGCTCAGCTCCGGCAGCGGCGCTTGCGGGGAATGAACTGGATCAACAGGCAATAACACGAGTCTTTAACTCGTCTCCGCCAAGGGCGGGTTGCCGTGTGGCTGAACGCTCTAATTTTGCTTAATAGAGCCACGGAATGGTTTGGGTTGGAAGGGACCTAAAAGATCGTGTTATTCCACCCTTCCACTAGCCCAGGTTGCTCCAAGCCCCGTCCAGCCTGGCCTTGGACACTTCCAGGGATGAGGAACTCACGACCTCTCCGGGCAACCTAGAGAAGTGGTTTGGTGGCTTTAAAGCAGATTTTTGGCCCTACTTCTTGAGCAAAACACTGGCTTCAGCCCGCCCTGTAGCAAGTCCCTCCCTTGGGTTGGCAAAAGGGAGTGCAAGGAGTCTGCTCTCCCTCTGCTCAGTCCCGCTTATCTCCGTGGGGTTTTAAACGTGATGATCCCTTTCTCCAAAGTCAAAGAGTTTTTGAAACATTGCCTCGCTTGGGTAATTTTCTTCGAGGTTTCTGGAGGTTGCAGATCATGTGGGGAAAGAAGAGAGTCTCTCTCTGAGGAAGCTACAGCCAAAACAGTCAAACAGAGCAGTTACCCCTGGACATCTTTTTTTTTTTTTTTTTTTCACCATGGAAAAACTTCCTTGCTCTTTGTCCAGGGACATTTCTTTTAGGCCTTGTGTACTATGATATGCACAAGGTTGTGCTTTATTGCATGTAAAGGTTGATGCCTGAGGGTGCCACTGCCTGTATTTTGGTTTGTAATAACACTCCTTGCCTTTTCTTACACAAATCCTGTACTCTTCTCAAAATACCTGTTTTCCCACAGGATTAAGTGGCCGTTTTGTCATCACAGCTCTTCCTACCATCTATCAGTAAGTATTCATTGCAGCAGGATTTTTTTTCCCCTTATTTTTTTGAGGGACAAATAAATGAGATTTATTATGCTCTTTAAGAATGGCAGTTGCTTTTCAGTGACTCAACCACTCTCTTAGCCTCCGTGACCTTATGGTACTGCCAGATGATTTCTTTTCCTTTCCCTTCAGGCCTTATTTATTCTGTCTCTTCATGGGTGTTTCTGTTTTGCAATCGTGTCTCTGTGGGTTGATCTTTAATGCAGCTCTGTGTGGCAAGTGCTTTAGGAAGATCATTATCTCTTTGCTTTATGGAATCACAGCCTAAAGCCAGCCAAGATATTCGTGGGGTCAGTATTCTGGGAATAACTTGCAATTAAGGTGCTTGGAAAAGATTTGAGAGGCAATATCAGCTAAAGCATTAAAACTGGCTAAGTAATTAAATAAATATAAAGATAGGCAAGCTGGTGGGAGGGAATTTGTTGAGTGGAAGCAAATGCTCTGTGCTTGAACCATATACAAGAAAGGATTTTTGTTGTTGTTGTTGTTGGTGGTTTGCAGCTGTAAAGATGGAGAGTTCAGGAGGTACCAGGGTGCAAGAACCAAAACCGACTTCATTAACTTCATCAACGACCAGGAGTGGAAATCTATTGAACCAGTGTCCTCGTGGTTTGGCCCTTCCTCTTTCCTGTAAGTTTGGGGTTGGTTTCTGTCACAGTTTGTTGCCAGGCGTGCTGGGATGGGTCCTGAGGTGTGTCACAGCTCCGTGCTGGAATGGGAACCTGGTGGGTGGCTGTCCCGCCTCTTCCTCAGCTGTGGGAGGGTTGGCACCATAACAGAGGTGACCTGAGCGTTGTCATCAGAGCAGAGGTGACCTGATTGTTGCCATTATAGCAGAGATGTCACCGTGGCAAAGGTGACCTGATCGTTGTCACCATAGCAGAGGTGACCTGAACACTGTCACCATGGCAGAGATGGTGACCTGAGCAAGGTCTACTTTAAGGCTTAAAATAGCTACAGGGGACTGTGTTGTTTTATTAAAGTCTTGTGGGTGACTTGCTGACGCTTGAAGCTGTTTATGGGGCAGCGAGAGGTTTTGTCCGTCGAAATTCTGGGAAGTTTCTTTCTTTCCTGTGTCTGAAGGGGCCTACAAGGAAGCTGGAGAGGGATTCTCCATCAGGAACTGTAGTGACAGGGCAAGGAGGAATGGGTTCAAACTGAAAAAGGGGAAATTTAGGTTGGATATTGAGAAGAAACTCCTGACTGTGAGGGTGGGGAGGCCCCTGGATCCCTGGAAGTGTCCAAGGCCAGGTTGGATGGGCTTGGAACAAGCCTGGGCTAGTGGAAGGTGTCCCTGCCCATGGCAGGGGGTGGAATGGGATGGTCTTTAAAGCCCCTTCCAACCCAAACCATTCTGGGATTCTAAATGAGCAATAAAAAAGTGGAAAATAATGTAGCAACATAGTTGTAAATATGGGCTGTTGTTTCAAACAATGTATCTGTAGCAAAGTTAAAAGTGAAGGTTTCTCTGTTAGAGGAAAAGCAAAGACTGAGAAGAAACACTGTCTTTGGAATTGTTTCAAGTTTTGGGGCTCTGAGGGGCTTTTGGTTGGTGCTGCCCGTGCTGTGTGGCAGGGTCAGAGTGGTGGAGACACTGAGTGACAAAGCAGGTTGGGGACACCGCTGCTTGAGGCAAATGAACCCAGTTGTTCCTGGTTTTTCCTCTGTTAAATGTTAATTTTTTGAAGTGTCTGAAAATTTACGTCTTCTAGGAAGCTCAGCATCGTGCACTCACAGTGCTGTTTGAATCTTCCAGCTTTGTGGTTGTTCTCCCACAGACTACTATCCCACACCAAGGAATGTGTGAAATGGGGTATTAATTTAGGATTAATAGGTTTCCTATTATTTTTTATGTTCAGACACTAAACTTAAGTGTCTGGAGATCTCTCAGTTCTTCTATAACCTGATTTTTTTTTTCTTAACAGCTTAATTTTTTTTTAGAAGGGAAACCAGCCAGGAGCATGAAGTTCAGTGTGGGAATGAGTTGGGGAAATCAGAATATGCGGGTTTGGGACTGACTTGAAGATGTTTTCAGTTTCTTTTCTCTGCTTTGTTGCAGGATGAGCAGCATGTCAGCTCTGTTCCAGCTGTCCATGTGGATCAGGGTATGTGCTTACATCTCCACCTCATTCCATCTTAACAGACGTGACATTCAGCTCTCCTTACAATGATTCTCTTGTCTTTTATTCCATAGCATGGCCATGGTTATTTAACAGAAAACCTTGGAATACCGGTCTGGGGCTCCTATGCTATTTTTGGGTTGGCAACTCTGTTCTCAGGACTGATACTGGGACTGGTAAGTGAAGCATCTGGAACAGACTGTGAGCACTGTGTGTGTCAGTTGTGCTGCCTTCACCTCAGGGGTTGGCAGTTGTTTTTTTTGGGATACACCGAGCTGGAACACAGGGATGGGGGAGCAGGATGAAGCCCCCACAATCCAAGGGGACACACACAGGGGTGGGGCTGGGTGGGATCCACCCCAGGGTAGCATTAAGTAAATTGTTGGACTTGGTCTTGAAAGTCTCTTTGTTTTTCAACCCAAACGATTCCACGCGTTCGGAGGCTTCAGCTTTGATTCCTTTGGTTTCAGATGATGGTGTTCCTGGCTGACTGTATCTGCCCCTCCAAAAGGCACAGAGCAGCACAGTACCCTCAGTCAAGTAAGCCCCCCCCTGTAAACTTTGAATTCAGTTTGGTAAATCTATTAAAAGAACTTTTAATGGTGCAGGACCCCGAGACTGAGCGCGGGGCTCTGCACCTGCGACTGACCTCGGGGTTATGGTGGGTTTGCATTTAGCTGAATTCTTACAGAACTCTTTCTTCTTTAAGGAGGTAGAAAAATGCTTTCAGAGCATTTTTTCCCACCTGCAAGATGTGACATTCCACGTGGGCAGGGAGGGAAAAGTTCGGAGCGGAGCTGCCCGCGACGCTAAAAAATCAGAATGGCATTTTTATTTGTGTGTTGCTTCCCTTTCTCTTTAAGGAAAGCTGTCTCCAGAGGCAGGTGAGCTGCTGAAAAAGGTGGATGAGGGGCAAGAAGCAGACGAGGAAGACAACTCAGATGATGAAACGGAGGGTAAGGAGGTGTCCAACAGAGACTCGTCCCCGAGGGCCGTGAGGCAGCGCCTGGCGAAAGCGGCCGCTCCGCTGGATCAATCGTAGCTGGATTTGGGAGCAGGATTAGTGTTTGAGTCATCAACTCAAAGGGAGATAAATGGCAAATCCTTCAGCTTGGAAGAGAAGAATGACTCCTGTCTTGGTAATGTTGGATGCATTTCATGAAGTCAGGAAAAAAAAAAAAAAAAAAAAAAAAAAAATAGAGGCATCTTTGGCGTCAGGTATTTAAAACTTGCTGTTGCAAATGGCTGGAACTTCTCCTGCCTGTGTGCAGGGAAGTGCCAAGAAATCATTGATGTGGCTCCTGGAATGACTTGTTTTCCAGGGATTATTTTTACCAGGATGTAAACCAGTGGACTTGTTGCACGAGGGGAACATTAGCAAGGAAAATGCACTAACCTGTTGGCTGTCAAGGTGTTCCAAAAAGGGTTCTCAGTCTACCTAGTTGTGCTCCGAAGAAATGCTGAGGGGGAGGGAAAGTTCCTTCACTTGTGGGCTTTTTATGTGACAAAAACTGCTTTTTGCTATGACAATGAAAGCTACAACCCCCCCAGGGTTTTGTCTCACAGGAGATGATGGCACAAGCACTCTGCAGCAGGATTCTCTGGCTGACCAGAAACCTGCTATTGGCATCATTTTCCTTTTAGAAAAGGCTGTAGAAAACCGGATGAGCTTCTTGGCAAAGGAGTTCTCTTGAAAAAGACAAAGAAAAAAATATTTACAAATAATAGCACCATGAAATCTTGTTTGTGACTCCGGGTGGGAATAGTTTACATGCAGGGTCCTCTGTGCAAATGCTCTCCACTCTCCCTGCTGGATGGCAGTAGGACTCTGGCTCCTTTTTAAATACATCATCAGTGATTTCTACTTCATCAAATTTTACTGCAAAATCCAGGCAGGCTGTACCTGGCCTGAAGTTGAAATAACAGCTTCCTAATTTCTTCTACAGAAAATTTTTTTTCCCCTCCTGTTTTCACAAAACCATTTTTTTTTCTGGGGGAACAATATACTTTCATTTTTTCCTCTGAAAAAAAAAAAAGTAGTTTACTGTTTTCTGTGTGGTGTTTGTTTTCACTCTGTATAGAAATAAAAAGAATGCACGTGCCCATTGGACCAGTGTTATCTTGTAAAGGATTTTCCATATTCTTTTCATTTCCAAAGTATTTGCAAGGGAAAGGATTACCCTAAAACTGAGCACATTTTTCTTTTCTTTTTGACAAGCCTGTTCTTGCTGGTTTGTTTTTTGTTTCTTTGGGGTTTTTTTGTAGTTATTTGTTTGGTTTTTTTAAAATTGTTTATCTGAGTGGGTTTGCAGGACTGGCAGTTGATAAATCTGTGTGAACAGTAAACTTGGGTTTGAGTTTTAACACAGCAAACGTAGAAATGCTATGAAATGATGGAAATGGTATTTTCCCTACAGCTCTAAATCCCTAGGGAGTATTAAGAAGACAGACAAGAAGCTTGTGATGAACCAGGAATATTGGGAAATCCAATATATTTGGAGCTCCAGCAGGTGAATCAGCTCAGAAAGCTGTTAAGAACACATAATAATGTTTGTTGTTTTTTTGTCAGCCTTGAACACTCCTTTGTAAGGTGCATTTTAAGTGTCTGTGATAAAACATAACTCATGGAAAAAACCACCCTGATTTAGTTATCCAAATATCTCAGTGAATCTTCCAAGTTGAGATGAATAAGAATGAGTTGTTACGTTTTGAATCTTCCTCCTTTGACTTTTTTTCCCTGTTGTTCTTTCCCTCTTTCCTGAATGCTGGTGCCCTGGAATGACTTGACTTCAGCTCAGTGTGTTTGGAAGGTGGAACCGATGTTTGAAAGGGTCCTTTGGGTTAAAATCTGAGTGTTCCTGTCTTTTTTCTTAATTTTTTTATTTTAAAGATAAAACTTCTCCTGGTGTTGGAACGAAGAGCACTGTGTGCCAGAAATGCCTTCAAGGTGTTGGGCTGGTGGGGTTGCCTTAAATTCTCTGGAAGTTTCCATTTTAGCCTCTGTAAGCAAAGCAATAAATCCACACTATCCTAAGGAGAACCAGTAGCACTGTCTTTGATAAATGGTGTATTTTTGTTTTAGTTTGGAGAGGGCTTGGGAAGGCAGGATGCACAAAAGCTGGAGCTGCTTTTAAGGAATTAAGCTGAGAGCTGAACTAGATGTGCTCGCTGCACTTGGAATATATTTAAATGTAGCTTTTATAGGGTGATTTTTTTCAGTCACAGTGAAACTTTGTTCACTGTACAGAGTTTGTGCTGATAGCTCGGGGTTGGAAAAGAACAACCAGCCTTTTCTTTGCCACGCTGCGCTTGCAGACTCCTGGTTGAACCAGAACTCCCAGCATTAATTTACCTTTTGCCTCCCTGCCTTAGGCAAGCACCCAAATCCCAAACCTGCCTCTTAGGGGTGAGTGTTCCCAGCTGCTGGAATCCTGTTTGTACCTCCTGTGAGGATTATCCATAGGCAGCCTGGGCTTGCTGCTCTCTGTAGATCTTGCTGATCATCTTTTGCATCATGCCATGGTTTTGTCCTGTGAATATTGAAGGTTCTTGTTTCTTTTTTTTTTTTTTTTTGTTAAAAATCTATTCCAAAGATGTTTACTGAGGCTGAGTGAAGGTTGCAATGTAACACAAGTGTAAGAGCCTGTCCTTTGTGTGTATTGATGATGCTTGAAAACCAGTTTGAGCCTGTTTCATTCCAGAAGGAATTAATTACCTGTAACAAGCCTTTTATTTTTTTTTCTTTCTTTCTTTCCCTTAAATGTTTTGGAGAGTCTTCAAGTAAAGAAAAAAATAACCACCAGCTTTGGATTCTTGTGTTTGTGTTCTTCCTTTTTTTCAAGCCAGTGGCTTTGCTGGTTAGTGATGAAACAGCTGTTTCCATGGATAAAAATTGCATCACTGCAGCTCAAATATATCTTTGTGATAAAGCTTGTTTGAAAAGATGAGTTTGAATAACAGTTCAAACTAAAGCTGCACCAAGCTGTGATTTTTTAGTGATTTTACACTGGCTTGGGTACCTCCTTTTAATTAAATGGTTTGGGAAGGGGCTTTCACTCATCCCGGGCTTGGCCAGCAATGGTTTAATATAAAATAAATTAACATGAAATAAAATGGGTTTATTGTGTAGCAAAAAAAAAAAAACACAACCAAAAAACGTGGGCTGGAATTGACAAATGAAATTTAAAATCCCTTTTTTATTTTTTTTTTTGTGTAACTGTTTTCTGTAGTTACGTAAAACGCCTGCGAACGGTGTTTCAGCTGCAGACTGAAACTCCCTCTGCCACCTCCACAGTGTATCCAGCCCCAGGAGCTGCAGGGATCAACACTGCTGCGTTAATCTTGGGAGTGGGAAGCTTAATTCGGAATTGTGGGAGCTCTGAAGGGAAAGAGGAGGGAACAAACCCGGGCGAGGAGCGCTCAGAGCCCTGCTGAGCAACACTCCCGGTGCCTCCTGCTCTCCTGGGCTTCAGCTCTGCTCTAGGAGTGGGGATTGAGGATGGGGTGGGTCCAGCCTCGGTGTGTGGAGTGCTCTGGGAAAGTGCAACAATGCTCTCAGTTCCTCCCCAGCAGGAGGAAGGAATGGACACTTTCTTTGGGGAATCAAGTGGATGCTCCCACAAACCTCACCTCCCTCCTCTGCCACTCAAGATATTGTAGGGAACAGAAAGTAATGGCCACTCCTAAAGAAAAACAAACAAACAGGGAAAAAACCCCAAACTGAGGTATTTTAAGTATTAAATTAGTTGGGACCAGCCTGGTGAGAAACAAAGAAGCAACTGTGTGTGGTTGGCAGTCGGTGTTCTCCAGATTTGCCAACATCAGCTGCAGGTTTGGTTTGGAAATCTCAGGGCTCTCAGCTGGGACGAAGACCGATTGAGGGAGAAATTTCGGTGTGTTATAAACTACTGCAGGGTTTAGAAACACCAAAGTTACAATCTCAGTCTTAATTTTAATTTTTTTTTTTTTTTTTTAATTTAAGAAGAGGGAATTATATCTCCTGCAGGTGTCTTGTTCCTTGTTTGCATCATCTGGAGTTCTTGGTTCGACCTGAACCACCATCACCTTGGGCCCTCCCCTGAGTTTGATTTCTTGGCTGATTCCCTACAATCCACCCTTGGACCAGCTTTTCTTTACCTTTGGAAGTCCTTACCTTGCTGTGGGGCTTTTATTTCAGTAACTTCCTAGAAGAGATTCTGCCCTTTTCCTTCCCTTTTCCCTATTTAGCTCTTTCAACTTTCCAGACCAGTAGTTTCATTCCTCTTCAGCATCGCATATAGAAATTCTCTTTAACTGCCTGGCAGATCCAGAAAGCTCTGCAACACCAACTCTTAAATCCTGAGAGTTCCAAATTCCCCAGGTAGGTGCCCAAAAGCCAGGCAGGAATGCTGGGAAGCACTGCCAAGGGATTGAGGTGGGTGTGTGACTGATGTCCCTGAAGGGAGGGCAGGCTCTGAAATCCTTGTCAAGCAGTGAAATCTTCTGGATGTCTCTGTTTGAAAGGCTTTTATGAGTTAAATTATGGCTCCACAAAACAAAGGAGCTTTAGAATTGCAAAATGAGAAACAATTAAGCAAGGCCACTATTAAAAATATATATGTGTATATATATTTGTTAGCTGTGCTTTTCCTTCCAGAGCCTTTTTGTTTTGCTGATCCTGGATCTCGTGGGTCCTGTCCTTTTTTTTTCCCCCTATTTGTGGAACTGTTGATTTCTCAGGAAGATTCGATCCCTGAATCTTCTCTTTCAACTCCTTGGGCGTGTGGGATATTCCAGGACTCAACTGAAGGGAAAGGTGTGTTCAGAGGAAAGATTTCTTCTTGGTTTGTGCCTTCCCTGCCATATTCCCATTCCAGTGGCAGTGGGGGAGTTCTGAAGCCACCAGAGATGCTGGGCATGAAAAAATGGGCAGGACTGTTTGGCTCTTGAGGGGATGTGAGGTTGTTACTCCCTGAGCAAAACTTTTTTCTTCCTCATGCCTGTGAGTCCACAGGCTCAATCCATGGATCTCCCAGGAAAATATCTCACGTTTTCCCCCGTTGAATCTTCCTGGCTCTTCACTGGATTGCAGAGCTGATTTATTAGATGGTTGGAGAGGTAGATTTAGATTAGAAATGGGGAAGAAATTCTTCCCTGTGAGAGTGGTGGGGCCCTGGGACAGGCTGCCCAGAGAGGTGAATCCTCATCCCTGGAAGTGTTCCAGGACAGGTTGGATGGGGCTTGGAGCAACCTGGGATAGTGGGAGGTGTCCCTGCCCATGGCAGGGCGGTGGAACTGGATGATCTTTAAGGTCCCTTCCCACCCAAACTTTCTGGGATTCTATAAGTGGTTCTCCAAGGGGTTAAGTAACTGTTTCCTCCCCTTCCTCTTCCCATCCCCTTGTCAAATATTTGGGAGTGCTTTAAGTGGTCTTGCACAGAGCTTTCTTTTCTGTATTTATTCAACTCAACAGGACTTCGTTAACCATAACTGGAGATTAAGTCCTCAGTATTTAGCAGGATGTGTGTGCCCAGGAGTAGCAATGACACCTGATGTGCCCCCCTTAGGTCAGTGCTTGTGGCCAGACTTCCCAAAGCTTCCAAGTTCCTGAGGGATCTGATGCTGCAGGAGCTGATCCATGAAATCTCTGCGAGAAGACGAACAGAAGCTGAATGATTCCGAAATCTCTCTTGTTGGGGGAGAACAATCTGTGTGTAAGCTCTGTTTTTAAAAGCAGAGGTTTGCTGTCACTTTGCTGGGTGTGGGGACAGGTTTCTGAAGGAACTGCCTGGTTGATGCATCAGCTGTCAGGGCCCTCAGTGAAGATAATCCAGCCCCTTCCCGATCCATTGACGCTACAACCACAGATCAACCCAGTGTGGAGCGACTGCTGGAGCCATCCAAGGCTCCCCTGCCTGGGATCTGAGCTTTCCTTGGAGGTTTCTATGTGTTTTCTTCAGCATGAGAGGCAACAGCAAACCCTGGCAGGAGCTGTCAGCCCTGGGGGAAGAGTTGTTGGGATGCTCTGCTGGAATTTTGCATCCATGACTGAAACCCCAACCACCATGGGGTGGTGCAGCGAGACCTCTCTGGGCAGGAGGAGCTGCCAGCACAGCACCTCCTCACCAGGGGCACCATGAAGAGGGGGTTTAATCGTTACTTTTGCGAGGCTTGCTGATTGAAATCCCTCAGCTTGAAGTTTTGAAGTCCCGTGGTGGCTCTGGAAAAACACATCGTTTGCCCTGCTGTAGGTGTTTCTCTCCTGGTGAAATTGGGGCTGGATCTGGCTGCAGGGTGGTGTGGGGAATGTGCAGCTGGGGCTCCCTGTTTCCTGCCTCGGGAGGAGCTCAAGGGCATCACTCATTGCTCGGTTTAGGATAATTAGGAGTTGACCAGGAGCTGATGCTTCTCATGCTCCACACTGAGATCTGCTGCACTCTGGGTTTGCTTGAATAGATTTTTAAAATTCTTTTTCTTTTTTTTTAAGGGCTTTGCAGCACATCTCCCAAAGGGCTGCTCTGCCCTTCACTCCGGGGAGCTGTGCAAGGAGCTGTGTGGCCGAAAGGAGAGGAGGTGAAAGGAGCCATCTCGACCACGTGGTGGCAACGTGGAGATGCTGCGGAGGGATTGCTTGGGTCTGTGTTTCCCTGAAGGAAATGTCACCTCTACAGGGGGAGCTGAAGTAAGATCATGGCTTAAAAGTGAACAAGGAGACATTGGGAGGCTCAAGGGGGGACCTTCTCCCTCTCTCCAAGTCCCTGACAGGAGGGGGGAGCCAGGGAGGTGTTGGGCTCTGCTCCCAGGGAACAAGGGACAGGAGGAGAGGAAACGACCTCAAGTTGTGTCAGGGGAGGTTTAGAGTGGATATTGGGGAAATTCCTTCATGGAAAGACTTGTCCAGCCCTGGCACAGGCTGGAGTGGTGGAGTCCCCATCCCTGGAGGGATCTAAAAGCCGTGTGGATGTGGCACTTGGGGACATGGGTCAGTGGTGGTGTCAGTGGTGGCCTCAATGGTTGGGCTCTATGATCTTGGAGGTCTTTTCCAACCTCAATAATTCCATGATTCCATGTCCTGCAGCTGCCCAGAGCACACTGTCCCCACTGGCAAGCTCACACAGGGGCTCCTCCCTGGGATCCTTCGGGCTCGGAGGGGCGGAAAGGCTCTGGAATGGTGGAAAGGGCAGGTGTTGGCAGAGCCCCATCCCGCCCCAGGGCTCCTGCCTGGGCTGCAGCTGCACAGCTCTGCCTTTTCTGCCCCCTGAACCAGCACAAAGCCCAGGTTTGCCCTCAGGGCAGCTCCTGTCAGGGCTTTTTCCCCTCCACTGGCTGCAGTGCCAGGAGCCAAACCAGCCCAGTGCCCACACCTGGCGTGCGTGTCCCGGCGGGATCCCCACCCCAGCCACCGGGGAGGGGCTGCTGGATGTCCTGGGGGAGCACATCAACCTGTGCCAAGCACAGGGATGATCCATGGGCCTGCCCACCTTGGACCTGGGATGCCCAGTGCTGGGAGTGCTGCAGAAAATTCCTGCACGGGTCAAATTGCCAAAGAAATGGAATCTGGGATCGTACAGGATGATCCTGCCCCTGAAGGAGAATATGGGAACACAGCCTTGTTGCTTGATTTGTTGTTCAGCATGGAGAAGAGAAGGCTCTGGAGAGACCTGAGAGACCCTTCCAGGGCCTAAAGGGGCTCCAGGAGAGCTGGAGAGGGACTGGGGACAAGGGATGGAGGGACAGGACACAGGGAATGGCTTCCCACTGCCAGAGGGCAGGGAGAGATGGGATATTGGGAAGGAATTGCTGGCTGTGAGGATGGGCAGGCCCTGGCACAGGTTGCCCAGAGAAGCTGTGGCTGCCCCTGGATCCCTGGAAGTAGAGTAAGTGGAACAGTTAAACAAAGCAGGTCAGTGTTGCTTCCCATAAGGAACAGAAAGATGTGGAGTTGGACTCGACGATCCTTGTGGGTCCCTTCCACCTCAGGCCATTCCGTGATTCCCTTCTATGATTCTGTGACATTTTTAGGAGATCCTTCCAGAACCCTTGGACTGAAGGAGGAGCTTGCTGGTCCCTGCACGCAGAGCATCTCCAGCATGGAGCTGTTCCCAGATCCTGCTTCATCCAGGAGCAACAAGGGCAGCTGAGGCAGAGATGCAGGATCCTCTTTTGGAGCTTTCCCCGTTCTGGTACCATTAACCCTGCACTGCCCTCTGGGTTATTTTCCCAGCTGAGCTGATTAGTCATTCCCTGTCCTTTATTCTCTTTGCCATCCCCTCAATCCCTTCAATCCCAACATGTATTTCCTATTAATCAGGCCTTTCCCTTGTGGTTTTTTTGGGTTTTTTTTCCTGGCTGGCTTTGCACAAGTGGTTTATTTACAAATCCCTCCAGAATTGGCCTCTTTTGGTTACAAGTGAGGAGGGTGTTGGTTGAAGGAAAGCTGATTTTTGACAGAGTCAGCATGAGAATGGGAACAGATGGGGATGTTGACGAATTTGATTTTCCTAAATGTTGCCCTCCTGCAAATCAGCCTGCTTTTCCCTCTTAGCATAAGAAGCAGCAAAAAGGATTTAATTTCTCTCAACATTTTCCCTTAATGATCTACCTCTGCAGCTTAGAGATTTATACTGCTGCTTCATCAGCAAAGCAGCTGAATTCCTTCCACTGAGAACCCACTGCCACTTCCAGGGGATTTCTGGCCTTTCTCCCTCCCTGGGGTGAGAACTGTGCTTAGGGGAGGTGGCTGCTGGTTTTAAATGGCATCAGTTCAGGGGTTTCTGTGCTTTTAGGCCCGTTTAACCACGTGGTTTAATCTTATTTAAATTTCAAAGGGCTGAGTGGAGGCACCGGCACATTTTGGGAGGTGCTGCCCTTCCCAAGTGTGGCTGCCAAACCTGCACCCAGCATCCCCAGAGCTGCATCCCCTGGGAGCAGGCAGGGCAGGAGGAGGTGCAGGAGGCTGGGAGGTGGAAGCAGGAAGGCAAACAGTGTTTCCCAGCCCTTGTCAGTGAGGGGCTGAGAGTTGCATCCTGTGCCCAGGAGAGGTGTCTGCTGAGGGCTCCAGCCCCTCTGCACATCCATGGCCATTGCAGGGGGAGAGACCTGCTGCCTTTGGTGCCTTTGGGATCCTGCCCAGCCAGGGTGTAAATCCCCCAGATTGAGGATAAAGCACAGTGCAAGCACAGGAGCCACATCACTGCCCATGAAATATCCAAAATGGTTTGGATTAGAAGGGACCTCAAAAATCACCCAGTTCCAACCCCTGCCATGGGCAGGGACACCTTCCACTAGCCCAGGTTGCTCCAAGCCCTGTCCAACCTGGCCTTGGACACTTCCAGGGATCCAGGGGCAGGCACAGCTTCTCTGGACAACCTGGGACTAGAGCCTCATCCTCACATTTCTCCCCAGTATCCCATCCAATATCCCTCTGGCAGTGGGAAGCCACTCTCTGTCATCCTGTCCCTCCATCCCTTGTCCCAAGTCTCTCTCCAACTCTCTTGGAGCCCCTTTAGGCCCTGCAAGGGGCTCTCAGGTCTCCCTGGAGCCTTCTCTTCTCCAGGTGAACCCCCAGCTCTCCCAGCCTGGCTCCAGAGCAGAGGGGCTCCAGCCCTGGGAGCGTCTCCATGGCCTCCTCTGGACTTGTTCCTATGTTGGAGGACCCCAGAGCTGCCTTTCCCTTGAGCTCTGGGGCTAAAAGTTCTAAGCCTTGCTCTTTATTATCCCCTCTCTCCTGTTTTCTCCCGAAGCTCTGAGTGATTCACCCCACTGGTCACACTGTCTTTAATGTTGTCCATTGCTCTGGGACTCCTCTCACCTCCTGCAGAGCATCAGGTACTGCAGATCTGCTGTAGGAGCCTGTCAGACCGTGTCTGACTCCCTGGATAAATGGAGGCTCAGGATGAACTTCTGGAGCCAACTCTCTGGCAGGCATTTTAATTTCTTGTGCATTTCTTCCTATCATCTGATCTAAATCTATCCTCCTTCAGCTTAAGGATATTCCCCCTCATCCTGTCACTCCAGGCCCTTGTCCCAAGTCCCTCCCCAGCTCTCTTGGAGCCCCTTTAGGTACTGGATAAGTCAGCCTGGAGAGTTGAAATCCAACCTTTTGGGGGTTGTGTTTTCAGCTTTACCTGCATGTGCTGATGACACCAGCCATCCCAAGAGGGATTCCCCTTCTCCAGACTTTAGTATTCCAAGGATTTGTCCTCTGCCTTGCTCAAAGCATGCTGGAGAGCATCCTGCTGTCCCACAGAGGGATCCTTTCTGCTCTGCCATGGGAGGATTGACTGGTTGAGCTGGAGAAGAGAAGGCTCCAGGGAGACCTAAGAGACACCTTCCAGGGCCTAAAGGGGCTCCAGGAGAGCTGGAGAGGGACCTGGGGACAAGGGATGGAGGGGCAGGACACAGGAAATGGCTTCCCACTGCCAGAGGAAGGAATTGCTGGCTGTGAGGGTGGGCAGGCCCTGGCACAGGTTGCCCAGAGAAGCTGTGGCTGCCCCTGGATCCCTGGAAGTGTCCAAGGCCAGGCTGGACAGGGCTTGGAGCAACCTGGGCTGGTGGAAGCTGTCCCTGCCCATGGCAGGGGGTTGGAATGAGATGATATTTAATGTCCCTTCCAATCCAAACCACTCTGGGATTCTGTGATTTGTGACACAATGTGTTGAAACGAGCGGGTGAACAGAGACAACAGGAGGCACAACTTCCAGGGAGAGATGTGCCAAGAAATCCACAGCAGACAGATCCACCTGGCTGGATCAAAGAACACTCAACTGCTGCTTGGCTTGGCTCAGTGACAGGGGGTTTGGACAAAAGCCACCCTGCAAGATTAAAGGTTCAGCCACTGAATGCACAGATGTCTTGGACATCCGAGATGCTTCATCCAAGCTGCGGTTTTGGAGCTTCCCAGCGACAACTGGGAAGGGGCAGCTCATCTTCCATCTCTCACCCAGGGCCTAATTTAGTCATGAGGGACGCTTGTGCACCTTCAGAGCCACAAATCACCCTG
The DNA here is from genome assembly GCF_022539395.1 of Myiozetetes cayanensis. Classification (NCBI taxonomy): domain Eukaryota; kingdom Metazoa; phylum Chordata; class Aves; order Passeriformes; family Tyrannidae; genus Myiozetetes; species Myiozetetes cayanensis. The sequence continues at coordinate 447,878 of NW_026087853.1, read as the reverse complement.
ATGGTTGGGATTTAATCAGCAGCGCTGAGACGGTGTCGCGTATTCCGATGATCATCCCTTCGGTGGGAAATGAGGCGTTTGTGCCTGTGCACTGTGCAGGATAAATGAGTCCAATGAAACGGTGCTGGTTCGATCCTGAGCTTTCTGCATCACAGTTGTTATTCTGGGAGAGATAAATGGGAAGAGCCACGAGCTTCCAGCGGGGAGTGGGTGAGCCTTGATCGAGGCTTCAGCGCCCGATTTGTATTCACCACAGCTCTCCTGGCCTCCCCTCCTCGAGCTTTATGGCTGCTCTTCTCTTTTAATCACTTAATTGTATTGGATTTTTCTAGCTGGAGAGTCCCTTTCCATGAACTCCTCCTCGAAGATTGAAATATGGAGTTTAATTATCTCCCCTTTATTTATTTATTCCAGCGCCGAGGGCTCCCGACCCTCCTGCGGAGCCGCTCTCCTCGACGGGAGGCTGGGATGAGAAGCTTCCAGAGGATGTGACTCATTTGTGGGGAGAGCTGCTCGTTCTGCTTTGCTGGGAGCACCAGCAATAGCGCAGGAGATGGGATCACTCCCTGCCCCTGGAGCCGGGAACGGCGCCGGCAGCACCGGCACGAACCGGAGCGCGGCTGCACGGTGAATTATTGATAAGGGAATAACGGCAGCTGGAGATAATCCCTCCCATGGAATATGGGGAATAAATCTTCCCTGCTGTGCAGGGAGTTAAGTCTTGCAGTTAGGAGAACTCTTCCCAGCCACAGGAATAAAGGTGGAAGGAGGTTTTCCTCGAATGAAGAGCAGAGAAGGAGCCTTGGGAGCAACCAATGCGTGGCATTGCAAGGGACACCTTCCACTAGCCCAGGTTGCTCCAAGCCCTGTCCAACCTGGCCTTGGACACTTCCAGGGATCCAGGGGCAGCCACAGCTTCTCTGGGCAACCTGTGCCAGGGTCTCACCACCCTTCCAGGCAGGAGTGCCTGGCACTGCTGAGGGACATGTTTGGTGGCCCAGGCAGTGTCCCAGCATCCCAGCACTTGTGCTTTGCCTGCCAGCCCCACTGCATGAAAATGGGGAGGGGGAGACCATCCCCTACCCTCTGCAGCCTCCCATGGTCAGGGACTGATGGGGCATCACAGCACCCCAGTGCCCCTTTGTGCTGCTGCCTGGGCTCCTCCCACTGGGGATTTAACCAAAACTCAGCTCTTCCCAGGCAGATGGCAGAGAGGTGTCCACTGACCCTTTTCAGTGTCTTTTTAAGATATAGGAAATACAGATGTGTGGTGTTTGGGCAGCTGCAGCAGAGCTGTGATGCTGGGGGGCATCACCAGCTGCAGCGTGTGAGCCTGCCCGGCAGCTTTTGCTCCCTGCTTAGATAATGGAAGAGCACCACCCGCTTTTGGTGAGTTTTCCTCCCAAAGTGGTTCACTGAGCGTGGTCAGGGGAGGGGAAAGTCTCATCCCCCCCCCTTAAAAGGTGACAGAGATGCCTGGAGGCTCCGTAAGTGCTTCAGACGCTCCGTGGGCTGGGGTGGGAGCGGGGAGGCTCCGAGGGATCTGTTTGCACAAAACGCGCGGGCCGGGCGAGGCTGGGCAGACACTCCCGGTGAAAGGACCATCTGTCTGAAACATGTGATTCGCACCAACCTGCCGGCTGTTGGGAGAGCCAGCCCAGCTGTCCTGGTTGGCCATCTGGTTTGCGACGGAGAGGAGGGAGGGAATTTTTTTTCCCTCCTAACCTCGGGGTTACGTTCGTCGCGTTCAGCACCGGAGGGGAAAGCGCAGGCTGTGATTTGAGGAGGCTGCTTTCACTTCCCACCTCTCCAGAGGGACCCCCGTGGCAGACCACAGCCTGTCTGCTGGCTGAGGGATGGCTGCAGATCCCCTGGGCCATTGCAACCCTCCCAGAGTGGGTCAGGCACTGTAGGGGTGAGCTGGTGGTAGGGGAGTGGCTCTGGGTGCTGATGCTCAGACCCCAGCAATGATCCTCTGCAGTCCACGTGTTCCCAGTTTCCCGTGGTTTGCAGGCAGCTGGGATTTAGGAGAGACACAGAAAGTCATGTTTTGAAGCTCAGGTGTGTGCACAGGTAAGAAATGTGGGCCTTGTGGCGGGGTCACATGAGTTGCTTCCAGTATCCCCAGCATGGGAAGGACATGGATGTGTTGGAGAGAGGCCAAGGAGGCCACCCAAGAGGATCACAGGAATGGAGCAGCTCTGCTGTGAGGAAAGGCTGGGAGAGTTGGGATTGTTCAGCCTGGAGAGGAGAAGCTCCTGGGTGACATGACTGTGGCCTTCCAGGACCTGAAGGGGCTCAAAGGAAGATGAAGAAAGACTATTTCCAGAGGGCTGCAGTGACAGGACACAGAGAATGGCTTCCCACTGCCAGAAGGCAAGGGTAGATGGGATATTGGGAAGGAATTGCTGGCTGGGAGGGTAGTGAGACCCTGGCACAGGTTGCCCAGAGAAGCTGTGACTGCCCCTGGATCCCTGGAAGTGTCCAAGGCCAGGTTGGATGGGGCTTGGAGCAACCTGGGCTGGTGGAAGGTGTCCCTGCCCACAGCAGGGGATGGAATTGGATGAACTTTGGGGTCCCTTCCAACCCAAACCATCTGTGGGATTCCATGATTCCCTGATCCCTGCTTGCAGACCTTCAGCTCTGGGGACCTGTAGGGCCCCTCCAGGCTCTGCTGCCAACTCTGGGTTTTCCCAGCTCTTTGTCTGGGAAATTGGGCAGTGGCTGTCGTGGTGAGGGGCTGGAAGGGGCGCTGGGGAAGTTTCCCAGTGCTGGGCAGAGTCATTTCAGGGGTTGTGGCTTGGCTGAGCCACCCTGGAGAGCCACATCTGGCCTGTATTTCTGGGAATCTGCAGAGCTGAGCTCTGTGTTCTCACTCAATTACAGTGGGACACTTGTCAGCAATTTCTTGTTTTTATTTCCTGTGACTTTCCAAACTCGGTTGTTTGAAGAAAAAAAAAAAAGAAAAAAAAAAAAGAAGGCAGTGTGGAGAGAAAAAAGCCCAACAAAAACTCCAAAGCACAATATATGGGTTGGAAGTGAACCAGGAATGGACTTTCTCTGGGCAGGAATGAGCACACTTGGGCTGCAGTGGTGTGTGTGTGCAGGGAGAACAGGTTTCCTTGAGAGCTGGTTGATGCCCTGAGCCCAAAACACTTTTCATGGAATGGTTTGGGTTGGAAAGGACCTGAAGACCGTCTGGTTCCAGCACCCTACCACGGGCAGGGACAACTTCCACCATCCCAGGTTGCTCCAAGCCCTGTCCAACCTGGCCTTGGACATTTCCAGGGATGAATTTGGACAGTGCAACAATTTACTTCAACTTTTAATCGACCTTGAAATGATCAGGCAGTTGGACTGGATAATCACCACTTCCAACTGAAATATTCCACCCATTCCTGCTGTGGGTAAGAGATGCTCGGTGACCTCTTTGTGGCACAGAATCCATGAGTTTTCAGGGACTTTTCAGGGCAAAAATAACCCCAGAGTGATGCAGAACCCACCCCCCCCCAAGTCCCTTCATCACCCTCCTGCCACTGGAGATGGAGCAATCCTTCAGCCAGACCAGTGGAACACAAAATGAGGTACTTCTTCCAGTAATCTCTGCCTGAGAGCACATCATTAATTCTGATATGTTAAGATGGGAACTTTAAGTGGATTTAATGGCAGGTGGAAAAGAAGAATGCTCAAGGGTTGCCAATACCTGCAGGTTGCACTGCCCTGATGGCTGCAGGAGCTTTTGAATAATCACATTTTTCACTAGCACTGCCAGTGTTAAAATGTGCATTTAAAACACACTAGTGCTGAGTTGTTTTATTTTAAAATTGATTTTGTTTGTTGAACTGAAGGGACAACTCTTGGAGATTTCCTGGTTTTGGGAGGAAACTGTTCCTGGAATCACTGAGGTTGGAAAAGAGCTCCAAGATCGAGTCCATGATGAACTTGTCAGACTCTGCCTCTTGTCACCTTCTCCAAAAAGTGTCCTGCTTGTTGGGTGTGGCATTAACAGACCTCATGGATGTCCCAGAGCAGTGACTGTCAGCGTGGGCCCTTAATTCCCACCCCCTCCCAAATTTGACACCTGTTGTTGCACTGATGGAACAAATCCTGTGGAGTCATCGGGTCTGGCTCTGCCAGCAGATTATCCCAGTTGGATCAAACGCTGTTTATCAGTGAAAGATCTCGATTGCTCGGCTCCGACAGAGAGAAAATCCCTCCTGGCCCGAAAACCTTGGCAGCAGGTTGGGAATGGGCAGCTTTCAGCCCCTCCTCCTGCAGCCAGGCTTGGCTCTGCTGCCGTCCCTTCCTCACTGGGAACCTCCTGCCCTTGGTGGTGTGAGTCAAAACATCCCTGTTCCCTGATTTTCAGGGCTTTTTCCAAGCCTTTGGCACAAATGTCCCTGTTGCCTCCTCTGAAGCTCCCCAGGCCCAGCCTTCAGCTGCTTTTCCAGGTCACCTGTGTGACTTCCCAGCTGCCCACCAGCACCTCCAGAGCTGCTCCTGCATCCCAGGGCTCTCCCACGTGGCACCAGAGCAGTGCAAAAAAAAAAGGAGTGTTGAGAAGGAGTAGATTTTCTTCTGGGATTTAAGGTTTTTCTTCATCCTTCTTGCAAAAATTCCCACCCAGACCCCTCAGATTTCAAATCTTGGAGCCTCCCTTCATGTCGCTTCTTTCCTGTTTGTGGTTTGTGCACAGAACCAGCTTTTCGCTGCTCTTCTGGCTCTGGGAGCATCAACTGTGCCAGGATTTGGGTGAAAACCCCCCCTCAGCTCCCTCACTGGTGGGTCCATTTGTTGTGTGCCTCCCTCCTGAGGTGTCAATACTTCTGACCTCCTCCTCACCCCCTCAGAGGCTTCATCTCCCAAACTGACCTGTCCTGTGTCATCTGCCCGCTCCTGCAATCGTTGTTTTCAAGGCTGACGAGGCAGCACCTGGCAGGAATCCTTTCCCTCTGGGTGCCTGCAGACCCCCATCCACAAACCTGGGAAGTGCTGTCAGATGGAGCCTCTGGAGCTTTGCTTTACCAGGAGGGTTTTCCTGCAGGTCCTGCTGACTCTGACCCCGGGGCTGAGGGGTTCAGATACAGCCCAGGAGGAGAGTCAGGGCATGGGGAGAGGAAAATGAGTCTGTGAACACAACACCCTGCTCTTAGCTGAGAGACCATGGCCATGATTTGAGCTGTGGATGCATCTCCAGCTCCATGGTTTCCTACAAAGGGCGTGGAACTGTTGGAGCAAGTCCAGGGGAGGCCACAGAGATGTTCCAAGAGTTGGAGCCCCTCTGCTCTGGAGCCAGGCTGGGAGAGCTGGGGGGGTTCACCTGGAGAAGAGAAGGCTCCAGGGAGACCTGAGAGCCCCTTGCAGGGCCTAAAGGGGCTCCAGGAGAGCTGGAGAGGGACTGGGGACAAGGGATGGAGGGACAGGACACAGGGAATGGCTTCCCACTGCCAGAGGGCAGGGCTAGATGGGATATTGTGAGGAAATTGCTGGCTGTGAGGGTGGGCAGGCCCTGGCACAGGTTGCCCAGAGAAGCTGTGGCTGCCCCTGGATCGCTGCAAGTGTTCCAGGTCCGGGCTGGACTGGGCTTGGAGCAACCTGGTCTAGTGGAAGGTGTCCCTGCCCATGGCAGGGGGGTGAAACTCGGTGATCTTTGGGGTCCCTCCCAACCCAAACCAATCTGTGGAGCTGGATGAGATTAAGGCAGCATTTTGCTTAAATCCCAGTGCCAAGCAGGGCTCTCTGGGTGGGAGGCACAGTCTGGGTGGGGGCAATGTCCAATTTTCTGCATCCAGACCAGGCACTGCAGGCTCCTCACCCACAAGTTTTCCACTGTCAGGCTTTCTGGGTTTGGCCATCGTGGGACCACATCTCAGTGTCATCTCCAGGAGGTCTCAGGTGTGGGAGAAGAAAGAGCTTTGGCCCCATAAAGTGTGTCCCTCTGTACACAATGTCACCTTGGAGCTGGCAGGGAGCCGGGCTGTAAATCACTGCTGCCAGTGTTTTGAGGCTCTTCCCGTGCTCTGGGTGAGTCAGAGCAGCCCCAGATGACATCACTCTGGAGCTGGATGTGCCTCAAAAAACAGGGGGAGGAAAGGGCAATCCAGGTGTTGAAGAGATCATGAAAATAATTGACATTTCTTTCTTTGCCTCCCCTTTCTCCCAGAGATGGGGGGTGGGGAGGTCCCACAGGCCTGGGCAGTGTTTGCTTCGAGCAAGAGGAGTGGATGGTGAGGGCAGGAACACAAGGAGGGCAGATCCAGCTCCAGGTTTCTCGGGGATTCATGCAGCTCTTTTCTCTCTGCCCCTGAAATGGGCACATCAAGAGGGTCTGGGCTCGTGGTGAAGTTTTCAGTGGCATTTGCCAGTGCAGAGCTGGCACTTGCTGCAGTCAGCAGTGTGAGGAGCAGCACTGCTGGGGTTGGATCACGTCCCATGTGTGGTCTCAGGGGTGATTGGTGTCCTTCTGAGCCCACACAAACCTCACCCGGGGTCCCACAGCCCTTCTGCAGTTCCACGTGTCTCCAAGGCTGGAGATCCTTAGCAGATATTTCAGGCAGGAATGCAAGTGGGATTGGGAAAGCAGCTTCCCTGCAGGGCAGAAGGGGTTTGGCATGGACAGAGAGCCAGGCAGGATGTGCAGACCTGGGGAGAATCATGGAATCCTAAGATAGTTCGGCTTGGAAGGGACCTTAAAGATCATCTCCTTCCACCCCCTGCCACGGGCAGGGACACCTTCCACTAGCCCAGGTTGTTCCAAGCCCCGTCCAGCCTGGCCTTGAGGCACCAGATCCCACATCCAGCCCATCCCTTCTCCAGGAGCAACTCAGGTTTTCCAGTTCCTTCCCTGGGAGCTGCAGGGCTGGGCACCACCAGACCTGGGCTCATCCGCAGGAGGGACTGGGGGTCACATTGAGCCCTCATTGATATCCACCTGATTTACCTGAAAAGCCCAGGGAGGGAAGCAGAGACAAGGCAGCCTGGAAACAAGACACAGCAAGTCTCACAGAGGGACCTGAAAACTCTCTGATCTGTATCAGGATGAGAGTCCTGGAGGAGAGCAGAGCAGAGCTGCTCTGGGCCAGGGGAACAGAATCAGGGAATGTTCTGTGTTGGAAAGGACCCTCAAGGATCATCCAGTCCAGCTCCTGACCCAGCCCAGGACACCCCAGCAATCCCACCCTGTCCCTCAGAGCGTTGTCCAAACACTCCTGGAGCTCTGGCAGCCTTGGGGCTGTGCCCACTGCCCTGGGGAGCCTGTTCAGTGCCAGCCACCCTCTGGGGGAAGAACCTTTTCCATGAGGAGAGATGGGAGCCTCTCCTGGGTGCTGAGCTGCTCTACTGGAGCAAAGGTTGACCTGGGTTTAGGAGGAGAGGAGATATAAAGAAGGGAATGTGGGGGATTTCCGTGGTGTTGCATAAAAAGGCCCAGAGGAGGCAGAGCTGGAATCTCATCTGAGGCTCTGCCTCGTGCCCTCTTCCTCCCCCCGCCTCCCCGATTTTGGTTGGTGTTTATCAGCAGCATCAAATTCTGCCCTTATCTCTTGTTTGTTCCTCTGTTTGAAGGCTCTAAGGAGGTCAAGATGAGAGGCAGAGCCAGGCTGGTGTGGTGAGAGATGTCCCAGCATGGGGGCAGATGATGGGACCCCTGGCTTGTCCTTGGATGGGGGGGCTCTCAGAGCCTGGCAAGGGGGCTGTGTTTGTGTGCAGGGACGCTGTGTGCCCTCTCTAAATTTATTAATAAACTTCACAAACACACCAGGATCAATCCCTGTGCCAGCTTGGCTCATCAATACTTCAGTGCTCCCTCCCTGCCAGTCTCTTTGAAGGGATTATTTTAATACTCACAAGCTCCTCAGACGTGTGTGAGGAGGGTCAGGACGGGGTGATTTTGTCTGCACAGGACGTGTCTGCAGCTGGGCTTCTCCTTCACTCCCTCCCTGTGGGTCTGGCAGAAGATTCCTCTGAAGCTTCCCAGCTCCTGGACACCTGTGGTGCTTCCTGACCTCGTGCTGTGCCAGCTGCTGTGACCGGAGAAAAGCCAAGCACTGAGGACAATGAACCTGTCCTGTGGCTGTGGGGGCAGAGGAGACCCCAGAGCATCTCTCCTGATAGGAGAATCCCATTTCCCAGTGCTCTAGGGGAAGGTAAGGATGACCCTTCTCATTTTAGGCCAAACTACCTGTAGGATTTGGCTCAGATTGGGATGACAGTGGGCCGATAATTTTGGAATCCTCTACTCCTGATAAGGTGCCTCTCCCTTCATGCTGCTCCATGGAGGGTTTGCCCATCCTGCTGCTGAACTGGAATTGCCCCTGAGCCATCTGCTCACCCCCTGCCAGCCCCCCCAGCACGCCAGGCATGGGGCAAGCAGAGCCCTTCTCCCAGTGCTGGTGGATTTTGGGATGAGGTAATGACAGCAACGCTTCTGGGAGAGCTGGAGTTACTGGAATGCTGCATCCAGCAGAGCTGGGTGTGGGCATGAAGGGGGCTGGGATGGAGCCAGAGGCCACAGCAAATGGCTGTTTTCCCTCTCTCCGTGACAAGCTGGAGGGCTCAGGCTCGGGTTTGTTTGTTTTTCTCATCCTTGTTTGCAAACTCATCTACTGTAATAACAGCCCTGGTCTGAAGGACAGGTTTCCACTTTCCAAGTGACTGCACATCTCAGGAAGGAGATTCAGTGGTTCAGGAGCAGCAGCAGAAGGGAGCCCTCTGCTATTTTAATTTTGCTTCCCTCTCCCCAGCCATACCTGCTCATCACAGAGGGATTAGAGCAGCCTGGCTGCAGGAGATCTCCATGAAGATGCTCCCAGGGCTGGAGCCCCTCTGCTCTGGAGCCAGGCTGGGAGAGCTGGGGGGTTCACCTGGAGAAGAGAGGGCTCCAGGGAGACCTGAGAGCCCCTTGCAGGGCCTAAAGGGGCTCCAGGAGAGCTGGAGAGGGACTGGGGACAAGGCATGGAGAGACAGGATAAGGGGGAATGGCCTTAAGCTACCAGAGGGCAGGGTTAGATGGGATATTGGGAAGGAGTTCTTGGCTGTGGGTTTGGGAGTCACCTGGAGCACAGATCAAAGTCCCAGCCCTGCCAAACCTCCCTGGATAGATGCAGGCTCTGATAAGGGAACAGGGCAATCATTGCTCCACAGCTCCCCGAGTCATTAAACGATTATTAAATCCTCATTAACAGCCAGGCCCGAGAGAAAGTGCAGGGAAGAATTCGCTCCGCGTGGCTCAGCCCCGGCACCGAGGACGCCACGCCTTGATGTGCTACAGGAATTTGGGTGGCCCAGCCCAAAGAGATGATTCCCAAAGAGGAGGATGACAACCAGAAGTGAATGTTCCTGCTCCAGGGCATCCATCACTTTCTGTTAAGACCGTCTGTGAGGAGATTCTTGCCCTCCTGCCTTCAGCGTGCCGAGCAGGATGTGATAAATCCCAGAAGACCATCCCCCATGTCCTCAAGGGCCATCCCATCATTTCCAGCTCACTTTGGAGGCTGGGAGAAGGGGCTGCCAGTGGCAGTGGTGGCAGCTGTAGGGTGACACCAAACCATGGCCACCAACCCTCAGCAATGCACAAACCCCGGTGTCAGCACTAACCCCATCCTGCTTTTTTTGTGGTTTTTTTTTTTGGGTTTTTTTTAATCCCAAAAAGGGCTGCCATACTAAAATCAACAAATAAGCCAAAATATCCTCAAGGAGTGTCCAGCAGGCTGGAGTGGGGCACGTGCTTCAGCTTTCCATTCTTCACCCTGACCAGGTGAAGGGTCCACGAATCAATTGGGCGAATCACGAAGCATTTTTGGCTGCTCTCAGCAGATCATGGCTCATCAAGGAAAGCTTCCCCAAAAACTCCTTTCCCCACAGCACTGCTGCAGGGATGGAGCCCAGGGCTGGGAGGTGAGCGCTGGGGGTGTGTCTAAACCATGTTTTGTGGGGGGGGATTCTCTTATTTAGGATGGTTTTGAGGTCAGACCTCCCGGTGGGCTCATTCGGGCGAGGACCAGGGGGATGGTGGCCCCTCGGACAAGAGCCCGCGGAGGTGTTTTCCGTGGGTCTGCAGGTGTGTGCGGGCCGGAGGGGGCTGCGGGGCGGAGCGGTGCTGGGACGGGCGGGGTGCGGGAGGGCAGGGACAGGCAGAGCCGGCTCGGCCGCTTCCCACGCCCGCACTGAGACTCCTCCGAGGCGGCCGCGGGCTGGAGGCAGCGCTGAGAGGCCAAGGGGGGTTCCTCTGCAGCTTCTTACTCTGTCTGTCTGTCTGTCTGTAAAATTCACCTCGGTTTGAATCAGCCGGGCATCGGCAGGAATGCACCTGGGGCGTTTGTGATGCTTCTTTTGGATTCCCCCTGAAGTCCAGGGAAGCCCCTCCTGCCCCACCTCAGCCCCCTCAGGCTCGGGCAGCGCTGGGACCGGGGGGGGGGGGCATTTCCCTCCCTACATTCCCAGTTTTTTGTGCACCGTGTCCAGGTGGGGGGCTCAGAGACACCCCCCGGCTGGCAGAGGAGGCTCTCTGGGTGTTTGCAGCTCTCCCCCCGCCAGCTCTTTTGCCACCACTTTCTCTGTCCCTTTCCTTCCCCCTGTCCAATTTAAGGACAAAGAGAACTCCCAGGCAGCTCTGTCCCCTCCCACCCACCTTCCCAAAGACTCCGAGTCCTCATTCCCTGTATTTTTGTGCAGCACCTGGCACGTGGTCCCTGCTCCCAAGGAGGAGAGAGAGTTCCTTGGACAAAGGGAGGTGGCATGGCCACATCAGGTGACATTTTGCCGGGAGGATGCTGGAGGCAGTGGCATCGTTGGCCATCGGGACTGATCCACAGGCAATGGCACTACAGTCCCCGCTCCAGCTCCACAGGGAAGGTGGCTGATGCCAGGGAATCATGGCTAACACAGGCACCTCAGGCTCTCTTCCTCCACATGGACAAAATTAGCTCGTTTTCTTCCAGGAGATAGGGAAAAAAAAATAAAAAAAAAAAAAAAAAGGGGGCAAAGCAAACACCTCGGCCTTTGTTCGGGGAGACAAGGCCCACAGCCCGCTCAGATGGAATTTATTTTGTGCTCAGTAATTCAATCCATGCGGGCTCAGGATGTGGCCAGGAGGGCCGAGCCAAAAAATGCAAGTTTAAAGCAACTAAATTTTATGCTGTGTATACAGTTCAGTTTGGGGTTGGCTGAGACAAGCAGTTTCCATGGTTTTTGCAATTTCTGTTGTAGCAACGAGCTCCTTATGCAATGGAAGGGCTGGGGAGCGTGTGGACCTCTGGAGAGGGGCAGGAGGGAGCTGGGACAGCCTGGACAGAAGACAGGGCTTATCACCAGATGATTTATCCTGTCCTGACAGCGTGACCCTTACTGGGGACAACATGCTTGGCATGGCTGAGAACATCCCTGTGGTCTGGCCCGGAAAGGGTTGGATGCTTTCCTCCAAGTCCAGTCCCTCGACTTCCAAATGCCTCCAATGCCATGAGAAGCTTCTCCCGGTGCTGGAATGTGGCTGCTGAGCCACGCTGTCCCTCACTGAGCCGTCCCTCTCCCTGCTATTAAAGTTTTTATCTGAGGGCTGGAAAAGCTGAGCGTGGCTGAGCCGCGGCCCAGCAGCTGGGCTGCAGATGTGGGAAAAGCCCACGCCAGCCTGCAGAGCATCCATGTGTGTGTCCCTGTCCCCTCCAGCCTCCTCTGCCCTCCACGCACATCCCCGAGCGGGGATGGCCCTTAATTTCCACAGCACCTCCGTGAAGCTGCAGAGCCGCTTCGCAATCCAGCTCTGCAATGAAAAAACGTGAAATCCGACCCGGGCAGACCCCCCCAGCGCTCTCAGAAATGCCACATTGTTTTCCCCTTGACCATGGAATTATTGTTTCAGCTGGGCCGGCTCGCTCAGACCAGCCCTGCTCATCCCTCTGCCGGGATTTTGGCAGGAGGAGCTTCGTGTGCTGCCTGGTGGGAGATCAGCGCTCCACTGCCTGGAAGGGCACCAGGGCCTGGACACAGCAAACCTCTGCAGGAAGGTTTTCCTGTTAAATGGCATCAAATGGCCCCTTCTTGCTGGAGGGGATCATTCCCATTAAACTACTGTTTTTTTCAGGAAGCTGATCCCGGTGGAGCCCAGGGCACAGCCAGTGCCTTGGTTGTGATTTAATCCCTAATCCAATGGTGGGATTCTCCTCCAGCTGTGCCCCGTGCTTTGTTTGCTACTGTGATCAGAGCCAGTCTACAAAAATATTATCAGTTTATCAGGAATGTGCAGGAATGAGCCTTCCAGCCACCCACAGCCCTGGGAGCCGCTCTCCAAACCCTCCCTTCCTTCTCCCAGGCTTTGCGCTCTTGCCCGCAGAACTGAGCACTGTTAATAGACCAATCAATCACGGAATCAAGGAACAGTTTAGGTTGGAAAAGCTCTTGAAACCTCCCAGCCCACCCTGCCCCACTGCCAAAGGCTCACGAGAGTCACTCAGTGATGGACACTTCATCTCACGTGTCCAGCTCCTGGTGGGCTTCCTGGTGGGCCTCCTGGGAGTTCAGCAGCCCCGTGAACTTCTCTGGTGTCCTCATGAACCACTGGCATTCCTGGTAGGTAGGGAGCTCAGCAAGTCAAATGTGGGCTGTTTGGGGACCCACCTTCTTCTGGGTGCTGTGAGAAGGGTTTGATGCCTGCTCGGTCCTGTGTCAGCAGTAATTGGAAGTAGCTCCTAATTCCTGAGGCCGCTGAGATTCCACATCTGCTCTTGCCTTATCCTGCAGCCTTAAGTCACAACACAGAGGGCTCCTTTGGAATTGTCCATCCTTTCCCTGCTCTCCTCTCCTTCCTGCACTGTGCCACCCTGCCCTGCCGGTCCCAGAGCTTCGCTTCCCAATAGAACCTCATCTTTGGGGTTCCATCCTCTCCCGCCCTGATCCATGTCCATGCTGACACCTGGCACTTCCCAGTGGGATAGCTCCTCCAGGAAGCTTGACCTGCAGCTCTGTTTGGCCTGAAAAGACTCACAGTGTGTGCTGAAAATACCTGGTGTCACTTCAGAGGCTGTTGTTGACCACATGTCACGAGAGAACGTTGGGATGCTGGTGTGTGGTTTCAGCCTCTGGCAAAACCTAAAGGCTGAGAGAGCTAGGATTGTTCAGCCTGGAGAAGAGAAGCTTTGGGGTGACCTAACTGTGGCCTTCTAGGACCTGAAGGGAGCCTGCAAGAGCTGGAGAATGACTTTGGTCAAGGGTTGGAGTGACAGGACAAGGGGGAATGGCTTCCCACTGCCAGAGGGCAGGGTTAGATGGGATATTGGGAAGGAATTCCTGGCTGGGAGGGTGGGGAGGTCCTGGCACAGGTTGCCCAGAGAAGCTGTGGCTGCCCCTGGATCCCTGGAAGTGTTCCAGGCCAGGTTGGACAGGGCTTGGAGCAACCTGGCTTAGTGGAAGGTGTCCCTGCAACACGAGCTGGGTTGAGACCCCCCAGAGCTGCCAAATAACAGATTTCCACAGGCTGGCCCGCAAACTGTTAACACATTAATTAAAAGAAGAAAAAGGAGTTGGTCCCATTAAGCTCCCCATCTGTTTTAATTATCCACTGGAGCTCACAGAAAGCTTTGTACACACTGTAATTGCATAATTAAAACGAGCTGTTGGGAGATAGATGGCACTGAGATGACTGGGGAGAGGAAAGGCAGCCCTTGCTCCTGCTCTGCTGTCACTGAGGAGCATCATAATTAAGAAAGAACAGTGAAAAACCTCCTTTTTTGGGGCTGAGCTTAACACTGCACAGCCCCTGTTGAGTTCTGAGAGCTCTCTGAGGGATGTTTGTGTCATCTCCACCCCGAGCAGAAGCAGCAGCGTCGTTAAACCCCAGTGAGCTGACAGTGGGATGAAAACCCCGTGCACTGCTCCGAGGTGTGAACCAACTGTGCAGACTCTGAGTTTCCATCCCAAAACCCCACCTGGATTCATCTCACCCCATTTCAGGCACATCCCACTGCGTTCAGCTCCTCTCCTGCCCCGTGCCCACGGGTGGGGAGGGGCCCAGCAGAGCCAAAGAGGTTTGTTTGGCAGCTCCCAAAGCCCGGCTCGTTCCAAGGCAGCACGTCCAAAGCCCAGCTGGCTGCCCTTGGACTCAGAGTGGGCTGCCTTGTTCTCATGACAGGAGTTTCAAAATCAAAATATTAGTCTTGAAAAGAAAAGAAAACCACAAAAAACCGAAAAATCCACAAGCGTAACAAACTTCCTGTGAGCAGCAGTGGGAATTCTTCACATGTTTGGAGGGGGGGGAGGTTGTTTGTGGTGGGTTTTTTTGGTGTTTGTGGTATCAGATTGATATTCCCATGTCTTACACCTTGCTCCACCTTACACCCAGCTCGCTGCTTTTCCACATTCCCTGCAAACTTAACCTTTCGGATTATTAAGACATTTATTTTTTTTTTTTGGACATCAAATTTTGGGCCCGTGCTGGGAAAACACGATGAAGTCACTGCGAGTCCTGAAAACTGGAAAAAAGTCCTTCTGGCTGGAAGGCCTCCTGGGACAAGTCCCTGACGAGGAGGAGGAGGAGATCCAAACCACGAGTGTTCACGGACAAAACACAACTCCTGCAATCTGCCCACACCGGGTCGGGCCGGTAATGAATTCACGACACGGAAAGTAATTAGAGCACAACCCTGCAGCCAGCCAGAACCTCCCCAACACTTGGAATGTCAGCTCAGAGACACATGGATTGCTTGGGAGGGTCTTCTGGAGCCAAGGTAAACTTTGGGGGATTGGGATTGGAGCAGTGATGTCCTGGTACCAGACAGTCGGCTCAGGGCAGAGCTTCCCCCTTGGCATGGATGTGATGGATGATTTCTGTCACATCCTATCTCCCAGGGGCTGGTATTTCGTTGTAAAGCAATTTTCCTGGCAGAAAATTGAGGTTTCACCCAGGCTGAGGTGTTTTGCAGGAACATGGCTGACCCTCCTGGCCAAACTTCCCTCTCCAGGAGGAGAAGGGTTATCTCTTTTAATCAGAGCTGGAATAAAAGATCCAGATTCATCCCAGAGCTCAGTTTCTGTTCAGAAAGTTGTTTCCTGGCAGATTTTGGAATGTTTTTGAAGTGAGTTTGCAAACATGGAGCACACTCCCAGCAATCCTGGCAGGCAGCGGCTCCCGACATCCTACGGCAGAGCACCCAAGGGACGGGGAAAAACCCTCCACCTGCAACAGTTCGTTCATGGGCCTGACCCAAGCAAACCTTCTCTTGCAAGAAGATGTTTTCCCCTCTGTTTTTTCCTCTCCTGGAGCTTTTTTTTCCAGACAAAAAGCTGGCACTGGTTCCTCAGCTCTGCAAAGGACTTCAGGGAAGGGAAGGGTTACGCAGCACATGTGGATGTGGCATTTGGGGACATGGGCTTGGCACTGCTGGTTAATGGTTGGACTTGATCTTTGAGGGCTTTTCCAACCTTAATGGTGCCGTGATTCTAAGGAGAGGGTTGGGAAGCCTGTGGTTTTGGGGATTGCGAGCCTGGAATTTGCTGAAGGGATATGGTGGATAGGGGTGACCAGCTGGGATTTACCCAGGCACATGGTCAGGCTGATGCTTTGTGAGCCAGGCCCAAAGCTGCTGCCTGCAGGCACCCTCTTCTATTCCCATTTCAGGATGGGAGTCTGGGATTTAAGGCCTGGATTTGGAAATAAAGCCCAAGCAGGTGCCACCACGACTGACTCAGCCCAGCTGTGATCCTGAGGGCAACATCATCCTTCAACAGCCCCTCCAGGAGAACCAAAAGCAGCGACTTGCAACCCAAATGGTGCCAAAGGGAGTGTTTTCCCACTCACCACACTGTTGCAGCTCATTGCCATGGGATGCTGCTTCCCAGTTCCAACCCCAGGAGTTTCTGATGAGTTGGGGAAGCTCAACTGGGTGCAGGGGCTTCATCTCGTCCCTCTTTTACAGCCTGAGGTCCTGCTGCCTCCAGGTTTCCTTTATTTCTCGTCATTAAAGAGGCTTGGAGAGCTCTACAGGCATGTTTGACTCCTTCAGGTGAAGGTATGGATACCTCTTGGGAGATGTAGGGGTTTATATCTTTCCAAGGTCACGGAAAACATCACGAATTAAAGTAAGGAAGTGGAGCCGTGGTGGCAACCAGGGAGTCAGAAGTGCCCAGTCCTGGATGCAGCAACACACACTTCAGGGTCCTGAAGCTCCCAGAGGGTAGAAAAGCTCCTGATGGGCATTTTATTGGGTATTCCACAAGTGCATCCCTGTCTGCCACGTCTGGACCTTCAGATGGATTGCCAGTGTGAGCAGTGACCCTGTTAGATACCAGTTGTGGGACTCTAGGGAAGTGCCTGGGAGGGAGTCAGAGCCCACAGCCATGCCAAACACTGGATTCCTGTGACTGATGCTTGTTGGAGCATCCAAAATTGTGGATACTGCAGCTGAACCCCCAAAACCAACAGTTAAACACCTAAATAGAAGCTTCCAGGTGACCCATCCTGCAGCTCCCCTGAATCCCAGTGGTCTTCCCAGGCTGGGTTTCCTTGTCTGGAAAACTCCTGGCCTGGGATTGGGAAGTAAATTTCATGGATGGCTTAGCTCAGACGTGTTTTGCCACAGGCCCAATGCTATGGAAAATTAGGGTGCAGGTCTCATCTTCTCTCCTTTCTTCTCTCAGGCACACTTCGAAATTAATTGAGCGAAGTGTTGGAGTGAATTAATTGCCCTGCCCTGGCGGGGGGGGAAAAATCCAGACAGATTTTTCTTTGGAACACTCAGAAATAGGACTTTTTAATCTGAAACTCTCTTTGAGACATTTGGAGTGTGCTGTTTGCCAAACCAGGGCTCGGTTTTGTCGGCTGCTGTGATGGGAATTCTGTCCTGGATGTCTCCCACCACTGATGTGCTGTGTGGTGGCCTTCCCTGGAGAGCAAAATGTGGCAATTCACCCCAAATCAACTGCTCATGGATCAAAATAGCGAAGCATCTTTTGGGAAATCTCCTCCACCTGGAGAAGGTCTTGCTGGGGAGGGCCATGAGTGGTCACCAAAATTCTGCTGTTCCCTGAATATATGGATATATGAATACATAAATATGTGAATATAAATTGCCATGAACCCCACAGCCAAATAAAGGAGCCAAAAATGCAGAAAGAAGAATAAAAGCAGACTGAGGGTTGATCAACATCACAGAATCCCAGGACGGTTTGAGTTAGAAGGGAGCTTAAAGCCCATCCAGTTCCAAACCCCTACCATGGGCAGGGACACCTTCCACTGTCCCAGGTTGTTCCAAGCCCTGTCCAACCTGGCCTTGGACACTTCCAGGGATCCAGGAGCAGCCACAGCTTCTCTGGGCAACCTGTGCCAGGGCCTGCCCACCCTCACAGGCAACAATTTTAATGAGGCCCTCAGGATTCTAGCAGGGTTTATTGACTGGGGTGTTGTTTTTTCTATTAACATGGATGAGCAAAAGAATCCCAGGGAAGAGGAAGGAACAGGAAAGCTTTGGATACTTCTGGTGAAGGGGCCAAGCCAGAAAACTGGAAGGATGCTGGTGCAGGGGTTCCAAACCAACTGTGCTTTAGAGTTCTCAAAAAAAAAAAAAAAAATCAGATTTTTGAGGGATTTTTATTCCACTTCTTTACAAAAGCCCTGAAAAAGGCTTTGTCTGGACCCACCCAGAACTGCTCGTGGGACCAGCGCCGAGTTTTCGCTTCTGGCGTCAGCTCCTTGTCCCTTTTGTGCAGCAATTTTTCTTCCCACTGAGGTCAGCGCTGAACAGAAAGCGCTGGTTGTTTGGGAGCAGAGAGTTCCACGTGGAAAAACATCCAAATGAAACATTTCAGTGCTGGGAAACCTTCCCTCCCACCCACTCCAGCCTTGCTCAGTTCGCAGCCCTCACATCGTGAACCCGCAGCTCGTCCCTGTCCCCTTGTTCTTTTCAGGATGTGAGCCACCTTCCCACTGCATATCCCTCTTTCCAAGCATGGAGATACAGTGTCCAGCTATGTGGGAAGCCCAGCGAGGTGGTTTTTAATGGCAGTGAAGGTGACACCTTGGTTTTCCTCCCCGAGCTGAGAGCAGGTGACTGCCACGCTCGGCAGGTGCTGCAGAGGGAAACAAAGCCATCTGGCTGGGGTTGTCACAGCTCAGGTATCACTGCACTGAAGTTCTCCATCCCCATGGAATAATACAGGGCAAACAATTCCCAGCCCGTCTGCTTGCTGGATGGAGATCAGACGGGTGGCGAAGAGCGCGGGCTGACTGCGATTCCAGAGGGACATTCCTTCATGATGCCCGGAGTGCTGCTGGCTGTGTGCTCCTCACTCTCAAATACTTCTGCAGAGCGCCCCTCCAGGCATCTCCTCGGCCTGGAGCCCATTGCAGAGGCAGGAGGAGCTGGTTTCCCACCCTGGCGTCGCTTTGGAGTTACTCTCCCTGGATTGCACTTGTTGGTCACTGCCCAGTCTGGCGCAATCCTCAGGAACTGGTCTTGCTCCTTTCCCTGCTGGGACAATCCCAGTTGATTGGGACTGGGTGTAGTGTTTCTGTTGCCATTAAAGATCTGGTTTCCTTCTCTCCAAATGCCAGTGAGTTCTAGCAGGACAAACCTCCAGAGTGTTGGTGTTCACAGATCAACCCCTTGTCCTCCCTTGATGATCCCAAACCTGAGGAGGCTTTTCAGCCCCACACTTGGGCACTGCTGCTTCACATCCCATGCTCCTGCCTTGCCTCCTTCTTCTTTTCCATGTCATCCACAAGAAAGTAAAGGGAGGAGACAGAACTGCAGAATCACAGAATGGTTTGGTTTGGGAGGGACCTTAAAAATCATCTTGTTCCCACTCTCCTGGGCAGGGACCCTTCTCAGCTTGGACCAAGTTGCTCCAAGCCCCATCCAACCTGTCCTTGAACACCTCCAGGGATGGAACAGCCACCATTTCTCTGGGCAGCCTGTGCCAGGCCCCCACCAATGTCTCTTGGATGTCTCCTGGATGTGTTATCACCCTGCAATGACCTGGACATCACAGGGCCACTGGCATCTGGGGGCTGAGGTGGTTCACCCAGGATTTGCAGGGCACGTGCAGTATCCCGTCAGCCAGGCCTGCTGGGCAATCCCAAGCAGTGTGGGTTGTTCCTGGCGGGCTCCTGGCAGCACTGGGGCTTTGGGGCTCGGGAGCAGCTCTGGAACAGCGAAGAAAAACACAGTGTTAATGATGCTTCTCATGGAAACGGGAGCTTCAATCCCAAATTGCAGCTCCAGCCTCCAGCGTGGCCCTGCCCAGCCATGTTTCCCAGACCACAGGCTGCTTGGAGTTCTGTGGTCTTCTCTGGTTTGGTTTTTCTTTTTTAACTACTGCCTTTATCAGCCCTTTGCAGTGTTGAAGCTCTCTCGAGGTGAAACCTTCAGCTACCCATCAGAGCCAATGACCCTGTGGGAGCAGGATGGGTCCCTCCATGCCACGTATCTGTGCCCTGTCACGAGCCAGAGCCATCTGGCAGAGCCCTCTGGGCCTTCTCAGGATGCTGAGGAATTCAGGGTGTTGGGGAGCTCAAGGTGCTGGGGAGTTGGGGATGTTCTGTGGATGTTGGGAAGCTCATGAGACCCTGCTGATCTCCTGGACAAACAAACGGTGTGGCTCTCAGGGACGTGGTTTAGTGGTGGACTTAGTGATAGGTTAAGGCTGGACTGAGTGATCTTAGAGGTCTTTTTCAACCTCAGTGGTTCCATGATTCTATCAAACAAAACCTGGGGAGCTCATCTTTCCCCAAAATCTCCATCCCATGGCATAAGTCACTTCTCACAGCATATCTCTTCTACGAAATACATGCTAAAATCAAAAAAGGTGACCTCAAAACCAGACAGAAAATTTAGGGAAAAGCTGCCTCGGAATGATCTCCTCGACTGTATTTCCATCATCCTCCCCTACCAGCTGCAGCACAGAGGAGGGGAAACGCAATAAACTGCTTAAAAAGCCATATTTCAAGTTAACTAACCTTTTCTGATGCTCCAGAACAGCCTGTGCCGGGCTGAGCCGGAGCCTTGGAAGAGAAGTGAGGGGTTGTTCTTGCTTGGTCTGAACTGGTTCGTTGAGTCATGCTCTTAGTTAATCCCTGGCACCGGCACAGCACGATCCTGCTGGAGGGGAAAAACTCACTCAGGGAAAGTTCAAGCCGTTCGTGCTCCTCGGAACGGGGCCGAGCAGACAAAGACTTCTTGTTTCTCAGGCAAGGGGGGGAGAGGGAGGCGAAGGAGGGCGAGGGGATAGTGGGATGGTGCTGGAGAAGAGGCGGATTCGGGATGCCTGCCCACGGCGCGCAGCCCCAGCCAGCCGGGACGCATTTTTGCGATGCTTGAGCCGCGGCAGGAAGAATAAGAAGAAGAAGAGGCGTTCCCTGTGCCAGAGGGGTGCGTGCCAGGACGAGACAAAGCTCGGGTCTTGGAAGGGTGGGAAGAGCAGGATTTGGGGAGGAACGTTGGGTCCCTGGAGAGGAGCCCGTCGGCGGGGCAGGATGAGACAAAGTGTGGGTCTTGGAAGGGTGGGAAGAGGGGTCCCTGGAGAAGAGCCATCAGTGGTTCAGGGGGAAGGTGGGATGGGAAGAGGTGCCTGATGTGTGGAGGTGGACAGCCAGGGCAGCCAGGTGGATGGATGCTCCATTGGTACAACAGCCCAGAGCGAGCAGAGGCTGGAATATCCCTTCAGGATGGACACAAAGCATCTCCCTCGGGAAAATGCTGCAGGGACTCTGCTCGCTTGGAGAGCCACCTCCACCTGTCCCACTGCTCCATCCCATGCAAGGAGAGGAGTGGGCACTGAAGGACCTCTGTCCAGCACACACATCCACGCTGACCTGAGCTCAGGCAGCTCACGAGGTCTGGGTAGGCCGGGGCTGTGATGGCACACGTGGCACAGCATCAGGCAGACCATCCTCATCCTCCTCCTCCCCATCCTCCTCACCTGCACTCCTGCCATCAAAGGGTGGCAGCGAGGGAAATGCCTCCTGCTCTGCTGGCTGACATCTAGGGCTCCATTAGAAAGGCAAAACTGGTTTAATTAGAGTTGCCTCCAAGGTGACCATCGAGCCAGACGCTGGTGGGTGTCCGGGGAAGATCTATCAGCTCGTGCTACGGAGGATCACAGGAGCTATTAGCCAAATGTGATCTAATAAGCAAATAAATAATCTGCAAATCAACTGCAGCTCTGACAAGCTCCTGCATTTGCAGTGCCCTGGAACTGCTCAGGGCAGTGAGGTTGGGTAATTCCTCCTGCCTCAAATTCAAACCTGTGTTGCTATAAGAGGAGCAAAAAAATCTGCAAAAGCTGTGGGAGGGACGGGAAGGGCTCTGTGAGCAGAGCTTTGTACCAGCAGTTCTCCCACTCACCTCGTGCTGCTGCCCCTCAACCCCTCGTGCTCCTGGATGAGGGAATGTGTCGATGACCAGCTCTTGTCCTCTGCTCCAGCCTGTCCCCTTCAGCACAAACTGTTCCCTGTGGGCTGAACACAGCAAATTACAGGTGAACCCTGTTTGGGCAGGGGTTAATAATTGAATTACATACACTATTATATAATACACAATATTATATAACCCATAAAATCATGCCACTGCACCTCATGTTCTCTTTGTGCCTACATTGCCCCTCTCGGCTCAGTGTCACTGATCATCCAAGCCTGCACCGACTCCTTGATCAGCTCAGAGACAGATTGGACCATTAAAGTCAGTTTGCATTGGCTTGCTGCTGGAATATTCATAACCTCAAATCCTTACTCAGCTTTGAGCCAGGTTTTCCCACATTTCAAAGGGGTGTTCTTTTTTAATCCCACCACGCTTCCCAAGTGAGCCTTCCCCGGTTGCCTCTGCTGGGAAATGAGGCTGTTGTGTAGCTGCGAGTGCAAGCACAAAAACCATGTTCAAACAGAGCTTGGATTTCACAGGTGATAGAAAGAGTGGAAATTTTCTCTTGGAAACTGGAAAATCAATTCCAAGACAAGCTTCCACTCTTCCTTGTGAAGGTGGTGAGGTCCTGGCACAGGTTGGCCAGAGAAGCCGTGGCTGCCCCTGGATGCCTGGAAGTGTCCAAGGTCAGGTTGGACGGAGCTTGGAGCAACCTGGGCTGGTGGAAGGTGTCCCTACCCATGGTAGGGAGTGGAACTGGATGGGCTTCAAGGTCCCTTCCAATCCAAACCATTCTGGGATTCTGTGGTTGCTCTGCAGCAAGTCTGCCTGGTGCATCTTGGTGTGTCTGCTCGGGCCAGTCAACAGCAAGGATTTTCCCAGCGTGGAGAACAATTGCAGCCTGAACAGCCAGTCCTGCACTTTGGAATGGTCACCTTCTCGTTGAACCAAATAACCCCCTTTTGTGGGGTAATTCATCTGAAGAGCCAGCTGGATGGATGAGATCCACCCTTTAATACATTACTTTCTTTAAATTTGTATTTTAGATTTCTGCATCCACGCTCCACTTCAGGGAGGTTTATTGTGGAGTACAGCTGCCTCCTGGGGTCTCCTCCCCGAGTGGTTAATCCTTTAATGTGAGCTTTAGGGATATCCTGTGGAGCTTAGGTTTTAATGGTGAGTTGAGGAGCCTCTCCCTACTTTTGTTAAGGCAATGTTACACCTGGCCCTTTTTTTTTGCACATTACTTTTCTTATTTTTTTTTTTTTGTGGTCACCAGCTGGCTCTGAAACGGTCCAGCTGCACAAATCCCTGGGAAAAGGGGGAAACTTCATCCAGCATCTCCCACCTGCAAGGCATTGGGTTCCTTGGAGCCTTTTGCACAGGTGAAGATGAGACTCCGATGCTCTTCACAGCAAGGAGTGACACGGAGCTGGTTCCTCTGGTTAATTAAATGTCTGCTTTCCCGGGCTTTCCCTGAAGTGAAAATTCCACCCCGCTGCACTGCAGTGCTTGGTCACCTATGGAGCGAGTAGCTGTGGGGCTGTGGTGGGGTTTGCAAGGATTTCCAGGGCTTCAGCTTCCTTCTGCCCTTCCTGGAGTCTGTTCCACGGCTGTTGGGGCTATTTGGCAGGGAAAAAAAAGGGTTAAGGAGCTCCTGAAAGGTTGGTCCTGGCACTGGGTTCCTTTCCCTGCTCACAGGAGAGACAACAACCTGTGGGACAGGAGACCCTGCTTGCGGCCACCAACGCCTCGTGGGACGGTGACAGAGGCCACCACCCCGACTGATGGAGCCGTGGAGGGAGATCAGCCGGCCCTGGGAGACACTCTCTCCCCTCTTGCCGCGGGGTGGCTTAATTACAACCTCCCTTCAGCAGCTCAGGGGCCCTTTGATGTGGAGGCCCGGCGCGGGTACCTCGCACGGGAGATGTCTCCACGCCAGCCGCCGTCTAGACTCCCCGTGCAGAGAGAGGGCCAGCTGGGAGGGTGTGACTCAGCCCAGTCTGCATCCCACCCAGGGTGACTCCCAGCCAAGTGAATGACGAGGAAATTGCAGCCCTGAACGGGGGCCACGGGGCTGGGACGCGCCCAGGAACCGGCTGTGCCCCGGGCGCGGGGAGAGCTGCTCCGCACGGGCAGGGCTGGCAGGTCGCTCTGCCTCCTATGGCTGCTCCACAAATGCTTCCTAATCCACTGCATGGGCTGCTTTCCCTGTATTCCAAGTTATCCCTTTGCATCCTAAGTGTTGAAGACCACCTTCAGTGTCCAAGGCTGGGTTGGACGGGGCTTGGAGCAACCTGGGCTAGTGGGAGGTGTCCCTGCCCATGGCAGCGGTTGGAATGAGATGATCCTTAAGGTCCCTTCCAACCCAAACCATTCTGGGATTCCATGATCCCATGATTTTGTGCAATGTCCAGTGTCACCACCCCAGTGCTGGACATTTGTCCCCTCGTTCCCCAGAACGAACAAGGTCCCCACCGGCCAGGGACAAGCTGTGCCCAGGTTCTGCACAGTTTGGGGTGAAACCATGGCTTAATTGGAGCCATGGGTGTCACCAGAACAGCTCTTGGCAGGCAGTCAGGCTAATTAAAGTCCGTTTAGGGGAAGGAGCTGCCTTTCCCGTGGCAGGAGGAAACAGCTTTGTGGGCTCTAATAAGGTCAGGGAGGAAGGCACGGACGTGGTCATGGATACGGGGACGCTGCTCGTTAAGAACCTTCAGGGGAGGAACCACTTTGTCCAATTACCTGGAAGCACAGGAACATTTTCTGGCTCACACCGGGGAGTTGTGAGCTGATGGTTCTGTCAGGACATCAGATGTACGGTCAGCAGAGCTCCACCAGCACCAGCAAGGTCCAGCACAGGGACATGAAGGAAAATACTAAATAAATAAATTTCCTTTATTCTCCAGGGTCACAGGGTCTTGCTGTCTCTGCCCTTCTTCCACTATAAGACTGTTGCTGCAACTGTCTGAAGCCACATGAGAAATTCCATGGATGCACAGGAGTGAAGTGGGACCACAGGTCCTGCAGAGACAGGGAGGAGGAGCAGGGGAAGGGTTGATAACTTGGCCAGTGGCAAACAACACAGAATCATGGAATGGTTTGGGTTGGAAGGGATCTTAAAGACCATTCAGTTCCAGCTCTCTGCTGTGGGCAGGGACACCTTCCACTAGACCAGGTTGTTCCAAGCCCCATCCGGCCTGGCCTTGGACACTTCCAGGATCCAGGGGCAACCACAGCTTCTCTGAACAACCTGTGCCAGGGCCTGCCCACCATCACAGTCAACAATTCCTTCCCAATATCCCATCCAACCCTGTCCTCTGGCAATGGGAAGCCATTCCCCCTTGTCCTGTCACACTATCCCTTGTTCCCAGTCTCTCTCCAGCTCTCCTGGAGCCCCTTTAGGCCCTGGAAGATGCTCTCAGATCTTCCTGTAGCCTTCTCTTCTCCAGGTGAACACCCCCAGCTGTCCCAGCCTGTCCTTTTAGGAGAGGAAGCTTCCTTCCCAAATCCAGAAGAGGCAGACCAGAGTCCCTGTACATCTGGGTCCTGTGCCAGCAGCACCTTCCCTGCTTGGTGTTTTTCCCACTTTTGATCTTAAGAGACAAATAACAAACAACCTGACAAGCAGATGACACGGCTCCCTCCCAGCCCTTCCCCACCATGTGCAGCGGTGAGGGCACGGCTCCGCTCCCTCCGGCTCCTGCACCCCTGACCTTTGGGAAAATGCCACAGCTGGAAGCTGAGAAGCCATTTCATCCCCCACCCTCGGTGGGCTTTGGTGTCCCTCAGCCACAGACCAGCCTTGCAGGAGCTCTGATCTTCCACAAAGGCCACACTTTTCCTGGGGACAGGGCTCTGTTTCCCCCCCCAAACCCGCCCTTGAGATGTCGGCTTAGCCCAGATCCGGATTTGTGTCTCCCACCACTCGCTGCTCCCCAGATAAAGATCCATGTGAAACTTATCTCACCATCTTTCATTATAATAAACCAATTAAGCAACGCTGAGGAACCTCTGATCCAGGCCAGCTCGGTCAGTCGGTGTATCCATGTTTCCAAAGCATCCTCTCCCTCTGCTTACCCTCACATCAAAGGGAGCCAGGGACCAGCCCTGTCCTTGGAGCTGGCACAGCACGTCAAGAGATTGGGGAAACAGCTGATTTAATGCCGAGGAAATTAGTAACCAAATGAAGTCCTTAGCCAAACGGCTCCTCTTCTTGATCTTGGGAAAAGTGGTGTTTAAACTCTCTATCTCATGGTTTTAGACTCAGGAAATGTGATTACGCATCTGTCATTATTTTACTCTTCTGTGTTGATGGCTCATATTAAACAAACCACATTCCTGCATCGCTTAGTAATCTCTGCTGTTCCCTTTCCTCGCTGAGGAGACAAGTCCCAGCTTGACATCAATATCCCTGTTGATCACAGCTCCTCTGTTAACCAACCGGCAGAGCTGTGGAGACACCGGCTCTGGGGAGCGTTCGCACCACCGGCCTCTTTTCTCCGCCTTTTCTCCACAACTCTGCAGCCCCTTTTCTCCTAAACAGCATTTGGGAGAAGGGCAGGAGGAGCAGAGCAAGATCCATAACCCTGCAGAGACCCATGTGATTCTCGGAGAGGTGGTCCAACCCTCCCCTGTCTTCCACTGAGCAGGTAAGAACATGCGCTTTGGGGTTGGACGCCACTCAAAAAGGGCAGGTCCTTCCAAGCAGAGCACAATTCCCAGGGATCCTGGTGCCTCACCAGCCCAGGAGGACGTGGAGAGCCCCACGGTCCCACTGGCTCCCATGGGAGGGGCTGGAGGAACCTGCCTTGAAGCATCCCACCTTTGCAGGGACACTGAGCTTTCCCTTGGTGGCTTCATCTTCCAGCTCTGCTGAGACATCCCTGAGCTTGCCATGGAGCTGCTGGAGGAACCTGACTCGTAGATGTTCCCAGCACCAGGTAGGAAAACAAGGGCCTGTTTTAATGGCGTTGGGCTGGGGAAGGGAAAGGGAAGGTGGGGCAGACACTGACCTGGTGCTGGTGGGGCCATCTTTGCTGGCTCCCATCCGAGATGTGTTGACTTAGGAGTGCCTGTCCAAGTGTTGCCTGTGGCTTGTGGACGGCTCTAAATGCTTCCCAGCTGCTGGAAGCTCAGCAGAGGATCCCAGGGAAATCATGGAGTCCGAAAGCTCTGCCTTCCCCTGGCGAGGACACGCTTGGCCCAGCCTTGGCAGCCGTGCTCCTCGTGGCCGTGCTTTCCTTTACCGTGGCATTTTGGCACAGGAGCTGTGCCAGGAATGGTGAAGATGCCTGGGAATTCTTGTGGAGGGTGGTACAGTCCCGGGGAAAACCCCAAGCTCCCAGTGCAAGGCCGTGTGGTTGGATCTGCTCCTTTTTTTCCTGGGTTTTGTTTGTGATCTCCGTCAGTGCCTGCACCAAAGCCCCAGATTTCTCCCATCCTGGCAGCAGCTGGAGAGGGAAGGGTTGAGGTGGAGGGATGTGCTCGCTGTCCACGATCCCACCGTGTTTGTGCCGCCCTGATTTCTGTGGGAGAAGCGAGGCTGGGGCAACATCGCCCCGTTCTCCTCAAAGTGCCTCGGAGATGAATCCACTGGGTTCAAAACAACTCCTTTTGTTCTCCCCCACGGGAGATCGGGAGCGTTTTCCCCTCCAACCCCTATGGGACAGGAAGAGAAGGTCCCAGTAAAGGGGGACCAGAACGGAATGGTGGTGGGTGTGGGCAGGGAGTGGGAGCACTCCTTGCTGTGGGGGGCTGGGTGGAGGTCCTGGGGGCACCTCTGCTCCCACCCCAGCAGATGGGAGGAATCCGATTCCCCCGGCACAGGGCACGGAGGGCTCCACCTTCCGCACCCACCCACCCAAGGGTGCTCTGGGCAGTGGGTGATTGCTCTGCCTTAGGGTGCAGGAGGGAGCCATGGCAGGTCCTGGTGCTGGTTGTTTCCAACAGCTCCTGCTGCCCTAACCTGAGGAATGGGTTGGGGTTGCTGCACTACCAAGCTACCTGGAGCCTTTGGGTTTATATATATATATATATGGCAGCTGTTCCTTGGCTGGTTTTGTCTGGGGTTCCCTCTGGATTGCCCAAACCATGGTGACATGGAGAGCTGCTGCTTCCTGCAGAGCTTCCTGCTGGCCACTGGCAGAGCGAGGGCCTTGCTGGCCATCCCATAGTGGTTTGTACCCACCTTTGAAAGCCTGGTGGCAATGGGGGATCCCTCCCAGCTGCCCCGTGGGGACCCTGTTGTCCTGAGTGGGGGGCTCTCCTGGACGTGGTGCTGGGCCAGAGAAAAGGAGGGGGCACCCCATGGTGATCCAGGAGCAGCGAGAGAGGTGCAGACCTGACCCACTCCCTGCTTGTGGCTGCTCCAGTGCCGCGCCGTGCCGGAGCTGGGGCAGGATGAGGACTTCCTTGAGCTTCTGGGCCATCTAAAAACAGTCTGCATGATGGAGGTGCTGTTTTTCTCTAGACTGGTTTCACTCAGGTTCCTCGTGGAGCCTACCCAGTGTGGTGCTGCGTGCTGTGGGTCACACAGTTCGGGGATGGGGGTTCAGGAGCACTTTGTGGATTGTTGTTGATCTTTCCTGATTTGAAATCGTCTGCAAGGTGGAGGTTGGCACCGACCCCGGTAAAGTGCTGGAGTGACTCCAGAGGAGGCCATGAAGGTGCTCCAAGGGCTGGAACCCCTCTGTTCTGGAGCCAGGCTGGGAGAGCTGGGGAGGGTTCCCCTGGAGAAGAGAAGGCTCCAGGGAGTCCTCAGAGCCCCTTGCAGGGCCTAAAGGGGCTCCAAGAGGGCTGGAGAGGGATTTTGGACAAGAGATGGTGTGACAGGATAAGGGGGAATGGCTTCCCATTGCCACAGGGCAGGGATAGATGGGATATTTAGGAGAAATTCCTGACTGTGAGGGTGGGGAAGCCCTGGCACAGGTTGCCCAGAGAAGCTGTGGCTGCTCCTGGATCCCTGGAAGTGTCCAAGGCCAGGCTGGATGGGGCTTGGAGCAACCTGGGCTATTGGAATGTGTCCCTGCCCATGGCAGAGGTTTGAAACGAGATGACCTTTAAAGGTCCTTTCCAACCCAAACCATTCTGGGATTCTCTGGAGCTCCTCTGGACCTGGTGAAACACGGGACCAGGCGCTCTCAGCAGGCAGAGCAGCTTGGGAGGAGCGTCTGTAGGATGGCTCCTTTTAAACAATTAAGAGCTTCTCCAGCTCATTTCCTTCCATGCCCTCACAGAGCAAAAATCAGCTTAATTAGCAGTCTTAGTGAATAATTAATTTTCTCACTATTTTTTTTTTTTTTGGTAGCTCCTCTAAACCAAGAGGGCCTGAGCTGCTCCAGAACGGCACCAGCTGCCTCTGAGCGGCTCCGGCACAACCACAGCCCAGCCTGTTTTCCAATGCCTGCAGACCCCAAGACCCACTTGCTCCCTTCTGAGTGCTGGAAATGGCCAAAAAATGGCTTAAGAAGGGAGCAGTGGTCTTGGAGCAGCTTTCCATGCAGTTTTCCATCCCCAGCATCCCATGGAGACAGATGCAGTGGATCAATGCCCTAACAGAGCGTGGATGCATGGCCTTAAAACCTGTTGCCCACCTTGATCAGCCCACTAATAGAGGGGGTTTTGAGGCCCCAAAGCTGTAAAAATCAAGTTCATTTTCAGCTTTGCCTCTGCTTTTAATAACAGGAGGGTCTGCCTGTTGTTTAGACCTGAGCAGAGAGACTTTAATTACTACTTGGGTGCCGAGGATGTAAATACGGACTCGGGGAAGCAGCGAGGGTTATTAAAGCAAAAGGCTGTAATTGCTGGGCCCCTCCCTCTCCATCAGATTTTCCTCTCGCTCCGGTTTGGAGAGGACCGGCTGATCCAGTCGGGCTGTCTCTGGCCAGGGGTTGAAGGCTCTCCCCAGGGAACCCACTGGCAGGGAGGGGGAATATCCAGCAGCACCCACCCAAGTCAGGCCTCCTGTCACCCCAGCACTCAGCAAGGAGGGAATGGCCTCGATCCAGGCAGGAAAACACTGTAGAATCCCTGGGTTTTAGCATGGCTAACCAGAGATGAGCGTAGTTTGATGAGCAGGACAAGAATCTCGGGTGGGTTTTCCTTGGGGAGATCTTTTTGCCATCAAAGGAACTCCCATCCCAGCTGTAAACAGCCTCTCTCTCTTGGATGCAAACACTCCTGCGTTGTTTTGTTTTTTTTTTTCCTTAGCTCCTATCTTTGATTTCATTTAATAATGGATGAATTATCAGAAATATGTGCTGGCTGGGAGCCCAGGCTTTTGTCAGGAGGCGAAAGTCTTCAGGAACGTATCAGTTGAAAATATTTCAAGAGAGAAAAAAAGAGAGAGAGAGAACAAATAGAATGAAAAAAAAAATAAGAAAGAAAAGAAAGTAAGTCTGTGCAAAAGCCTCCGGGGGTGGGAAAAACCCATCTCGACTGCAGAAGTTTTTTACTCTCCCTTTTCCTTCGTGCCTGTGCAGGGAGCAGAACTCACCGAAGTCAGGGAGCACAGTGTCAGCTGAGTGTGGCCAGAGAGGGAAGACGGGAGCTTTGCCCCTTCTGGAAGAGCGAAATCTCCTCCCAAAACTCAGGCACAGCCTCCTGGGGGTGCGGGCAGGTGACGCCGCCCGGCCCTGGGCGATGCTCCTGACCACGTCTAACCCTGTGCCCCGCTCCTCGCCGCGCACCCAAACTGTGCATCCCCCGCCGTGCCCGTGCCCCCGGGCAGCACCCAGGCAGCAGGGAGTGGGTGCCAAGGGGGAGCTGGAGCCCGTGGGGTGAAGCAATCGCGCCCAGTCATCGGGCAGGAACGAGGAGAAGCGGAGGGAAGGCAGCACCTCCCGGCCGGCGTGCGCTGACACGCCGGGCAGCGCGGCCGGAGGCACCGGCACTGCTCCGGCTCGGGGAGGAGGGCATGGCTCAATCCACCCCTCCAGTACAGGCTGGGCAGGGAAGGGGTTGAGAGCAGCGCTGAGGAGAGGGATTTGGGGGTGTTGGTTGGTGAGAAGCTCAATGTGAGCCGGCCGTGTGTCCTGGGCTCATCCCACGGCGCGGGCAGCGGGTGAGGGGAGGATTCTCCCCCTCTGCTCCGCTCTGGTGAGACCCCACTGCAGAGCTGCCTCCAGCTCTGGGGATCCCAATATTAGGAAGACATGGAGCTGCTGGAACAAGTCCAGACAAGGACATGAAGATGCTCCGAGGGCTGGAGCCCCTCTGCTCTGGAGCCAGGCTTGGAGAGCTGGGGGGGGTTCACCTGGAGAAGGCTCCAGGGAGACCTGAGAGCCCCTTCTGGTGCCTAAAGGGGCTCCAGGAGAGCTGGAGAGGGACTGGGGACAAGGGATAGAATGACAGGACAACGGGGAATGGCTTCCCACTGCCAGAGGGCAGGGATAGATGGGATATTGTGAGGGAATTCCTTGCTGGGAGGGTGGGCAGGCCCTGGCACAGGTTGTCCAGAGAAGCTGTGGCTGCCCCTGGATCCCTGGAAGTGTCCACAGCCAGGTTGGACAGGGCTTGGAGCAACCTGGGATGGTGGAAAGTGTCCCTGCCCATGGCAGGGGGTTGGAATGAGATGAGCTTTAAAGTCTCTTCCAACCCAAACCATTCTGGAATTCTACAATTCCATGATCCCTTTGCTCATCCTGCTGGCTCTGGATGCGTTTGCCGGCTTTGGAGTTGGTGTTTGAGATCCCAGCTGTGGTGATAGCATCGGCTCCTCCCACAGGAATTTGGCTGTGTGAAGGAGGATTTCCCACCTGCCCTGCATTTGCCTGACTTTAGGGTGAAAACAGGGAGACAGGGAAAAGCATCCCAAAGTCCCTTCGAGCTGCTCCCTCCTGCCGGCAGATCTGGCTTCATTTCCCTCTAGAAAGCGACTCCTCTCCTGCAAAGAAAACAATGCCCACGTGAAGAAAGTCCCTGCAGGATCCTCAGACCTGCCAGGGCTGAGGATCAGTCCCCGTGTCCTGGCAGTGTGGCTGAGGCAGGAGATGTGCCAGATTCCATCCCACTCCTCACAGCCTGACTCAGAGTGAGTCAGCCCTCTGGATTGCTCTCCTGCTGCCCTGAGCCAACCCAGCATATTTATTAGTTAATTAGTTTTCATTTCCTCCTCCTCCTCTCTTTCCCTCCCTTTTGCAGGGAGCCCTCTCCCCATCTCCTGCCGGCCAAGCCAACTTTGGGGACCTCCATCCCATCAGTATCCACATCACCCCCTGCCAAAAGCATCACCCTTCCCACAGAGACGTTCCAGGACATCCATTCTTGGTCCCCTGTCCATTCAGTGGGTGGCAGAGGGGACACATCCCGCTCCCAGCAGAAGATCCAGGGGTCTCTTCCAGCCTTTTCCCACCAAAGACCCTTCAGAGAACCCCAAAAATGTCAGGTTTTGAGTTATTTTTCAGGCCATTATTTGCTGGCAGAGGAACAGGAAGGCACAGGAAGGGTGCAGGCTGTTATTGTGACATCCCAGTGAGTTATTAGCAGACAGGGAAGCGCGTTCAGGATTGCAGGGAAGAGGAGGAATGCTCAGTGGTTTGCAAACAGCTTGTCCCCAGGGCTGGTTTCACTCTATTTCCGTGTTCTTCATGGACTCACAGAATCCTGGAATGGTTTGGGAGGGAAGTGAAATTAAAGATCATCTCATTCCAAACCCGTCATGGGCAGGGATGTCACCCACTAGACCAGGATCACTCTTCCCTGGTTTCTGGATGGTTTATCCCTTGGGAAGTGGCTGAGCAGGACTGTCACCCATGAAAACTTCAAAAATCCCTGGGATTTAGCTAAAAACCTGGGATTTATCTAAAATCTCTCCAGTTGCTGGAGGAGACAGTTTGTCCCCCACTGGGATGGGGATAGGAATGGGAAAAGGAGTAGGGATGGGGATGGGAACAAGGATAGGGAATAGGGACAGAAACAAGGATAGGGATGGCAATGAACATGGAGAAGGGAATTTGAATGGGAACAGGGGATAGGAACAAGGATAGGGATGGGAATGGGAATAGAAACAGGGACAGGGATGAGGATGGTCATGGAGGAGGTGGGGATGGTCATAGAGAAGGAGATGGGGATGGAGAAAGGAATAGGAATGGGAACAAAGATAAGGATGGGGATAGGAACAGGTATGATTCAGGGAGGGAAATGGGAATGAGGACATGAACAAGGATAGGGATGGGAATGGGAACAAGGATAGGGATGAGAATGGGCACGGAGAGGGGGATGGGGCAGAAAGGGAAAGGGAGCAGCCTCCTGCCCTCGTTCCCACCACCTCACTGGCTCCTCCAGCTCCGGTAATGAGCAGGTTACTGCCCTCGGCTCCCCCACCTGGGTGGGGAGGATTTTTGCAGCTCTGAGGGTTGGTAAGTGAGGCATAAAGAAAGCAGACAGGAACAAGGAGGTCATTTTTACCCCCACGAACTGAGCAGTGCCATTTCACTCGGAAAACGCAGGAATTATCCCGCTGCTTCCCTGCTCCCTTTGTTCTTCCTCGTTTCCCACGAAAGGGATGGAGAGACCTGCAGGAGCTGGGCAGTGTTAATGGGGCACATTAGATCTGATAGGAATCAGGTCCATCTCTATCTCATCTCTGCTGGGAAAAAAAAAAAAATCTCATTTTCTTTGGCTTTGCTGATTAAAGTTTAATTACCTTGAATGCAAATGATTCATCAAAGGAACACAGATTATTATTTTTTTTTAAGAAGTTCGTGTGTAGCCTGGGAAGGAAAGTGTTTATCGAGGTGTTCCCTGAGCAGGGTCTGTTCAGTGTAAGGCAAAACATTTGGGAAGGGGCAGGGAAGGAAAAAAAGTACCTTTTACTTCATTCCCAAAGCGCTTTCCCTCCATGGAAGATCTCCCTGAGCACTTGACAGCATCACACAGCCCATTGCACAAGTGACTTCTATTTTCCCGGTCTCCAGGTTTGCTGGGAGTTGTCCAGACTGTGGAAAAACGGGACCTTTGCTGGTTTTCCGTGTTCTCTGTGGAAGTTCACACTCCGGGAGATCTGATTGCAAAACCAGTCCCGGAGTCAGGGAGGCAGAAGTGCCTCTTCTCGTATTTTGGGGTGTTTAATTCCTTTCTCTTGCTTATCTTTCCTGAAGATGCCTCTTTAAACCCAGAGAGAGACCTGCTGGGTGGCCAGCAGCGTTATCAGGGCTGGTATGAACTCCCTGCTCCCCCAAAATTAAAGAGAATGGCAGTGTGGGAAGGCAGCTCAGGGTATAATCAGCCTGTGCTGTGAAAAGGCACCTCAGCTTTGCATCCTGAGGGATTTAAAGGGCTGAGCATCGCTGAGGAGGGGTTGCCACCACCGTGGCTTTTCTTTAGAAGCCCAAGAGAGCTGGTCCTGCTGGGATGGGGCTGTGGAGGGGAAAGGATTGCTCCAAAGAGCGCTCCCCGTGAAAGCCCCTGGAAATAGAAAACAAAATAAATGATGGTGCGTTCCCCGCCCCTCCCAAACCACCCTCATGCAGAATTTCTGAGGCCTTTGGAAGGCTATGGGTGGACCCTGTGCTGCTTGTCCAGCTCCTCCTGTCTCCTGCAGGAGCGAGATGCTCAGAGGATGCCAAACCCCCCTGGTAATCCCAACCTGGGGGCCGTGGATCCACCGGCACAAGGATGCTGCTCCCCACGCAGCAAGTGGGAGCCTCGGGGTGAGGGGCAGCCAGGCATCCATCCCCCTGGAACCAGACACTCCCAAGAGCAGATAAAAGGGACGGGGGCTGGCTGCCTGCCTGTGGAAAATCCCAGCTCCCTCCTCAGGGCCCAATCTTCTCACCTGGAGCTGTTTGCAGTCTCTTCTCCCCCATTAGCATAAGCAAAGCCGAGCTGGTTGGGGGTTGCTGCGGCTGCTCCTGCTGCTACTTGAGGCTGTTTTTAATGTCCTTCCCTCCTCTCCCAAGGCACCTGGAGCAGCAGCAGCAGCGCTGAGGCCAGCCTGGCACGTCCCAGCCTCCAGCACGGGCAGACGGACACGTCCCAGTAGCCTTTCATCAGCTGGGCACCAGCGGGCTCAGCCCTGCCCTCGCAGCCGTCGCTCCCCTGCCGTGGATCAGCCATGGAAATTCCCGTGCCAGCCATTCCCTGGGCTGGCGGCTCGCGCTGGCTGCTGTGGGAACGATCCTTTTGCATCCCTAAACACCCACTTTTCCAGCCTAAAAAAAATTACCTAGCCCAAGCCCCCAGACACAAAGCAGTGCTTTGCAAACGGCGAAGGCACCAAAATAATCGATCTGCTGGTGTTTGTAATTCATTTGCATGATTCAGAGACGTTATTAATGGCCAATTAGTCATCGAGCAGGACTAATGGCACCTGGCACAGGTGGAGAATATGCAGCTGGGCCTCTGCAATTGGAAAAACACCCGGTGCTGTGTAATTAAAGGTCTTCTCCACTCTTACCCCCCGGCTGGCCAGGGCGCTTCCATGGGAAGCCGGGATGGGGCAGTGCTTGGCTGGGGCAGCCCCAGGATGGGATGCTGCTGGTCCCACAGGTGTGTTATCCTTTCCTGCTGATGCTGGGGTGGCTGGGAAGGAAGGCCCCTCTCCATGGAACCTGGGCCAGGAAGGAGCAGCACAAAGCCCGGGAGCTGGGAGGAGCTTGGAGCGATCCCTGTGGAGGTGATTGAGGTGTCTGAGGGATGGGATGAGATGAGGTATCGGCTTAGGCTGGGTGTGAAGCCTAATACAGGCCTGGTATTCCTCGTGCAACAGCTTGAGATCCAGTCCTGTCATAAACACAACCAGGGGAATGTGGTAAATCCCACCCGGCTCCGCAGGTAGGGCTGCTTGCTGAGCTGGGTGATGGAGAAATGGGAAGGGCTTTTTCTGCCTTGGAAACTGGAATGAATTTGTCTGAAAAGCAGGGATTTATGCTTGGAAAAGTGTGTTCTGTCAGCATTGTTTTCTCTGCCTTGTTTGCCTGATCACCTCCTAGGAGCACTGGCTGGGCAGACGCATGTCTGCAGCATCATCCCATATTCCTGAAGGAATATTCCCATATTCCTAGGAAAGCCTCAGCCATGGGACATATTGCTTCCTGGCCATGCTGGAAAGAGGGGAAAATCCCCACCATGTGTGGAGCACAGAATTTGAGTTTTATGATTTTTGGTTTCATTTGGGAAGGTTTTCTGGTTTGTGGGTGGTGAGTTGGAGCAGCCGGTGCCAGGGTAGCCCTGGGGACCCCCGGGCTCTCCAGAGCACTGTGGTGCTGGTCAGAGCCCTCAATTCCTGCTCTCACAGCCCAAATCCTTCCCTTCTCCAAGGCTGATCATGGATGGGATGGTCAGTCAGTGGGTAGTAGGGAAGGCAGAGCTGCAGGGAGGGGCTATGCACAGGATTGACTCCTGTATTCCAGGGCTGCATGAGGGAGGAGGATCCATCCCAGCAATCAGGTGCAGGAGAGCTGGATCCCACTGGATCCCACTGTGGGAACAAGTGACTCTCCAATTAAGCCAACAAGAACCGGCCTACAGACCAAAGGACAAGCTGTTTCACACCAGGAGATGCTGCAGTCTGGGTTGTAGGATGTTCCCAGCCCACCTCCAGTCTTTCCCAGGGAGAAACCACCTGGCTCCAGCCAGCACTGCTGCCCAGTGCCAGGGTGTTGGGATGCCCCAGCCACGGGAATGCAAAGCCATCCTGGGCTTGCAGACGGTTTGCTGGCTGCATCCTCAGCTCTGACACGCCAAGTGCTGGGTCAGCACAGAATTCCCATCATTAATTAGGCTCCAGGGCAACGCAGCAATCTCTCTAATCAGTGGTGACGTAAAACCAGTCGCTCCAAGTGTGTGCCGAGGGTCTCTGTACATCAGGGGAGATGGGATGTGCTGCCACATCCAGTGGGAGGAGGGATGTAAGTGACTTCCCACTGCCAGAGGGCAGGGTTAGGTGGGATTTTGGAAGGGAATTGTTGGCTGTGAGGGTGATGAGACCCTGGCACAGGTTGCCCAGAGAAGCTGTGGCTGCCCCTGGATCCCTGGAAGTGTCCAAGGCCAGGTTGGACGGGGCTTGGAGCAACCTGGGATGGTGGAAGGTGTCCCTGCCCATGGCAGGGGGTGGAATGAGGTGGTTTTAAGGTCCCTTCCAACCCAAACCCTTCTAGGATTCCTTAAATCAGGGGACCTGCTGTAGGATATTCAATTAGCTGGGAGAGCTGAGCTTGGGGACACCCCCTTCAAAGCACCAAAATTAATGAATCCCTTCAGAGCAAGTGGTTTAAGGGCTGAGTTTGCACAAGGAAGGGTGTAAAAAAGGTGTAAAATGGGTGCCCTGCACTGGAGAGAAGCAAGGCTGGAGGCAAAGAAGGCATCTGTGCCACCTGCTCTGGACTTTGGAGCAGGATGAAGTACAGGGAAGAGCAGGGATGGGGGTTACTGTGTGGGATAACACAACAGAACCCAAGTCCCTCTGCAAAAAATACACTGATCTTCCAGGCACTTTATTTTTAGTGTTTTCTTTAAAAAAAAATAATAAAAAAATCAATGAAAGTAATCTCCTGGGATGGATGAGAGACAGGGCGCTGCATTTCATGCTCCTGCAGCAACGGGTGTCAGGGCTCTGCTCTAAACCTGGTTTTCCCAGGCCTTTTTATCTGGATCATAAAAATTCAGAGGAGGGGGGGAAGGAAAAAAAAAAGCAATCCTATGAAAGGAGATAGCAGCCACAGCTGCTTTTGCTTTATTGTGCTCACAGAGCTCACAAACAGCTCTGGTTTGGAAGTGGAAAGGTTGGAAAGGATATTCAAGACCGTGTTTTTCCACCCTCCTGCCATGGGCAGGGACACTTCCACCATCCCAGGTTGCTCCAAGCCCTGTCCAACCTGGCCTTGGACACTTCCAGGGATCCAGAGGCTGTCAGGGTGGTGAAGGGCATTTTTGGGGTGGCCCAGATCAGTCCCCAAAGCTGTGATTCCTCCCTCCTGCCTTGCCCTGACTCCCAGACCCTACCTTGGGGAAGGGTGAGCCACCCCTTTCCCTCCCAGTTTGCTTTAATGAAACCACTGCCTGTGCTCCTGTTTGAGTGCCTTGGATTCCTCCAGACCCTGGGAAGGGACGGAGTGGGGTCCTCAGGGGTCTGAAAACTGAGCAAACTCCCTCCTCGAGGTTTAGGACCCCGGGCTGGGATCAGCACCATGTTCCCTCCTCCATCTGCAGGATGCCAGGGCACCCACAGCACCCAGAGGTGGGTGGCTTGGGCACTGCATTCACTCCATTCACCTCCCATCCTGAAGGAATCTGGGATGGAAACCATCTGGTCTTCCCCAAGCAGGCTGATCCACGGCACATCCCTGGGCCTGACCTGGCCTCGGTGTCCCCCCCCCAAATCATTTGGGTGTTCCACACACCCCAGACACGAGGGAATGATGTCATTTCAGGGCTGTATTTCCCTGTAAGTTTAAATTTGATGATGGCCTGAGAGGCAACATCCTGCCCTTTCCCTACCTGCCTTCCCATGCTTCCTGAGGGGGCCTCACTAAATTCCCGAGGGACAAACGCCCTTTGCAGCAGGATAACCCCGCTGGGTGAAAGCTGGGGATGATCCTTTTGGCACAGGATCGTGCCCAGGCCTGACTCACCATCCTGAACACGTCCTTTCCTTTGTGCCATGGATTGGGAGCCGCTTGTGGAGCCGGCAGGGGAATCCCGCTGGCGGCCGGAGACGGCACAACTGCTGCTTCCCGGGGAAATGGCGTGTCTGGGAAACGCTTCCACTGAAAATTGCCCCGAGAACCAAAACAAAACGCCGTGTTTTCCTGCTGCAGGGAAGAGAGGGTGGGCAGGACGTGCTGGAATCATAGAATCCCAGAATGGATGGGGTTGGAAGGGACTTCAAAGACCATCTTGTTCCGACTCCCTTGCCATGGGTAGGGATGCTTTCCACTAGACCAGGTTGCTCAGGTTGTATTTATATGACCAGGTGGTATATATATATATATATATATTTATATATATATATGTATATTTATGTATATCCACATATCCACACACTTTCCCTGCCAAAGGAACACCCCAAAATACTTCCTGGCCAAACACACTGCAATAATCCACTGTGGTTTTACAACCCCTCAAATGCACGTGCTCACTTACAGGTTTGAAAGGATGATCCTGAGCCTCCTGATCCGATATAATTTCCCAGCTAAATAAGTAAATAAACACGTAAATCCAGTGTTTGCTGCAACAGCGGGGAGATATTTGGAATCGGTTCTTAAAGCCATGGGGTTTCAAGGCTTTTCTGGGCATGGTGTCCCCTCCATCCTCCCCCAGGGGTGCCAGAGAGCTCAGTGGTGACACCTCTCCGGTGAGATTTCCCAGGAAGATGGTCCAGGATGCAGCTCAGCCAAAGCCTGTGGTTGTTTCTGAGCTGGTGCCCGGTGCCAGTTCACTGTGCAGCCTCGTAGATGGGATTTTTGGCCCCAGTGGGTGATGGAGCAGAGTGGGATCCCCTTGGGCTGCAGGTGGGGTGACAGGGAGAGAGGGATGGGGGAAGCAGAGGCATCAAGTGGAGCTGGGAGAAAAAAGCAGCTGGTCGGAGAAAAGGGATGGAGGAATATGGGGACCACAGCAACGTGCTCAGGGACCCTGGAAGCTTGGAGACCCCAGGAGCTCGGGACACAGGGACCTCAGGGATCCAGGGAGCTCGGGGATCCAGGGAGCTCAGGAACACAGGGAGCTTGTCTGCAGCTGTCTGGCTCCTGTGTGCCATTAATAAACACAAAGGGATTAACAGGCTATTTGTGGGAGCCCATTAGGCAAATATTAGCCGAGCTATGGATCCTCGTGGAGGCGGCTGAGCCCATTCCATAAAAATCGATTTGCTTTTGGTCGGACATTTAAAGGAGGCTGCGGCGGCTTCAAAAAGCGGAGGAATTGCACAAATCCTGCCCATCACCGCTGGCACCTTTGGAACTCTTTGTGTGAGGTGCCTGTTCTGGTCCAGCCCCAACACCCTAGGCTCTCACCGGTGCTCAGGGGGTGGTTTTAGGCCGTGCCGGCCGCTGTGTCAGTGACCCCAGTGGGAAGCGTTTCCCAGCCCTGCTCCAACATCCACCATCCCCAAAGGGGTTTTTCAGTCCTGCCATGACTCAGACCCCTGGCAAGGGCTGCTGGCACCCACTCTGTAAGCCCTCGGGGTGCCAGAGCAGGGCTGGGTGGATGTGGAAGCGGTTAGTGGAAGGTGGCGCTGCCCATGGCAGGGGCTGGAATGAGATGGGCTTTAAGGTCGCTTCCAACCCAAACCATTCCGTATTTCCATGATTCTGTCCCCAGCTGCTCCAGGCTCCTTGAGTGTGGGAGGAGGAGGGCTGCTCAGCGTGAGCCCATGGTGCTGGTGGGCTCTGTTCCACCCTGCCATTCCCTCTCCCCCTTGGCATCCATCTGCTCCCTGCCAAATGGAGCACTGACCTTGGCCGGGGCCGCTGGGAAGCCCTGGAGCACAAACAGCTCTTCACAGTGGCGGTAAATCATTGATGGATGGGTGATGGATACGTGGGGCCACGGCCAAGCTCCGTGTCCCTGCTTTGTCCCCGGGGATGCAGGGGAAGGGGGGGGGACGGGTGGCCTGGGCTGGCTTTTCCCTGCTGCAATCCCATGTGTTGACAAAGCACAAGGTTGGAGTCCTGTTTCCCAGGGCAAGGGGGTGCCCACCTGCACCCCCCGGCTGCCCACCCTCCCTGGGGATGCAAGCAGCACCACCCACCTTGCAAAGCACCCCAGAAAGTTGTGTTAGCACCAGGCAGCTGAGGGTTGTTTCAAACCACGCCAACTGGGAATGCATTTCCCAGTGTGCTGGTGCCAGCCCGGGACACAGTAATGGGGATGGAGCCCACAGTGCTCCACACCATGGGAGCCTTCATGTCCTCTTGTGCTGGAATTGGGGTTTAAATTGCTTGAAAATCCTGATTTAACCAATTTAGGACACGAGGGTGCGGCTGGAGTCTCTCTCTGGGAGAGGAAGTGCCTTGGAGGATCTCCAGTTCCCCCAGTGTGAATGTGGTGCTGGTCCATGACCCCTCGTGCACAATTCATCCCCTCGTGTCGCTGCACTTTGCACAGGGACAGAGAAAATCCCGCCCTGCTCCCCTAACCTGCTTGGCACTGGCCCCTTGTCCCAGCTTTACCCTGGAGTGATGCCTCCCTGGATCAGGTTTGCAGCAGAACCTGTTGCTTCATGACCCCATTCCCAAATTTCCCCCTGTGGAGAGGTTTGCTGGAGGTTTGCAAGCTCTTAACCAAAACCTGCTGCTGTGGAAAGCACGTTCACACAGGTGAGCAGGGAGCAAAGGAGCTGGATCACCATTCTGGGAGTGGGGTGAGCCCTCCTCACCCCCTCCTCTGCAGCACCCACTGCACCCCGGTCCCTGCTGGGTGCCCTGGCTCTCTGCAGTCTTTCACCACCCAAAATTGCACGAATTGCACTTATTTTTTCCAGCAGAGAAACTCCCAGACCTGTTTTCCTCCCACCCCACCCCAACAGTGGGGATTCTCTGATGCCTCGTAGCGTTGGGGCTGCTGGTGACCCCCACCCCGACCCCGGGAGAGCCTTTCCTGTGGTTCCTCTCCCGTTTCAGGGGACAGGAGCAGCCCTGAGGAATCTGCCCCTCCGTCAGATGGGATTGAAGTGCCATTGAAGCCGGAGAGCCGGCACACAGACGGGCTAAAAATATTCCCAAGCTTCTGTGATCTTTCCTCCCCGTCTGCCCCTCCCCGCCGGCCTTT
Source organism: Myiozetetes cayanensis (assembly GCF_022539395.1). Taxonomy (NCBI): domain Eukaryota; kingdom Metazoa; phylum Chordata; class Aves; order Passeriformes; family Tyrannidae; genus Myiozetetes; species Myiozetetes cayanensis. The sequence goes on along the minus strand of NW_026087853.1, from coordinate 406,827 downwards.
CCTGCTCTATGCCACAATTCCAGGGGCTTTTCAGCAGCTCTGGCAGGCTGAGAGCAAACCCTGGGAATAACCCTCAGGCCTGGAGCCCCGAAAATCCCTTTAGGGCCCCAGAAAAGGGAAAGGATGAGGGAGCTGGGATGGGAGTGGGGGAAACAGGCTTTTCGAAGAAGGGAATGCAGAGATACCGGGTGGATTTGGGGAGGGGGGTGGGGGAGGGCTGCAGCAAAGCCAGACCTACCCCACGGCAAATCCCTGCCCATCTCACCCCAGGTTTATCAATAATTCGCTAATGAACCCGGTTTGGTGTCCCGGGTGGGGCGAGAAGCCGGGGGTTCGGTGTGGGGAGGCGATCCCGCCTTTCCGTCCAGCATTCCCGAGGAATCTCACAGGCTCTAATCGCATCCGGCTGCTGCGACTCGATGTTAAAGAGGCTGCTGGGTTAGAGGCAGCTGTAAATACTGCGGGGTAGATTAGCAGAATATACCGTATCAGCACTGCCGGCGGAGCACGGAGCCCGGGGGATGCTTCCCTGCCGGATGCACGCTTGGATTTTCGTGATGGCTCCAATACTTGGGTATTCAGGCTGGATTTTCTCTCTCTTTCCAGCCTCGCTGGACTTAAATCTCATAAAACTCCTCTTTTCTTTTTTTTTTTTTTAAATTTATTTTCATCCTTGCTGACTTCAAGGGTAAATAGAGAGGGAGATTTGGAGGGGTCAGTTAAATATACTAAATATACTGACACCTCCTCACAGCTAAAATCTGATGGCAACACCCCCTCTGGGAGCATTCCTGCTGGCATTCCTGCTCCAGCTCCGATGGCTGTGTGACACTGCCAGCGTGATCAATGGGCCATCCTACCCCCAGACACCACCTGGATACCGAGCTGGGGTGTCCCCAGGCCACTCCCAGGGATGCTCCCCCCTTTCCCTGGGGATGCTCAGCACCATCCAGGGACGGCTCCTGAACGCTGGGTACTGGATTTCCCAGCTCAGCTGGGATGGGTGGAGATGAGGCTGCAGGGGGGTCACTTCCTCGGGGGGTACATGCAGGCAAATAGGAAAGTGGGGCAGAATCAGGGCAAAAAAACCTTCTCAGGGGTCCTAATGTGTGCTCAAGCTTTTAATTATAAACTCAATTAAACCGGAGGCTTGACTGTGTCTGCGAAGTGGGTCTTTATGGCCGAAAATCAGATGGAATTCTCCTAAACGGCCCAGAAAACGCTGGATGAGGCCCCTCCATCCTGGTTGCTTCCATGCTGGGGGAACAGGGACGTGCCCACCCCAGGCTGGATGGGGAGGGGGGAAGAGTTTCCTCAAAAATCCCCGTGAAATGCAGGAACCGGAGCGAGGTCCAGCTCCTCGCCGGAGTTTATAGCAACACCCCGGCTGTTGTGGCTCCATGCCGGGGTTTCTTTATTTAATTTCTTCCCCTTATGGGCTGAGAAACCATCCCCAGCCCCAGCACAGCCTGCTCACAGTAGCTGGGATTTGTTTTCCTCTCTTGTCCAGGGAAGGATTTCTAAATCCCAGCTGCAGCCAGAACTGGAGCCCTGATGCTGTGCCAGGTGTCACTCGAGCAGCGGTGACACCCCTGTCCCCAAATGCACCCCACAAAGCTCATGGTCAGTGCTGAGGTCCCCTGTGCTGCTTCTCTGGGGTGAATTTTCCTATCAGGACATCCCAAAGATCCCTAAAAATGGATGCTGAGAACCAACAGCACAGCCCCAGGAGATTCACAGCTGATCCCTCAGCCTTTGGGAAAGGGAGTGGGACGCGGAGACCCGGATGGGTTTAGTTGTTATTCTGTTGCTTTGTTTATAATTTTTGTGCCATTAACAAAATCTGAGGGAGACTCTGAGATAAGAGAGCTCCCACACCCCTGTGCCCGTCCCCACCAGTAACAAAGCTGGTATTGAAAGGCTGGGATGGGAGATGCTCGGGTGGTGATAATGCGGGATCACAGTGAGCCGCTGCTGTTTCCTGTCCTCTTCATATAAACACATCCAGCACGAGAAAAATCTGTATATTTTATGGGAATGGTATTTTCAGTCATAACCACAACACCCTTTTTTTTTTTTTTCCCCTCCCTAAAAGAGCGATAGGCCTAGCGATGCCATTAGCTCAGTTAAACCATATCCCAGAAAAAAAAAAACAAACAAAAAACCAAAAAACCAAAAAGAATATCATTTATTACATTTTTCCATCTGCGTTTGGGACTTTGAGGGAGATTAATTCCGGGATCGTTGGAGAAATGTCGCTGGAGTCTTCGGGCTTTTCCTTTCCCAACGAGGAGAGACAAGGCTGGACAAACTGGCTGAGCTCCATCTTCCCGAGCCCTCCTCGCGTTGCAGAGCCTGGGGTGGCTCAGGCTGAGCGTGGCTTTTCCCAGAGAGATTTCCCTTTGGCCTTGGGAGCCTCTCCCGTCGGGATGAGACGAGCCATTTCTCCTGGGCTCCGGAGCAGCATTAGCACACGCGCCATCCACGTCGATGTTTATATATCGCCTCACTGGCATTTGAGAGCTCTTCCTGCTGCTTTATTTAGCCTCTGCGGCAAGGCAGGCGCTGGGATTCAGTATTCCTGTATTCCATGAGGCCGGGGGGGGGGAAGGATGTGATGGGGCAGGGAATGCTCTCAACAGGAGCGATCCGTCCTCCTCAGCACCGCAGCGGTGGGGCCGTGTCCCGCTTGTGCCTCCCCCCACCATTAAATTGGGATAAATGAACCAAATGGCAGCTTTGCCTGGTTATCCCCCTGTGTTATCGGCAGGATGGGTGTTTCCAGAGTGAATGCTGGGGGGAAAAGGACATTTCTGGCTGGAATGATGGGCCCTGCTTGGACGCATTGCCCATGCCCTCGGTGTCGGTGGCATTTGGCCTCGGTGGCTTTGCAAGGACTCGATGCCACACAAGCAGGAGCTGTTGGGTAGAAACACTCTCCCAATTCCACATGGCATGGATGGGAGCATGAGAGCGGGCCCAAACCGAGGGTTTTCCAGCCCCTGCCGAAACTCAGGCTGTTTTTTTCCATGAGGAGAGCAGCGCGTTGGATTCCCACTGCTGGTACCGTGCACTCACATAATGTAATTACCCAGCACGATCTGTTGAGCTGCAAACAGATTTCAGCAAAGAGTGTCAGGGTGTTCACAGCAGAGCTGCTCTTTATTTAGGCCTGGGAACAAGCGGCTGTTCCCTCCTGGAGCCTCGTAGAGACTGCGGGGGCCGAGCCGGCCTCGCAGGTCATCCCGAAAAATGCCTGTAGACACTTGAAAGTGAGGAATAAATAACTACTCCAAAAACAATCTCACCAGATGGCACTTCTGAAGGAGGAGCAGGCTCGGAGATGCTTTGCTGCTAATTTATGGTGCTGCTGCTGCTGCTGCTATTCCCGTCCTGGGTCACCTATGGAGAGGGATCCGTGTGTGCATCGGCTCCCTTACGTGCACTGAGGGGTGGCTGGGCCTCACATAGGTGAGCCCAGATCACCTTTACCCAGCTGCCAGGGCAGCAGTGGGGGATTTAATGGGAATGGGATTTGGCCCTAATTCTGCTCCTGCCTCAACCTGACTCCTGGTCGAGAACCAGCTTAATGTGCCAGTGGCACAGCAAGGGCTGGGGATACCGGGATGGGTGCAGGGGGTGTTCGGAATCCACTCTCCAGGGATGTTTGGGTGTCCACAGGGCACTTGTGAGTCCCTTCCCTGGGAAATCATAGGCTCCCAGAATAGCTGGGATTGGAAGAGACCTTCAAGACCATCAAGTTCCAAACCTGTTCCATGGGTAGGGACACCTTCCACTAAGCCAGGTTGCTCCAAGCCCCATCCAACCTGGCCTTGGACACTTCCAGGGATCCAGAGACAGCCACAGCTTCTCTGGGCATCCTGTGCCAGGGCCTGACCACCCTCACAGCCAACAATGCCTTCCCAATATCCCTTCTAACCCTGCTCTCTGGCAGTGGGAAGCCATTCCCCCTTGTCTTGTCACTCCAGTCCCTTGTCCAAAGTACCTCTCCACTCTCTTGGAGCCGCTTTAGGCACTGGAAGGGGCTCTCAGGTCTCCCTGGAGCCTCCTCTTCTCCAGGTGAACCCCCCCAGCTCTCCCAGCCTGGCTCCAGAGCAGAGGGGCTCCAGCCCTCGGAGCATTTTCCCGCCCCTCCCCTGCACCCTGTCCCCTCAGAAGGATGGCCAGTTTCCCTCCTAAGCATCTCTGAGTGGCTTTACTCTCTGTCGAGGCTTGGATCTCCCTCCCTGCTCAATTCCCCCAAAGACAGTTCCCGTGTTCCCTGCCGGGGGATGCTCAGGCTCTTTCCAGAGCCTGTTCGCGAATCCCCACGGGAACACGGGACCGGGGCGAGGGGTGCCGGACTTCCCACGCCTCCCTCGGGGCCAACAGTCGGGTTCCCTCCCCGGGACCCCCCGTTCCCTTCTGCTTTCCCCGCTGTCCCGGGGACCGCGCCGGGGCGGGAGGCGGTGCCGGTGCCGCTCGGGGCGGTGCGGGGCGGCCCGGGAAGGGGCGGGGGCGGCGGGATGGGCTGGGCTGGGCTGGGCTGGGCACGGCACGGCTCGGCTCGGCACGGCACGGCGGGGTTCGGCAGGGCTCGGCGAGGCAGCGCGGTCCCCGGAGCCGCAGGTAGGTGCGTGCCCGGCGCCCCGCACCGCGCTCCCGGCTCGGCTCATCCCGGCTCGGCTCATCCCGGCTCGGCTCCGTTCCGTTTGGCTCGGCTCGGCTTGGCTCGGCTCGGCTGGGCTCTGCTGGGCTCGGCTCAGCCCGGCCCGGCTCGGCCCGGCCCGGCTGGCCCCCCGCGGGTGGGCCCGGCGCGGCCGCTTGTTGCGCTCGGGGCTGAGTTGGAGCCGGAGCGGAGCGAGCGGCCCCGGCTGCAGGAATGCGAGTCATTTCCTCCGCCCGCCCGCGGGAGCTGCGGCACAGCGGGGCCGGGCTGCCCCGCCGGACCCCTCCACCGACCCCCACGGAGCCCCACGGCCCCGCCGCGGCCGCGCCGGACACGCTCCGGTGCAGGGTGCGCACCAGGGCAGCGCTCGCCCACGGGACCCCTGGCCCCTGGCTCACGCTCGCCCACGGGTCCCCTCGTCTGTGGGACCCCTCGCTCCTGCGTCTCACTTGTCCACGGGGTCCCTTGTCCCTGGGTCACACTCGCCCACGGGTCTCACTCACCCACGGGTCCCCTCGTGCCTGGGTCACACTCGCCCACGGGTCTCACTCACCCGTGGGACCCTTTTCCCCCGGGTCACACTCCCCCACGGGTCCCCTTGCCCGTGTGTCACAGTTGCCCACAGGTCCCCTCATTCCTGGTTCGCAGTCACCCACGGGTCCCCTTGGCCCTGGGTCGCACCCACCCAAACATCCCCTCTCCCATGGGACCTGTCACCCCTGGGTCTCGCTCACCCACAGGTCCTCCTGCCCCTGGATCTCACTTGACCTGCAGGAGCCCTTGCCCCTGGGTCACTCCCACCCAAACATCCCCTTGCCCACGGCACCCCTCAGCCCCTGGATCACACTCACCCCCCCCATCCCTTCACCCACGGGCACCCTCACCCGTGGTTCCCGTCATCTCTTGGCTCCCCTACCTGTGGTCCTCTCATCCGTGGATCCTCCTATTTCTGGGTCACAGGCACCTGTGGGACCCCGTTGTCCATGGGTGCCCCTCACCCTGTGGGGATGCTGGGGGTTCCAGCTGCTTCCTGGTAGTGTCACTGATGGTCTGCTCCGTGCTTCTCACAGGGGGATGTGAATCCCTGCCACGTTCTGGAAGCGGTGGGGATAAATCCATGCCTCTCCTAAATCAGGCTTTATCTGACACTGTGCCCTCGTGGCAGCAGGGAAACCAGGGCCGAGGTTTCCCGGGCTGGAGCTGAGGTTTCCCAGGACCGTGCTTGGTGTTCCCGTGTCCTTTGACTCCCGTGTGGGAGCAAGGCACATCTTGGCCCCTCCGTGCCCCCAGCTCCCCACCACCCTCACTGTCATCTCCCATTCCTGAATCCTCCTTTTTCTGCCCGTGTCCAATGCTCTTCTGGCCACGAGGATGTTTTTCCCCCTAAGCCAAACTCTGCTTTTCCAGAGATAATTTTCTAGAGATGCTTCAGCGTGGCACTGATGGAGCTTTGCTGCTCTCCCTGATTCCGGGCTGGTTTGTGTTGGTGTTTTTCCACAGGGCTCGCTCGCCCTCTCTGATTCTTGGATAGAGCTGGGATTAATTTGAGCTCCCTTGCTTGAAAGCGATGTTCCGTTTAAAATTCCCGATCCCGAAGGCGTGTTGGGGTTTGGTTCTAGGTACTGGATTTTTACTATCGTTTTTTAAAGGAGTTTCTTTTTTTAAACTGGGTTTATTCAGGCTCTTTAAACCCCGAGTCTGTAAGCAATTATTCCATTACATGAAAGTCAGGACGCTGAGAAAGATTAATTCAGACCAGATGTAAAAATAAATGGGAATTTGAAATTAAGATGATGTCAGTTCCCTCCTGCTAAAAAAAAAACCCGGCAGCCTTTGGACTCCAGATGGAGTATACAAACCATGGCGCTGGTTAAAATATCTGCCTGCTCCTTAATTGAGTTTTAGGCTGCTATTTTTCCTTCCTTGTCTGAAAAGTGGGCTCAGGATATTTTTCCCGAAGAGATTTTCCCCGTTGCTGCTGGGGCTGGGAAGTTGATGGAGGCTGTGGAGTGGCTGAGGAGCTTTCCCAGCTGGAAAACTAGAGAGCGGCGCTGCTGGGGGAAGATAAATCCCCCTCTGCCCGCTCCAGGATTAAAAAAATAAGGAACTTGGTTTGGCTTTGTTTTGCTGGATTTGGAGCTGGAGGCGAGGACGCCACGGAGGGCAGTGGGGGCTCCGGATAGTCCAGGCTTGGGTTTGTGTGTTTTGGCTTAAAATGGAGCTGGTTTTTTGGGCTCTGGGCTGTCTGCAGAGCACTTCACATCCTCTATTTTTCCTCTCCATGTGTGCAGAGCAGCGTTCCCCGGAGTGGGAATGGGTTTGGGCTCTGATCCCGTGCAGAGGAGTGTGCCTGGGAGCAGGGTGCTGGGAAGGGTTTGCCCGGGGTCAGAGCGTCTCGGGGGTGTGTTATTATATAAAATGACATGAATATTCATAACCGTGCGGTATGAATATTAATAACTACACAACGTTATTAATTCAATTACGTTGTTAATGATATTTAAAATATCATTCTAATTCATGGACGGGGAGGTCCATGGTTTGGAGACTCAGGGCTGTGCTTTCTGTGGCGCAGGGATCTGGGATGGTGACTCTGGCCCTTAGGGCTGCTTTGTGGTCCAGGGATCCCGCAGCCAAATCCCAAGGGATTTATGGCAGCTGCTGCTGGTGTGGGCTGCAGCCTCCCCATGGAGAGGGGAGCAAAGGCAATCCTTCACATCCATGTGCATCCTTCAGTGTGATGCCTGTGGTCCTGGGAGCGGGATCAGGGGTCTGGGAGGTTTAGGCTTGTTGATGCTGGGGGATGGTTCATAAAACTTCTGGGAATGCTGGGGGACAGGATCTGGAGCTGGATGGGAGAGCTGGAGTGTCCTGAGCACGACCCTCCCCAACCCAGCCTTGATATTGTTCTAATCCCCACGGCTCAGGCGAAGTTTGCCGGAAGGAAATACGATGGAAGGGGCTGGTTCTATAGCAGGAGAGGGAAGAGGAAAAGCAGGCGCCGTCCCTCCCTCGCTGGAGCCCTTGCCAGGAGAAATCCATCTCTGTGTCCATCCTTGGCGGAGGCTGGGATGCTTTATTTACATTGTAGTGCTCCAAAGTAAGGCCATGAAGGGGCCTGGGATGGCTCTTCCTCGGGCTGAATGGAAAATCTGCACTTCCAGGCTGGATTCGGCTCCGTGCATGACAGAAGAATGAGCAGGGGAGCAGTTTCCTGAGCTGCCATGGCTTGGCCTGTGTTTTCCTATGGAATGTGGTGTCCCATGGGGCTTGTCCCCAGCAGGACGGGACAGAGGGACCATTATCCTGTTTTTGGGGTGGTGCACGTGGCATCCCAAGCACCCTCTCTGCCCATTGCTGTTGTCCCATTGCAGCAGGCAAAGGTGAGGAGTAGGAGTGTTGCAAAGGTGCAGACAGCCGAGCTCCTGGAGGAACCTTCCCTGGAGAGGGTTTTTGGATACCCCCAGCACTCGGGGGCATCTGCTGGGGCTGGTGGGGGCCGGCCCCCGGCTGCCCAGGCTGAGTTTCCAGCATCCAAATAGCTCTTGTGGCGGATGAAGTAATGGAATATTTATAACCGAGTCCTTTTTCCCAGTGAAGGTCCCTTTCATCTGCCTCCCTTCATTAGGAGGAAACTGTTGAGTTCATGAAGAATTGGAGACGATTTTAATTACGGGGCAACCGCAAGCAGGAATTAATCTGGCTTTTGGGTTTGGAGAGGCTGCATGAAGTGACGGCCTTAAAACTTGTAATAACAGCTCTGCACATACCTGAGCCCTGTGATGTGGGGTGAGACCCACTCCAAACGCTTAAAAACCAGAAATTCCTGCCCCGTGAATTCATCTTCCCATCTCCCCCTGCGCTCTGGGCAGCCTCTGGCTGCGGGATGGCCCGTGCCTACGTGTGGGTCCTGTGCTGGATCCCTTCCCTCGCCCCTCTTGTGGTTCAGGAGGGCTGGAACAAAAGCCTCGGGGGGTGGGTTGGAGTCGTGGGATGGTGGAGTATTTTAGGTTGGGAAAGACCTCTAAGATCGCGTCCAACCTTTCCCCCGGCGCTGCCGAGCCCACCACTAATCCATGTCCCCAAGTGCCACATCCCCACATGGCTTTTAAATCCCTCCAGGGATGGAGATATCTTACAGGGCAAATTTTTTTCTTAAAAAATGGATATTTTGGCATGGAGGGGATGAATTTGGGTGATGGGAAACGGGCTGGATCTGCCTGGAGGCTGCAGATCTGGCTGGGTTGAGCAGGGGGCACTGTGATGTCTGGTGGGTGCCACAGGGGTGCAAACCTGACCCAAACCCATCAGGATAGAGACTTATCCACTTCTTTTGAATACATGGAGTGGGAAAAATGCTGCTTGTGCATCAAGCCTCTCCTCATCCATGGAATCTGCGTGCTCGGAGCAAAACCCCACCTCGGCCGGCAAGTTCAAGAGATGTTAAATCCCCAGCCTGGAATTGCATCCAAATCTGTATTTCCAATGAGAGCCTGTCACGCTGCTCCAGCACCTCCATCTGAACCAAGCCCAGCGTCTCCCTGCCCTCAGTGTTTGCAGGATCCTGGGATGAATAAATCCCTCGCCGAGTCAGCAGCGCTGGCCCCGGCTGCTTTTCCAAGCAGGTTCGTGGCGTGATGTTTTCTTTACAGCAGAGCTTTGTGACAGGATTTATCCCATGGCATCAGTACGAGAGAGGGAGGCAGTATTCCAGCAGCCTGGGCTGGAAAACACAGCGGATCGAGGAATTTTCTCTGGAGTTACAAGGGTTTTGCATTGTGTTCCTGTGGAGTTTCAGTGCTCTTTTCCCTATAGCATGGAAAACGTGGCTGGAAGACCTGAATCTCCTGCAGAGGCTGATCCATGCCCAAGTCCTCGTTCGCAGTGGGTTTTTTCCAGCTGGATTTGCTCTCTGAATGGAAAACCCTTTGGAAAACTGCCCGGGGTGGAGGTTCCCACTTGGATTGTGGGATGACCTGTGTCACCCCCTCCGCTGCGTGGCAATCCAGGGGGGCTCTCCCTGCGGTCCAGGATCTTTCCAGCTCTGGAGCCAGGAAGGTTGGACTAGATCTTTAAAGGTCTCTTCCAAGCCAAACCGTTCCCTGGTTCTCTGTTTGTGCCTCACATCGACGCTTCCGCCGGCGCAGGAGCGACTCCGAGGGCAGCGGCGCGGGGTCCCGGGGAATCAAAGCTGACATTGTCGGAACGAGCAGCAGATGCTTGGAAAGAATTTGCCGGCGTCTGGCCGAGGCTGCTGGAGGCACAGCGCCCTGGAAAGGGCTTTGTGTGCCCTCTTGCAAAATCCGGGCGACTCCAAGTGCTGGCAGAGCCCCCAGGGAAGCTCCTGGAACGGAGGGGGTTCTCCATAGGGACCATCCCTGTGTGGTCAGCTGATGGAATGTTCTCATTCAGCAGCAGGAACCGAGGTGTTTTCTAAAGAAATTGTTTTCTAAAGAAATACCAAAATGTGTAGTTTGGGGGTTTTAACTCTGATATCTGTGCTCTGCTGACGGCAGCTTGAGGGATTTAATCCCTGATGCTCTGGGAACAATCCCGGCTGCAGGAGGAGGAGGAAGTACAGTGACTGGGGATGAACAGCAGCCCTGGGATGCCAGAGAGTGACAGGACAAGGGGAATGGCTTCCCACTGCCAGAGGGCAGGGTTAGATAGGATACTGGGAAGAAATTCCTGGCTGTGAGGGTGGGGAGGCCCTGGCAGAGGTTGCCCAGAGAAGCTGTGCCCTGGATCCCTGGAAGTGTTCCAGGCCAGGCTGGATAGGGCTTGGAGCAACCTGGGCTAGTGGAAGGTGTCCCTGCCTATGGCAGGGGGTTGGAACTGGATGAGCTTTAAGGTCTCTTCCATCCCAAACCATTCCATGATTCTGGGAGCACCGTGGTGCCATGGGAAGCTCTGGGTGGGGGCCAATGCCCGGCAGAGAATCCCAGTGATGGATTCACCACTAACTCAGGAGTGGCTGTAGCGCTGAGCCTGCTGTAGCCCACGGAGCTGCCATGGGAAGATGCTCTCGTGAATCCACTGGGGCTGCAGGATACCTTTGGATGGGAGAGGCTGCCGGAGGGCGCCCTGGGACGCGGCTGCTTTGCCAGGGACGCGGCTCCTCCTCACCGCAACCCGCGCGAGTCGCGTCACGCCCGGCCCCGCGCCGGGGCACGGGAGCTGCCGGGCACGGGGCCGGGAGAGGCCGCTTGCCAAATACCTCCAGCCCCGTTTCGTTCACCGCTGGGGCTTTTGACGAGCCTTGAAAGCGCGCCGGGCGCTGTTGGCTCCGGTCGGGTCGGGATCAATCGTGTCTGGGCACGGCCGGGGACGCTCAGCCACGGCGCAGAAACACGATCAGGGATGCAACACGTGGGCACGGCATCCAGAGGCAAGGCACAGCCTCGGTGCGTGGCCACAGGGCACGGATACTGCGGATAGGGGCTGTGCACGGCCACGACACGCAGCTGTGGTGTGGAACCCCAGGAGCCACCACCCAAAAAAAAAAAAAAAAGGCACCTCGAGGCACTTCTTCCCTGCTGCACAAACACGCGAGGTTCCAGGCTTTCGGAAGCCGAAGGCATTTCCATCTAGACCAAAGCAAATATTTGGTGACAAGGGCGACACTCTGCTGCCCCAGTGCCAGCGTAAACCTGTGGGTTAGGAAAAGGCTGAACTAGTTTGGAGTTTAAAGGCCCTTCCTCGCGGTGTCACGTTGGAATTTGCGTCCCCGCGGATGGTGGGTCGTGGGGTAAAAAGTGCATGGGGTCAGTGTTAGGATGGATTCACCAGCTCTGAATGGCTTTTCCCACCTGCAAATCGCTGTTAGTGCTTGGATGGTTTTATTTAACCCCAGCAAAGAGCTGGAACTGGAAGGGATGTGGGGGTCCTGTTAGGGGACCCCACACCATCTCCTTGCCTTTCTGCAGCTGGCAGGGAAACCTCCCGCGTCCCACACTGCTCCTTGCCGGCACAGCCGGGTTGTTCCCAGCAGATAAACTTTTATTTGCTTTAAATATGCCAGGAAAGCCTTTCCTGAGGTTTTCCTGAACCCGAGGCTGGGGAACAAAACTGCTGGCTCAGGTTTTTTCGGGCAGGGCCACGATCCTGCCCTGACCGCGGCGCCGGGCTTGGGACGGGGGGTGGGGGTGGCTGTGCTGGGGTGTGCTCAGGGGTTTTGGGGGACACCCTGCTTCTGGTGGGGGGGGACGGACGTGCTGATGGTTGGGGAGGGGTGTGTGGAGCTGGGGGTGCCACGCACAGGGCTCATCCCCGCTCTGTCCCGCAGGGATGGCGCCCGCGGGGACCGAGGCCGCCCCGGCCCGCCGGTGAGGTGCCCCCCACCAGCCCCCCCGAGCCCCGAGCACGATGAACAAACTGACCTTCCACAACAACAGAGTCATGCAGGACCGACGCAGCGTTTGCATCTTCCTCCCCAACGACGACTCCCTCAACATCATCATCAACGTAAGGCAGCGCGGGGGTGGGGAGGGGTGGTGGGTCTGGGGAACCCCCTAAGCACTGACATTTTCATCACACCCGGGGGCTTGCAACCATTTGCACGCTCTGGTTTTGCTGCTGGATTTGATTCCCAGCCTGCCTGCGCTCTCCCTGCCGGAGAAATGCACAGGAGTTATTCCCCCTAAGGCTGCGGCAGCGTTTTACGCTCTCCTGCTTCTTCTTGACTCGGTGTTCTTCTGCTGGCAGCAGCGGGGTTTTCCACGGGTGGCCCGCTGCTTGGCATCCCACAGGGTGGCACAAACCCCATCCTTTAGCTCCACAATCCATTCTGGATGGCAGTTCAGCTATCCCAGGGAACAAACAGGAGGAGGGTTGGCTCCTAATTTGGATGTAGCTTGGAATGTGAAATTCCCCCCACTGCCCGGTGTTTCCTTTGGTGCAGGAAAATCTTGACATTGCTTTCAGTACTTAAAGGGAGCTTGTGAAAAAAGATGGAGAGCGACTTTGTACATGGGCAGATCGTGTTAGGATAAGGGGTAAGGGCTTTAAACTAAAAGAGGAGAGATTTAGATTAGGAATAAATTCTTGCCTGTGAGGATGGGAACAACACAGGTTGCCCAGAGAAGCTGTGGCTACCCCGTCCCTGGAAGCTTTCAAGGCCAGGTTGGACAGGGCTTGGAGCAACCTGGGATAGTGGAAGGTGTCCCTGCCCATGGCAAGGGGTGGAACTGGATGCTCTTTAAGGTCCCTTCCAACCCAAACCATTCTGGGATTCTGTGACTCTATGAATGTTCTGTTTTCTGCCCCCAAAAACCATCTCCCCAGTGCAGGGCTCCTCCACCACCCACTGCTGTCGAGCTGCCCCGTGGTCCCCTGTTCATCCCATCCCTGGCAGAGCTCTGCTCTGCTTGGAGCACCCCAGGCTTTTGGAGACTTCCATAATGACCCCACGGAAAACCAAACCCCACAGCCCAGCCTGTCACTCCCCATCCTTCTCGGGGCTCTGGTGAGGGGTTCGGTGGTGCCTGCCCGGCTCAGGAGGGCACAGATGCAGCCAGGACCGCTCATGGGATGTTTGTTTTTTTTTGCAGGTGAAGATTTTGTGCCACGAGTTACTGGTGCAGGTGTGTGACCTCCTGAGACTGAAGGACTGTCACCTCTTTGGGCTCAGCGTCATCCAGAGTAAGTCAGGAGCTTATGCCCTGAGTTTGGTGGTCCAGCAAGGAGAGATGCCACCAGGCTGGGGAGAAGCATCCAGAGGGGGTGCACCCAAATTAACCCTTTAGGTGATGAGGAGGGTGGGGGGTCAGGGCAGGGCTTGGCGGGGTGCAGGACACATGTGGGGGATGCTGACGCCACCTCTGTCCCACTCAGACAATGAGCACGTGTACATGGACCTGGCCCAGAAACTCTACAAGTACTGCCCCAAGGAGTGGAAGAAGGAGGCCAGCAAGGTCAGCGGTGAGGTCTTGCATGGAGAGCTGACGGCAGTAAGGCCACCTCTGTCCCCGTCGCAGGTCACTTCCAGGACCCGGGAATGCAGCCGAGGGGTGTGGGGGGGACACTTAGCCAGTGTGGGAGATGGGGGTGGATGTGCAAAATGAGCCAAACCAGTGGGTGGTTGGTGGTTGGCACTCCAAATGCCATTTTTTTTTCCTTCCTTCCTTCCTTCAGCAGAATTTTTAAGGTCCCTTCTTCTCCCATCTGCCTTCTCTCTCCACAAAGCACCTTTTCATTATTTCAGTGCCAGGTGCCAAGGGGCCGATGTCAAGGCTCCAGTGCTGGACCTGAGAAGGGGACTGGTGGATAATGGCCTGGGAGAGGGATAGCAGCAGTGGTGGGGGGGTACAGCCCCCCTTGGGGATCTGAAACCCAGCCACCTGCTTCTTTAAATCCAAATCTCCTTCGAGTTCCAGCAGACTGGGGGGGGAGAAATGGATGTCAGGCTCTTAACTGAGGAAAATAATGCCATCATCAGAGTGAACTCACCCATGTGGGGCAAGGGGTGGCCATGAAGGACGTGACCCCCAGAGAGCTGAGGTGAGGGACTGGGACACAATGCCAGGGTCTCCACAGGAACCCTGAAAATCTCCTCCATTCCAGGGGATCGACCAGTTTGGCCCCCCGATGATCATCCACTTCCGAGTGCAGTACTATGTGGAGAACGGCAGGCTGATCAGGTAGGTGCACCCCCCTGACCCTGCTCACCTGGGCACCTGCTGGGGCAGGGTTGCAGCCTCAGGATGCTGTGGAATCCTGCTGGCATCCCAAAAGCTGAAGCTGTTTGGGGGTGGGTGCTGAGTGGCTTCTCCTGCCACACAGGGGGCAGATGGGGATGCTGCTCCCAGCCAGCGATGCAGAGCCTTTCGGGGGGGCCTGGGGACATCATGTTTAGGGATTTGTTGGAGTTTAACCCAGGGCACAGCCTGATTTTAACTCACCTTTGGGCCTGTGGCTGGCCAGGTGGGAACTTCAGGTCCTGTTTGAGGGGCAAAGTGATGTTCTGGGTTTTGGGGACCAGGTGGCATCTGCAGCCCCGTGGGGATACTTTTTGGGGGGGGTTATTCCACCTGGCTGCAGTGCAGATTTACACTGCTGAGTGGGAAAAGTGAGCAGTCAGCCCTGCTCACTCCCTAAGAGATTCCTAGCGGGAGGAAGGTGCTGGAGTGGTCTCCCACCCCATGGTCTTGGCCATGGGGTACCCTGCTGTACCCCCTAACTCTGCTGCACCTCCTACCCCTCCTGTGCTGGACCCCGAATCCTGCTGTATCTCCTAACCTGCTATACCCCTTAATCCTGCTGCACCCCCTAACTCTGCTGTATCCCCTAACTCTGCTGCACTGGTTGGCACCCCCTAATCCTGCTGTATCCCTTAATCCTGTTCTACCCCCAGCCCTGCAGCACCTCCTAAATCTGCTACACCCCCTAACCCTGCTGAACCCCTAACTCTGCTGCACCTCCTACCCTGCTGTATCCCCTAATCCTGCTGTATCCCCTAACCCTACAGCACCCCCTAATCCTGCTGTATCTCCTAACCCTGCTGTACCCCTAACCCTGCTGTACCCCCTAACCCTGCTGTACCCCCTAACCCAACTGTACCTTCTAACCCTGCAGCACCTCCTAACCCTGCTGTATGTCCTAATCTTGCTACACTTCTTAACCCTGCTGCACCCCCTAGCCCTACTGTACCCCCTAACCCTGCTGTACCCACTAACCCTGCTGCACCTTCTAATCCTGCAGTATCCCCTAACCCTGCTGTACCCCTAACCCAGCTGTACCCCCTAATCCTGCAGCATTTCTTAATCCTGCTGTACCCCCTAATCCTGGAGTACTCCCTAATCCTGCTGTTCCCCCTAACCCTGCTATACTCCTAACCCAGCTGTACCCCCTAATCGTGCAGTACCCCTAACCCTGCTGTACCCCTAACCCAAGGGAGGCGACCCTGAGACATTTAAAGGTGATTTCTGCGTGGAGCAGGCACAGTCCATGTGACGATGACAAAAGTGGCTCCTCTCCCCTCTGCTCCTCTCTCCCCGCTCTGTGCCCTGCTCCCGCAGTGACCGGACCGCACGTTACTACTACTACTGGCACTTGCGGAAGCAGGTGCTGCATTCCCAGTGTGTCCTGCGGGAAGAGGCCTATTTCCTCCTCACCGCCTTCGCCCTCCAAGCCGACCTGGGAGACTTCAAGCGCAACAAGCACTACGGGAAGTACTTCGAGCCCGAGGCCTATTTCCCTGCCTGGGTGAGTGTTCTGTGGCTGTGGTCCCTGCTCGGAGCTGGAGGGCTCCCAGGCAGCCGCCGTTCCGGCTGCATCCCTGTCTCCAGCTCAATCCTGGTTATTAATAACCTGGGACAACTGCGGGGCTGGAAATAGCTGCGGGAAGGGGGGGTCGGGGTTGGTGTGGGGCTGGAGCAGCTTCTGTGCCAGGGGAGATTTCCCTGTGTGCTGCTGGGATGCTCCGGAGGCACTCCCTGTGTGCCAGGGATTCCCTGTGTGCCGTGTGCCAGCACGGCATCGCCCCACCACCATCAGGTGTAGCCCCTCCGGCTGTGCAGTCCTTTGGGAACTGGTGTCACAGAACCATGGAATCCCAGAATGGTTTGGGTTGGAAGGGACCTTCAAGACCATCTCATTTCACCTTGTGCCATGGGCAGCGATGCCTTCCATTAGCCCAGGTTGCTCCAAGCCCCTTCCAACCAGGCCTTGGACACTCCCAGGGATCCAGGGACAGCCACAGCTTCTCTGGGCAACCTGTGCCAGGGCCTCACCACCTCCACAGACAAGAATTCCTTCCCAAGATCCCATCTAACCCTGCCCTCTGGCAGTGGGTAGCCATTCCCTGTGTCCTGTCCCTCCAGGCCCTTGTCCCAAGTCCCACTCCAGCTCTCTTGGAGCCCCTTTAGGTGCTCAGAGGTCTCTCTTCTCCTTTCCAACCTCTTTCTTGTTTTGTTTTGGTTTGGTTTTTTTCCAAAATTTCCTGTTTTCTCTTTCTCTCACACATGTCACTGAGGAGTGATGGCCCTGGGTCCGTGTCCCCATTCACACAGGGGACCTGGGCATGGCTCTCCTGGCCCAGCACAGGTGTCACCAGTGCTGTAAGCTCCATGGGCTGGGCGCAGGGAGCACACATGCACTTCCCAGTGGGAAATCCCGCTGGAGAGAAGCAGCTGACTGCTATATCTATTTTATTTTTGCCTGCAGGTCTCTGTAACAAATCCCGTTGCTCCCATTTCCCCTTTCTCCCTTGAAATCACCGCTGCCCAGGAGCTCCGGGGCGGAATCCAGCCCTGAGCGAGCACGGAGCAGCTGGACAAAATTCTCCTCTCCTCCAAACAGGTGGTTGCAAAGAGGGGCAAGGACTACATCCTGAAGCACGTCCCCAACATGCACAAGGACCAGTTTGCCCTGACGGCCTCCGAAGCCCATCTCAAGTACATCAAGGAGGCCGTCCGGCTCGATGACGTGGCCGTGCACTACTACAGGCTGTACAAGGTGAGCCCCATCCAGGAGGTTCTGAGGGTTTCTGGGATCTCATTTTTGGCAATCCCCTATCCAAGAAATATGTCAGAGAATCACTGAATACGCTGAGCTGGAAGGGACCCACAAGGATCATCTCGTTCCACCCCCTGCCATGGGTAGGGACACCTTCCACTAGCCCAGGTTGCTCCAAGCCCCATCTGACCTGGCCTGGAACACTTCCAGGGATCCAGGGGCAGCCATAGCTTCTCTTGGCAACCTTACCATGCTCACAGTATGATTATATTATTAATTTGGCACGTTAATCATAGAATGGTGACTGGAATGACTGCAGGAGGATCCCTGGGCTGAGCTGGGGCTGATTTCTCCACTTTGTGCTGCAAACTGTATGTTTAAAACCACCTAATTTTTCCCCTTAGGACAAAAGGGAAGTGGAGGCCTCCCTGACGCTGGGGCTGACAACACGGGGCATCCAGATCTTCCAGGTAGGTGGCTGAGGGAGGCTGATGGCTCAGCTCGAGCTCCCTGCCCCTGCCAGCAGCCTCAGCCAGGGCTCCCTCTCCTCCTTTTGCAGAACTTGGATGAAGAAAAGCAGCTGCTCTACGACTTCCCGTGGACAAACGTGGGAAAACTGGTTTTTGTGGTGAGTGCCACCATTCCCACCTGGAGCAGTGCTTCCAGCTCTGGGGTCCTCAGCACAGGGAGGATGTGAAGCTGTTGGAGCAGGTCCAGGGGAGGTCATGAAGATGCTCCAATGGCTGGAGCCCCTCTGCTCTGGAGATAGGCTGGAAGAGCTGGGGGGGGTTCACCTGGGGGGTCTCCAGGGAGACCTGAGAGCCCCTTCCAGGGCCTAAAGAGGCTCCAGGAGAGCTGGAGAGGGACTCAGGACAAGGGACGGAGGGACAGGACACAGGGAATGGCTTCCCACTGCCAGAGGGCAGGGTTAGATGGGATATTGGGAAGGAGTTGTTGGCTGGGAGGAGGGCAGGCCCTGGCACAGGTTGCCCAGAGAAGCTGTGGCTGCCCCTGGATCCCTGGAAGTGTCCAAGGCCAGGCTGGATGGGGCTTGGAGCAAGCTGGGCTAGTGGAAGGTGTCCCTGCCCATGGCAGGGGGTTGGACTAGGTGGTCTTTGAGGTTCCTCCAAATCCAAACTCTGAATCCATCTGTGATTCCATGATCCCGAGGCAGAGCATCTCCTGGGCTCTGATTTGGGCGTGAGGTGTGGTTGCCCAGACCTCAGGCGGGTGATTCCAATCCGTGGGGTTAACCGTGGGCTGCAGCAGGACGGGGCGAGAACTGGAGCATTTCCCTCTTCGGGGCTGATCCCTCCCTTCTCCCACGCAGGGCAAGAAGTTCGAGATCCTGCCTGATGGGCTGCCCTCTGCCAGGAAGCTCATTTACTACACGGGGTGCCCGCTGCGCTCCCGGCACCTGCTGCAGCTGCTGAGCAGCAGCCACCGGCTCTACATGAACCTGCAGCCCGTCCTGCGCCAGGTCCGGCGCCTGGAGGAGAACGAGGGTAGGTCCCCCCCGTGCCAGGCTCCCAAATCCCACCCGTGACAGGCTCCCACCCGGCATTTCTGCCTCTTGGAGTGCCTGGTGTGCCAGCCCCATGGCTGGGAGGGTGTTTGGGGAGGTGGCTGTCCCTGCATCCCCCTGGACTGTGCGTCCTCCACCCCATCCCTGCCCAGCAGGATAATCTCCTGGCCCAGATACTGAAGGGATACAAGTTCTGCAAAGGGATACTAAGGGATACAAGATCCAAGTCCTGCTGCCATGCCTGATGGCCCAGTTCCTCCCAGTGCCCCCCTGCAGCATTTCCCAGTGACCCTCATCCCATCTCCAAGCTCAGAAAGCTCTTGTGAAAGCATCAGATCTTCTTCCTCTTCTTTCCCCTCATCTTCCTCTTTCTGTTCCTCATCTTCCTTTTCACCTTCCTCCTCCTTTTCTTATTTGTTCTCCATGTCCTACTCTTGTTTTTCTTCCTCCTCATCCTCCACATCTTTTTCCTCCTCATCTTATTCCTCAATCCTCATCTTCATCCTCCTTTTGTTTTTCTCCTCCTCCTCCTCTTTTTTTCCTCTTCCTCTTCTTCTTCCTGTTTCTCTTCTTACTCTTTCTTCTCTTTTTCCTACTCATCTTCTTTTGTCTTCCTCATTTTCCTCTTTCCCCTCTTCCTCCTCCTCTTCTTCCTCCTCATCCTCCTCATCTTATTCTTCCTCCTCATCCTCCTCATCTGCTTCCTCTTCTACCTACTTGTCAACCTCTTCTTCTTCCTCATCCTCCTCATCTTCTTCCTTCTCCTCATCTTCATCTTCCTCTTCTCTTTTTTTTCCTCCTCTTCCTACACCTCCTACTTTTCTTTCTCCTTCCCCTCTTCTTCCTCCTCTTCCTCAACTCTTATTCCTCCTCCTCCTCCCACTTTGAGGGACAGCACAGCACAGGGCACAGCAGGTTTGAGGCTCCCCCATCCCACCATCCCTAAATGCCATTAGGGCAAGGCTGTCTCCAGGTGTGTCCCCACGCTGGGCTGGGGTGACAGCTCCCCTGGGTGCCCCTGTGTGCCGGGGTGGCCTGTGCCCTTCCCAGGAATCCAGGGCACCCCAGGGGATCGGGATATCGGGATGCAGGCTGCTGACGTTGTTGTACCCTGCAGAGAAGAAGCAGTACCGGGAATCCTACATCAGCGACACCCTCGACCTGGACATGGAGCAGCTGGAGAAGCGCTCCCGCGCCAGCGGCAGCAGCGCCGGCAGCATCCGGCACAAGCGGCTCTCCCGGCATTCCACCGCCAGCCACAGCAGCTCCCACACCTCCGGCATCGAGGCCGACCCCAAGCCCAGGGAGATGGGGCCCGACGACGGCTTCTCTGGCGCCGGCGCCCACCGCAAGCTGAAGACCTGCAGCTCCATGACCAGCCACGGCAGCTCCCACACCTCCGGCGTGGAGAGCGGCGGGAAGGACCGGCTGGAGGAGGACTCCCAGGACGACGGTGAGACACCGCTTTGGGCTTTTCCCGGCGTGAGTCTCTGGTCGGGGCTGGGGGAGTCGCGCCAGCGGCTCATCCCGCCTCCTTGTGTCGGGCAGAAATCGAGATGCTGGTGGATGACCCCCGGGAGCTGGAGCAGGCTGGAGACATGGAGGTGAGCCCCGACATGTGCGTCTACATCACGGAGGACATGCTGCTGTCGCGCAAGTTCAACGGGCACTCGGGTAAGGTGGTGGCCGCTTTCACTTCCAGTTCCCCAGTCCAAGTCACGCCTTTGAGGCTGGGAATGAGAGGGTGTTTGAGGTCCCTTCCAACCCAGGTCAATTCTGTGATTCTCTGGCGTTCAGCAGAGCAGAATGAGCCCAAAAGTGTCCATTTGGGACACTGGGAAAAGCTGTTCGCCAGAGTGGGTTGAAGGAGAGATCGGGCAAAAAAAAGAGGAAACTGCCTCAAGTTGTGCCAGGGGATGTTTAGATTGGATTTTTGGGAAAAAATTTTCCACATGGAAAGGGTGGTCCAGCCGTGGCACAGACTGCCCAGGGAAGTGGTAGAGTCCCCATCCCTGCAGGGATTTCAAAGCCATGTGGATGTGGCACTTGGGGACATGGGTTAGTGGTGGCTTTGGCAGTGCTGGGGGAGTGGTTGGACTCAGTGATCTTCTCTGGAGCTGTGCCTGCACCCAAGGAGTCACCCACATTTCCAGCTCCATGCTGGGAGCTACTAGGAGGTTTCTGAGGTACCAGGCTCCTTGGGGATGGCTTTGGATGCAGTTCTTGGGGGCAAATTCGGGATGATTTGTAGGCAGTGGCACCCCGTTGAGCAGAGGGTGCCTTTGCCCCAAAGAAGGGACAAGCCCCAGAGGGAGCAGGGCTGGATCCCAAGAGAGCTGAGGCACCTCAAAATAACCTTCACACCCTCCTCTTCCTCCCTTCTCCACGCAGGGCTTATCGTGAAGGAGATCAGCTCCTCCACCTCCAGCTCCTCGGAGACGGTGGTGAAGCTGCGGGGGCAGAGCACCGACTCCCTGCCCCAGGTGCGTGCGGCCCCCCCGGGGGAGGTTTGGTGGGGCTTTTGGGCCTCCCTTGGCTTCCTGGAGGGTTTCCTGAAAGCTCTTCGCTTTTTCCCCCAGACGTCGTGCAGGAAACCGAAGACGTCGACGGACCGGCACAGCCTGAGCCTGGACGACATCCGGCTCTACCAGAAGGACTTCCTCCAGCTGGCCAACCTGTGCCAGGACACGGCGCAGAGCTACACCTTCGGCTGCGCCCACGGGCTGGACGAGGACGGGCTCTACTGCAACGGCTGCCTGGCCCAGCAGTGCATCAACATCCAGGAGAGCTTCCCCGTCAAAAGAACCAGCAAATACTTCTCCTTGGACCTCACCCACGATGAAGTCCCCGAGTTCGTCGTCTGAGCGCCCCGGCGGGAGGGGGGGCAGGACCGAGGCTGCCCGCCCTCGGGGCGTTTTGTGGGGGAGGATGGGGCTCCCTGCCCTGCGCTGGGGGCGTCCACAGCGCCTTTCCCCAGGCCCTGCCCCGCTCCCTGCACGCCGAGGCCGTGGGGACCGTGGCACCGGGAGGATTGTCCCGGTGGGGATCCCCGGGGAGCGGCGGATCGACTCCTGGATGAGTCTGTGCCCAACACAAGTTGTCCTGTTTCGTCTGGGAGAAGCACAACTCGCTCTACCAGCGGGAGCCCACCCATGTTTTCCTCGTGGTGGCCTCTTCCCCCCCACTCCTCGCCCCCCTGTCTGGCGGCAGCAGCGGCTCCGTGTTGGCAGCTGGAGAGAAAGTGCCAGACTGTTGAGTTCAAGTCAAGCCAAAGAAATGTAAATAACCCTAAAGGCCAGTATGGGAAGGGAGAATTAAGCAATAATTGATGTTCCGTGGAGGAAGGCGCGGCCGGGGCAGAGCATCACGCCGGTTCTTCCAAAAACAACGTGCCGGAGGTCGGGCCAGAGCGGTTCCCAGCGAGGTGGATGGTGGCTGGGAGTTGGCAGAGCCATTTGCAACTTGTTTTAATCTTTTTCTTTAATTTTTTTTTTTTTAAGAGCAAACGCCCAAAACCAAAAAAAAAACACACAAAAAACAAACCCACCCAAAAAAAAAAAAAAAAATGGAAAAGATGGAAAAGGATGGAAAAGAATAGGTCTCTTGTAAGGATATTGCAATAATGCATCTGAAATGTTGAATATCTAGAGAATACATATATAAATATATCGAGGTACGTATGTTTATATATGTGTGGATCTTATAGACCCATTTGCATTTTACTCCTGCTCTGCAATCCCTTTTATACAAAGGATCTGCCTCTCTTCTTTCATGAACTGTATAAATAATCGTATTTTTTTTTCTAAGCACTAAGGTGAGATAATAGACTTTCCTCTCGAGGAGAATATGTATGCAACTGCCTTGTATGTGTGGCTCTTCCCGGTGCAGTCTCCGTTGCATTTTCCCAAGGCTTTTCATGTGTCTTTAAGTCTCTTACAGTTGGAATAATTCTGCCAGACGACACTGGTGACGTGCTGGAAAAATCCAAGGGCGGTTTTCTGAGTGTGTCCTAGGGAAGCCAGGCAGCCCAGGTGGAATATTTGCCATCGGTACCGGAGGGTGAAGCGTTACAGAGCTAATATTCACAGCACAATGCCTTTCTAGTGGATATTTTTAATTAGAGTTTAGCCATTGACAGCCAAAGTTCTGCCATATTTTGATACACCGCCGTTTTTTAACTGGAAGCTTTTCTTAAGAAAAAAAAAAATTATAATTATTTTATAAATAAGCACAATCTTATTTTTATAAGAAATGTTGGGGGGAGGGAGCCAAGAAGGGGGAGCTGGTACCAAAAGAAAGGGAGTGTAGCTAGAGGCACGGTGCCAAAAAAACCTCGGTGTTACTGGGATGGTTGGGACGTGGGAGCAGGTGTGGGAGAGCTTCAGGTGCTGCCGTGGGACCAGGGCACTGGCAGCCTGTCCCCACCCCGAGGTCTTGCCTGGCACGAGAGATTTGATGGGAAAATAATGTTGATATGCAAATGCTGGCAGGGCAAGCAGGAGGATGGTGGTCCCTAAAGCATCCTTAGCTCCCTAAATCTGCACAGGGCAGCTGGTGGATGCTGCCTGGGGGGCTCAGGTGCCCTGCTCTGCTTTTGGGGGGACCGTGGCAAACACCCCAAAAGCCTCTCCTGTGGGTGCCACATCCCAGGCTGGGATCCTGTTTGCCTCTCCAGGTCCCCATCCATGGCTGGATTTGTGGTGTGTGCACCAGCAACGTGTGTTTCCGTGTTGGTACAGGCAGGAAAATTCCCCAAATTCACCCCCAGCCTCTTTTTTTGCCCCCTCTGCTGGCGGGTCATGCTGGCAGCTCCTCCATCCATGGCATCCTCACCCACTACCCTGCCAAAACACAGAGCTGGAGGGGAAAAAAGGGATAAATTGTGGAAAGAAATGCTTGACACTGCTCAGAATTGGGCAGGGGGCAGCTAAACCAGGGCTGCCTCTCCCTTCCTCCCCCTCATCGCATTATCCTGAAGCTGGACCGGAGTGTTGGAGCGATGGGGTTGGGATGGATGACGTTGAGGGCTGTGATGGAGCTCACCCCTGGGCGAGCAGGAGCGGTGCCAGGGAGCGGGGGGGGACACACAGAGGTGCCATTTATTCCCGTTTATTCCGCAGGTGGCCGGGGCGGCTCCGACGGGAGCCGGGGGTGGCCGTGCCCACCCTGCCCCTCCGGCCGTTCCGCCTGCAATAACGAGCTGTCTGTCTGCACAAAATAGTCCTTTCTGTGAAAGGATCTTCCCGTCGGGGCGATGGGAGAGCCAGTGACTGTGTTGCAAAAGAACAAAATTAAAAAAAAAAAAAAAAAAAGGAAAAAAAAATAACAACAAAACTCAAGGAAAACTGTACGAACCCACCCTCCCCGCCCCGGAGCGAAATTCTTTTGTACCAATGAAGTTTGTTGTGTGCCTTTCGCGGTACGGCTGGACGTGACAATAAAGTGACAGTTGTTTGCATCGTTTTGACTCGTGGAGATCTAAAATGCTCCCAGGCTTGAGGGAGGGGGGGTCTGAATTTAAGGACACGTTGCATTTATTGTGCTCCCTGCACAGGCGATCCCGGCTCCGCAGAGCTGGTTAAGGCAACTCCTGCCTCGGGCTGGGGAATGGGTGGGCTGAGCCTTTCAGTTCTGATTTTTGGTGATTTTTATGGAAGTGGCAGCCAGGTCCAGCGCTCTGGAGTCGGGTGGAGGTGCTGGGGGAGCTGTGGGAGCTCCTGAAATAAGTGGGGTTGAGGGGTATCCATAGTAAGGGATGTAGATCCTGTGCTCCTTGCAGCTGTGCTTCCCGAGGGGTCCCCAGCTTGCAGAAACCCTGGGATAAAGGGGTGAGCCCCTTTTTGTGGAGCTGGTTGGGAAAAGCCTGTCCCCAGGGCCCCCCCAGTCCTGCTCCCCACCTCGGGCAGGGAACAGGCAGGAGTTACCAGTGTGATGAGTGAGTCCGTCCTCTGCCGGCCACGCTCCACCCCTTCAATCCCCCTTTCTCCCTCCCCCTCTGCTTGGAGCGGGCTCTCCTTAGGGACGGCGGGATGAGTGTTTGGGAGCAGCAGCCAGGTGAGTTTTCCCAAGGGGGAGGATCCTAAATTGACGGTTTTGGGTGAACCACCTGCTGTGTGATAAAGGGTTTGTGCTGCTTTTCTCCTCCACAACACCCGGGAGCACCATCCCATCTCCCACCAGCGCTAATTAAACTCCTCGGAACGTAATTAGCCAGCCCTTTTCCTTGTGATTTTGCCAGGTTTTGCTGATCCTGGCATCTCCTTCCTCCAGCCAAGGAAAACTGTTGTGGATGGTACAAACACCCACAGCCTTTCAGTGTCCCCATTCCCGGCTGTTGGAGCGTCTCTGGATCCTCAGTGTATTTATCCTCTCGCAGGGAGAGGGTGTGGAGGGACAGGACAAGGGGGAATGGCTTCCCACTGCCAGAGAGCAGGGTTAGATGGGATATTGGGAAGAAATATTTGGCTATGAGGGTGGGGAGGCCCTGGCACAGGTTGCCCAGAGAAGCTGTGGCTGCCCCTGGATCCCTGGAAGTGTTCAAGGCCAGGTTGGATGGGGCTTGGAGCAACCTGGGCTAGTGGAAGGTTCCCTGCCCATGGCAGGGATTGGAATGAGATGATCTTTAAGGCCCAAACCATTCTGGGATTCTATGATTCCATGAAGATGATGACGTTCGCCTGCTCTCCCATGGGGAAGCAGCATCAGTAAAGCTTCTGGAGTGGTTACTTCCAGTACAAGCCACTGTCCTATGGGCCTGGATGCAGCCATGCCCTATTTTGAGGCTGGGAGGCCCAGGATCATGGGGCATCCCTGGATCCTGCCTCCCTTTACCATCCATCCCTGGGAGCAGGATGGGGATGGAGGCATGGGGCTGTGCCCCTCCAGCAAGGGGTATCCCCACTGCCCCCCTTCCCCTGGCACCCTCAGCATCCACAGCACCAGGAGCATCCTGTGCCTTTTCCACAGGCTCCAGAAATGATTGCATGTTACCAGAGAATTCCCTTTGTCCTCTAAAAATATCCCTTGGCCCCGGCGAGGGCGGGCACTGACCACGGCAGGTCTCAGGTGCCTAATTGCTGATTTCTGCTCAGACCCGACATTTTTGGGGCAGGAGGGAGGAGCACGAGAGAATCAGCAACTTCTGGGAGGGGGACTGCATTGTCTGCTGCTATGTATAGCCTCCAGATTTCAGCCCTGGCCTAAAAAAACCCCTAAATTTTCCTCAAAGCAGATGTGGAAGGGTTTTTTGGACCAGCCAGCCCTGTCTCCCCGGGGCGGGGGTGAGGAGGGGAGGCGGCTCTTCCCTCCCCGTGGGCTGTGTTTAATAAAGGCTAAATAGGAATGGATTTAATGAGTCCCCCTCCCTTTGATGACTCGGCCTCTATTTCTCCTTCATCTTGCCACGGGAGAGGTCTCCAGGGGAGGGAAAGGTCCTCCAGTTCCCATCCCGGCGTGTCCCCAGGCACCCACGCTGGCCTTTTCCCTGGGATGCTCCCGGCTGCTGGCAGCCCTCCTGCTGCTCTGAGTTACCATTTCACAGATTTAAGCTCTGACAAAAAGGGCTCACCTCGTCTCCAGCCGCTCCACTCCCAGACTTTGCACCTCCCGTCCCCATTTGGCGGCAGCCGGAGAAGCCGAAGACTCGGGATTTGTAGGGCGACAACAGGGAAATGGCACTTTTATGGAGCCAGCTGCAAAATGCACGATAAAAAAAAAAAAAAAAAAAAAAGGGAAATGTTGCAGTAGTGTCCTTAATTTATTAATTAATTTTGCAACCAGATCCAAATAAGAGCCGCTTTTTCCTGCTGTTAAGCAGCGATGGCTGTGCCGGGGTGGGTGCCTGGCACAGCATCCTCCTTTTATCAGCCCTTCCAAACCAAGCTGGACATATACCCGTCAGCACCACCCCAATCAGGCACCAGTGACTAATTGGTGATAATTACAGAAATCCCCCGTCTGCTGGTGTGTTTTGCAGGGCATTTTTTGGCACCCTGGACTTATCCCTGGCCGCAACAGTTTTAATTAACGCGGCACCGCGCGACCCCTGCGCTGCGCTGGGGTCAGTGCGTGGGGCTGAGGGGATCGTGCCATTGTCAGCTCCGTGCTGGGTGCCAAGGGGTGCCAGGCAGTGGCAGTGGGGTGCCAGGGCTCCAGGGGGTGGCTGCGGGCAGGGGTTTTTGGGCGCTGGGGGGGGGGGGCCGCGCCAAGGGCTGAGCTCCCGCTGCCCTGCTTGGAGGGCAGCGAAGGAAATCAGTCATCGAAGGAAATCAGTCACCGGGTGTTGCTGTGGAAACGGGAGGGGAAACTTGGTTTGTGGCAACCGGTGCCTCCCTGCCAGGAGCCCTGTGGAGCCTGGCCAGTGGAGGGGTGACACACAGCCCCCCGTGTCCACTGCTGAGGCCCCGGGGGGCTCTCATTGCCGCTCTCTACGGGATGCTGCAAAGGAAGCTGCATCCCACAGTGCTGCTGCTGCTGCTGGGGGCACCGGCACGGCTGTTTTGGGGGGCCGGCCCCCTCCCCAGCCCTAACTTGGGAACACAAGAATGTTCTTTCATAAAATCGTGGAACCACGGAACGGTTTGGATTGGAAGGGACCTTAAAGTCCATCTTGTTCCACCCCCCTCCCACGGGCAGGGACACCTCCCACTAAACCAGGTTGATCCAAGCCCCGCCCAACCTGGCCTTGAGCACTTCCAGGAGTGGGATATCCCCAAATTCTCTGGATAACCTGCGCCAGGGCCTCCCCACCCTCACAAGGAAGGATTTCCATGAGCAAACAGCTGGGCTGGCAGCGGATTTTTCAAGGGGCAGAGGGAAGAAAGGAAAAAGCCACTTCATAAAAACCCAACCAGCTCCCTTGTGCTTCCAAAATCTTCCACCTGAAATCCCAAAATCTGGGCATGTGGGCTTTTACTGATTGAAAAGAAAACATAAAAAATACTGAGTGATCCCTGAGACGTGCCCTGGATGGGAACTTTAGAGCTGGAAAGGGCTCGAAGGGGACAGGGAGGGTCTGATGGTGCCAGGGGACTGTTGACTGGTTTAGGGGATGGAGTGATAGAGGGTTTTGGGGGCTCAGGGGACACGGGGGACTTCGGAAAGGGGTGTTTGCAGTTGTGTGTTGTGTGGGGCGAGTGGGTTCAGGGGGGCTGTGGGTGCAGGGATGGGTATGTGGGGTCTGGGCTGTGTGATGGGGTGCGGGGGGTGTGCGGTTCGGGGGGTGTGATGGGTGCAGGCGGTGCAGGGCGAAGGCTGTGTGATGGGTGCAGGATGTGTGATGGGGTGCAGCAGGCGTGGGGCTCAGGGTGTGTGATGGGTGCAGGGGGGTTGTGGGGTGCAGGGGCGTGGGTGTGGGGAATGTGGGTGCCGGTGGGTGCGGGGTGCGGGATGGGGGTACAGCAGGTGGGGGGGAGGGTTGTGGGCTTGGTGCGTGGCATGTGTGGGGTGCAGGGTCGGGGGGTGATGAATGGGGGGCACAGAACAAGGGGCTGTTGGAAGGGACTGGGGCAGGGCCGGGGACAGGGAGATGAGCAGAGCCAGGGAGAGGGACAGACTCAGGGTGAGGGGCAGGGGAGGAGGCGGCGGGGTCTGGGCAAAGGCGATCTGCAAAACCCGGGAGGCTGAGAGGAGAGGAGAGCAGGAGGAGGAGGAGGAGGAGAAGAGGAGGAGGAGGAAGTCGGGGCTGAGCCGCTTCCTGTAGGCAGCGGGATGAGCGCAGACAAAGCTGGGTGGGGACTCGCCGCTCGGGGCTGCTGCTGACCACCCTCCTCCTCCTCCTCCTCCTCCGGCCGCATCCCTCCGATCCTCCCTCCTCCATCCATCCCTCCCTCCATCCATCCATCACAAACGTCTGTCCATCCATCCCTCCATCCCTCCGTCCGTCCGCCCCGCCGCCGCCGCCCGCCCCGCGGGGCACCGCCGCCCGTCTCCAGGTACCGCCGGGCACACGGGGGGAGCCGGGACTGGGGGCACTGGGAGCACTGGGAGCACTGGGAAGGCTGGCACTGGCCGCACTGGCGCACGGTGGGGCTGGGCAGGGCGGTCCCCACCCCCGCCTCCCGCTGTCGCTGACCCCCGCGGGGACCGAACCGCTCCCAAATCACGAGAAAATCCCCCCAGATCCCGCAGGATGCCAATCCCCGCATCTCCCCAACCCCACGGGGACCTCACTCTCTCGGGGAGCGGTGGGGGACGGGGGTCCCACCCCGCCGGGGTCTGGGAGCCGGGAATGTGCCTTGTACGGGGAGTTCAGTCTCCCAACAAAGGTTGGATTTAGAGGGTTTGATCCTCCTTAATCAACTGATTTGCCATCACAGGGAAGGCTTTTTCTGTGGATGAATGAGACGTAGTGTTCTTTCTTTCCCTATTTTTTTTAATCATGGGAAGGAACGGGCAGACTTTCCCAACCCCAAATCCCTGGAGCAGCCTCAGCTGGGATGGATCTGCCCCAGCCTGGCTAGGAGGGATCTGGGGGCGATTTCCATGCAGGTGGAGAGGAATCCATCCTGCCATGCCTACAGCAGTGTCCCTCTGCCCACCATTTCTACCAAAATCCTAATTTTTCCCAGCAAAAATTTGAGGGGAGAGTACTTTGGGTGAAGGAACCCCGGGAAAATCACCGGGAAGATGCGCTCGGGGAAACCTGGACCAGGGCTGCCTTTCCCCGGTGGGAGGGGAATCCAGCAAAAAGCTGACAAGAGGGGAGATGTGGGTTAGATATCAGAAGATTCTTCCCTGTGAGGGTGGACAGGCCCTGGCACAGGCTGCCCAGAGAAGCTGTGGCTGCCCCTGGATCCCTGGAGGTGTTCAAAGCCAGTTGGGATGAGGTTTGGAGCAATCTGGTTTAGTGGAAGGTGTCCCTGCCCATGGCGGGGAGGGGGGAGGGTGGAATAAGATGATATTTAAGGTCCCTTCCCAGCCAAACCATTCTGTGATTCCATGATTCTTGGCTCCTCGGTGGAAAATGCTTTAGATTTAAGGCAAATCTGGACGCACAGCCATACCCCCTCATTAATCAATTACTAATGAGTGACTAATGAACTTAAAGCACGGCACCCAGAGGGCAGTGCCCCGGAGCAGGAACGCTCTGCCACTGCCGTCCCTGCTGCCGCAGCTTCTCTGTGTTCTTTCCTTCCCTCTTTCCCTCTGGCCTCAGCAGCGATCCCGTGCTCCGTGGCCACGAGTGGGAAAAGGGGCTGGGACCGTGTGGATGTGGATGGCGGCAGCACATCCCCTGGCAGCAGGCTGGAGCCAGGCACCGAGGCTTTTTCCTTATAACTGGATTTCCCTGAATGCAACTGGAGCATGCGATTTTAATCCTCTTTTCCTACCATATGGCCGCTGGCTGGCTTGAAATATGACTCAATTAATTATTGCCAGGAAAGCCCCGGGGGCGAAGCCTTTCTCCAGGAGGGGCTTTGGAGATGCTCCCAGGGTCGTAATGGGGCTTTTCTCACCCGTGGGATACAGGGACACACGTGGCTCAGCCCCATCCCGCCCCAGCTC
The DNA here is from genome assembly GCF_022539395.1 of Myiozetetes cayanensis. Taxonomy (NCBI): domain Eukaryota; kingdom Metazoa; phylum Chordata; class Aves; order Passeriformes; family Tyrannidae; genus Myiozetetes; species Myiozetetes cayanensis. The sequence continues at coordinate 376,675 of NW_026087853.1, read as the reverse complement.
CCCTGGCACCGGTTTTGGGGCTTTTTTTCCGGCATTTTCAGCCTTGCAGGAGGGAGGCAGGGAGGCTGTTGATGCTGCTCACACGATGTGCTGCCGGCTGTGACACGAGCCTGGCAGTCTCAGCATCACCTGGATAACGCCTGGAGTCGGCCTCGCCCCTGAAATGGGGTATTCCAGGCTTGGGAGGACCTGTGGGTCCCCCCCACCCACCACTAACATGGTGCCTCCACGTGCCCCTCGTCTCTCCCAAATTCCCTGGGAGCTGCCAGCTTCGGTCCCAGTGGATAATATACCAGCATTAAGGATCTCATGGTGTTTTCTCCAGGATCCTTGCAGTTGTGAGCTGGTGGTGGCCTCGTGGGGCACATTTTGGATCTGGGGAAGATGATAACCAGGGCGTGGGGGGTTATCAAGGCCAGGAGCAGGCAATCCTGATGGTATTGCCATGGATAGATAGCTGCGAGCTGGTGACAGAGCTCTATTATTATTATTATTATTATTACTATTAATCCCCAAACCATCCTGCTGCTTTGTCACCCAGTGCCATCGTGGCAGTAGGAGGAAAATGCAATAAAGAGGCGACTTTGCCAGGGTGGGCAGTGCCATCCCACGTGGCAGCCTCGCTGGGATTCCAGAGCTTTGGCCCAGGAGCAGCGGTGGCCGAGGCACCACTTGTGCTCCTGAAACCCAGTGAGTCACCAAAGGAGGACAGCCAGGCACGGGTACAGGCTGTTACCATAGTAATTAGGACTGGAGAGATGGTGCTGGAGTCTCACAGACCCCCCTGTGTCCCCAAAAAGTGCTGCCCAGGGGTGTCCATGCCGCTCCATCCCGTGAATCGGTGCCGGGATGCTCCAGCCTGGAGCGCTGGTGACACGTGTGGTGCCACCGGAGACCACGGGGGGCTGCACCTCCTGCTCCCTCCTGCTGGACTGACCCATTTTGGGTTGGGAATAAGGGGTTCACTGTGGGAAAAGAGCCATTTTCGGCATGAGTTGCATCGGTTCTCAGCGTGGCTTCTCCAAGCCTTTCACTCCTGCGCCTGGAGCAGGTTGTAGGAGCGGGATATATCTGTGTGCATTCACAGCTGGAGGAGAAATAGGGGGAATGAACAAAGGGATTAGGGTGGGTTTTCAGTTCTTCCTGCTTTTCAGGTTCTTTTCTCACTGTTTCTCCCTCTCTGCTTTCTCACTCAGCCCCTTTTTGGGGTCACAGCAGTTTCTGGGAGGAGGGATGGGGGGAAAGGCAGCAGGATATGGTACCCCATGATGCAGGACAGGATGTGGGATGCATTCTGATCCACTGACCAGGGAATTTTTGCACTTGGCCTTGCTCAGTTTTATTCCCTCCTCACTCCCAGCATGGCCTCAGCCGTTCCTCACGTGCATTTTTCCTCCTCTGTGCCACGTGCATGGCTCAAATTCCCTCGAAACCGGCCCCTCTAAAGCACAGGAACAGTGTTTCCTCCTCAAAATCCTGGGAAGAACAGCAGGAGGAGTCTCCCAGTTCTGCTGCTCTTGGGGCAGGGCGTGATGGCTGCGGAGAGCACGGGCTGCCATTCCCAGCTCTCCGCACGCACTCGGCACGAGACGTTTGGCGCTCGCCCCATGGAAAAGCAGGTCTGAGCTGGGGAGAAGGACGGGCTCCAGCCGCCAGGAGGACACAGATTTGGCTCTGTGGGGAAGTAGGGCTTGCTCCAAAACCCGTCTGAAGCGTCTGGGATGGCGTTTGTGGAGTGTGGACTTCGGGTCTGGCCGGTGATTAATTAATTAATGGTGTCTTCGATTAGAGAGGTGCAAGCGGATCGCCAGCGCTTGGCGGGCAGGGAGGCAGCGGGAGCTGGATATTGGATCAGAGAGTCACAGGATGGCTTGGGTTGGAAGGGACCTGAAGGACCATCTGGGATGAGTGAGGATGCAGCCGTGCTGAGGCTGAAGCCTAAAATCACTCATCTCCTGCATTTCACATCAGAACAATGGACTTCAAACACCAAACCAAATTTTTCACAGGCTCAGTGGGAAAAAACCCTCTGAAATGGCAGCATAGCAAGCCTTAAAAAATCAGCAACTTGCAGTTGAGATACCCTTGATAATTCCCAGGAAGCAGCTGCGCCAGGACCTGCTTGTCCTACCAAGCACAATTAGTTTTCACCTTATCTCGTCCTTCCCTTGCTTTTCACAGGGCAGTTTTCTTCCCCTGTTGTCCATTGTCATCATGCCTCAGGTTAATTAGTTTATCCCAGGGAAGGTCTGGGTGTTGCTGGATTGTGGTCGGAGGGTCCTGGCACCACGGGGAGGTTTCTGGTGGTGGGAGATGCTTCCCTCCAGCATCCACAGGCCAGCTGAGCTGTGGGTTGGTTGTTCCAGGGGGCTGCCGTGCCCCCAGAGTGCTGTTCCTGGCACAGCCAGGCACCCTGGAGCTGTGGATAAGCTCCTTTTTGCTGAGTTGGTGTCTTGGTTTAACAGGTTTATCATCCCACCCTCATTTGCTCTCCCAAGGGCTTTGGGAAGGAAAGTTGGCTCTGTTGATCCCCTGATGATCCCTACGAGTGGCTCTCCTGGCTGGAAGGGTCTTGGCTGGGCAGCTGCGAGAGTGAGAGGGAATGACTTAGGTGGGAAGGAGCAGCCTTGCCTGAGCCTTGGGATCCTGAGCATCAGTGCTCCTTCCTGGACCTCATGAAATCTGTCCAAAGGGAAAAAAAATCCCTGGCAGAGCATGGGATATTCCCACTGCAAACTCCTCTGTGTTGCTGGTTTTACTCCACGTCGGGCTGCTCAGTGTCCTTCCTCCTTCTGCCTGCAGCATCCTCTGACCAGGGAGGATAAATCCCAGATCCAAAGCCTGGCTGTTGCCTCCTGGAGCTGCCTGTGCCCATCCCCGCAGGCAGAGCTGCCTGTGCCCATCCCCATAGAAAGAGCTGCCTGTGCCCATCCCTGCAGGCCTGTGCCCATCCCCTCGGGCAGAGCCTCCAGCTGCAGCGGGGACCGTGGGGACATCAGTGCCGTGGGGACATCGGTGCCCTGTGCCACCACCAGCACCTCTGCCCAGGGACACAGCCCTAATTATGGCAGGTGCCCAGAGTGAGTCTGTGCTGAGAACCCCCTCCTCCTCCTGCTCCACCTGCCTGTGCTGGAACCCTGGTTTTCCCAAGGCTGGCACCTCGAGGAAAACTGGCACCGCTGGGGTGAGTTCGTGCTCTAATTAGAGTCGGGTCACTTCGGTGCTGTCGCGTCTCTCGTGTCAGTCCTGCTGTGTCAGGAAACCTGTGCTCCTCCACGACAGCTCCCGTGGCTGGATCCATGCACAGCAAATGCCAGCGTTGCTGCAGCCTCAGGCTTAGAATCATGGAATTGTTTGGACTGGAAAAGCCCTCTAAGATCATCAGCTCCAACTGTTCCCCCAGCACTGCCGAGCCCACCACTAACCCAGGTCCCAAAACGCCACGCCCGCACGGCTTTTAAATCCCTCTGGGAATGGTGCCTCCACCTGTTCCAGTGCTTGAAGCAGGTTTGCCAGTCCTCTCTTAATAATTTGTTCTCTTGGTCTATTTGCCCACGAGCAGATGTGGCACTGAATCCTTGCAGCAGGGGAAAAGCAACCCTCGTGGTGGGACCCACGTGGCTCCCCGGGACAGGCGGAGTGTCCCTGTGCATCCTACAGCGCCCGCAGGGATGTGGAGTGGCCGTGTTTTCTCTCTTGCCTGCTCCCATCTGGGCTGTGTCCCAGAGGAGAGGCCGGGAGCTGAGGGTGGAAGGGGTGCAGGAGTGTTGGATCTGTTGCAGCATCCACCTGGGATGGCACGGGGAGCGCTGCCAGGTGCCCAAGAGTCACAGCCTGAGGCGTGATCCCCTCAAGGGGGATGCTGAAGGGGTGCTTCAGGCTTTGGTTGTCTTAAAACCTTCCCTGTAGCCTTGAATTCCTTGGGATCGAGCACGTGTGAGTAACCACGTGCTCGGAGAAGTTGTGCTTTTTGGGGTCGTTTTGGGTGAGGCAGCACCAGCTGTCAGCAGATGTGAGGTGCTCGGTGTTGATTTCGTTCCTTTTTGGACCTGATGTCTTCGGCTTTCCTTTGGAGCAGGTGCAAGGCAGGGAGGGAAGCAGGATGAAGAAGCTGTAGGGAGTCAGGAGTGCCAGAAATGTGTCTCCACAAATCTCCCAGGGCAGTGCCAGAGTGTCACTGCCTGGAACTTTGTTATGTTTGCAGCTGGTTTGGGGTAGAGCTGGGCTGAGCAGCACCCATGGCATGAGCTTTGGGCTCCAGGGTTGTCCCTCTCCTTCCTCGACAGCGTTGGGTGGGTTTGGATTTTGCTGAGGGCTGAACCCAAACCAAAGGGTTTGTTCCTCTTCACACAGACCTTGGGAGAAACAGGCAGGTGTTGGTCTGAGTCTCCTGAGGGCAGCAGAGACTCCCAGTGCCCAGAGAGAGTCCAGAGGAAGCCACAGAGATGGTCCAAGGGCTCAAGCCCCTCTGCTCTGGAGCCAGGCTGGGAGAGCTGGGGGGGTTCACCTGGAGAAGAGAAGGCTCCAGGGAGACCTGAGAGCCCCTTCCAGGGCCTAAAGAGGCTCCAAGAGAGCTGGAGAGGGACTTTGGACAAGGGATGAAGGCACAGGAAAAACAAGAATTGCTTCCCACTGCCAGAGGGCAGGGATAGGTGGGATTTTGGGAAGTTGTGCCTTCTCAGGCACTTCCCACCCCATCACTGGGTCTGCAGCAGTTTGGGGTCCTTAACTGGGGGCCAGCTAACCTCGCTGATCCTCCTCTCATCAGTCCTCAGGACTGTGCTGCTGGAGCAGCTCTGATCCTGCTGGGAAGTGCCCAAGCAGAGGTTTCTCCCCTGGGGAAAGCGCTGAACGTTGACCAGGTCTGACGGATTCCTCGGATTTGTGTAGGACCCTGGGAAGAGGTGGCTCAACAGCCTGGAGGCTCTGCCTGTGGGGCCGGAGCTCCAGCGTGACCCTGGGGCAGCTCTGGGTTTTCCCAAGGGCTTTGGGCTCAATTTTTGAAGTCCCCCTGACCCGATTGCACCCCATTCCTTGGATTTTTTTAACGTCCTGGAGCCGTGGTGGTGTCTGTGTGGCACTGGCAGGGCCGGCACCAGCAAAATAGATTGCATTATTTATCAGCTGATTTAATATAAGTGCTTCTCAGCCTCACATCCTCGCTTTGGGGGGGTGCTTGGATCCGCCTCCTGTGGCTTCCCTCGCTCCCCATCTAATGCCTGCAGGGGGGACCCTCCCTCCTCCCTCCACTCTGTGAATAAAAACGGGGAATAAAGGGAATAAAAAGATTATTTTAATGCAGCAACCCAGGCTTATGGAGAGGTATAAGCAGCAAATAAGGGAGGCACTGATTATTATTTTTTTTAAGCCTAAACCTAAGCCCTGTGTAAGTGTTTCTATTAAATGATGGGAAAGTTAGGCTGGCTGTGAATCCATGCTGCTCCTCCATCCTACCTGGAACTGAAAGCCCCCAAAGAGCGGCTGCCTCCACGGATTTTGTAGCTCATACTGGGAAAAATACTGAAATCCACTGACACTGAGGTTTTCCAGCACCAGGTAGGCAGGGAAAGGCTCTGGGGACAGCAGTTTGTGGAGCAGAGGGGTCAAATCCCAGTAGTTCCAGCTCTTTTGGCAGAAGGATTAAAGCTCTGGGAGTGGACATGGAGGGGGATAAATGAAGCACGTTGGGCCACGGCACAACCAAGCATGGATTGATCCCGAGGTTCCATGCACGGGAAGGGAGGGAATTCAGCACGTCTTGCCCTGCTTAGTCCAGGCTTTGCGGAGTTTCTTTGGCTTTAAATTTTTTGATCCTTTATTTATTTTGTTGTTGTTGTTGTTGTTGTTGTTGTTGTTGTTGTTTTTGCGATGGAAGTGTAAAACCACCGCCCAGGCTGGCGGCTTCTCCTCCCGCCTGCGTGATATCGGTGTGTGTGCCGAGCATGTGTCATTCCAGATGCTGCCGGAACGGTGGGAAAAGCAGGGCCGTTGACTCAGCAGGAAGCGTGGCAGGGATGCTGTGCCTGCGTTCTGGGGGGGGAAAACTGTCTGGTTCAGGGATTTTGGGCTCTGTGGGAACAGCGAGACATTGTGTGTGGAGGTTTGCAAGCGATGAGAGGGGGTGAGGATGGAGAGGGGCTGGGGAATAACGTGGGAAAGGCTCTGGGGGCGCAGCTCGGGGGAGGGAAAAGCGGATTTTGCTGTTTTGCAGGAGCGTTGTTGTCAGGGATAATGTAGGTGGGTCAGGGCTGGAGCGAAGGGAAGCTGCTGAGCACGGGGCCGTGGTGCTGCTGCCTCTCGACGCCGCTCCACGTCCCTGTCCCAGTTCTGCCACGCTGGCCGTGCCCTCCTCTCCTCGTTCCACGGGGAAGGACCCAGGTGTACTCGCTGCCTCCGTAACCAGGGCCTACTTTAGACCAAAATGCATTAGGTTACAGGGAAAAAAAAGAGGCAGCAGCAGGGCACAGGAGTGAAATTTAATTGGGATAATATGGGTCAGCAGCAGCAACAACCTACTTCTGCCCAGCCAGCCCAGCTAACCCGGTTTGCAGCGCTGCCAGGGCTCTGCATCCCTGCCCGCATTCCTGCCTGTGTCCCTGCCCTGAGCCGTGCCTGCATCCCTGTCTGGATCACTGTTCACATCCCTGTCTGGATCACTGTTCACATCCCTGCCCACATCCCTGCCTGCAACCCTGCTCACATCCCTTCCTGCATCCCCGCCTACATCCCTGTCTGGATCAATGCCTGCATTTCTGTCTGTATTCCTGCCCAGATCTCTATCCACATCCCTGCCTGCATCCCTGCCCACACCCCTGTCTGCATCCCTGACAGCATTCCTGCCCAGATCCCTGTGCATATCCCTGCCCATATTGCTGACTGCATCCCTACCTACATCCCTGACAACATTCCTGCCAGATCCCTCTACTCATCCCTGCCCTCATCCTTGCCAGCATCCCTGCTCTCATCCCTGCTTGCATCCTTGCCTATGTTCTTTCCTCTGCCAGGCCATGAAATGCCAGAGCCAGCACAAGCCACAATAAACAATCACTTTGCAAAGTGATTTACAGTTTTTGATTTATGATTTTGATTTTATCCCCTCTTTTTTTTCTCTCTTTAATTTTTTTTGTTGTTTAACCATTTTTTCCCTCTTTTTTTCCTCTTTTTCTTTTTTTTTCCCCCGATTTTTTTTTCCCTCAGAAACCTGCTAAAACCACCCCCATTCCATGCCAATCCTCCACCTGCACGTTGGGATGTGGCCATGAGCAGATGCTTCACTCCTCTCAATGGGTGTCTCAGAGATGCCATCACACAACAGCTTTGTGGTGAAATCCTCACAGGATAACAGGGTTTTACTCCTCAATCCACACTTAAACCACACCAAATCCCCCCCAAAAAATCATCACAAAACTCCCATCTCCATGTGATGCAGCCACTATGTGAGTACTGGCCCTAAAGGCACCGGCTCTGGATGCTGTGAAAAACCTGGAAATAGAATCCCTGAGTGGGTTTGGGTTGGAAGAGACCTTGAAATCATTCAGTCCAACAGCCAGGACATCTCTCACTAGACCAGGTTGCTCCAAGCCCTGTCCAGCCTGGCCTTGAACAGTTCCAGGGATGGGGATAAAGAGGGAAAATCAATAGATCCCATTGCTCAAAGCCTGTCCAACCTGGGCTCAAACACTTCCCGGGGATAAAGAAGGAAAATCAATCAATGAATCAATCAATAAATAAGGGGGAAAAAAAAAAAGCTCCCAGCCTTGCTGCTTCCAGGACAGGGATGGGAAGAGAAATACCAGGCAGTGCCAGCACTGGGAATTGGCTCTATGATCTCAGATGGGCTGTGACCTGTTTGCTGTATTTGAAGCTTGAAATAGAGCCTTATGAGTAATGTGGTTCAGGTGCTTATCACCAATTAATTAATTCTTTTGTATGGTGGATACCTAATTAAAGCAGTCTCAGGTAATTCCTGGGGGGGAGGGGGGAGCTGAAGCTAATGGGGTTGTTTCTTCGCTGGTGTAACTTGTTGGGTGATTCCCAGAGGCTGGAAAGGGTTATTGGGCTCCGTGTGAGTGTTACTTAAAATAAAATTCTAATAAAGGTTTGATCGGGGTGAAATCATCGGAGGATGATTTCTCATCGCAAGGATTTCTGCAGCTCAAGGCTTCTCCTGCTGCAGGAAGCTCTTTGGGAGAAAAAGGGAGGCTTTCACCAAAAGAAAAAAAAAAAAAGGGCCATTTTGGGTTTATTTTAGGGGAAAATTGCTCGGCAGGAGGATGAGCCCATAATCTGGCACCAGCTAATGCACAGTCCACTTTCCCCTTCCCATTTTCCACAATCATGGTGAGGTTACCCTCTAAAAAAAATAGGATCTTTTAGCCAGATCAGGGCAACTCAGTGTCTTGCCCCAGTTCCTCTGGGGTGGCTGTACCCCCAGGCTGATGGGCAGGGATTGGTAAGTCACAGGATCATTCAGGTTGGAGAAGATCTCTGAGATCATCAAATCCAACCGTTCCCCAGCACTGCCATGGACACGAATTTGGGGTGACTTTCCTTGAGGCTCAGGGTGGGTTTGGCCTTTCAGGAGCAGAGATGACACAGCCAAGTGCCCAAATCCTCCTGGAAGTGTGATGCTGGGGGAAATGCCTCCACCTTTCAGCGCTCCCTTCATCTTCCCTTCTCTCTCAATCCTCATTTCCCATCTTCCCCTGAAGATCTTTATCCTGACCCTGGTAAATTCTTAAGGGCAGGATGTTAAAAGCTGAAACCCAAGACTGGATCCGTTAATTAGTGTGAAATAATAGCTCTTGGCTGCTTCCCTTAATTAAGGGTCAGGAGTTCAGAGCTGGATGGATAAGGAAGAAATTCTTGGCTGGGAGGGTGGGCAGGCCCTGGCACAGGTTGCCCAGAGAAGCTGTGGCTGCCCCTGGATCCCTGGAAGTGTCCAAGGCCAGGTTGGACGGGGCTTGGAGCAACCTGGGCTAGTGGAAGGTGTCCCTGCCAGTGGCAGGAGGGTGGAATGAGATGGTTTTTAAGGTCCCTTCCAACCCAAATGAGTTTGTCATTCTGTGATCTGTGTGCTGGAGACACTTTGCTCTATCCATGGGTTTTGGGGAACCCCTGAAGCTGCGTGTTCTCCTCTGCTCTGCTCCCATGTGCTGAAGGAGCCTTGGGTCTCCCGTTGGCCTCTGGGTGTTGTTCGACGCTTTATTAAATTTAAAAATAACAACCCAAAACCGAAACCAACCCAACCCTTGAACCATTTTCATTTTCAGTGAAGTGCAGCAGTGGTGGGGCTGAGCCCTGGGGAAACCACAGGATTGGAGCCCGTGCCTAAAGCCCCTGCAAGGCGGTGCTGGGGGTGGCGTGACAGGATGTGCCCTTTTCTGTCCCCTCTGGTGTCACCGGAACGTGACAGCCCAGGCCTCTTTCTTTCTGTGTCACAGCATAAGCAGAGAGCAGCCTTCTTCCTCAGGGTTTGGGTAGCCTGATTCCCTGCTATTTGGGCATCCTTATTCCTCAGAATTTGAGCACCCTTATTTCCCTGGTATTCGGGCATCCTTATTCCTCGATATCTGGAAATCCTTATTCTATGGCATTTGGACATTCTTGTTCCCTGGTATTTGAGCATCCTTATTCCTGACTATTTGGGCACTCTTATCTCCTGGTATTTCAGCATCCTTATTCCCTGATATTTGGGCATCCTTATTTCCCAGTATTTGGATGTCCTTATTCCTCAGTTTTGGGGCATCCTTATTCCCAGGTATTTGGACATCCTTATTCTATGGCATTTGGACATTATTATTCCTCCGTGTCTGGGCATCCTTGTTATCCAGTACCTGGAAATCCTTATTTTATGTTACTTGGGTGTCCTATTCCTCAGGATTTGGGCATCCTTATTCCCCAGCATCTGGCCAGGCTCAGGACACCCATCCTGCCAGGCCTGTGCACACCACTGGGTCTGTCCCTTGTGCACAAACATTTTCCCAGGGGTTTTTCCCCGAAAAAATGTTTTTCCTTTCCAAGGCTACATCTCTGGAGGCCCTGGAACAGGCTGGGAGAGTTGCTTGGCTTTTGATGTGTTCCCTGATGGCATTCCCACTGTTCTAGACCCTTGTGGCAACCCTGGAGGAGGTCGGTGCTCCCTCCCCGTGGTACCCAAGATGGAGAGAGCCAATATCTTGGATGAATGGTGGCTGGAGGGAGCAGAGCAGATATCCCAGGCTGTGCCAACGGGCAGCTGATCCTTCACCTGAATAACCTTTAGAAAAACCTTAAAAACACCCTGAAAAAAGAAACCAAAAAAAAAAGGAAGTGGGGTGTGGTTCCTGTTTGCTTCAGTTTGAGCTGTTACAGAGCCTGTGAGAAAACAAAAGCTGAGATTCTCCCTTTCACGTGATGCCCACGTAGCAGTGGCTTCTCCAGGCAAAAGGGCCAGCCCTGCCAGACTGGGAATGTGAGGCTGGAGCCTCCTGACTCCATCTGGGCTGCACAGGCGTGGTTGGCTCCGGCACACGAGGTGGGTGGAGGGGACATCCCAACCCAGGTTGTCTGCAAAGCCAGCCCTGAGCTCTCCATTTAATGCCCCTGCAAAACTAGGGAAGACAAAAAAAAAAATAATCTTTCCTGGGGCTTCCTCTTGCTCTGTGTGCTTTGCATTGCCTGGATAATTCCCATCCCTGGAAGTGTCCGAGGTCAGGTTGGATGGGGCTTGGAGCAACCTGGGATAGGGGAAGGTGTCCCTGTCCGTGGCAGGGGGTGGAATGGGATGGGCTTTGAGGTCCCTTCCAACCCAAACCAGTCTGGTATTGAATGATGTGGGCCAAAATGGGCACCCATCCCACCTCATCCCTGTTTGGCAGGAGGGATCAGATGTTGGTGTGATAACGGAGCTGTTTCCATAGAAACAGTCCCATTTTCCACTCAGTTGTCTTTTTCTTTTATTTATTTATTTATTTGCCAGCACGTCTCTGACCTGCAAGCCGCTTTATAGTGATTTATACACTGTGCTGAGCAGCAGGGATAAAAAATGGCTGTTGGAAAAAGGAATCAAATCCCTGTGGACGGGGTTTGGGAGCTGTGGCTGTAACCACCACTCAGGATTCAAGGTTCTTTGCCCCAGCAAAGCAGAGTGATGGGAGCCCACGGGCACAAATAGAGCTCATAACATTTTCTTCCCTTGAGGAAATAATGAAACACATGGAATTTGGGCGTGTTAAGGCTCTTTTCCCACCTAGGTCTGTGACTGCTGTCGGGATCCACGCGACTACCCCATCTCCCACCCCCTGCAAACGTGGCTCTGCTATTTTCTTTTCAGCCTGTAATATTTTTATACTTTTCTGGCTATATTTAGCAATTGGGTTTTTTTTCAGCTGAGCTGCCTATTTTTAGCTGTGGCTTTTAGGAAAAGCAACAAGATGCCTGGCAGAACCAGGCAGCCCCTCAGGAGGGATTCCCACGCTCCAGCCGGCCGGTGACCGGCAGCGCCGGCTCCGGGGAGGAGATGGCACCTCCATATGCTCCGTTATCCCTTCTGGATGCTGTGTCATGGCTGGTTTTGGGGAGGAAAAGGCAGATTTTGGGAGAGCCCGCTTGCCTCAGAGGGGATGCAGCAAGCTGGGGTGGGCTCAGCTGTGGGGAAGCGCAGGGAGCAGGAGATGTGAATGAGAGCTGGGATAAATCCCTCCATTACAATACCCAGCTTGGCACCTTTTCTGGATCAAAAATCCCTTTTTCTGTAACAAGAATATACCCCTCTTCTGAACCCAAAAGCCCTGGTGGATGCCCTGGCTGGTAGGAACAAGCCTGATCCCTTCTCTCCCCAGATCCTGGCTGCCCCGATGGGATTCACTCACTCTGCTGCTAACTGGGTGGAAAACATCGGTGCATCAGAGGTGGAAAATACGGCTTTTTACTGAAATCAAGGAGCAGGGAAGCTCCTGCTTTCACCTCGAAAAGGAGCTGTTCTGGGTGGTGGGTGATGCTGCATTTGGGTCTCTGTGGTGAGGGAACAGCGAGGTTTCGCTCTGGCAGCACTTTCTGTTTCATTCCTGCTTTTCCTTTCGGTTCAGCTGGGAGGTGTGGTGGGAGAGAGCTGAGAACACACTCACTGGGAGATGGAAAAAAGTCTGGAGAACTGAATCATAGAATTGTTTAGGTTAGAGAAGGATCAAGGAGTCCAACCATTCCCCCAGCGCTGCCAAGGCCACCACTGACCCACGTCCCCAAGTGCCACATCCACACTGCTTTTAAATCCCTCCAGGAATGGTGAATCCCCCACTGCCCCGGGCAGCCTATTCCAGTGCCTGTTCCTGCCTATTCCAATTCCAGCTGAGAGACAGGAGAGGGTGTTTTCCCCAGGTTTAAAAGTGCAGAGGATCACAGATGGGTGGGTAAACACTTCAGACCCTGAGAGACACGGGGATGTCTTGTGACATCCATGAAATCTCACTTGATGCCCGTTTGCACCTTCAGGAATGTAAGGAAATGCTTTCCAAGGATTCTGGTGTCCTATTTAGGGCAATTGCACTAATTAATCACGCTTAAAATCATAGAACCATGGAATGGTTTGGGTTGGAAGGGACCTTAAAGACCATCTCATTCCTACCCCCTGCCATGGACAGGGACACCTTCCACTATCCCAGGTTGCTCCAAGCCCCATCCAACCTGGCCTCGGACACTTCCAGGCATGGAGAAGTGCCACTTTTTAAACATTTATGAGAATTCCCATCTCCACCCTCGTGCAAGTTGGATAAACCCCAAGTGAAGAGTGGAGGGGGAAACTGCTAATGGGGAGGCTGGGCTCGGATTTCCTGGATTTGAAGCTGGAGCTGGTACGAGGCACTTGGATTCCAGGATCCTCTCTTCCCAAGCGCCTGCTCCGCAGCCTTTCAGCAGAGCTGTGTGTGGAGCAGGCGGCAGCTTGTGCTGACGAGGAGCTGGCAAACGAAGCCTAATTACTGTTTCAGGCAGGGTTGGCAGCTCTGGGATGCCAGAGCCCCACAGGAGCCCGGTTTGGGAGGGAGGAGTGGGATGGCGGCTCAGCTGGAGGGCTCGGCCTCGAGAAATGCTCCTTTCGCGGTGGCTTTTTTGGGTTCTTACATGGCAATTTCTGTGGAAATGCATCCAGAAATCAAGGTAGATGGGATGAACTTACTGGGATCGAGGAGGACTACTTCTTCCTTGGTGCAAAGCAACGTTGGCTTTAAACTCAGAGCACATTAAATTCAACAGACAACAAAAAATTAGGTGGTTTTTTTTTTGCAGCTTAGGTACCAACCAGTAAAAATTAGCAGCAAAACTTCCAAGCCCAGGTATTTTTTGCAAGCATTTTTCGTGGAATCATGGAATCACAGGGTGGTTTTGGTTGGAAGGGACCTTTAACAAAATCTAATTACACTCCCCTGCCATGGGCAGGGACACCTTCCACTAGCCCAGGTTGCTCCAAGCCCCATCCAACCTGGCCTTGGACACTTCCAGGGATCCAGGGGCAGCCACAGCTTCTCTGGGCAACCTGTGCCAGGGCCTGCCCACCCTCCCAGGGAAGAGATTTAATCCAAGTTGCTGGGGCATCCTCCTCTCCTTCAACCCCCAATGCCTTCTTACCCCTGATTGCAGTCAACCCAGCTACACCTTGGAAAGTGGGTAAATCCCCAAGTTGGAGGGAAAATGCCAACCATAAAGCTAAAAATCACCCTGCTTCCCAATATTTCCTGATGTCCCCGTTGTCACTGGCTGATCTCACTGCTGTTGTGCCAAACTTTGTCTGCAATGGAAAGGGTTTCATGGTGCTCACAAGGGAATGCAGACAGTGTGTTATTTCCCTCCCTCAATGGCACGTGGGTCTGGATAATGGGATTCGTGCCTTGGAGCCCACAGGTTAATGAGTCCTTGCTCGTTATTTCCTTACTAACGATGTTTAACGTGTCCAGTACATGGATATTGTCTCTTTTGGGCTCTGCCGCTGTAATTACAACCCTGGGATCTTGGCAGGTTGTTTTGATACTTGTCTGTTGTGCAGAGGGGTCATGGGTTATTTAGTGCTCATGGAAAGGGTTGAATTCATTTAAAGGGATGCAAAAAAGCTGGAGAGGGACTTTGGACAAGGGCATGGAGTGACAGGAAAAGAGGGAATGGCTTCCCACTGCCAGAGAGCAGGGATAGATGGGATATTGGGAAGGAATTCTTCCCTGGGAGGGTGGGCAGGCCCTGGCACAGGTTGCCCAGAGAAGCTGTGGCTGCCCCTGGGTCCCTGCAAGTGTTTCAAGCCGGGTTGGATGGGGCTTGGAGAAACCTGGGCTAGTGGAAGATGTCCCAGACCATCCTGTGATCCTGTGATCAAGCCAATCCACACAAAAAGACAGGGAGATTTGGGTTTACTCCCACGGGCTCCACACTCTCCCGGGGGTACAGTGGGGTGTCCTCACTTTGGGATTAAAAAAACCCTGCTTTTGTGGCTGCCCTGTTTGAGCAGCTTTGCTGCCTCCTGGGCTGTTGTGGGGTTGTTTTTTGGTGCAGGATATTCATGAGCTTGCTCTGAAGTGTCACCTGCTGTGTTTTTGTTATTCATGTGGAAGGAAACTCACAGAGTGGAAATGCTGCGAAACCATCGCTGCCCCCCAAAATGGTTTTAGTTTCTAGTTGGAAGCATCTGCAGAGGGGCTGAGCATGGCTGGGGTTTGTGGTGGCCCCTGGGAGGGTCCTTACAAGGTGGCTGAGCTGCCCCTGAGTTCCCAACATTGTCTCAGCAGCCCTGGGACATCCCAGCTCACACAGATGTCCCTTCCTCTGTCCCAGCAGGGTCTTGGTCTTCTCTAGCCTTGCTTTTGGGGCTGTTTTCCACACTTTAGTGCCCCCAGGGACGGAGGTAGTAAGAGAAGGGAGGGTTTCCTTGCAGGAGGGTGGCAGCAGGGTTGGATATAAATAATTTTTTTAAGATCAGGGCTGTAGCAGCTGCGTAGATATTCCCAGCAGCCCTCCCTGCTCCCATGCCTCCTTTCATGACCTTAAACAGGAGTGGCTGAAGTTGCTGAAGTCTCTGAAGTGACTCCCTGCCACTGGAGCAGCAACAGGTCCTCTGCGTGAAAGGACACAACATAGAATTGTTTAGGTTGCAAAAGCTCTCTGAGATTGAGTCCAACCATTCCCCCAGCACTGCCAAGGCCACTCCGTGACTTTGCAGGGAAAACTGGAAGGAAAAAGTAGAGAGAGAAAAAAAAAAAAAGGAGAGTTGTACCCTGCTGCTCGAACTCCTCTCCAGCCAAAGAAGAAGAAGAAAAAAAAAATAAATAAAAGGTGTGAGAGATGAGATGAAATGAGATAAAGCAGCACGGAAACAGCGCACAGGCTCGAGCTAAACCCCGCGAGCGAAGGCACAGGGCTGTTCCCGGGAGAGCAGATCCAGCCGGGAGGAGCTCGGGCTGTTGGGAGCTGGGAGATTTTTGGCAGCATTCCCCGCGGGATGCTCCTTCCGTCCCGCCGCGTGCTCTGTGCACCAGACGGTTCAATCCATCCCAGAGCATCCTCCGTCCTGCCGCGGGCTGGGGAGCAGCCACGAGCCTTGGCTGCCGGCAGCCCTCGGATGCCCGCCCGCTGACTTGAAACCTCTTCCTGTGCCGAAAAACCTCGCCGAACGCAAACAAATAATGCCGCTGGGGGCTGTGCTCGCACGGCACGGGGCGGGGGTGTGGGGGGGACACGCGCGGAAGGAAACCCGCAGCACCGCCGGGGCTCCTGGTGCCGTAAATATGGAGCTGAGCGGCATCGCTGCAACCTAACCCGGCTCCTTTTTGATTTCACGTTCCCTTTGCTCGAAGGTGGTGAGCGGCCGAGAGGAGCAGATCTTCCCCTAGAGGCAGAGATCAGCGGAGAGACCGGTTTCTGGTAAAAAATAACTTTCTTGGGGTTTCCCACTGGGCGGGGGGGGGCTGAGGTGGGGAGGGGTCTTATCCTCAAATCCCGGCACGACTCCCTCTCTGAGCACAGGCACCAGTGCCAGGTTGATTTTTTTTTTCTCTAAGTCGCAGGTGTCCAAACACCCTTATAATGGGCTTGAGCTGGACACGCCCTCAGCTTTTCCTTAAAACATCGCGATTTCCTTATTTTAGGGCTGTGCCGTCCTTGTCCCACCCACTCATGGGGTCTCGCCGTGCCCTGCTGTTGCAGGACATCCCAAAAAAACCCCTGACATTTTGGAGCTGGCAGGCAGCCCCAGTCCGGCAGGAGCACAGCGGTGCCTCTGCTGGAAAATACTTGCCGCTTGTGAAAGTGTCGGCTGCCGGAGGAGGTGGGATGCTGGAATTCTGGCCGGAGCTCGCTGCTGTTAGAAGGTGACGGGAAAACATCTGTGACAGAGCCCGGCAGGGACTTAATGAGCGTCCCCCCCACCACGACTGCCTGGGGTAGAAATCTCGAGAAACAGGAAACTCCAGCATCCTGTTTAGCATCTCAATGTTCAAATTGGCAGCAGGAACAAAGCGAGGGAGGCCAGGGGACACCGGACTCACGCTGGGCACCGGCACGGGCGGGGAATGAGCCTTCCTTGTTGCTGTCACAGGCTTTCATGGAACAGCAAATGCCAAAGAACGGCTCAGCTGGGCTCCAGATGGTCCCAGTGGCCCCAAAGCTTGGCTCTGGGGACCGGGGGGAGGGCACAGGAGAGGGCCACTGGCAGCGGGTCACTGCAGCTCCCCGCCCTGCGTCTGCGTCTCCCTTCCTTACACCCTCATTCCCATGGCTCTGACGCTCCACACGCGTGACCCCAGCACGTAGTTCGGGGAATTTCGGGGCCCAGCAGTTGATCCACGTGTGTTCCTGCCCTCAGCCCGCCCGGGGAGCTTGCCTGGCCTGCCCATGGCTAGCAACAACACTGCCAGCATAGCGCAGGCACGGAAGCTGGTGGAGCAGCTGAAGATGGAAGCCAACATCGACAGGATAAAGGTAGGGAGGCTCAGGAGCTGGCTGGGGAATGCTGTGAGGTGGTGGCTGCTGCCCAAAGCACATGGTGGGAGCTGGGATGTGGTGCTGGGTGGTGTTTACGGAGCCATCCCGATGGCTGTGGCTGAAGGCAGGGAGGCAGGGAGGTGCTTGCCCGTGGAATTACAGAATCCCAGAGTGGTTTGGGTTGGAAAGGAAAGCCCATCTCGTTCCAACCCCCTGCCATGGGCAGGGACACCTTCCACAGGTTGCTCTAAGCCCCCTATCCAGCACTCCTGGGGATGGAAAGCAGCTGGAAGCCTCACCTGGAGCCCTGCTGGGTGGGTGGCAGGGACTGACTGTTCCCAAGGCATCTCACCTCCATGGGAAGAGGATAAATCTGGGGAGAGAAGTGCTGCAGCGGCAGCTGCTGGCTGCAGGCACATCTGGATGCAAGCAACACCTCACCTTTTGGGGTGTGGCTGAGCTCCAGTGGCTCGGGAGCTGCTGCCATGTCCGGAATAAATAAGGAGGTTGGTGGCTGAGGGAAGCAGATGTTGCTGTGGCAGCTGTGGATGTCCCTGCTGAGGGTTTCGGGGGAGAGACAGCAGGGATGCAGGGATGCTGAAGTCAGACCTTGCTATGGTCAGGTTGGGTGAAGGATGTGAAAGATGGGAATGGGTAAAGGATGTGGAGGATGCTTTTCAGATCATCTGCTAACAGATGAGCCTAGAGCCCAGAGGTTAAAAAACCAGCCCTGAGTGCAGAGGTGAAGAACCAGTCCCATCAAAATTACTGGTCAGGTTCTTGTCAAGGGTCTGGTGTTTCCTGCCCAGCCCTGCTGGCAGCATCTTTTTCCAGGTGGGATTTTCCCAGCACAGCCTGTCCCTAACACAGGGGCTCCTTCCATTGCAGGTGTCCAAAGCAGCAGCAGACCTGATGGCGTACTGCGAAGCCCACGCCAAGGAGGACCCTCTATTGACCCCTGTCCCGGCCTCAGAAAACCCCTTTAGAGAGAAGAAGTTCTTCTGTGTGATCCTGTAAACCGTGGAGGAGCCTGACGGGCACTCAGGCCACCCTGAACACTGATGTAGAGTTTTTAGGAACGGGGACGACCTGCTAGTCCGCAGAATTTAAACAAAAAAATAAGTAAAATACACGGCCTGGAAGCTACAGGGATGTGCATGTTTAAAGAACATTTTGGGGGAATAAGATGATCTGCATTGCGAGGCAAAAGATCTGAAGTCTGTAGAGTTGCCTAGAAAGAGAGAAAAAAATAATGTAAAGAATAAATCTGTGTCACTTTTCTGCTCACAAAAATCGTTTGATTGTTCCATATTCAAAGCACCAGAGCCGTGCTGAGCAAAGTAACTGCTAAGGATGTGTATAACCTTCTTGGAATGATATTGTTGGTTTCTTTCCAAACTAATATTTTTTATTTAAGTTGTCAGGTATATAGCAACAGGTTAGGTGACTTATGATGTTACTCAATGTTTGGTCTTGTGCTTTTTTCATTTCTGGTGGTGGCAGAGGAGGGGGGTTGAGTGACCCCACGGTGGGTTTGCTGGGGGGACACAGGCAGCTCCTGCCTGTCCCCCACGTGCTGGCAGCTCCGTGTTCCTGGCAAACCCCACTTTTTTTTACCATTTTGTATATGGTTCTGCAAGTAAAAGTGATTCATGTGTCGTGGTTGGTGCTTCATACTCCTGTGACGACGTTCGGTGGTAGTGCATGAGAGTTTGTGTCCGTTCATCCGCTCCAGACTTTTCTTTTCTATCGTTTGGCTGGTGGAAGGAGCTGTAGGGAGGAGACTGAGGCGATTCTGAAAGCAGAGAGAACTCCTGTGATGCCTTAGACGTGCCTGAAATACCTCCTGCGGTAGGGGCAGGTGCCACAACCCAGGCGAAGGGGCTCGGGGTGGCCCCTGCCCCCGGCCGCTGTGGGGTAGCTAAAAATCTGAAAATCAAAGTCAACCACTCCTTTCCGGGTCTTTCCTTTCTCCTACACCTCTGTGCCTCTGCCCTCCTCGCTTGGCCCTGCTGTTTGGCTTCCTGGTAGCACCTCCTTCCCTTGGGGCTGGTCTGGAATGCTGCTTTGTGGGGGGATGTTGGGCGGGATGCCGCTCCACCATGGGATGCTGCTGCGTGGTGGGATGCTGATCCACCCTGGGGTGTTGCTTCATGGTGGAATGATGCTTCATGGTGGGATGGCATCCCCCAAGGGATGCTGCCCCACCAGGGGATGTTGCCCCATTGTGGGATGCTGCTTTTTAGTGGGATGCTTCCGCCCCTTCCCACACCCACTGAATCCCATTCCCGCCTCACCACCTTGGGAAGGGGCAGGGGAGCAGCTTGGGGAGGTGCCTGATCCCCTGTTTACACACAGCCTGAGCTCCCTGTCAGGCTGGGGAATTATTCCCAGCTCCGGTTCATCCCCTCCCGGGGGACACACCCCACCTTTTTGGGCTCTGCCTCGGGTTCACACTTTTGAGGACGTGGCTTGTCTCTCCTTTCCACTGCTAAACACCCCCTGGCTTCCCCTGCTCTTCTGCACTCCTGGCAAACTTTGGGAATCGTAACTTTAGGAACCATATTGTGGGGATCTGAGTACAAAACGAGGTGGGTGTCTCACAAGGACTTGGTGGGGGGTCTGTGGTGACCTTACTAAACTAGTTGTGAACCAGGTATCAGCTTAATCCCTGTGGATTCCAGAGGGCAATAGTCTTTAGGTACCTTTGGGTGACTCTTTCTAGCCCGTAACAAGTGCTTTTTTGGTTTTTCTACCTTTTCATACTCTTTTTCTAGTCTTCTACGGAGAAGGCCCGTTGTTCTTACACCGGACTCAAACCCTTTGGCACCTGGGAATGTTTATACTCCACGAGTAGCGTGGATGGTCCCAGCCCCCCCCCACTCCCCACCGCGGCTTTTGGCCCTTCCTAACCCTCCCAACCCTCCAATTTTTGATCTTTTTACTACAGCTTGTTTAGCTTTAGGGTGAAGGATGGATGAAGCCGTTTGCTTCGCAGCTGGTTTCGCTCTTGGTGTTACCAAGATGTGTAAATACCCCATCCTGGGTTTTCTGTCTGTTCTTTTTTTAACTCTGATTTACCGTCACAGAGAGTGAAGCGCAGCCGGCCTGACCCGGGGCCTCCTACCCCCCAAACCCTTCCCAGAAAACACTGTCATAAAGTGGTTTGTAATAATTTTTTTAATGACTTGCCTATTTTACGACTCGAATTCTTAATAACTAAGCGATGAAATAAACCTGCATGAAGAATATGGGGGAAAGGGGGGAGGGAATTTTGAATTAACCCAAACTACTCATTGAAGGTGTTTTATGTTGCTGGGCTCTGTTTTATGTTGGTAGTGGTGTTGACATTGGTGTTCTGCCAGGTATTGCACCCCAGTATTTGTATTTACACAGATATGCCTTTGTTAGCCAAGTAGAGATCGCCTGCCAAGATCATTTTCCCCCTCCTCAACCAAAACACCAGCCATCCTTCCATCCCCATGCTGTATTTCCAGCGTGCTATCAAATGACATTCAACCCCCAGGCTTTTAAAGAAAAAAAATATCTGGAGTACTGGAAAAGGACTCTTTTTTTTTTTTTTTTTTTTTTTTTTTTTGGCCTGCCAAGGTTGCCAGTGGTGGTGGTGGTGGGGAAATCCATTCCTTGGGTGCCAAAAAAAAAACCTGCCACTGCCAGGTTTTTGGGGGAAGGGGTGGCTGTGAGAGGAAGCCAGGGCGGGGAGGTCGGCATCGTGATGTAGCGCATCCCCCATCCCACGTGGTCTGTGTACTCGTTGGAAATAAACTTTTGGATTTGTTTCAAGCCTTTGGAGATGATTCTCTCTGTGTGGGTGTGGGG
The DNA here is from genome assembly GCF_022539395.1 of Myiozetetes cayanensis. Classification (NCBI taxonomy): domain Eukaryota; kingdom Metazoa; phylum Chordata; class Aves; order Passeriformes; family Tyrannidae; genus Myiozetetes; species Myiozetetes cayanensis. Next base: position 355,897 of record NW_026087853.1, on the reverse strand, counting down.
GGGTGTGTGTGGACCTCTGGGGAGGGGTGTTCCCATCCTGGTTGTGGCTGGGTGCTGTTTCCTCTGGGTTTGGAGGGGGGCATCTCCCTGACAGGAGTTTTGATGCCTGTGTCTGTGAGGGAAAGTGAAGCCTCTTGGGGTTTCAGCCCCTTCCCAGACTCAGCTTTCTGTTCCCGGAGGATGAGCCGGCTCAGGGAAGAACAGGCTTCTTCAGGGTGGGAGGAAGCACTCCTTGCTCAGAAACTGAGAAACACCTAAAATTCCTAACTTTGTTGTCCATCCTTTCTCCCCTCTTTCACCCTGACAATCAGTACAGGCTTCCCCCAGAAATTTGGATGAGGGTATGGACAGGACAAGGGGGAATGGCTTCACACCAACAGAGGGTAAGGTGAGATGGGATATTGGGGAGAAATTGGTGATGAGGACCCGGTACAGGTTGCCCAGAGAAGCTGTGGCTGCCCCTGGATCCCTGCAGTGTCCAAGGCCAGGTTGGACAGGGCTTGGAGCAACCTGGGCTATTGGAAGGTGTCCCTGCCCATGGCAGGGGGTGGAACTGGAAGATCTTTCAAGTCCCTTCCCACCCAAACCATTCCAGGATTCTATGATCCCATAATTCTTATTTGTTCCACTGCCAAAACACCTCCTGATCGTAGAATCAAAGACACTCTGCTCCTACCAAATTTACCATATCCCCAATTTCCACTCCTGTTTCACAGGGCTCTCATGAGCAGATGATTTCCCAGCAAAGCAGCCAGACACAGTTTGAGGCTGCTTGGCCTCAGCCCATCCCTGGGGCTGGGAACAAGGTGGCATCGTGGGTTTTTGCAGTGAAACCCACCAGCACTGAGCCCAGCACGGATCCCACTTTTCCATGCCCATCCCAAACATGTCAGCGAGCAGCAAGACGTTGCCCAACCCTGAGACGCTGGCAGCGTCCCCCCTCTCTCCTGCACCGTCAGGTCTCAACTCTCAGCCTCTCATCCCTTCCCTGTGTCCATCAGAACAGCTTAAAAGGGAAATGGTGCCAGCGTGAAGGAAGAAGCCAACTGCCTCCCGCTCGCTGTGCCGAGCCAGGCAGCTCAGCTGCTTCACACCTCGCTGGCTCCCCTCCATCTCCATCGCTCCCTCCCTCCCATCCTCGCTCCGGAGCAGCAGCATCTGCTGAGTTGGAGGAGGTGTGGAGCATCCAGGGGGAGCGTGGGCGGGATGCTGCTCCCTGCACTCCCCGCTGCTGCTGCTGCTGCCGCTGCCCGTCCCCGCGGCTCGCTAATGACAGCAGGGCTGTTCGCACTAATTGCATTCATTAGCTCTGCGGGCGTGGAGAGAGGAGAAGCGCTGCAGCTGCTGGGCACGGGTTTGCCCTGGGTGGTGCCTCTGCAGGAAGGGTTGGACCCAGTCAGGGAAAGAGATGATCCCCAAATTCAGGGTGAAAAGGGATGGGTTAGGAAAGGGAAGGGCTGTTCTGAGGGTGATGAAGGCAGGAGAGGTGGAGGAAGGGTGGAGAGTGGAGGTTTCACTGCACCCATCGCTGGTCCCCCTTGCTGGGGTGGACGGTGCGTGACACTGGTGTGGCTGAGGGCACCCTGGGGACAGTCCCAAGCTCCTTTTGTCCATGCTGGATACTTTGTGCCTTTACTGTCACTTCTGTGTCACCTCTGGCACACGTGTTGGTGACATTCTGAAGCCCCCCTGGGCTCCAGGTGTGAGGTCAGAGGGGGACCTTCCATCAGGAACTGCAGTGACAGGACAAGGAGTAAAGGGTTCAAACCGAAAGAGTGGAAATTCAGGTGGGATTTACAGAATTTTTGCCTGTGAGGGTGGGGAGGCCCTGGTACAGAGAAGCTGTGGCTGCCCCTGGATCCCTGGAAATGTCCAAGGCCAGGTTGGACAGGGTTTGGAGCAACCTGGGCTAGTGGGACATGTCCCTGCCCATGGCAGGAGGTGGAATGAGATGGGCCTTAAGGTCTTTTCCAACCCAAGCCATTCCAGGATTCCATGATTCCATGAAAGCTGAAGAAGAAAGCGCTGACAGGGAGTCCCTGCCCTCCTTAAACCGCTCCAGGAACAAGCTGGAGGAGATACAGTGGATGGGAGAGGGACGATGCTAAAGGCAAAGGGGGGCAGAAGCCCCCCAGGTCCCCCCAGGGCTTGGGATGTCCATGGAAGGGGGTTGGCTCATCCCTGTGCCACCCTGCCACCGCAGCCGGGGGCTGCCAGCTGGAGCGCTGGGAAGGGCTGGCACGGAGGGAAATGTCAGGATGAATATGGCATCGGCTCGTCACGCTGCCAGCACCACGTCTGCGAAGTGCCACCCCAGCCTGGATGGGCGGGGGTGGGCTCACTCCAAACCACAGCTCATCCCCTTCTCTGGGGGAAAGCACCCAAAAACCCCCCCTTAAACTGGCATCTTTCACCTGCCGGCTCCCCAGTGCTCCCAGTACAGCTCGGTGCTTCCCAGTTCTTCCCAGCACAGCTCATTGCTCCCCAGTGATCCCCAGTACATCTTCGCGGTACAGCTCCCAGTGCTCCCAGTACAGCCCAATGCTCTCCAGTACAGCTCCCCGGTGCTCCCAGTACATCTCACTGCTCCCAGCGCTTCCCAATACGGCTCCCCAGCGCTCCCAGTACAACTCCCCAGTGCTCCCCAGTACAGCTCAGTGCTCTCAGGGCTCCCAGCACAGCTCCCTAGCGCTCCCACTATGGCTCCCCCGTGCTCCCAGTACAGCTCAGTGTTCCCAGTACAGCTCCTAGCACTCCCAGCTGTCCCAGTACAGCTCCCAGTACGATTCCCCAGCTGTCCCAGTACAGCTCCCAACCCTCCCAGTACAACCCAGCTCGCATTGCAGCGGGCACAGGCCCCGCCCCCTCACAAGCCACGCCCACCAGTCAATGTCCCACCCCATCAGGCCCCGCCCCCTCTGTGACCACGCCCCTTCCCGCCAGGTCCCTGCAGGCGAGCCAGCGAGCGCCTCTTCCCCTCCCGGCAGCCCCTTTCCGCCGCTCCGATTGGTCGCGGCGGCTGCCGCTCAGCGCGGCTGGCCAATGGGCGGGCGCAGCGCCGGGCCGGGGGCGGGCGCTTCCTTCGCTCGGGGTCCGTCACGTCGGCGCGGCCTGAGCCGGGGAGAGGCGGAACCGGCACCGGGATCGCCGGGATCGGGATCGCCGGGATCGCCGGGATCGCCGGGATCGGGACCGCCGGGACCATGTTCCGCCGCAAGCTCTCGGCGCTCGACTACCACAACCCGGCCGGGTTCAACTGCAGGGGTGAGGACGCGGTGTGGGAAGGTGTCCCTGCCCACGGGGACGGGCTTTGAGGCCCCTTCCCACCCAGACCATTCCGCGATTCTGGGCTTGTTAATTGGGATTAGCTTAATCAAGGGAGGTCTGCTGGGCTCCCGTCGCAGCTCCGCGGGCTCGGGGCTGAGCTGCGGCGCGGGGATTTAGGGCGCGATGATAATTGCAAATTAATAAGTAATAATAATAATAAAATCCCACGGGTTTACCGGGGTGTTGTGGCCCTCACATCTTTTTTTTTTGTTGTGTGCCCCAAGTTCTTCCTGGTTAACCATTACTTCTTTTTTGCTTACATGCTTTGTTTTGTCGGCGTGGAAAATTTAAAAGGTCACACTCGAAGTTTTCCTCTCTGTGTGCTGTGCCCGTGTCTCTGTTTGTTATTATAGCTAGAAATTAATTTTTTTTTTTTACAACGAGGTGCGGTGAGGCCCTGGCACAGGTTGCCCAGAGAAGCTGTGGCTGCCCCTGGATCCCTGGAAGATCCCGTGGAAGGAGATGAGCTTTAAGATCCTTTCCAGCCCAAACCATTCCAGAATTCCATGATTAAAGCTCATCCGATGCCAAAAGGTTTCGGGGGGGGCTGGTGACACCCCAGAGCTGTGACCTGCTGTGTCCACAAGTGGGTTCTGCCACCTTAGCACAAGCACAGACCAATTGCTTCATCCAATCTGAATATCCCTGTGTGGAACCACAGCCTCTGTGTGTGGAATTCCAGCTCCCACATAACGAGATTTTGAATCAACAGGCAGAAGAAGAGTTGAGTCACCAGGGAAGGAAGAAAATGCCTTTGCAGCCACGACATCTCTGGGGGGGTTTCTTGGGGAGAAATTTTGTTGTGCTTGTCTGGAAAACGGAGTTAGAAACTGAACTTATCTCTCATTTTTTCTCTTTTCCTCTTTGCTTGATAAAGCTGTGATGGTATTCCCAACAAAACCAACCTGTTGGCTGATGCCTTTTGTTGTAGTCAGTCAGTTAAAAGCCAGTTTGAAGTGACTTGGGAGATGAAAAACACTCAGGGTTGGTTGCTGGTCAGGGAATACACGATTTTAGTGTTAGATAGAAATATATATATTTTTTTTTAATGGTAAAAGCACTCAGGGGCATCAGTATTTCTATGAATTGGATCAAAACTTAAAGCCTTGTTTCTGCCCTGAAGATATTGGTTAATTCCTGCTTTGTTTCCCTCTCCCAACAGATGAAACAGAATTCAGGAATTTTATTGTCTGGCTGGAAGACCAGAAAATCAGACACTACAAGATTGAAGACCGAGGGAATCTGAGGAACATCCACAGTGATGACTGGCCCAAATCCTTTGAGAAGGTATTTCCTTCTTCCAAACACACTTTCAAGTGTTGGTGTAAATGATGTTTTACAGCTGCTGCAGCTGCTGAACGGAAACCTCTCTGAATATTTGTCCTGTCGGTGAACTCTTACATTTCTAGGAATTTAAATGTATCCTGGAGGCCAAACTGGGGGAGTTATTAAGATGGGAGAATTTATTTTTTGTTTGTTGCCTGATTTGATTCAGCTCTTGAAGCAGAAGGAAGCTCCAGTTGCTCTGTTAGCATGAGCAGACAACAAAGAAAGGGTGTGTTGGTTTCTCTGGTTGCAAGCCTGGCAATAAATAACATTTAGCAATTCACACAGGTCAGTAACATCAGTTTGTTTTCTCTTCTCTTTGCTCCCCAGTACATGAAGGACGTGAACTGTCCCTTCAAAATACAGGAACGACAGGAGACAGTGGATTGGCTTCTTGGCCTGGCTGTTAGGCTGGAGTATGGAGATAATGGTATGGGGGAATGCATTTAATGGTTCAAAATGGGTGGGAAATGGGGGTTTCTGTCTATTTTCATGGAATGGTTTGGGTTGGAAGGAATCTTAAAGCCCATCCTGTTCCACCCCCTGCCATGGGCAGGGATACCTTCCACTAGCCCAGGTTGCTCCAACCCCGTCCTGCCTGGCTTTGGACACTGCCAGGGATCCAGGGGCAGCCACAGCTTCTCTGGACAACCTGTGCCAGGGCCTGCCCACCCTCCCAGACAACAATTCCTTCCCATCATCCCGTCTAACCCTGCCCTGTGTCAATGGGAAGCCGTTCCCCCTTTTCCTGTCACTCCAGGCCCTTGTCCAAAGTCTCTCCAGCTCTTTTGGAGGCCCTTTTTGTCTTACCTAAGGAAGTAAAATTTTATGTTGGTCTGTGCAGGCATTTGGATGTGTTTAACTGGGAGTGGGAGAGCAGCCCCACGTAATCCTGTGGGACTAATTATTGGAATAATGTTGTTCACAGGCAGTGCAGGAGGGTCCAGTTTTCTGATTTTTGTAACTGCTGATGCAGGTCTTCTGGCTTCCTGCTTTTTCCTTTGGAGAAGCCTGAACAGTTGGCATGGATGTGATTTCCCTTTGGTTCCAAGGCACTCTGCAGTGTCCCTGTGCAGTGTCACTTCCCTCTGTAGGGAATGCACCCTCCCTTGGAACGTTCATTCCATGCTATTTTTAACCTTGGGCACAGTTTGCATCTAAAACGTTTATTGTCCAAGATGGCCCAGGGACAGCACAGCTTGTGAGGACCCCTGCAGTGTTCTGCCTTCCTGAGAACCTTGCTGGAGCCGGGAATGTTTGCTGTCTCCTCTTCCAAGTTTTCCCTTGTTTCCTTGTTCTCTTGCCTGGAACGGGGGGTGGGGGTCACAGAGTGGGTTGGGTTGAAAGGAACCCGTAAATTGAAAGGAACCTGTAAAGACCTTCTAGTCCAACCCCCTGCCCTGGGAAGGGGCATCTCCCACTAGACCAGGTTCCTGCTGACCTGGAGTGTGTCCAGGGCGAACGTCCTGCATTTGCTCAGGTGCTTCTGGAAGCGCTTCATCAGCTCGGGATCTTCCTTGAGCCGGCGCATCAGCCAGTAGGACTTGCAGCAGGAACCGTCCCGGCAGGAGCTCTCTGAGGGTCCCACCTGGAAGGCACAGGACAAGGGAGAGGGATGGAAAGGGCAGAGGGGGCTCAGGAGGCTGAGAGCTCTCTGGGTGAGACCTGGCTGGGCTGCCCCAGGCACGGCGTGTTCCAGAGTCACGGAATGGTTTGGGTTGGAAGGCACCTTAAGGACCATTTTATTCCAACCCCCTGCTGTGGGCAGGGATGCTCAGCCTGTCCTGGTTTCCTCCGTGGTGGCTGAGCCCAACCTGTGCCTGCTGGGGCTGGCAAAGGGCTGGGGAGGACCTTCCTTCTCCCCGCGTGCTCCCGGACCACCCTCCTGCCGTCCCCTCACCTTCTTCCACCGTCCCATGGCTTTTCTGGCAAGGAGGCGCCCCAAAAAATACCCCAGGAGCAGCAGGCACAGGGCTGAGGTGCTCCAAAAAACCACCTGTGTGGTGGTGATCCCCCTCCTGGCAGTGCCCTTCTGCTCCAGCTGCAGGGGAGGCACATCCCACACCAGGGTGGCCCAGGATGGAGGGCAGGAAGAGCCACTGCCCCGGGGAAAGAGCCAGGACAGGCCGAGGGTCAGGAGCAGGGGAAGCTCTGCTTGGAGCATCCTGCTGGGATCTCTGCTCAGCTCAGCCTGGGCCCAGCTCACGGAGTCTGAGCATCGTGCTGGGATCTCTGCTCAGCTCAGCCTGGGCCCAGCTCGCAGAGTCTGAGCTCTGGTTGTCGCTTGTCACCCGCCACGTGTCACCAAACGTGCTGTGATGTCACAGTCCCGTTGCCCGGCACCCCACAGGCAGGGAATGTCATCCCAAGTGTTGGGTGTCTCAGCTGCCATCAAGTGCCACAGTGCTTTTGTGAAATATTCACCAAATTCAGGCAATGTCTGAATGTACAAAAGTATATTTTGCTTTCTTTAAACAAAATAAATGGAATTTCACGTGCCTCTTTTCGCCCCATACTCTGTTTCTCTTCAGCTCCTCCGGGACTGCAGTTGCATAATTGCATTTATTATTTAATTTCTGGATAGGGCAAACCCCACTGAACATATTTATCCCCTCCTCCCTGGGGGATTGCCTTTGTGAGAACTTACTCTGAAGTGTGTTAAATGCATTATATTTAGTACTACATTTATCCCAATGAGTTATTCTTAGACCCCTTCTTTTACAGGGAGTAGATCTGGAACCCTTGGGAACTAGGGCAAGGTTACGAAAAAGTTGAGTTGAATCTCCACACTCACAGCAGTTTCCTCTCCTTGGAGTGAGAGTGGGGATACAAATGTAATTACTGGGGGCAAAATAATAAACAGCCAAAGTGCTGTTTTCCACTGTGATTCCTGCAGGGCTGAGCTCTGCCCAGGACAAAGATGGGATATAAATAGCTGCCCTCTGGTTCTCAGCCTTTGGGAACATTAATAGGGGAGCTACAAAATATCAGTTTATAAGCTCAAAAGGCTCTTGGATAGTTAAAACACCCCAAAAAATCCAGGTATGACAAACTCCAGCTTGGTGCTCAACTTGGAACTCGTTGCTTTTGTCGTCAGCTCTAACAGCGTTCGTGTTTGTCTCTTCACTTTGCAGCTGATAAATATAAGGATTCTACCCCTGATGGTGCTAAAAACACTGACAACACAGCCAAAAATGCAGAGCCACTGATTAACCTGGATGGTGAGTGGGAATGTGTTCCTTTGGCCTGTGTGTTCTTCGGGTTTGAAGTTGTTGTTCAGTCCCATGGTGCGGATTTTTAAAGCCCAGTTTAAAGCTTTGGGAGTGCGGGCCCAGTTCTGCTCTACAGTGGTGAAAATGTACGAAATAAATATAAATAAATCTATACAGTAGATGTAAATATTTGTGTTTACATGATACATTTATAAATATTACATTTTATTTATGTATATTTAAGTAGATATAAAATAAACACCTGCATGTAATTTGCTTTATTTTCAAAGAGTTTACCTGGTTATGAGGCCCAGTGCTGATTGTTCTGTAGCCAGAGTGGTTCCTTGCTGCTGTGTATCCATGGCCTTGGAATCAGGGAAGTGTTAAGGTTGGAAAAGCCCTCCAAGATCATGAAGTCCAACCATTAACCCAGTGCTGCCACATTCACCACTAAATAATGTCCCCAAGTGCCGCATCCACCTGTTCTCTGAACACTTCCAGGGATGGTGATGAATTGCCCTTGCCCATCCCTAAAAGCAATCCAGTACCACAGAGTCAGGAAGCCAATTTTATCTTCTGGAGTCAGTTAAAATAACTTGTATTTTTAATGACAATGGTTATTTTCCAGTGAATAATCCCGACTTCAAGGCTGGAGTGATGGCTTTGGCTAATCTGCTCCAGATTCAGCGACACGATGATTATTTGGTGATGCTCAAGGTGAGTTTCCCACTTTTCCCACCTCCTTCCTTCCTTCTTTTCCACGGTGCCTGGTATGTGTTTTAATAGCTTGAGGTGCAGAGTTACTGATCACTGTGAATTTTGAGGCTCAGATAGGAAAAACAACCCCCATCCTCTGTGTCTTTTCAAGCAGGGAAGAACACAAATCCTGGAAATTAATGCAGGGATAATGATCTTGGTAAACAGTTCAGTTGGAGCCGAGTTCCTTGAGGAATGTGCTCAAAGGAGAAGGTTGTATTCCAGTGCTAGAAATTCAGAGAAACTTGAAAATACAGGAGCTAATGATGCAGAGGATGTTTTGAAACAAACATCCAAGGGAGACCCACAGTTAAAAGTTTCCTTCTCCTTCTCTTGGTCCCATGAATTGTTTATTCCCTGTCATTGCTGGAGTCAACTTAACTTGGTTTTGACAACTAATTATGGCTTTTAAATGCACTAAATAGGATAATTGATTTTCTAAACCATCTTTTTTATGCCTTTAGGAAAATTTGGGACTTACTGGTAGAACTCAGGAAATTTGGGGTCAATCCCATAGTGAGCATTTTTAAATGCTCTTCTTTATGAGACTGCAGCGATCCCGAGTTCCTACTTGATCATGCCATAAATGTGGAAATAAGCTGAGTTTTCTTTGGCACCAAAATAAAAGCATTTCACTGAAAAAACCCACTAAAGTTCCATTCATGACAGTAGTTGTGCTATTTGCCAAACTTATTTTGGAGAAACTAAACAACAGGAGTATTGAAGTTTATTTAGTGTGTGCAAGTCTGTAACAGGTCTACTGAAAGAGTGTTATCCTGGTAGCCTGGTTTTTTAAGGAATTCTCAGCCTACAGTTATCCCATCCATTCTTTCTCAGTCTCTCCAGTGTGGTATCCTCCTTTTTTTAGGAAGATAAAATAACCTTTAAAGGGCAGTGGACATCTTACATCAAACCCCTACCAAAAAAACCAACTTAAAATCCCACAAAAATCAGTGGAAAGGGGTATCAGGTAGAGAGAGGAGATGCTGGGAATGGTGATGCTGAGGATCTTCAGCATGAGCTCAGCTCTTTCCAGGCAGAACTCCTTCAGGTCTTCCTGCAGGATTGTCCAGGGCTGGCAAACTTTTACTGGGTCCACCAAATATGCTGCTGGCAGCTGGAAGAGATAGAATGTGCTTTTTGCATGAATATATTTACAATTATGTCACCGTTTCTCCATTTCTGTCGCTGTTCCTGCATTTCTGGGCTGGCTTTTTTTGGACAGACGTGGCTGGACAAAACCAGCCTGACTTTCCCTGCTGTTAATTACAGTGAGAGTAAATCCCTGCAGTGAAAATCCATGTTGCATGACCAACAGCAGTGCTGGTTTGATGATATTAGAAGGTGTGAGTGAAACTCTTTGTTCAGCACCACAATAAGCAGGTTTCCAGTGCACAGGGAGGGAATTTATGATCCCTGTTCAGGCTTGGATACTCAGGATGCTTAGGGAGAGCCAAAGGGTGCAGGCACACCACAGACATCTGGCCCAGAGCGAGCAGAGATACTTGGAATCCCATTTTATTGATTTAAGTCTGGCAACTTGATCAGGAAGCATCTGGGGAACACAGCTGGATATCCATGTTCTAAGGCAAAAGGCACTCGGAATTCTCTTCCACAAGGTCTGGTTTCACTGATGGAATTCACTGGTGAACTCCTCATCAAATCATTCTTCTGTCCAGGCTATTCCCTTCAGCTGGAAAGATTTTCTAGAAGTATTTTGTGGGAACTTTCTAGGATCAGCTCAGCTTTAATCATGACCAAACCTGGGAGAAATCCCAGGGGGAGAAACACGAGGTGGTAAAGCTGCTTCTGCCACGTTTGGCTGCTCGTCAGGGAAAGTCTGAGGAATGTGTTTGACAGACCCAGTTCTTCTTTCCTGTAGAAGTCTGCCTGCATGGTATTCCTGCAGTTATTCTTAGAGGCATTTAGAGCTGGAGGGATCAGTAACTGATGGCTCTGGTAGGATTTCATCCCATGTGCTGGAGCCAGTGAGAACGGATGAGCAGCAGGATTGTCAGATTCTCGAGGCTGTTCTTGTTCCTGAGTCTAAAATTAACTCCTTTCCGCTCTCAGTCTCTTTAAAACCTGGGTGGGTGGCCTTGCTCCAGGTTTCTCTGCATGTGTAAGGTGGTTTAGCACCTACTAGAAGGTGCTGTTAGCAGGAATTCCATCCTGAAGCAGGATTTCCTTCCTGAAGAATCCGTGTTGCTGCAGCGTTCAAGGTGTGAGATCACAGGAAAAAAAAAAAAAAAGTGGTGCTGCTGCTTTGGGATTGTGATCAGCTTGTTCTGGAATCATAGGTTTGTTTAGGTTGGAAAAGGCCTTAAAATCATCGAGTCCAACTGTTCCCACAGCACAGCCAAGGCCACCACTGACCCATTCCCCATGTGCCACATCCACAGGGCTTAGAAATCCCTCCAGGGATGGGGACTCCACCACTGCTCTGGGCAGCTGTGCCAGGGCTGGACAACCCTTTTGGGGAAGAAATTTTCCATAATATCCAATCTAAACCTCCCCTGGTGCAAATTGAGGCTGTTTCTTCTTGTCCTGTCTTTTTTTACCAGTAGAGAAGGTCCCGACCTCCCCCTGGCTCCCCCCTCCTGCCAGGGAGCTGTAGAGTGAGAAGGTCTCTCCTGAGCCTCCTTTTGTCCAGGCTGAAAATCATGAGCTTTTTGGGCTGTTCCTTTTATTTTGCAGTTTCTGGTCCAGGAGTGGCTGAAATAAGTCACGTGGAATTAATGTCCTTGTCTGTTCTGGTTTATGCTGCTTCACACACCTGTGCGAGACACCAAGAGTGAAATCAAACGAAAAGCTTTGAGGTCTGAAAAGAGTTCTCCAAAAAAATTTTCACAAAACTGGGTTTGAGGTTATGCTGAGTTAAAATTTTGCCTCCTTTTTCCTTTGGAATTACTGAGAAATGCACCAAGGCACGAATTATCTCCTCTCACCTTTCCATGTCTTTCCCAGGCAATTCGCATTTTGGTTCAGGAGCGTTTGACGCAGGACGCCATCGCCAAGGCCAGTCAGTCCAAGGAGGTTTGTATGCACATTCCGTGTGTCCAGGGTTAATTGTTCCTGATCAATTAACGATGATAAATGTCTGTCCCCTCAGGCAAAGCCAGCTCTGTATCAACACTTCCTTTAGGAGGGTGGTGGAAGCTTCCTTTATCCTCACCACCCTCATCCCAGCAGACCCAGAGGATTGTGGAGGGTGGTAGGCAAAGCTCGTTTTGTTTCAGTTGGATACAAATACATCATGGAATAGCTCTTCCTGTAGTTATTTCCCAGAGGATTGCCCTGACTGTTCAGTGCAGCAGGCCTGTAGTATGAGAAGAAATGTACGGCCTGGCTTTTCCTTGGAATCAGCAGCACTGGCTGTGCAAACAGGTCGAAACATTCCTTGTGTGGAGTGTTTTCTACATACACCTCCAAGTTTGGGGAATGGGACGTTAGATACCCAACTCCTCCCTTTTCCCCCCCCAGAAAAGATTTGGTGAAGGAAACTTCTGCCCTTAAACTCAGATTTTGCAGGGTTCTTTTGTAACCTCAGTTGGGAAGATGTTCCTGGGGGATGACTGCGGTTTTTCAGCTTGTCATTTCTTCAGCATTCCACTTCTCCAAACTCATCTCTCTGGCATTTGGCACAGCAGCTGCTGGCACTGAGTCTGGGCACAGCTGGGAAAGGCCTCACCTGCCCTGCAGGTGTATGAGTACCAGAGTCCCTGATAAAGGGCCTGGATCTGCTCCAAGAGCCCAAATCCCTTCATCTTTCCTGGCAGCTGCTCACAACAGTCCATGATTTATTTATTATCATCACACTGCCAGGGATGCTTTCCAAGTGGGAACCACAGGTGCTCTGAGTTACAGTAACTGCCAGAAGCCTTGGAAGAGTAAATCAAAGCCTTGGACTTGTATATCCATAAAACTGTTAAAGGAGCAGGAAAATATGAAAACAGCTGAGACTTGTCTTCATTTTAGGTTCTATAATAATAATAATAAAACCCAGCTTTTGGTGGTTGTTTTTGTAGCTGCACAGCTGACACACAGGGATCAAGATGGGATCTTCCTTAAGGAACTAGGAATTTTTTTTTCCTGGCAAGGAGCTGTTCATATTCAGAAAGTCTCAGGTCGAGATGTCACTGACTGTGATAAATATTACTGGGAGCGTATCCTCCTTAGGAATGCTGAATTCCAAGGGAGGTGGAGGAAAGGCAGGGGGGTAGAGGCAGGAAAACAGCTTTATCTGTGCCAGCAGAGATCATCAACATGACAATGTGTCAGGGGAATGGAGAAAATGTCTTCAAAGCAGAGGGTTGCAGGATAAAAAGGAAGGAAAATTAGAGCTCTGCTGCTGAATCTGACTGGTTTGCTAATGGCCAAAACACTGGCCAGTCACACTCTGTGTGTTCAGAAGCAGGTTATAAATAATAAAAGCCCTGGCTGCTCGTGGCAGATGGCTTGATACCCAAAATATCACCAGTTGCATTCTTGGCAAGATCAGGACAAAGTGGGAGAAGGTAAAATAGATGGAGAGATGTCCCCTGACTGAAGGATGTGGATGAGGGTGGTGCTGAGGAAACAAAACCCCTGTGATTGAGGTTTAAATGTACCCAATGAAATGAGATTTATCTCGTTGGGTGGTCAAGGTAAGCAAGGTTTGAAAGGTAAGATATTACTTATTTATATTTTTAAAGGTAATATTATTTATATTATATATATGTTATATATAATATTATATAGAGTATATAATAATATGTAATAAGTATTATATATTCTATACTATTATATATTCTATACTATATATTATCTACAATAGAATATATAGTATATAATTTATTATATATAATATATATTATAATAATATATAATATATATAATATGTAATATATAATGTATATATAATGTATATAATATAATAATAATATAAATAATATAAATATATACAAATGTAATATATAATATATATTATATAATAACATTATTCTAATAATTTATATATCATATTTATATTTTTTAGGTTATATTATTTCTATTTTTTAGCTTATATATTGAATGGCTGGCAATTCAATGAGTTCAGATTTATACTGACAGGAGTCAGATTTATTCTGACAACCTTTTATCCTGGGCTTTCCTTCCCTGGTGACTGTATCCCAAGTGGGATCAAGTGCCTTCAGGATCCCTTTAGGGATGCTCCCAAAATCTGTACCTGGGGATATGTTTGAAAGCACAACAGAGTGGGTACTTTTTCCCCCCTACTGTGAAATCTGGACACTTTTTTCCTCCAATTCCCAGGGAATTCAGTTATTGTTAATATTTCCAGCTACAGGGGAGTTGTCCATGGTGGTCAGGCCCATTGCAAGTGTTTTGTGCAGCATTTATAAATTCAATTTTTGGGGAATGAGGTTGGGAATGGCCTGTGTAGTCCCTGGTCTGTTGGAAGCTGCTGTGCAAAGGGGGATGTGTTTGTGCTGTGGGCTGGGGAGATTCCAAAGGCAGCTCCCACCCCCCAAAAAGCAGCAAACACGGGGAGTGTGGGAAGGAGGCAGGGTGAAAAAAAAACACCACAAAAAAATGACACAAGTTTTCCTGCTTGTCTGGCTCTGAGAGCACCCCAGGGTGGCAGGAAGCTCTTTGCAGCCTCAAGTATAAACCTGATTTCTTAAAAAGATACATGTAGGAAGTCTGATACATTGCTAGGATCTGTTTGAAGTGGCGTTAGGGGCATTTTTTATCACCGGTTTTAACAGTGGAGATATTTGACTGCAATCTTAAAAAATACATATATTTTCCTATAAAGGCCATGGAAAAGAACCACTTTTTGAAAACGGGGCAAGTAACGAGTTGCAGTCACCATTTTGTATTTAATGTGTATTTTGATCAATTCAGATCCTTTTTTTTTAACATGTGTATAAAAGCCTTTAAATTAAATCCTCCCCATTTAGAAGCTTTACAGCCCCATCGCTATAGGAACTGGTGGTATTGAGCTTTAATGTTCCTGTTGTGCCAAATGCTAAGCATTTGGCAAATGTTGAAAAAAAAGATCACTGAGGCAGTAAAAGCAAATTCTGAGATTTGCAATGTTTAAATCTGATTTTAAGTGCATTTTGAGAGCTGGTGAGGAATTATTTAGCGTGACTGCTCCTCTGCAGCTGGAGAGGGTAAAGGAAACAGAGCAGTGCTTGTAAATGACCACTAATAAACTCTGCCTTGGAGTGTTTTAATAGAACAAGTGTTTAGAAAATTGAATGTTTAGTTTATTCCCGAGCTTAACACTTGAGCAAATGCTTCGGGGGATGTCGTTGGAGGTTGTGAGCTCGAGAAACTCTTTATTTTTTGCAGCTCTTTTGAATCATCCAGTGCTTCAAACCTGGCAGCTGTTTAAAGGCAGAAGTTTCTAAGGAAGCCCAGTGTGTGCAGGGTTTTTGTTTGCCCGGGGAGTGATGCTGCTGGATTGGGTGTTCTCTCCCAGTCCTGGGGTTGGCCTTTTAAGGATTGAATGCAGGCAGTGTGTGTGTCCAATGGGGTTTTGCTTGACAACTTAAGGGATTATTAACCAGGCAGATTTTTCTTTGTTAAAACTCTGGGTTTGGTGTTTCAGGGGCAGAGATTTGTGCAATCAAACACACACACACACAAGCAAAACTCGTGTCTTCTCCTCCAGAGTCACCTGCTGCATCACTCGCTTTTATTTACCAAACATACATTTTTAACTGTATTTGAACATGTGTTTTTTTTTTTTTCTTTTCCAAGGGTCTGCCTGTTGCTCTGGAAAAGCACATTCTTGGATTTGACACGGGAGGTGAGCACTTCTCCTAATGTGACTTTTAAGCAGCCACGCTTGCCTTTGACAGAGTCTATTACTGTCAAATATGTAGCTGATGTGCCCAGTAAAAAAAAAACCCTGGAGTGGAAAGAATTCCTCCCTCCCAGCTGGTTATTTATGAGCACTCCTGAGCATTTGGGTTTGGAACAGAAAAGCCTAAATCTGAGCTGGGCAAGATGTTGTTTCAGAGTCATGTTTAAATAACAGCTTTTCGTGGCAGCCACGTTTCCCAGAGGAAGGAAGGAAGGAATGCATCCTGCTGTTTGTAAATCCTGCTGCTACCAGCAGAGGACATCTGTGCTGCTTCCAGGCATGTCAGCTGCCTGATTTACCTAAAGCCTAATGGAGGCAGCTCGAGTTGGCATGACCTGATGGATTATTTGTAAGGAATGGCCAAGTGACCTGAGACTCCATTAGTCTGGCTCCACGCCACCTAAATCACTGCTTGGAATGTTTCATACCAGCTTTCCACTGGGAGAGGTCCCTGCCCGTGGCAGAGGGTTGGAATGAGATGCTCCTTAAGGGCCCTTCCAACCCAAAACCAGTCTGTGCTTCTCTGATTCTCTGACCCAGCCCTGGATTTGTGAGGGCTGGGTGAGGTTTTGGAGGATGCCCCGTCCCTCCGTAGCAGCAGGGAAAGTTGTGTCCTATCGCCAGCCTGGAAACCACAACCCCCCAACTCCAATTAAGCTGTCCTTAAGCCCTTCCTGTGAGCTAAAAATGATGGATGGAATGAAAGTTTCTCTTCCTGCCCCTCCCCAGATGCCGTTATCAACGAGGCTGCCCAGATCCTCCGACTGCTGCACATAGAGGAGCTCCGGGAGCTGCAGACCAAGATCAACGAAGCCATTGTAGCTGTCCAGGCCATTATTGCTGATCCCAAGACTGACCACAGACTGGGGAAAGTTGGGAGATGAAGGGATAAAGGCTTTTTTAGCCCTGTGTGTGCTTAGTGCAAGTAGGAACCACATACAGCCCCGTTACTCCGGCATGCGGCTTGAAACGGGATCGTTTCGCTGTTTGGAAAGAAAACAGGAAACTGAATTCTGACTCCTGATGAATTGTCCTTTTCTTTTTCTTTAAATAAATGAGATGGGGGAAAACAGGCAAATTGTTCTGGTTAGCTCTGAGTTGGCAAATAGGACTTTTTTTCCCTTTTTTTCCCTTTTTCAATTGTGTTTGGCTTCGTGTCGAGAGGGGAGCGTTACATAAAACCCTCTTTTGCTGAGGTCCTGCCCTGTGAACAGCTTGCTCCTGGCTTGCTTGCTGCTTCCCACCCCCCCCACACACACACCCCTTGAAATATTTAAAAACTAAATCCAAAGGGAAACTTAAACCAACCTCTTTATTCAATTATTGAAGTAACCTAGAAAAAGTGAAGCATTACAAGGTAACTGGGTATTTCTGAACATGTATTGGTCTACACTGGGTAGGTCTATGAAGGCACTTGGAAGAACCAACAAGCATGAACAGATCAATTCTAGCATATTCTTCTAATATAAATACTAAAAGACATGCATTGAGGCAGTGGTGAAAACACAGAATCATCTTCTGGAAAAATCTTCAATGCCTTTGCCACATCACATTCCCCGTTCTGCACCTTTTTTTCTGAAGCACTCACAGTCTCTTGTCTTCAGGGCTAGAGGTTATTTAGACCCAGCATGGAGATACTGCATCCAAAGCTTCCCATAGGCACTTAATTTTTTTTTTTTTTTTTTTTTTGGCTAAAAGGACCTGTTGGTCAGATTGTCGAAACGACTAAAAATTAATCCATTCTTCTTCCGTTAAAATAAAACATTTGAGTTAAAAAAAAAAAAACCACCAAAAGCTACACTTTCAATCTTCTTGCATTAAGCAAGAGTTCGAGTAATGGCCTGAGATGCCCAGGACCATTTTTTTTTTTTTTGGTAATATATCAATGTTTTCCACTTGGTAAAAAAATACAGTAGTAAAGTCTTGAGGTATAACCATAAAAAAAAAAAAAAAACTTATTTGCAGGAAAGCAGGTTGCTCAGTTAGCCTTGGTTGAGGGCTTTTTCCCCCCTTTCTCATGCAGGGACGGTTTTCTGGGTCTGAAGTTCTTCTGGGTGCAAAGATCGTTGATTTCCTTGGAATTGGGAGTTGCTATTTCCTTGCTGTGGGGGGAAGTGGATAGTTTGAGTGTGTCAGGCAGCCATCAGAGAGTCCCAAGGGGGTGGGTTTTGGGGGTGGGTTTTACCTCCAGGGCAGTAGGGATAAACTGCTGTTATTCCATAGAGGTGGGATCGCTGCTCTGGAAGATACTCATCGGTGAAGGAGCCGGTGTCTTTATTCACAGCTATCACCCCATCCCTGGGGAAAAAAGGGGGAGAAGTGCTTTATTCATCTATAAAACTTGTTTTTTCCACCCCCCATCTATGTGCATTTAAGAACAGGGGCAGCTAAAAGTCTGAACACCTGCAGGACAAGTGGAAAGAAATCTGCCCCATAAAACCTTCCCTCCAGCTCATTCAGTGCATTTCTCTCTGGTGATGCAGCAGCAGAAAGAGCCTTCCAAGGAGAGATTATCTCCCTGAGAGTCTCCTCCAAGCGTGGCAAGCACTTAAGTGTTTGTTGTAATCTAAGATTTGATGGGAGCTTTGAGAGCTTCCAGCTGGAGTGGGAACTGAGGCGAGTTGCTGGTGCCGAGGCCTTTGGGTGTCGGGGCAGAGGGAACTCTGAGGACAGAATCTCTGCTTTGCCCTAATCTAGATTTGGAGACTTGGGCCAAGTTTTAGTTTAAAAAAAAAAAAAAAAAAAAAAAAAAAAAAAAAGAAACCACACCACTATTTCTGTCCCTCCCAGAGAGCTGGGGCTGTGTCTAAACAACTCTGTGCTGAGATTTACAAGCGGCTGTTGCTGAACCCACGTTCAGCTTTCTAGAGACCCACGAGATCTCTGGTGGGGCCCCAGGACTTGGGAGCAGGCTGGGGACAGCCTTTGCTTTCCCCCTCTGGCACAAAACCCCTCCAGGCTGCTCTCAGGGAGTCATGGAGGGTGGCTCCCTGCTGTTGGAGGGAGCTCAGCATTCCCAGCCACGCAGGGAGTGGCTTTCCCCCCTCACCGTCTCCAGTCCGTGTGGTAGAAGTGGTTGGCGTAGCTGATGATGCTGAAGGGGTAGTTGAGGTTGTTCTGGATGACACGCCGGCCCGTGCCGTCAGGGAACGTGCATTCCAGGTGCTTTGTGCCTGTTCAAGCACAAGGTATTTATCACACCACAAAAAAACACCCCAGCAAATGCGTTCTTCGTATTTCATACAATCAGTGAATATGCTGAGCTGGAAGGGACCCGTAAGGATCATCAGGTTCAACTCCTGGTCCTCCACAGGACACCCCCAAAATCCCACCATGTGCCTGAGAGCCTTGTCTAAACACTCCTTGGGCCCTGTCAGGCTTGGGGCTGTGCCCACTGCCCTGGGGAGCCTGTTCAGTGCCCAACCACCCTGTGGATGAAAAACCTTTTCCTGATTTACTACATCTTGAAACAGCTTTTAAGCCTGAGGATGTAGAATCATAAAATCATTTGGGTTGGAAAAGCCCTCCAGGATCATCAGGTCCAGTGTTCCCCCAGCACTGCCAAGGCCACCACTGCCCCAAGTCCCCAAGTGCTGCATCCACACAGCTTTTAAATCCCTCCAGGGATAGGGGGCTCCTCCAGTTCCCTGGGCAGCCTGTTCCGATGACTGTTCCGAACCCTTTCCATGAAAAAATTTCTCCCAACATCCAACCTAAACCTCCCCTGGCACAACAGGGGAGCTCACCTTACCTGCATCTGCCCAACACAGCAGCTTGGAGAAGGGGTCAAACGTCAGGCCGTTGGGCAACCCGATGTCTGTGTGCACCAGGACCCTCCTGTTGGCTCCGTTGACAGTGGAAGTTTCGATTTTGGGAGCTTCACGATTCCAGTCCGTCCAGTAAAGGTTTCTTGGGAAATAATGCACAAACAGGACACACAACAGTTAAGGAGTGGTAGGAGATTATCCCTTTGTTTGGTTCTTGTCAGGAACAAGGCCTGGTTTTCCCCTTATCAGCGCCTGAAACATCTTTATTTGATTAGGAAAACATCCCTAAAAGCAAAGCAGAGCAATATCAAACATGTTTATGACCCAAACTGCAGCTCCCGGACGAGGGCGAGCCTTAGGAGTAGCACATTTCGTTATCCCAACAGCACCCTGGAGGCACAGCTTGTGTTTCCAAACGCCAGGAGCGTTCCAGAGCTTTCAAAAAACAATGTCCATCCTGATACTGAGACAGCAGCTTCAGCCAGATCCTGAATGACTAAATAAAAACGGGGCTGGGGGACAGAGCCAACCCCTCCCGCGGGGTGTGCAGCGCGGGAGAGCTGCTCCCAGGGTCAGGATGGGGCCTTGGTGTGGCTGCATCTGCCTGACCCTTGCACCTCGTGCCCGAATCCCTCGGGAGCCGCCGCTGCTCACCCTCGGACGGGGTCCACGGCGATGGCACGGGGGTTGACGAGCTCGGTGTCGAAGAGCACGCGCCGCTCGGAGCCGTCCAGCCGCGCCCGCTCGATCTTGTCCAGCCCGCTGTCCGTCCAGAACATGGCCCGGCGCAGGTGGTCCACGGCCAGGCCCTCGGGGCTGATGAGTCCTGCCGGGGGATGGCCACGCTCAGCGGCTCGGGAAGCGCCACTCCAGGATCCCTCAGAGCACCCCCAGCCCGCCTGATCCCTGGGGATGGAGGAGCCCAAGGGACGGGACAGCCCCGGAGCTGGGAGCTGCTGATGTGGCTTTGGGCAGGTGTCTCTGGGAGGGGGACACACCTGAGCTGATGACGGTCTCCGGCTCGGCTCCTGGCTCCAGGCTCGCCCGGCTGATGGTCCGTCCGGCCACATCCGTCCAGTAGACCATCTTCTCCCGGCAGTCATAGTCGATCCCCACCACGATGGAGCCCTGGCAAGGTTGGGAGAGGGACACGGGGTGAAATCCTGCCAGGAGGCTCTCTGAGCATCCTTATCCCACCTGCTGGCAGTGGGAGCTGCCCGGCGCACGCTGCAGGATGCAGCAATAGGGAATGACACTCAAATCCCATTTTTTTCCAGCAAAACCCATCTCTGACGGGTTCCTACTGCACCCTCCCAGAGGAATCCTGCAGCAGAGGATTTTAGGCCAGCTGGTGCAGGCACACACCCACGGCCAGATGGATTTGAAGCCTTCTGCCTCAAGGAGAGGCTGCTCCAAGAGCGAAGCCAGCCCCAGGAATGACCTTCAGGATGGGGAGAGGGAATACTTGGCAAAGTGTTTAATTCCCTGGGGTGCAGGGAGGGTCGTGGCCCAGCTTTCAGCGTTCCTCCCCCTTGGTCTGGCCTGGCTGGAGATGCACATGGCCACATTCCAGGAGGAGTCCGAGGAAGGGAAAAGGCAAGGCTGCAGTAGAGCCGTGCAGCTGGAAGCCCAGGGCTGTGACCTACTTTGGGGAGCTTTGGAAGCACCCAGGATCCTTCTCTTCGTGGGCAGTCCCAGGTCTGGGACCTGTCCCTGACCTGCCCCTCTGCTGGGGATGAGTGGAGGGAGAGGTGAGAACCCTCCTTCTCCATAGAATTCTAGAATAGTTTGGGTTGGAAGGGACTTTAAAGACCATCTTGTTGCACCTCCCTGCCATGGGCAGGGACACCTTCCACTACACCAGGGTTGGAGCAGCCACAGCTTCCTGGGGCAGCCTATGCCAGGGCCTCACCACCCTCACAGCCAAGAATTCCTTCCCAATATTCCATCCAACCCTGCCTTCTGTCAGTGGGAAGCCATTCCCTCTTTTCCTGTCACTCCAGGCCCTTGTCCAAAGTGCCACCTCAGCACCAAAGCAGCACAGGCAATGTCCCCCCAGAACAACCTTAAAGAGGTGACCCCCCCAAACCACAACAGCTCAGACAAGTGATCCAGGGAGGTGTGAAACACAGAGCAGCAGCACCAGCCATTCCCAAACTCCCTCCTGTATTCCCGCACCCCATCCCCATCCCCGGGGATGCCGTACATGCAGGGAGAGCAGGGTCTTGGCCGCCTCCTTCTGCAGCCGCGTCCCGTTGAGCGGGAGGTATCCGATCTGCTGCCCCTGAGCGTAGAGCAGGAAGGTCCCCGTGGTCGGTGGGGACACGTCGGGCCGGGGCGAGGGCCGGAGGGTGGGTGGCGCGACGCTGGGGAGACCTGTCACGGGAACAGCGGGAACAGGGAGAGGGGGAGATGGCTCAGGGAGAGCCGGCTCAGCCCCACACCTGTGTGGGAGCGAGCAGGAGGCAGCAGGGGCCGCTTTGGGGCGCTCAGCTCTTACATGGCGGGGTGGTGCCGGGCTCCGAGCGCGTGCCCTGGATCTCCCTGCCGCTCTCGTCCACGCACCAGCAGTACCCGCTGTCCCCGTGGCACTGCAGCGGGGTGAAGTGTCCCTGGGGGTCGCACTGGGGCACGTACTGGTCGCGGCGGGGGCTGCCCCCGTAGTGCTCCAGCAGGCTCTGCCGCCAGCGCTCGCACATGCTGGGCGGCCGCTCCGTGGGCTCTGGCACGGGGTGGGGGGAGAGCCACAGTCACCCCACACGTGGAAGCTTGGGGGCTCAGGGCTTTGCCGCAGCCCTGGGTCCCCCTCTCCTTGCTGGGTGGCCCCTCAATGCTGAGGATGCTCCCCCTGCCTGGGCACTGACCTGGGTTCCCGCAGCGAGGCGGGGTGGTGCCGGGCGCCGTCCGTGTGCCGGCGATCTCCTGCCCGGCAGCGTCCACGCACCAGCAGTGCCCGGTGCTGCCGTGGCACTGCAGGGGCCGGTACCGACCCTCCTCGTCGCACTGGGGCACGTGGCCGTCGCCCACGGGCGAGGGGCCCGGTGGCACCTCCCGCGGGTACATCCGGGCGTGCTCGCAGGGCGTCAGCTGCTGGATGGACTCTGCCGGCAACGAATTCCCCCACTCTGGGATCAGGGGGTGCCACGCAGCTCCCCTGGACCCACGTGGCACCTGGGTTTGGCCCCACTTCACCCCAGGCTGTAGGTGCACCCCTTGGGCTAGGGGGGCTGGGGCTGCCCCTCTCCAGCCCCCTTGATACCCCATGGCTGTCCCCTCCAGCACAGCTTGACACAGGAGGTGTTCCAATGGCCAGTGTGCTGTAACCCTGTGGGTCAGGGTGCCCTAAACACCCAGGAGCCCCCCCGAGCACCATTTGGCAGTGCCCTGCCCCCAGGCCACGGCAAGGAAGCCTCGAGACGGGTAGTTGGGCAGAGGGTCCCAGAGTCACAGAATTATTAGGATTGGAAGGGACCTCTGGAGATTATACAGCCCAACCCCTCTGCCAAGGCAGGGTCACCTGGAGCAGGTGACACAGGTGGGTTTGGAACGTCTCCAGAGAGGGGGACTCCACGCCCTCCCTGGGCAGCCTGTTCCAGTGCTCTGCCACCCTCAGTGGAAAGTTATTCCTCGTGTTGAGGTGCTGGGTTTTAGACTGCTGCCATTTAGTTCGTGGGTCCCCTCTGCTGAGGCCCCATTGTCCCCACACTGCTGGTGCCTGGGCCAAACTGGGATGCCACTGGGATGCCAGCCAGATGCCAAAGGACCCGACCCACCTCCCCTCTCCCCCTGAGAACACTGGGATGCCGCTGACCTGGGCTCCCGCAGCGAGGGGGAGTGGTGCCGGGTGCCGTCCGTGTGCCGGCGATCTCCTGCCCGGCAGCGTCCACGCACCAGCAGTGCCCGGTGCTGCCGTGGCACTGCAGGGGCCGGTACCGACCCTCCTCGTCGCACTGGGGCACGTGCCTGCCACCCACGGGCGAGGGGCCCGGTGGCACCTCCCGCGGGTACATCTGCTCGTGCTGGCAGGGTGTCAGCCGCTGTGGGTTCCCTCCCGCCGCTGGGAAGCCAAAAAACAGGAGAGTGAGGCCGGGGAAGGTGCCCCGGGACAGAGAGGGCGTGGAGGTGAGTGGGCACCCGTACCATACGTGCACTGGAAGCCGTCACCCTCGTAGCCGGGTCGGCACCGGCAGGTGAAGGAGCCCGGTGTGTTGTAGCAGACGGCAGCGGGGTGACACGGGTTTTCGGCACACTCATCCACGTCTGCGCACAGGGAAGACGGGATCAGCCGGGACGGGGCACGCCGGTAGTGTGGGAGCCCCGTGGCTCCTCCCACGCCCACGTACCGGAGCAGTGGATGCCGTCGCCGGTGTAGCCGGGGAGGCACTCGCAGCTGGCGCGGCCGTCGCCGCGGGACAGGCACCGCGCACGGTCCCCCGGCGCACAGGGGTGCCGCCCGTCCTCACAGGGGTCGCTCGCCGGGGCCAGCGCTGTGGGGACAGGTGGGGGAACGATGACAGGGGGCACGTCTGCGGGGCACAGGAGTCGGGGAGACCCCACACCGAGGGCTGGCACTTACGCACGCACGCCTGCCCGTCCCCCGCCGGCCGGTACCCGCTGCGGCACTCGCACCGGTAAGTGCCCGGCACGTTCAGGCACACGGTGAAGGGGCCGCACTGGCTCAGGCCCTCGGCGCACTCGTCCACATCTAGAGCCAGGGAGACACGGAAGGCACCTGTTTTTGGAGTCTGGCTGCTCCTGGTCTTGGGTGGGAATATCCTGCCCTGCACTGCCACGTCCTCCATCCCCACGATGCTCCTGGAGCGCTTCCCCAGGCAACCCCAGCACCCTGACTCAGTTTCCCCCACACATCCCTGGTGAAGCTCCAGGAGACCACAAGTGCTGCAATGCCGTGGCACATCCCAGCATCCCAAATGTCTGTGGCCACCACCATGGTGCCCGATGGGTGACGGGGTCCACCAGTACCCCCAGTCCAGTGCCCGCTCCCAGCCCCGCTCACCTCGGCAGCCCCGTCCATCTCTGCGGTACCCAGGCGGGCACTCACACGTGAACTCCATCCCTGCTCCGGGCTGGCAGCGCGCTGGTGCCTCGCACCCGTGTGTGCCATCGTGGCACGGGTTCACCGCGGGATTCCCGGCACCATCTGTGGGCACAGAGGGATGTTAGGGGAGGAAGAAGAGGTCTGGGAGGCACAGGGAGTGACCCATTCCCACTTGTATCTGATGTAGGCATCACTCGCAGCTCCAACGCAGGGAACCATGGCCACACCACCCAGCGCCACCCTGTATGCAATCCCCAGCATGGCAGGAGTGCTGAGGTTCAAACTGCTTGGGAAACAGAATCACAGAATCACAGAATATGCTGAGCTGGAAGGGACCCACAAAGATCATCAAGTCCAAACCTCAGCCCTGCACAGGTCCATCCCCAAGAGTCAAACCCTGTGCCTGAGAGGATCATCCAAACCTTCCTGGAGCTCTGGCAGCCTTGGTGCTGTGCCCACTGCCCTGGGGAGCCTGTTCAGTGCCAACCACCCTCTGGGGGAAGAACCTCTTTCTGACACCCAGACTAACCCCACCCTGACACAACTTCAGGCCATCCCCTCCGCTCCTGCCACTGCTCACCACAGAGCAGAGATCAGTGCCTGCCCCTCCTCTTCCCCTCACAAGGAAGTTGTAACTGCAACGAGGCCCCCTCTCTTTCGGCTGTTTTCGGGCAAAGCGAGCGTGCCGCACTCTGTGGGGGCAGGCAGGAGAACCCAGCATCCCTCGGATGGGGGGAGTTTCACCCTGGATCAGCACCCACCTTGTGCTGAGCCAACACGGGCGGCCAGGGCGTAGCGCAGGACGTGCTCCTGGCCGTCGTAGAGGGCGAAGGCGCGCGCCACGCTGAGCTGCTGCCGCGCGGGCAGGCGGGAGTGCGGGCACCCGGAGAAGGTGATGTTCTGCCGCAGGCGGTAGGACAAGGTCTGGTTGGCCGTTCCCGCGGCCACGACGTATTCCCGCTGGCCCGAGGACATCACGGCTGGCGGAAGGCAAGGAAAA
Organism: Myiozetetes cayanensis; assembly: GCF_022539395.1. NCBI lineage: Eukaryota > Metazoa > Chordata > Aves > Passeriformes > Tyrannidae > Myiozetetes > Myiozetetes cayanensis. Next base: position 330,594 of record NW_026087853.1, on the reverse strand, counting down.
ACCCCCCGTGGGATGTGGGGAAAAGCAGCGCTGCTGTGTCCCGGGTGTCTTTTGGGGCAGGCAGGGACGGAGTGCGAGAAACTGAGCCCAGGTGAAGCTGAACTCAGGTCTTACCTGAGCTGGAGTAGTAGTAGAGTTCCTTGTAGGGGGTGATGTGGACAGTGACGTTCTCTGGGAGAAATGGCACCTCTCCCTGGATGTGGGTCTTGAGGCTCAAGTAATTGTCCGGCCCCAGGCCCTCGGCTGTCTGAGTGACCTGGACTGTCTCCCCCCCGGGGTAGAAGGTCACCTCCAGGCTCTGGGTGAACTCAGCGCCTGGACAAGGAAAAGGAAACAGGCATCATTTTAAGGGTTTTAGGATTTTTAGGGACTTACAACCCCAAGGCATCCCTCCCCACCCTGCCAGCACACCCATGAGGTGGAAGATCCATACGAGCTGGATACCCCCACGTTGCTCTCCCTGCAGACACATGAACGTCCATGACAGCTGTGCTGGAAAACTCACCCCAGAGATACCATTCCTGTTCCACACCACTCCTCCAGGACCCCAAATGCAGCTCCAGTGCATGTGAGGCTGAGCTCCCCGACGCAGCCCAGCACCCCCAGCTCACTCCCCTCCTTCCCCCAGGCTTTAAAAGGCTCCAGGGCCTGGAGAAGGTCACTCTGCTCCCCCTGCACATCCTGCACAGCGGAACCTGGGGAGGCTGGAGGAGCCCTGGAGCCACCCTGAGCCCCTCATCACCCACCCCAGGCCACACATCACTCCCTCGGAGTCACCTCCCTCGGAGCCCTGGCATGCTCCAGATCCCAGCTCACCAGTGATGCTGAAGCCGTTCTCAGAGCCGGGCTCCTCCAGGGCGAAGAGCCAGGCAAAGAGCCCCCCGACGGGCAGGAGGGGCAGGAGGGCGCGGGCAGCGGGCTGGGGCACCCCGCTGATGGCCGTGTAGGCCCTGCCGTCGCTGCCCACGATGTAGGCGTGCAGGTCCACGTCCTGGAAGCGCACGGACGCCCGTCCCACCGCCAGGCTCCCGCTCACCTTCCCGTTGAGGCGATGCACGGCCCCTGGGCAGGGAGACGGGCACCCCTGGCAGTGGCCACCCAGGCAGGGGCTGCCCGTCCCCGCCGCCCGCCCCGCGTACCTTCGGGCAGGCACTGCCGCCCGTTGCCGTAGAAGGTGGCCCGGCAGTGGCAGCAGAAGCCGGTGGCGTAGTCGGTGCAGAAGGCGTGAGGGGAGCAGCTCCCGTGGTGCTGGGCACACGTCTCCTTGCTGGAGGCGCTGTAGGTGAACACTTGGGGGCAGGAGGAAAAGGGTTGGGGGCGAGGTGGCGGAGACACCCCTCGGAACACCACCTTCTCAGGGTGCTCCCGTTCCCGCCCGCCTTGCCCCAGAAACACCGCTGGGAGACAGGCCAGCTGGCAGTGGTTCCCAAGGAAGTCACCCGGGACGCAGGGAGGTGGTGGAGGGTTTGGAACCTGCTGCCTGATTTCAGGCGGATCTGACAGAGGGCAGGAGATCAAATTCCCGGGTATTTTTGGGAGACAGTCGGCTGGGGACGGGGCTTTGCTCCGCCAGGCACGTGCCATGGTGGCTCCACAGCTGGCTTGGTGGCAGGGAGGGCGGAAAGGCCGACCCTGTCCCTGTGCCAGGACCTGCCCCCTGAGCATCCCACCCCATAAGCTTCCCTCCTTTTCCACTGGCAAACCCAGCAGGCAGGGGTGCATGGCTCCAGCAGCCCCTTGGCAGCAGGATTTGGCTGGAGGCAGAGGAGCTGGAAGGGCAGCAGCTTTGCAGGGGTGATTCCAACCCACGCTCACTCCAGCCCCAGCTGCTTGGGAAGGGATGAACTTGGAGCGAGGGGCCTTTTTTAGAGAGCCACCCGCCACGAGCCATCCCCATTCGGTCATCGTCCCCATTTGGTCACTGCCCCTGCTGGGTCATTGTCCCTGCTGGGTCACTGGAGGGGCTGTGGCCGCTCACCATCGGGGTTGAAATGCACGTCCTCCTCCACGCCGACGCCGTGCTGGCCGGAGCTGTAGGAGGAGGGGTTGGTGGAGTAGCTCTGCTGGGGGCCGCCGTCCCCGTCGGGGTACAGCCGGCGGCCCCGCTCCTGGGCGTCCCTCCTCTCAGGGACAAAGCCCAGGAGCACTGGGGTGCGGGATCCGTGGCTGGGATGCTGCGCCGGCAGCTCTGTGGACGCGTGGTCGGCATGGCTGTCGAGCGTGCGGGCGTAGTCGGGATCAGGATGCGCAGAGAGGCTCTGCGGCATTCCAGGACCAAGTCCCTCGCTGCCTCCTGGCTCCACATGGTCCACGCTGCCCACATGGAAGACCCACACTCCAGGTACCCCCGTGTTGCTCTCCCTGCAGACACATGAACATCCATCAGAGCCGTGCTGGCAAACCCACCCCAAAGGGTGCTCCACACCACCCCTCTGGGACCCCAAATGCAGCAACTCCAAGCTCATTCCCCTCCTTCTTCCAGCCTTTAAAAGGCTCCAGGGCAGGCAGAAGGTGACCCTGCTCTCCCTGCGCATCCCACAGAGCTCCCCCTGGCACCGCTCACCGCTCCAGGTTCCTCAGAGCCTCCTCGCTGCTGGCCAGGCTGTGGAACAGCCCATCCCTCTTCGGGTCGTCACCATCCCCCCAGCTGAAGCCCACCCTGGCTGGCAGCTCCAGCTGGACGTTGTAGGACTCCTTGGGCCGCGTCCCCAGGAACTGGAGGCCGCCGTGGGGATAGAGGAAGATGGTGTAGGTGTCCTTGTCGCTGTAGGCTATGACTGTCTGGAAGGTGTTGAGCTGCCAAAGGGAGGGAGGGACAGACGGATGTCATGGAAGGGCAGGAAGACCCCAGTGCAGGACAGATGGGATGGAGACCAAGGGTGTGACAGGCAACTCCCCACACACAACAGCGTGGGGATGCACCCCAAAAGAGCTCTCCATGAGAGAGCACGTCTGTGGAGCCAGGCTGGAAGAGCTGGGATTGTTCAGCCTGGAAAAGAGAAGGCTCTAGGGAGACCTTAGAGCCCCTTCCAGTGCCTGAAGGGGCTCCAGGAGAGTTGGAGAGGGACTTTGGACAAGGGACTGGAGGAACAGGACAAAGGGGAATGTCTTCCCACTGCCAGAGGACAGGGTGAGATGGGATACTGGAGAGAATCTTTTCCCTGTGACTGTGGTGGGGCTCTGGCACAGGTTGTCCAGAGAAGCTGTGGCTGCCCCTGGATCCCTGGAAGTGTTCCAGGCCAGGTTGGATGGGGCTTGGAGCAACCTGGGATAGTGCAAGGTGTCCCTGCCCATGGCAGGGGTTGAAATAAGATGATCTTTAAGGTCCCTTCCAACCCAAACCATTCTTTTATCACTCCTGCTCATGCACAGCTAAAGCCCAAATGCAACATCCCGGGAAGATGCTCAACATCCTCACAGAATCCCACGGCACAACCAGGCTACCCCCTCCATGCAGGGGTGCCCCTTGGAGCTGTCACACAGGGAGGTGACAGCCCTGGAGCATCCCTGGCCATGTAACCCCTGCACCGGGCTGGTGCTGATGCCTGGGAGCCCCTCACTGCTGCTTCCCTCCCCCTGACACCAACAGCCTCCCCCCCATCCCATCAGCACCAAAGGAAAACCCGCACCCCCCGCTTCTCCCGGAGAACAATTTTAGCCTGGTTTCCTCCGGAAAAAACACGCCTGTGCTCCCGGCTTCCCCACACCCATACATCCCGCTATAGGCACGCTGGCCGCCTGCCCTGCCAGCCCTGCCAGCCCTGGGGCCGTGCCAGGGAGCGGGATCATGGCAACAACCCACGGATGGGGAGCCAGCCCAGCCCTCCGGAGAACCCCCCACCACACACACACCCAGTGGTCACCCCAAATGCAGAGAAACCAACCCCACACAGCTCCTGCCACCCCACTAAATAACCACGAGCAGGCAGTGGTAGCCCTGCAAGCAGCGCACAGGGAACGGCGCCCGAGTGAAGGAAAAATGATTAAACTGCCGGTTCCCCCCTCCCCAGAGCAGCAGGAGGGAGGGGTTGGGGGGCTCCCCCCACGCCGTCCCCGCAGCACCAGCCCCGATTTTGGGGTCCCCGGGGCATCGCGAGGTTTCCCGGCAGCCCCGCGGGGACATAAAGAGCCTTGTTGTGCACGCCGCACACTCAGGCATTCAGAGACCCCGAAAAGGCGGCCAAAACGCTGGGAAGAGGGGGAGGGAATAACCCCCCCAAACACACACACACACACACACACAGAGCCGGGGTTGGATTCCTCCCCCACGCAGCCGAATCACAGCAGCAGCTGCAGGGCTCGTTTCGCCCTGTGGCGGGTGGCGAGGGGGGACGCGGTGGGTGACATCGATGTGCTGGCACGGTGGGATGGAGGGAAGGAGTGTGTGGGGAGGAGGGAAGCCCCCGGCTGCTCCCGGCAAAGAGCTACAAAAGGGCAAATTCCAGCCCAAAAGGGCAAGTCTTGCCCCTGCAGAAGCGGGGTCAGCTCTTGTCCCGCTCTGCAGCCCGGGAAGGCGTCACTGCAGGGACTACGAGCGTGTCCCAAGGAGCTGGAGAGGACAGGGCGCTGCCACAGAGCTGCCAGACCCCCCCCAACATAGGCAGGACCCCCGAAGCAGGGGGTTCCCTACACCCCTGCCTTAACTCAGGTTTCTGCTTTTGAGGCTCAAAGAGGATGAGCTGCGACTTTCCAAAGCAGGGGGGAAAGGCTCCGGAGGCAATCCTGGTTCCGAGCAGCAGGAGGGCAGCGTTTCCACAAGTGCCACATTTGGTCAGAAAAAAAAAAGTGGTGTCTGGGGAGGTTCTCAGCAGTTTTGGCTAAGGGGGAGCTCAGCAAAGCACAGGCAGAAGCTGCACTTCAGCGAGTCTCAAATGAAGCTTTCCCCGGGAGCTGCTCGTTTCCAAACGAGACCACTTTCATTTTAAAACTTGATCCAACTTCTCAGAGAGGGGAAAAAAACCAACAAAAAACCAAAAAACAATTGGGAAGAGAAAAGAAGAGGAGGCTGCGTTTTCGATGGCCGGGAGGTCACTGTGAGGCCCCTGATGGCATCTCTTCAGCTGTTTTCCCAAGTTTTAAATTAGAGGAAAAAATGTGCCTTGTTTCCTTCCAAACCTCGGTTTCTTCCCCTGCTTGGCTTCTCTCTCAGCAACCCGCTCCTGAAGGGCCCTGGAGTGGGGGAATGGATGGTAGGGATGGCTCCTGGTGGTCCATGGGGACCTGGTGGCTGCTGATGGGCTTTGGGATCAGCCCACCCCACCACGGCGAGAGCCCGCCACCCATCACACAGCCCCGGGTGCCCATCACCACTTTTCCTCTTGCAGCTCATCATATCCAGCTCGTTCCAAGGAGTCCATCCTGCTGGCAGAGCGTCACTGTCACCTCCTCAGCACGTCATCAGCCTGGTGTGACACCTCATGTCCCGGCGTTTTCGGGGAAAGGCAGCGCTGTAGGTCCACCCACGCAGGAGCCTTATCAGCCCCGCGGGTGGAGAGCACAGGTCACCTCCTCGACCTGGCAGACCACCTATGAGCTTGTTTTCCAGGCACAAAATCAACCCATGGTGGAAACTCTGAAGCCAGTTCCTCGCCAGCAGCACAATCAGCACAGGGGCAGAAGGAAGGACCAGCCCCGAGCCACTGGTAAAGGTCAGGAGCACCATGGAGCTGAGCCATGGCTTCTCCCAGCTGCCCCTGCAAATCCAGAGCCACCAGCACTGGAGAGCTTTGCCTGAAAAGAATCATTGAATCCTGGAATGGTGCGGGTTGGAAGGGACCTTAAGGATGATCTCATTCCACTCCCTGACATGGGCAGGGACACCTTCCACTAGCCCAGGTTGCTCCAAGCCCCGTCCAACCTGGCCTTGGACACTTCCAGGGATCCAGGGGCAGCCACAGCTCCTCTGGGCAACCTCTGCCAGGGCCTCACTGTCCTCACAGCCAAGAATTTCTTCCCAACATCTAATCCAATCAATTTGAAGCCAGTCCCCCTCATCCTGTCACTCCATGCCCTTGTAAGAGCACATCCAACCACAGAGCTGAAGGCAATCTCTAAACCTCTCCTGCCCACCAGCAAAGCCAACAGTGCCACAGCTCTGAGCAGAGAGGAAAAGCCCCTTATTCTCCTGGTGCCCACCCAAGGATGGACAGATGGACCCACCACCCAGAAAGAAGAGACAGAGCATTTTGGGTGCTACACGAGGAAGATTCGTCCTCCCATGACATGCAGGGTGGGAAATCGAAGCTCAGCCCCTTGGCCTCACCTTTGTGGAGGGCTCGGTGTTCTGGGAGAGCTCCTGGTAAGCACCCACATCCTCCCAGGTGGCAATGAAGGCATTGGTGGGCATGAAGGAGCCGGCAGTGCGGGGGAACCCAGCCTGGATGTATCCCACAGCCTGGTCCAGCACGTCCGGAGAGTCATCTTGCCGGTAGTAGATGTTCCCTCTGTCCCCGGAGGTGTCGAGGTCGGCCAGGAAGGGAGCGATGACAGGGAAGTCTGTGGGGAAATCGTCATCCACGTACTGGGTCTCCCTGGGGAAATCCTGGGTGGAGATGACCCCGTTGGTCCCCACCTGCAGGGAGAGCGGGGCAGGGTGCTCAGGGGCTGCAGAGGTGCCACCACACCCGGTCCCCCCCGCCGTGTCCCCCCCCATCCTAGGGTGGAGTGAGAGCCCTGAGGCCGCGTGGCCCCATCCGGCCACGGGGAGAAAACAAAGACCTCGGGCTTCTCCGTCCCCCAGGGAGCTGCAGCTCAGGGGCCATCCCAGCTGCAGCCGCTGCTGGCAGGAACAGCTGCGAAGGAGAAAGCCCTCTTGTTCCTCCGCAGCCGGAGACACCGGGAAGGGGGCAAATGGATGGAGGAAAGGGGTGGGTGGAGAAGAGACACGTGCGGTGGGACAGAAAAGACGCACGTGGAGGGGCAGGGTTTGGGGGGGAAGGAGGAAGGGGTGTAAAGGCTGGGGAGGAAGGGGGTGAGTGGGAAGCGGGATGGAAAGACGGAGGGGTGAAAAGCCAGAAGGAGGGAGGAGGGATGGTGGGACAGAGAGATGGAGAGTGGGAAGACGGAGAGACACGGAGGGATGGAGGGAGAAGGGGATAGAGTGTGGAGAGGCGGTGAGGAGGGAAGATGGAGGGACAGAGGGAGATGATGGAGAGGAGGAAGGGGGACTGGGAGGAAGGGCGGTCGGGGGGAAGGAGGGCAGGGCAGGGGAGGGGAGCGGGGCCGGGGCCAGCCGGGACTCACGTAGAGGCGGCGGGCGGTGCGGCCGTAGAGGCGCAGGGCGCGGCGGAGCGGCACCGCGGGCGAGCTCTCGTCATCCCCGGGCCGGAGCCGGGCATCGCCGCGGGCCGGGCCGTGCGGGAGCAGCCCCGGGCGGGGCAGGGCTGCCCCCACCGCCAGCACCGCCGCCAGCACCGCCGCCACCACCCGCATCCCGCCGCCGGCCCGCGGGACCCCCACCCGACGGCGCCGAGCGCACCCGACGGGGCGAACCGGAGCGCAGGGACGGAGCGGAGCGGGACGGACCCTGCGGGGCAGCCCCGGCCCGGCGGAGGGAACCTGAGCCGGCGGGGCGTGGCCCGAGAGAGGTGTGGCCAAGCCTCGGCCGTGCAGCCATTGGACCCCCTGGCTCCGACCCCGACCAATCGGGTCTCACCCCAAAATCCGTCCCGGGTCGCTGCCCGCCCCCACACCGCATCCCCCGCGTCCCCGGGCCGGTACCGGCATCCCGGGGGGGAACCGGGTACCACCGGGTACCCAGAGGGGGCATCCCGGGAGGGCATCCCTGGGAAGTCTCCTCCTGGGGAAGGAGAGTGGGATCCCCTCTTCGCGCCCCAGCGCCCCCCGGAGCCCCGCGCCCCCCGCCTCGCTGCAACGCCCCCGGGGCCGGGCCCGCATCCAGCCGGGTCGGGGCCGGGGCCGGGGCCGCGGCGTGGGCGGGAGGCGCTGGCCGCTCCCCGCTCGCTCCCTCGGATCCCTCTCCCTGGAGCCGGGAAGAAACGTGACTCCTCACCCACAGGGGACACGCAGGGGGAGGACAGGGACAGCCACCGGCCAAAATGTGTCGTGCAGCTCCACTGGCAAGTCGTCAGCGAGAGGCCCCCCACGCACGCAGAGCCGGGCGCGGGGTCACCGCTGTTTATCCTTTCTCAATCCCGTCATCCATCATCCCCTCCCGGAGAGGTCTAGAGTGACCAGCGGATCCAAGGAGGGGTTCCCTGCCTTTGGTTTGGGGTGCTGGGGCGGGAGCACCCACAGTGGTGGAGGAAAGGACGAGCTCAAACCCCAGGCAGCTGGACTCAATGAGTGCTCCTGGAAATCCGGGCTGGGAGCAGCCAAAAGCTCGGCTCCAGCTTCCTGGAGAGTTTCCCACTTCCCTGGCCTGGAGTATCGCATCTGTCCCGAGATGTATACATGCCCGAGGAATGCCAGATAACAAGGAGAGAAGTGTCAAACCCCTGTGGGCTGTCGAGAGAAATAAATCAGGGACACATTCATGGCATTCCCGACAGGAATCCTCACATGGGAAGCAGCTGGACACCCTCCACCCCATCTATTGCAGCGACAGGGATTTACCACTGTGGCTCCTGTCCCCTCCATCCCGGGCAGCGTGCAATCCACTGCATCCCGGTCATCCTGGAGAGCAGCTCCCAGCCACGCTGGGACCAAGCTGGTTGGAAGCCCGGCTGTCCCAGGGAATGTGACCGTGGGGGTCACATCCAGAGAGGCTGCTGCCCTCTCGGCTGCAGGCAGCTGGCCGGCTCCAGCCCTTGGAAGGAGTCGCTCCGCCTGGCCATGGAAAACCATTAGGGCTTCGAGTGGGGTCCAGGCCAGCTGGACACAATCCGCAGCCTTCCAGGAGTTCCCCGTGCCAAAAAGTGGCTTTTCTTTGAAGCTCGAACACCTCCCAGGGCTCTCCAGGGAAACTGGGAGCCGTGAGGGGCCGGCAGCCCCTGTGCCTGGTGAAACCCCAGCTGGGATGTCCCTCTCATGGGCATTGGCGGCATTTGGTGGCACCTTGGAGGTGGCAACGGGCAGAGGGAGCAGGAGAGAAGGGGGAGAAAGGGAAGAGAACCTTGTTGCTCCAAGGGATGGTTGGGGGCTGTTGAAAATACAAACCATGGGCCCTGAGGATCCTCTGCCAATGGGAAGGAGGAGCTGCCAGGCTTTCTGCAGTCTTAAGGATAAAGTGTCTTTTCCCAACTTCCTGAGCCAAACTGGCACCAGTCAGTTAAAAAAGAGGCATCTGGGAAGAGCTGGAGTCATGCCCTGGCCTTGGGAGCAGAGTCTTGCTGGCACAGGCATCCCTGTGGCTTTGGGAGCAGCTGGGGGCCTTGGTGGGAATGGGGGTGGAATCAGGGATGGGGACAGGGATGAAGAAGAGGAAGGACATAAGAATGGGGGTAAGGATAAGGACCATGATGTGGATGCGGTCAGGGATGATGATGGGAATGGGAATCGGGATAGATAGGGATGGGGATGGGCATTGGGATGGGGATGATCATGAAGATGGGGACAACAGTGAGGATGGGTATAAGGATGGGGATGAAGATGGGGAAAGGGACAAGGATGGGGATATGGATGGGCATGGGAATAGTTATAGAGATGGGGATGGGAATGAGGATGAAGATGGGGATGGGGACAGGGATATCGGTGGGGACAGGGACAGGCTGTTCTCACCCACACCATGTGCTGGGAAAGGAGGTGCTTGCAGGGACTGATCCTGGTAATCACTTCCATGTGCCTTGGCAGAGCCTTTGGCTGCAGGGTTCATCCCTTCCCACAGCTTGGGCATTAAAAAAAAAAAAACAAAAACAACAAAACAAAACAATCAATAGGCATTTACTGGGCAGCATTTTGGGCAGAAACAGATGTGCTGAATTTGGAGGAGATGGAGGATGTTCTGTGGGATGGGGCTGGGGATGGATCTGGCCTGACCCAGAAGACACCACCCTCCCACCCCCCCACCTTGGACACTCCCAACTCTCTCTGCTAAAAAGGGAAAACCAGGACAAACCACTCCTCATGCTCCTGCCAGATGTGGCTGCCGGGGGGTGGAGGGGCCGGCACCTCCCTGCCCTGCTGAAGGCTCGTCCTCACCCTGGGCTCCCAGCGAGGACGAGGAAGGGCAGAGGAATCCCTGGTGCAGAGGCTGCTCCAGGCAGGAAATCCCGGCAGCCCCTTCTTTCCCAAGCCTGGCAGCCCTGGGATCGCTGAGCTGCGGCCGGCAGAGATAAGGGAAGCAGCAGGAAACGTGAATCTCTCCTGGGGCAGTCGGGAAAGGAAGAGTGATTCCCGGTGACGGGAGCGGGGCTGGGAGTGCAGCAGCAAGCAAAGGCTCACAGGATGCACCGGGACCGTTCGGCGTTTCGGGATGTTTGGGGAGGAGCAGGGCTGGGATGAGAGCAGGGCTCTGTGGGCAGTGTCCCGTTGCCAGCTGGGTTAGTGGGTCACAGTAATAATGCCCTTGGAGCATTTCTCCTCTTGGATGTTGGAAACCAGTCCTGCTCAAGGTCAGGCTGTTTGGCAGGAAGGGCCACAAACCAGTGCCTTGAACAACCCCTTGGTCCTGGCAGGAAAGGGCTCTCACAGAGCACCCCTGAGCTCCCTGGATCAGCACACACAAGTGTTCTGGATTCATGGTCTAAGAAAGAGAGATGTCTGTGGGGTTCCTCCTTGTAGAATCAGGGATTTGTTTAGTTTGGAATAACCCTCTAAGATCATCCAGTCCAACCATTCCCCCAGCACTGCCAAGGCCACCACTGGCCTCATGTCCCCAGGTGCCACATCCACAGGGCTTTTAAATCCCTCCAGGGACAGAAACTTCTCCACTGCTCTGGGCAGCTGTGCCAGGGCTGGATAACCCTTTCTAGGAAGAAATTTTCCCTAATATCCCATCTAAACCTCCTCTGGCACAACTTGAGGCCGCTTCCTCTCATGCATCACTTGTTACCAGGGAGAAGATCCCGACTCCCACCTGGCTACAGCCTCCTGCCAGGGAGTTGTAGAAAGAAAATCCCTGCATCCTTAATAACTGGAATCTGTCAGATAAACTCAGCCCAACCTCACAGCAGCATCTCTGAAAATCTATAAAACCAGACAAAATAAAGAGAGACCCCATGAAGTGCCCTCTTGCCCCAGAAGTTGGGCACGGCCTTCAGTTTGAGCTCAACCCTCACGAACCATCTGAGAATCCACAGTTGGTGGTTTCCAGCTTTCCAACAGCAGGAACAACCTCTGCATTGTGTCAGGGACAAAGGGGGAATCACTGGGTGGTCGTGCCCCTCCTGTGGGGTGGTTCCACTTCCCTCGGGCCGTGTCAAGGGATCTCTCCCGCTGATCCCATCCCTGGCTCCTGGCTGGGCTCACTGCCTTCCCTGCGGCTGTTTCCTTTCCCAGGAGCATCCCACAGGGTGCTGACAGCAGGGAAGCTGTGACAGCAGGACAGATTCCCACCCAGCTCTCGACATCTCCATTTTTGGGAACGGTTCTCATTAAGTTTGGTCTCGATTCCTTGACTCAGCTTCGCTTCATGACTCACCATTTTTTCCCTCCAGCCCACTGCAGGGACACCCTTCCTGGGGGGTCCAGGGATGGACCAGGAGGCACATCAGGACTTGCTGAGGTGCATCCTCAGGGATATCCACCCCTGCTGCAGGCGATTTCCATCCTCAGGCTCCATCCCACACGCTCCAGCTGCCACCCAGCACAGATCTTTCTGCCCGGGGTATCAGGGATGTTCTGGGAGAGAGGTTGTACTTATGGAGAGCTGGGAAGATGGAGTGTGGACCACACACGAGTCCACAGTGTGGAAAACCAAGGTTTTTATAGAAAGAGGAGGGTTTCTTGGCCCTGGGCACTTTGGACTGAGAAGAAACACGGGAAGTGTTTCAGTGCATGGAGAGAAGGAAGGCCAGGCTAGATTGGGCTTGGAGCAACCTGTTCTATTGAAAGGTGTCCCTGCCCAAGGCAGGGGTTTGGAATGGGATGAGCTTTAAGGTCCCTTCCAACCCAAACCATTCTAGGACTCTACGAATTAAAGCTGCTGAGTCCTCCCAGCTGGAAAGTGGAGCTTGGATCTCCCAGTGCCCTGGAGAGCTGAAGACTCACTGGATGGAAACATCACTCCCTCATGGAAAAGCTTTCTGAGACATCTGAGCCTCAGCCCAAAGAATTGCTCCAGGTTTCAGAATGCATTTTAAGACATAAAGGTAAAGAAAAGAGGGTTGTTGTGTTTTTTTTTTTAATCTCTAGGGCTCTCCTTCCTTCCTTCCTCTCTCTAAATATTGCTGCAAACTGTTTTTGCTACGGCAGCTGCCGGATGAGCCGGCGGATCCCCGGGAGCCCCCCGCACTGCCGGTGTTCCAGGAGCTCAGCACACAGCTCACAACTGTGCCTGACACTGACTGATTCCTGCTCCCTGTTTCCCCCCAGGATTAGCCACAAGCTCCATATTTGGTCCAGGCTCCAGCAAATTCCCTGGCAGAGGGGATTTCGTCTGCCAGGCAGGGGAGCCCAGAGGGGTTTGTGCTGGGGCTGGGAGCGTCCATCCATCAGGAGGGAGTGGATTCATGGTAAAGATAACATCAACCTATGTTTCCAGGAGTCCTGTGTTTTTCCCTGCAGCACAAAGCACAGCAGACACAGATTGCCTGGCCCCATCACTCCTGATAGCACAGAAAAACAGAATTACCTGAGCTGGAAGGGATGCACAAGATCATCGAGTCCAACTCCTGGCTCTGCACAGGACACCCCAACAATCCCACTCTATCCCTGAGAGCATTGTCCAAACACTCCTGGAGCTCTGGCAGCTTTGGGGCTGTGGCCACTTCCATGGAGAGCCTGTTCCAATGCCTAGGGAAAGAACCTTTTCCTAATATCCAACCTAAACCGCCCCTGACACAGGTCCAATCCTGCCCCATCCCAGGGCTCTGATCCCAACACACCCTGGCCTGAGCTGCTGCAGCTTTGAGGCTCTTCCCTGGATGTTTATATCCTGAATTAAGAGTTTGCTGCAGGATTAGGCTTTATTTGCTGTATGGATTAGGTACCCCTGAAATCTGCCCAGCTTCTCCCGATCCTGGAGTGGGCAGGGAGTCATAGAATCCCAGAAACCCAGAATAGTTTGGGTTGGAAGGGACCTTAAAGCCCATCTAATTCCACCTCCCTGCCATGGGCAGGGACACCTTCCACTAGACCAGCTCCCAGGGGAGCTGGGACCCCATGGCTTGCCCTGGGAGCACCATCAGGGATGGGGTTCAGCCCTTCCCATGGCTCTAACAAATCCCAGGCTCTCCCCAAAAACCTCTTTCCAGCTCATCTCTCTCCTCGCCCGACCTCCCTGGGCCTCCAGCCCTGACCCCTGCAGCCCCCGAGCGCTCCGGGGTGACTAATCCCAGCAATTAGCCTCGTTCCCTGCTTTATCTGCTTCCTGCCTTTGTCTCCCACTGACAGCCTCCCCGAGCAAACATGCTTTCCAGCCGCATTTTCCAGGCTCCGGCTCTCCTGCCAGCCTTTGTCCCGCGGAGCCTCTCCGGGCCGGGTGAAGAGGTTATTCTCTCCCGACACGTGTCCCTTCCATCTGCCGTGACCAAAATCCAGCCCCCCAGCAGTGCCGAGGTCGCCCGGCCCCCCCTCCCCGGCAGAGGACGGAGCAGCTCCCGCTGGAGGCGGGAGGATTTGTTCTTTAAATTGAAGACGGATGCAGCCCCGGCGGCGTTCCATGCTGAAAGGGATTTTAGGGCTGAGCGATCCGGCTAAATGGGGACAAGAGGGCTCGGGGTAGTTGGAAAATTCAATGGGAAACAGCAAAACACATGGGCAGCACATTTGGGAGCGGCCTCCTCCGCCCAGGCCAGGGTCTGCGGACCCACGGAGGTTCAGAGGGTTGTAAGTCCTCACACATGTGGGCTTCACCAGCCTAAAGCAGCCAACCAGCCTGCTTGCATTTAATTATTGTCATTTTTCATGCTATGTTATTTAATTTTTTTTCAGTTCAGGATCCTTCTCCTGTTAAAGTGAGCTTCTAGTTCTCCTGAGAATTTTTGCCATGTAGTGAGGAATGAAAGAAGGAAGAGGGAAGGAAAGAAGGCAAGAAGGATCACAGAACCCTAGAAGGGTCTGGGTTGGAAGGGACCTTAAAGCTCATCCAGTTCCAACTTCTACCATGGGCAGGGACACCTTCCACTAGCCCAGGTTGCTCCAACACTCATCCAGCTTGGCCTGGAACAGTTCCAGGGATCCAGGGGCAGCCACAGCTTCTCTGGGCAACCTGTGCCAGGGCCTCACTGCCCTCATGGCCAAGAATTCCCAGTATCTCATCTCACCCTGCCCTCTGCCAGTGGGAAGCCATTCCCCCTTGTCCCCAGTCCCTCTCCAGCTCTCCTGGAGCCCCTTTAGGCCCTGCAAGGGGCTCTCAGGTCTCCCTGGATCCTTCTCTTCTCCAGGTGAACCCCCCAGCTCTCCCAGCCTGGCTCCAGAGCAGAGGGGCTCCAGCCCTCGGAGCATCTCCATGGCTTCCTCTGGACTTGCTCCAACAGCTCCATGTCCTTCTGTTGTTCCCCGGAGCTGGAGGCAGCTCTGCAGGGAGGGGTCTCACCAGAGCAGAGAGGGAAGAAAAAGAAGAAGGAAAGGAGGAGAGGAGGGAAGCCAAGGAGCTGCGGCTTCGGGACAAGTCTGGCATCGCTCGGCAGCGCTGCCGGGCGGGGAAGGATGGGATGAGAGGGGATGGATGGGGCGGGGAGCGGGGATGGTCCCGCGTCCGGCGATTCCAGCGATCCCGGCTGCCCGCTGCCGCCGCCTGCCGCCCGCGCGGGGCTGCGCACCGGGACACGCACCCGCGGAACAGCAGGACCCCTCCCTGTGCCCCCGCACCCCCCCGGTGGTCCCTGCTCACACCCACGGGTGGCACAGCCCGGCACCCACAGGTGACGATCAGAGACAGCCCAGACATGCACACGCCTGAACCCTCACACACGCACAGCTGCCTCCTTTCCCTTTCCTTTCCTTTTCCCTTTCCTCTTTCTTTTCCTCTTCTTCCTTCTTTCTTTTCCCCTTTCCTTTCCCTTCCCGAAATTTTCTTTCATTTCCTTTCCTGAAACTTCCTTTCCTTCTTTCCTTCCCTCTCCCCCTTCAACCCACTCTTCCTCCCCAACCCAGAGGTGATCCCCTCCTGCTCTCCCTGCCGTTGCCCTGATCCCAGACACTCTCCCGCAACTCCCTGCACCCACCGGCACCCTCCCGACTCCCCCCCGTGCCCGGATCCCGCCGCGGGGCCGCGTGTGGTGCAGCCGCCCAGGGACTCTCCCTTGGTTGCGTTGGAAACACCACCGAGCCCCAAACACTTTCCTTGCCCGTTCCGATCATCCCACAGCTGGGACAACCCCTACTCCGGGCAGGGCTTGTGCAACTGGGAAGCGTTGCTCCATAGCCCCCTTCCTGCCCAAAGCCTTCCCACCCCCGGGGCTGCTTTCTTTCCCGTTGTTTTCCTCCCCCTGGCAGACCTGGCAGGATTGCAGCCCCCCGAAACGCAGCGGGAGGAGGTGGCTGCAGCCCCTGGATCCCCCATGGGACGAGCCCGCGGCTCTCGGCAGAATTCCCAGCTTCCCAGGGCTGTTTTCTCCTCTGGGACGAGCCCGCTGCAATAGCACAGCTGGAAGCAATCGGCAGGATTTCACCCGGTGACTCAGAGCGGGTCTGTTGTCTTCCCAAATCCGAGGGACCGAGCAGCCCCCCAGAACTCCCCCCTCCCGGGGACACTGTGACAGTCAGGATGGAGGGACACGGAGGCCAGACCTGCCTCTGTCTGTCAATTTAAATCAGGGTGTTTGGGTGTGTTTAAGATTTCAGGTGCACCTTCCCAGCAAAGAAATCCCGCAGTTCTCTGAGGAAAAACTCCGGGGTATCAGCACCGTGCGGGTTCCCCATCCCTGTGTTCCGATCCCAGGACGCGGGACCCTGGGTGCCTCCCCAGCCTGTCAGTGCATCATTTGGACAACGGGAACACCCACCCGCCCACTCCGGGGAGCTGCGAATCCCCAAATCCCGCCGCCTGCCTGGAAAGAGTGAAAGGCTTAAATAGCCTGGTGGGTGTTTAGTCTGGGGAAACCGGAGCTGGGCAAGACGTGTGGGAAAGGACACTGGGGAGGGGAAGGCGATGCTCTGGTGCCCGGGAAGGACAGAAAGATGAGTGAGGAAGCACCAGCCGGTGTTAATCCAGTGCTCCCGAGGAGGGAAGAGGTTGGCTCCTCTCCGCAGGACTCTCTCCCAGCCCTGTTTGCTCCGCATGCGAATATCCAGGAGGAGCTGCCAAAGCCGCCGCTCCCGGCCAGCCGCGTCCCTCCATCCGGCTCCGGCCGCTGCCAAAACCCTCCGCGTCTAACGAGCTCTAAATTAGGTTATTCAGACACTGCCACAAACACTTCCAAAGGGAGCGCTGAGCCGGAGGAAAGGCGAGAAAATCCCAGTGCGGCCGCAGCGGGCTGTGCCGCTGACAAAGAGCAGGCGGACACGGCTTCTCCCGGCAGCAGCGGCTCTTTGCGAAAAGCCTGGCTTGGCAATAACGGGGAAAAGCGGTGGGACAGGCACCTACTCTCCACCCCGAGGAGAAGCCGTAGGGAGCCAGTAAGAGTTTTGGGAAAAAAAAAAAAAAAAAAAAAAAAAAAAAAAAAAAAAAAAAAAAAAAAAAAACACAAAAAACCAACTAAAATTCCTTGTGGGTGCTTCAAGTTTTTCCAGCTCCTCATTTGTTTCTGGGGTTTGTGGCTGCTCTTTCTTCCGCTTCGGGTTGTTTTTATCCTGGAATGTGACCGGCGAGAAGGGGGTCACGTCGGAAGGGTGACGAACGGCAGGGATTCGTCATGCGGGGTGATGAGACTTTCTCAAAATCGTTTTCGCCTCCCCAAATAGCTACAATATATGCAAATGAACCCAAAGAAAAGGGGACGCGGTGCATCTGGCTGCCCACGCTGGGTTCTCTCCCCGGGGAGACGGAGGAGGGAGATGTCTGCGGTCACACCTATCCCGGCTCCGAGGGGGATCCCCCCCTCTCCGCAGAGGAGGATGGCCGCTGTGGCCAGCTTTGCTCAGCGTCAGACCCTCCAGCAGCTGGGGAAGGAATTGGGATCAGGTGAAAGCTCTGCCAGGCTGCTCTGACATCCCCAGCCACCTCTGCCCTGGGTGGCTGCCTCCTGTGCCTGTGCCCGGCGCCTTGGAGGCATAGCCAGACCAGGAGATGGTCCCAAAAAACCTTCTCCATGCCAGGCTTTCCCCATCGAATAGTGCAAGGACAGGAACAGCAGCATCTCCTGGTCCTTTGGGGTTTCCAGCCACAGATGGTGCAACAAGGGGCAACACCCACCCAGCCCAAAAGGGACTATTTTTGTCACGGTTCTTCCTTCTCCTCTTGTCAAGCAACGCATTTCTGCTGACTTTGGCCTTCTGGTGGCTGTCAAGGAACTTCCCAGTGGTGATGGAGACATCCAGCACTTCTCCATCAAAAGAGATGCTGGAGTGTGAAGTGTCAGTGCTTAGCTGGCAGCACATCCCTGGGATAGTCACAGAATCCCAGAATGGTTTGGGATGGGAGGGACCTTAAAGCCCATCTCATTCCATACCCCTGCCGTGGGCAGGGACACCTTCCACTGTCCCAGGTTGCTCCAAGCCCCATCCAACCTGGCCCTGGCATTTCCAGCACTGCAGCAGGGCTGGCACCAATTACTCCAGGGATCATGACAGTCATTGTCCTCCTGGTAAATCAGCTCTCCAAAACTCTGCTTCCCAATCTTCACCCAGGGGAAAACCTGAGGGATTCCACCACATCTTTCCCTTTCTCCCCACCTCTGGGATCACCACAGGGAGCTGACAGCAGTTGGTGGGTGCTGCTCCAGGACCCAGGGTGCTGGACCAGCTAAAGAAGGCAGAGGGTGTGTATTCCAGGCACCGTTTTGGGGGATATCACTCGGATTCCTTCCCAGGGCTGGCTGAATTTCCTCTCCCCCTGGCCCCAGGCAGGAAGCAGCTCCTGGATTCACGTTCAGCCCTAGTGAGGGCAGCACTTCAACACCAATCGTTGTCCAGAGCTGAGCTGCAACGAGTTTTGCCTTCCAGAACTGGGACTTTCACCGGCACAGCCACAAACAGTCCCTACCCTCTCTGCAGGAGAAGTCACGAGTTCCCTTCACGCAGTGTAAGAACTGCAGCCCATCACTAAAACATGCCATGCTGATGTCTGGGCCCTTAGACTTCCTTTCCCACCCCTCCTGTCATCTTGATACTTCCCTGTGCTTCATGTACACTCATCCAGCACAGCAAAGAGGGGCCTGAAAGCAGACAAGACACGGTTTCATGCTTATTCATCATCACATGCATCCTGCAAGGTGGTGCATGTGTTATGCAGTGGAGTTTCTGTGGTTAGAAACCCCTCTGCTTTTCCTGGAAGAAGCTCTGGGGGCTTTTCCTGGAGTTTGCTGGTGGGACAGAGGAGCACTGGCGTGGGCTGGGGTAAGAGGGGGCTCAGCAGAGGTGCCACCACACGGCAGGTGTGTGGGATGAGGTGCAGGTAGAAGTGGTACCTGGTCGGGTTGAATCATGTCACAGAATCACAGACTGGTTTGGGTTGGAAGGGACCTGAAAGATCATCCAGTTCCAACCCCCCTGCAATAGGCAGGGACACCTTCCACTAGATCAGGTTGCTCCAAGCCCTGTGACACCCCCAGGGACTCAGCCCCAGCGCCCTGTCCTCTGTCACCCCACTAAAGTCTCAGCCCCCCTTACCGATAACTCCTCGCCGTGTGCTTGGACCCAACGCCCTTACCCGTGACCACCCCCGGGGCTCAGCCCTGTCCCCTTTCCGGCACCCCCCGCTCCCGAGGGGCTCAGATGCAGCTCCCTCCCTTCCAGTGCCTAATCCCGGAGCCCCTCCCCTGTAATCCCCCCGGCACTCACTCCTGGCCCCTTCCCCTCCCTCTTCCCGGGAACCGCGGCTCTCCCGGGGTAGCAGCGCATCCCCCTCCCCGCAGCCGCGCTCCGACGGCCGGGGCGGGCCGGGCGGCGAGAAGGGGCCGTCCCGGGGGCCGTGCCCGGCTGTACCGCACCTCCTTCCCTTCTCCCTCCTCCTCCTTCCTCCCTCCTCCCTCCGCGGGGACCGCCCGCCCCGCTGGGACAGTCGCCGCCGGCAGCCGCGGCGCGGTGCGGTGCGGGACATCCATCCCAGCTCGCTGCGGGACGTCCATCCAATCTCGTGGCGGTGCGGGACATCCATTCCATCCCGGGACAGTGCGGGACATCATCATCCCATCCCAGTGCGGTGCGGGACATCATCCCATCCCGGCGCGGTGCGGGACACTCATCTCGCTCAGCCCAGTGCGGCGCGGGCCATCCCAGCGCAGAACGGGACATCCACTCTCCCGTCCCGCTGCGGGCCACCCCGGCATGGAGACGAAGGGCTACCAGTGCCGCAGCAGCCGCTACATCGAGAGCGGGCAGTCGGCCGTGCCCAGCTCGGTGCTGTTCGCCGCCGGGCTTTTGGGGAACGTCCTGGCCTTGCTGCTGCTGGGTCAGCACCGGCGGCGTTCCCGGTCCCCCGGGGGCCGCCCGCCGCGGGTCTCGGCGTTCTACGTGCTGGTGACCGTGCTGGCCGTCACCGACCTGCTGGGCAAGTGCCTGCTCAGCCCCATCGTGCTGGCCGCCTACGCCTACAACCGCAGCCTCAGCGAGCTGGGGCCGGGCGGGCGCGGCGAGGACGAGCCGGGCGTCCTGTGCCAGCTCTTCGCCTTCCTCATGGCCTTCTTCGGGCTGGCCCCCACCCTGCTGCTGCTGGCCATGGCGCTGGAGTGCTGGCTGTCGCTGGGGCACCCCTACTTCTACCGGCGGCACCTCACCCGCCGGCTGGGGGTCGCGCTGGGGCCGGCGGCGGGCGGGCTGTGCGCGCTGTTCTGCGCCCTGCCCCTGCTGGGCTTCGGGGTGCCCATGCAGTACTGCCCGGGCACATGGTGCTTCATCCGCATGGCCGGCGGGGGCCCGCGGGAGCTGGGCTTCCCCGTGCTCTACGCCGGCCTCATGGGGCTGCTGGTGGTGGCCATCGGCGCCTGCAACGTGAGCAGCATGAGGCACCTGTACGGCATGGCCCGCCGGCAGCCCCGCAGAGGGGCACCCCCAGCCGCCGCCGCCCCCCGCATGGAGGAGCTCGACCACCTCGTCCTGCTCGGGCTCATGACCGTCCTCTTCACCGTCTGCTCCCTGCCGCTCATCGTGAGTAATCCCGGCGGCCCCCTCCTCCTGAGGGCACCCCCTGGCCAGTCCCAGCCCCCTTCCTACGACCCCGGGAGCTCGGGTGGTTGATTTACCGCCCCACCCCCACAGCCCCCCCCTTAAAATACCTGCCACCCCTTCCCCAGGTTAACTCCCTTGGGAAATAATCCTTCCTCACCACCACCTCCTTCCAAGGAGGTTGGATTTGCCCCCCTTGGAATAGCCTCTCACTCTGTCCGGGGGGGTCAGGCCATTGCCTAAAACTCCTTAGAACAACCCTCACCTCCCCCCCGCAATCACCATTCAGTCCTGGGGTGCTCAAACTCTTGATTTTTCCCTTTGAAATAAAATCTGGCACCACCTCCTGCTTCTGGGATCTCAGGGCAGTACTTCGTGCCCCTCTAAATACTCCAACACTCTACCCACAGAACTGCCTAAAATCCCTTGGAATAAACCCCCCATCATCACCACCCACTCCGGGGGGGGGGGTCAGGCCGTTGCTTTAGGCCCTTGGAATAAGCCCTGGCACCACTACCCACACCCAGAGGTGTGTGGGGGTTCATTACTTTAGTCCCCTCTGAATAACCCATCCCTATTCTCCTGCCTCCGAGGTTCAGGTCACTGCTTTAATCCCCTTGGAATAAGCCCTCCTGGCACCACCATCCCATTTCTGGGAGGCTGCCCACCCTCAACACCAAGACCATGTCCCCAGTCCTTAATTTATTGCTTTAAACCTCATGGAAACCCCTCCCCTCCCCCCCCATAACCATCACTCTGTGCCAGAGGTGTCAGGGGAGTCGGATAATTACTTTTCCCCCTCTCTGAGTGTCCCCCACCCTGATCCAAGGGATGTGGCTGTTGCTTTAACCCCTTGTCCTGGGATGGGAAGGGTTAATTCATTGCTCTAATCCTGCTGGAATAACCACAACACCCCCAGCGCCCTGTCCTGGGGGTTGATTTGTTGCTCAAACTTCCTTGGAATATCCTCATGCAACACAACCCTTCCCTGGGGAGGGTCAGATCATTCCATTGCCCCCCCCCCCCCCCAGAATACCCACTCTGCCCCCAGGGGTTAGTTCATTGCTTTAACCCCCCTGGAATAACCCCTCCATCACCACCCCTCTGTTCCTTTGGGGTTGCCCCAGAGGTGTTTAAGTTTTGGGAGGATGTCAGTTAGACATTAGCATTAGACCCTTCAGTAATCCCCCCATTCCCAGCCCCCTGTCCCAAAGGTGCTGAGTAGACCCTTTGAACTGCACTGGATTTCATGACCTGGGGGAAATACCCCCTGAAATCCCCCCATTTCTTCCCCAGGAATGGGTGTCCTGCTGGTAGGGTGGGGATGGGAGACCCTCAGTGTGGCAGAGCCTTTGTTGCCCCCACTCCAAGTCCTGGGGCCAGATCCTGCAGCCCCACTTTGGTATCACCCTCTGTGGGCAGAGCCAGTGCCACAGGGGGGGCTCCCCGAGATCAGGGTGGGGTTGGGTCTGTAGGTGCTGCCACTGCCCTGGTTGACAACTTCCACCTCCTTTTCCTGTTCACTCTATCACCTCTGGAATCAAATAATGACACATCAGCCACCCAACAGCCCTGGCACAACTCCCTTATGCTGGTTTTGTGATCACCTCAGTGAAAACCCCGTGGTGCTCAAACAACCAGGCTGAATCCCTGCCAAGATCCTCAGACAAGCAGGGTGAATCCCTGCCAAGTTATCCAGTCCAGTATCCACGGCAGGGGGGGCAGGGCAGCATAAGCAGGGTGCCCCAACCTGCACCCACTGCTGCAGCCCGTGGAGGTTGAATGCTTCCGTCATCCACGAAACAATCCCAAGTCACCTCGGGGTTGGAGAGGGGCCACCTCTCCAGCTCTAACATCCTGGCCCTGCCATAACCACCCCTGATCCAGCCCCAGCTCCCAGCTGGATCTGCCACCCACAGCATGTGTGATGTGTAGGGATGTCGGGGGTTAAAACTTCCTGTCCCCCGCAGGGATTTTTTTTTTTTTTTTTAATCTCTCCAAGGAGATCTTCCCTAATTTTCCCCCTATTTCCTTGATGTCTTTGCCAGATCCGGGCGTACATGGGGGCCTTCGCCGCCGACATCAACGAGAACGCCGATCTCAGCGCCCTGCGGTTCCTCTCCGTGAA
Source organism: Myiozetetes cayanensis (assembly GCF_022539395.1). Lineage (NCBI taxonomy): Eukaryota > Metazoa > Chordata > Aves > Passeriformes > Tyrannidae > Myiozetetes > Myiozetetes cayanensis. Next base: position 308,201 of record NW_026087853.1, on the reverse strand, counting down.
CTCCATCGTGGATCCCTGGGTCTTCATCATCTTCCGCACCTCCGTGTTCCGCTCGTTCGTCCGCAGGGTTTGCCGGAGGCTCCACTCCCGCAAATCCAGCCTGAAAGGGTCCGGCCTGGGCGGTGACGGCCAGTTCTGTCCCCCGGGCTGGCGCAGGACAGACCCGCCGCGGCTCGGCATCCCCTGAGATGTGGCTCTGGCACAAGCCGGCGGCTGCTGGTGAGGATGAGGAGCCCTCGGCCCCGCATTCCTGCCCTGGAGCATCCCGAGGCAGCAGAGGGCTGTGGCAGGGAGGGACAGCGTCCAGCTGGCGGCGAGGGGCGCTGCGAAGGGTTTCTGTCCCCTCCCCAGGCTGCGTTTCGCCCCGGAGAGGAAGCGGGGCGGGGCTCCCGGGTACCTGTGAATTTTCCGAGCAGCAGCGCTTTGTGGAGGGTTTGGGGAGCGCCCGGCTCCAGGAAAGCAGGAGGGGTTCGGTGTGTGGCTTCAGGGCAGGGAGGACACACAGGGAGGAGAACTGTGTGTGTGTGTCCCCATCGAATAAAGTGGTTCAGAGCCCTGTTCCGTGGCCTTGTCCTGTGAGTGATCCCCTCCCACCCCACGGGGGGGGTTATCTGGAGCTGGTTTGGGGTGTCCCTGGACTGGGTGAGGGTGGTGAGGGAACCCGTGGGGGTTTGGAGGCTCAGAAAGTTGAGCAGCATCTCCTGGTGTGACGAGGAGCCAGAGGATCCCTCCCCAGGATCCTCCATGTCCCCCGAGCAGGGCTGTGGTTTCTCTGCCGTTATCTTGCTCCTCTCTGGAAAATCGATTCCCCCGAGCGCTGCTGCTGCGTTTGTGTTACTCAGATGTACCTGTCCCGCTGTAATTATTTTAATTCAGTATTTATGATCATCCCAAGCCTTAATAAGAGCAATAATTGAGAGAACACAGAGCCTGGTACGAGCTCTCGGTGCAAGCGTGCAGGCGAACGATCATTTTAATGAAAGATCCATTTCCCCTCAATCACACGTTATTAGCTGGGTTTAATATCTGCCTCAAGTGACCATTTAGGCCAAAAAAATTACGATGACCAACTGCTCGGTGTCCTTGGAGGAGACAGGGAGAATATTTCCCTCTGTTTAGTTAAGCCTTGCAAGGTGTAGCCGTGTTCCTGCCCGCTTTCACGTGATGTTTGCTCTTGGTGTCAAATAGATTGTTTTTGAAGGAAGGAACTCTGTCTTGGGGCTTTCTGGAGGTGACCTGCTTGGGGTTGGCTCTGGCTGTTTGATCAGCCAGGTTTTCCCAGCTGGAGGAAAGGGAAGAGCTTTGTTCGGGGATGTTCTGGGGGGACCTTCAAGCTCCCCTGTCCGGTGTCTCTCCTCGAGGTTTTCTAAGGAGAGAGAAATGAAGTGAGGGTTGGTTCAGGGATTGGTTTCATGTTACTGGCTGGGTATTGACTTGGAGATGGCTCACGTGGGGCTGCAGAGTCAACAGCTCCGAGCCTGCGCCGTGGCTTTCCCTGGGCCTGTTCCATTGTGGCCGGATGAGGGAATGGTTCTGGAAAACCTTGCTGTCATCCCCCCTAACCTGGGATCTTTTTCAGTGTAGAAGTCCATTCTCCCCTCAGGATAGATGGACCAGGCATGGCCAGGCTGGGGGTGTTCAGTAACACAGAATCACAGAATTGTTAAGGTGGAAAAGACCTCCAGAGGTCACTGATCCAACAATTAACATGAGCCGTGGGTGCTCTGTGTGTGCCCAGGCTGGGACAGGGCGTCATCTGCCCATGATCCCAGTGAGGATTCACTCCCAGAGAGGCTTCAGGAGAGGTCTCTGCCCCAGGAGAGGTCTGCCCCGGAAAGGTCCCTGCTCTGGGAAAGGTCCCTGCCCTAGGAGAGGTCCCTGCCCCGGGAAAGGTCCCTGCCCCAGGAGGGGTCCCTGCCCCACAATACGTGTATTGAGGTCTCAGGGTAACCATGACCCACAGAAAGCAGTAATTAAATCAACACCAAACAAAACAGGTTCTTTATTAAGGTGGAATAACAGACTCCATCTGAGCCCTAAAATGATGCAAACACCACAGTCTGTAGCACATCCATGAGTTTATCATCACAGGAAAGAAACCCTGGAGCCACGAGCGCAGTGGGGGTTTGCAGGGTGACACCCCCCTGTCCCTGCAGCATCCCTGTGTCCCAGCTGGGACCATGCGAGTCCCAGTGACACGCTTAGACGGCTTGGGTAGCACTTTCAGTCGGAATTCTGCCCTTCCTGGTGTCCTACCTGCTGTGGGAGCAGACCTGGAGTCTCCAGCCGACCGCTGCTGCCTCCGGGCGAGCCAAGCGCCGGCTGCAGCCAACAGGGTTTGCAGTCGGGGCTGCGCGCCAGGGCGGCCTCCCAGCAGGCAAATCATCGCTCCTCGGCGTTCCTGGGGCCCGGGACTGCCGTATCCCCGTCCTCTCCAGAGATGGCAGCACGTCCCCAGCCAGGACTGCGCTCCCAGCCGGCCTGAGCACGAGGAGCGAGGAGGCGACGGATGTTCTCCATCCCGAACCGATCCCTCGGGCAAGCCGCTTTTTTAGTGCCCAAACGCTTATAGTTCGGGGCTCCGGAGGTTATGTCAAAGCTTAGATCCCCTTCTTCTTGCCGAGCTTGGGAAAAACGAAAATAAAAGGAAAATAAAGTAAAAATCAGATGAAAATTGAAATTAAAAAGTCCCAGCAACGCATGGTTTAGTCTTAAATGTTGCTAAAGAAGAACCAAAAAAGCCCAGGGGCTCAGGGATGTCCAGCCAAAGAGGTGAGAGCTGCTGTGGAGCCCTCTCTGATCCCATCCTCCTCCCAGGCTCCTTGCACTGCTCAGTCATTCCCCACGGGACCCCTCCGTGCCAGATCGCTCCCGTGCCAGCCATTCCCAGAGGGATGGACCTGATGCTTTAATGGAGGCAATAAAACGCTGCTCAGCTCGAGGACGTGTCTCACGCCAAACAGTGCTCTTTTTGGAGCCTGTTTTATGTCCCTGCCACCCTCCAGCACTACCCCATCCCACGCTGTCACTGGTGCCACCAGCATCACCTTCCCCCTGCATCCCTCTCCTTTCCTGGACTGGCTGGTTTGTTTCAGCTCACGAAATCCAGGCACAACTTTGCACAAGCTCATTTCCCGACAAATTGTTTAGTTCTTGCAAAGAGCCCTTTTTTTTTTTTTTTTTTTTTTTTATTGTCTGCCTGCATTTTTCAGCTATTCTGGAAGCAGGAAGGCACGTGCCTGGGCAGGCAGCAGTGCTGGGGCTGCCAGGCACCCCAGCCAGGGCTGTGAGGCACAAAACCAGCCCATAAGTGGGTTGAATTATTTTTTAACCCATGGATAACAAGCCAGGGCACTGAAACCCTGACCTGTTTCGCCAGGGGAGCGAGTGAGGCTGTTGGCATGAGATAAGGGACGGGGATGGGAAGGCTTGGTAAGAAAAATGATGTCTGCCTTTGCTAAAAATGAGTCAGATGGGTTTTGGTTTAAATGAATTGAAACCCACCCCTCCAAGTCCATCCTGCCACGCACAGGAGGGCTGGTCCCTTCCACGTCCACAGTGCCACAGCCACCCTTTAAAACCCACCAGGGATGGAGCAGGATCCCAACACCCTCCCCAGCCACAGGCACAAAACTCCACAGGTTGAGTCCTCCATATGAAATTCATGAAGCTTTCCTACAAACCCAGAGTGTTCTCTCCAACTGGGCCCACCCTGGAAATCTTCTCTTAGGGAAAGCGATGCCAATGACCCTTGGGAGGATGTACGAGGTGCTGGAGCACGTCCAGAGAAAGGAACTGAGCTTGGAAAGAGTCTGGAGCACCAGGAACAGCTGAGGGAGCTGGGGTGGGGCTCAGCCTGGAGAAAAGGAGGCTCAGGGGGGACCTTCTGGCTCTGCAACTCCCTGACAGGATGGGGAGCCAGTAGGGGTTGGGCTTTTCTTCTGACTGACAAGTGACAGGACAAGAGGAAATGGCTTCAAATTGCACGAGGGATGGTTTAGATTGGATATTATGGAAAATTTCTTCATGGAAAAGGTTGTCCAGCCCTCACACAGGCTGCCCAGGGCAGGAGTGGAATCCCCATCCCTGGAGGGACTTAAAAGCCGCGTGGATGTGGCACTTGAGGACATGGGGCAGTGGTGGTCTTGGCAGTGCTGGGGGAATGGTTGGACTGGATGATCTTAGAGGGCTTTTCCAACATAAACAATTCTGAGTTTCTATATGGACCTTGTTAGGGGCAAGACACATGAGCTAAACGTGGAAGCAAAGGAAGAAAACAAACCCTTCCCAAGAAACGGACAAATTGTACCAAGCGGTTTGTTCCTGGTTTTGAGCTCAGAAGGGGGAATAAAAGAAAACAAAAGCCCAGCAATTTTCTTATTATTGAAAAAAAAAAAAAAAAATCCCATCAGAGACAACTGTCAGTTGAGAAGCCTGAAACCCCAGATGGGTATTTAAGGCTCCATTAGCTGCCAGGAAAATGAGCTCCAGAAGAAGCCAAAACTCCTTCCTGAGCTGTGACACGGAGCACCAGAAAGGAGTGGGAGGCTGGGAAAAGCCTTGGAGCAATCCCCCTACGGGGTGCCTACTTCTTGGAAAAGGTCTCCAGGCGTGCAGATTGGAGCTGTGTGGGTAGGTCAGGGCAGGATTCAGCCTCAGCTCCTTTTTTAACCTGAATTTGTGGCTACCACAGAGGGCTGAGCCATGCCAGGGGCCCACCCAGCCCTCGGGAAGCCAGCAGGGTGGTTCCCACCATCGGATGTGTCCGTGTGCTTTGGTGGACCTGCTGGATCAGTTCCACAGGGCCGGGAGTTGGGGTTGGGGGGATAACAGAGCTCCTGGGATGTGTGTCTTCCCGGCCTACCTGAGTGCAGGGTTAGTCTGGGACGGCTAAAACACCATCCCCTCCATCGCATCCGTTGCTTGTGCCGTTGGGAACAGGGATGGGTGGAGCTGTGGTGGCCCTGCCGCCGGTGAGGTGGCAGCTCCTCCTCCCCAACCGCGCTGAAGAAGCCTTTGAGCCGCGTGGGAGAAGGAACCAAAGCCAGGAGTAGCAGTGGCCCCTCGGAAATGGAGGTGCTGTCGCAAACCACAGCCCACGAGTTTGCCCTGCGCCCAATTTCCTTTGCGAAGTTCCTGTTACAAAAGCAAGGTTTTAAAAACAACAGCCAAAAACGGGCCTGTGGCCGCAACCTGCCGTGCCTGTGCTGCAGTCACGGGCGCCGCAGCCTTTCACTGTGGTTTGGGGGACCAGGTGTGAGGGGTAAATGATAAATGAAGCGGTCACAGCTGCTGAAACAGTCCCAGGGCCATGGGGAGGGAAAAAGGCTTTCTACCTTTGAGGGGTGTGGAAATAACCTGTGAAGCACCAGCTGCTTAAATAAAGGCAGCTTGAGTGAGGGCTGGTGTCCTGAAGGATGAAAAGAGCATCCAAGACCTGTGGGCTTGAGCATGTGGATGTCCCATCCCTGGAAGTGTCCAAGGCCAGGTTGTTCAGGGTTTGGAGCAACCTGGTTTAGTGGAAGGTGTCCCTGCCCACGGTGGAATGAGACAATCTTAAAGGTCATGGCCAGACACCAACCACAGGCTGCACCCACATGGGAAGTTCTGATGACATATGAGAGAGGGGACAGCTGGGACATGGTGTGGTGCCAGCCATGGGGCAGGGAGTTCTCCGTGGGCTCCGGGCAGCTCTAGGGCCATGGGAACTTCCCACATGGACTGGTTTCAGCTGGGGCTCCCTGGTAGCCTCACATCAGACTGGGGAAGGTGGCAGTGGGGTTCATGGTGCTTTGGGGTCCTTGGGCCAGCACTGGGGCTGGCTGTGCCTTGGGAGTCCTGGAGCAGCACTGGGACTGCCAGACCAGCCCAGGACTGGCTGCGTGTGGGTCCCCTGGACTGATACCAGGGCTGGCCATGACACTGTGATCCCAGATCAGCACCAGGGCTACCTTGGTGTTGGGGCTCCCAAAGCCATAAAAACACCGGGGCTGGACATGAAAGGGGCTCCCAGACCAGCACTGGGACTCCTGGACCAGCACTGGGACTCTCAGACTGGCTGGGGACTGGACATTCGAGATGCTCCTGGTCCTCCGGGACCTGTGCGGGGCTCTTGGATCCCACACCGGGACTGGCTGTGCCTAGGCACTCTTGGAGCCACACTGAGGGTCCTGAACCGATACCGGGACTCTTGAACGGGCACCGGGGCTGGGAGTGCAAAGACTCCCGGGGCCGCTCCCAGACCGGCACCGGGGATGGCCGCGCGAGGCGCTCCCGGTCGGGCACTGGAGCCGGGCGTGCTTCGGGATTCCCGGGGCAATACCAGCGATCCTGCGGCCGCACCGGGACTGCCGGCACGACCCCGGGACTCCCTGACCTGCCCCGGGACTGGCCGTGCCCGGGGCTCCCAGACGGGCCCCGGGGCTCTCGGTCCGCCGGGGTCTGTCCGTGCGCGCCCCCCGCCTCCTCTCCCGTCCATCGCTCGGGGCCGGGGCCGGGGCCGGGGCGGTGCCGGGGGCGGAGGGCGGGGCGGTGCCGTCGGGGCGGGCGGTGCCGGTGGTGCCGGGGGCGGCAGCGCAGTCGGTCGTGCGGCGGCGGCGGCGGCGGCGGCGGCGGAGGGATGAACGGGACGGACCGGGAGTGCGAGCGCGGCGGGACAGCGCTGCCGGCCAAGGCTCACCCGCTGATCAGCGCCCTCATGTTCTCGGCCGGGCTCCTGGGCAACCTCCTGGCGCTGGGGCTGCTGCTGCACGGCCGCCGCGGGCCCCGACAGCGCCCGCCCGCGCTCTTCCACGTCCTGGTGCTGGCCCTGGTGGTCACCGACCTGCTGGGCACCTGCTCCGTCAGCCCCTTCGTGCTGGCGTCCTACCACCGCAACAGCACCCTCACCGCCCTGGCCCGTGGAGGGCACATCTGCCTCTACTTCGGCTTCGCCATGAGCTTCTTCGGCCTCGCCACCATGCTCATCCTCTTCACCATGGCGCTGGAGCGGTGCCTGGCCCTGGGGCGGCCGTACTTCTACGAGCGCTTCCTCAGCCCCCGCACGGGCTTGGTGGCCCTGCCCGCCATCTACACCTTCTCGGCCGCCTTCTGCTCGCTGCCCCTGCTGGGCTTCGGCCGCTACGTCCAGTACTGCCCCGGCACCTGGTGCTTCATCCAGATGCACCAGGATTCCCGCCGGGGGGCGGCCGGGCTGAACGTCACCTTCTCGCTGCTCTACGCCACGCTGCTGCTCTTCCTCATCCTGGCCGTGCTGCTCTGCAACCTGAGCGTGATGGTGAACCTGGCCCGCATGCACCGCCGCGGGCAGCGGGCGCGCCGCATGGCCACGCTCGAGCAGCCCCGCGCCGGCTCCGGCTGCGGCCGCCGCATCTTCTCCATGGCCGAGGAGATCGACCACCTCCTCCTCCTCTCCATCATGACCATCACCTTCGTCATCTGCTCCCTGCCCTTCACGGTGAGTGCGGCCGCCTCTCCCACCCCGGGATGGGGTCCCCTCTGCCCACGCTTCTCTCTTTCCCTCCGTAAGGCTCGCCCCCAACTCCGCCGTCCAAATCCCAAGGGTTGAGGTCAAAGCTTTGCTCTTCCTGGAGTTTGGGAGACCCCAGCTCGGCCACGAACTCGTGGCGGTTTTCACATCCCTTGGGGAGCACGGGGGGAATCGCTCCCCGTGTCCCCAGTGCCAGGAGAAGGATGGGGTGTCAGGATCACAGGGTGGCAGGAGGATGCAGTGTCAGGAGAAAGGAGTGGCAGTAGGATGGGGTGGCAGAAGGATGAGGTGGCAGGAGTGCCCTCCCGCCCCACGGAAGCTCCAAGGCCAGCCAGGCTCGAGCAGGGACCAGGATGGTGATCACCTGGACCACACGGCATCACCGCAGTTCCCAGGAGCCAGGCACTCCTGGTGGAGGTGTGAGAGATGGCAGAGCAATCGATTAAACATCCAAAGGTGGGGATGAAGGAGATGCCCTGGGCTGGAGGCAGTGGGTGTCTGTGCTGGAGGGATGAGTTATCCTGGAGTTCTGTGCATGGAACTGGAGATGCAGGGCTTGTCCCCACATACCATGCCTCCTCCATGCACGAGGCTTCCAGCAGAAATCCAGGTTGAACTCCCGCAGCGGAGTGAGGATGTGTAGAAAACAAGTCCCCTGACTCTGCTTGGGGCTGTCCCCTCCAAAGGGCCACTTTTCATCCATCCAAATGGTGTTACACCGGGAGCATCTTGGACTCCGGAGCACCTCGGTCCTCTGGCCATGTGTGTGAGCCCCCGCCACAGGAGGTCATTTTGTTCCCATTAGGAGGGAACCCCACCAAGGTTTGGAGTGCAGCCAGTGCTAATTCTGTGCTAAACAGGCTCTACCTTCCCTTCATGCTCCCCTTCTTTTCCTAAAAGAAAAGAAAATAAGCACAGGGTACAGCCGAGCCAGGCTGCCGGGGTTTTAGGACAAAGGAGTAATGTTCGGATGCTCGTGAACGCCCCAGGAGCCAGACTGAACGCCCTGAGAGACACTTCAGCTCCTGACAACGGTCTCACACATCCTGAGTGTTTTTTGTGTCCCAAAAAAGCCCGGGTTTGGCTGCTGTGGTCATTACGAAGTGGAACCCTTTGGTGGGGACACGTGCGCAGAGCGCTGCGAGTCTGCTTGGGGCAGATGGGATGGGAAAGCGGCGCTGGCGGGGATCCCATGGGCCCTGTGGCAGCAGATATAGCCTTATCCAGGGCCAGCTTCCCTTTTCCCATCGCCCAGCTCCCGTGCAGGGCTGTGTTTGGGCTGCGTTTTGGCAGCCTCTCAAACCAAACGCCGCCAGTGCCTCCTTGGGGGTGACACTTTCTCTCCTGTCTGGGGCTGCCCACGGCCACCACCCACCCTCCCCCCAGGAACAGCCAGCACACGAACCCATCAGGCCACAAAATCCTCCCCCCCTCCAAAAAAAAAACTCTGGGACAACTCTTGGAAACGCAGCATGGCCACCTCGTGCCCTGGGATGCGCCATCCCCTCGTGGTACCCAACAGATCCCCGCTGGAGGAGGGATGCTCGTGGTTCCCACCCTCATCCAAGCATCCCTTTGCCCTCGAAGCGAGGGGGAGGGGGGGTGGTGATCCGACCCGTGTGAGTAAGGAGTGCTGAGTCACCCTTCCAGGAAGCCCCGTGGGCCGCTGTGAGTCGGCAGGTTGTGGGAAGGGCGGGAGCAGTCCCGGCCCCCTCATCCTCTCCTCCTCACGCGTGGCGTTCGTCCCGTGTGGTTTTCAAGGGGAGACCCAACCACCTCCTTCCGCAGCCGCGGCTTTAATCGCCCTGGGGCCAAACGGGCTGGGAGCAGAGCACGGGGCTGGCTTTTGTTCGTGGGAAGTTCATTTAAGCCCCTGGAGGGAGGGAGCAAATTTGCTGTGACAGCACAAGAAGCTGCCTGGGGGCCGGATCCTGGAAGCCCAGGCTCGGCATTATTTGTCCTTGGGATTTCTCCCTGGTTGAAGGAGGTGATTCTGCCCCTCTCCTCTGCTCTGGTGGCGCCCCAGTGGGGTGCCGTGTCCAGCTCTAGGGTGCCCAGCACAGGAAGGACATGAGGACACCAAGCTGATTAAAGGGATGGAGCAGCTCTGCTGTGAGGAAAGGCTGGGAGAATTGGGATTGTACAGCCTGGAAAAGAGGCAGCTCCCAGGTGAACTAATTGTGGCCTCCCAGTACCTGAAGAGAGCTGCAAGAAAGATGGAGAGGAACTATTTACAAGGGCCTGGAGTGACAGGACAAGGGGGAATGGATTCAAACTGAAAAAGAGTAGTGTTAGATTGGATATTGGGAAAAAATTCTTTACTGGGTGGATGGTGAAGCCCTGGCACAGGTTGCCCAGAGAAGCTGTGGCTGCCCCTGGATCCCTGGAAGTGTTCCAGGTTGGGTTGGATGGGGCTTGGAGAACATGGTCTAGTGGAAGGCGTCCCTGCCCGTGGCAGGGGTTTGGAATGGGATGAACTTTAAGGCTCCTTCCAACCCAACCCAACCCGTTCCACGCCCCCTGTGCTTTCGCAGATCCGCGCCTACATGAACAAGTTCATCACCGAAGAGGGCGTTCACCACGAGCGGGACCTGCTGGCCCTGAGGTTCCTCTCCATCAATTCCATCGTCGATCCCTGGGTCTTCGCCATCCTGCGGCCGCCGGTGCTGCGGCTCCTGCGCTCGGTGCTGTGCTGCCAGGTGACCCCCACGCTCCCGGACAGCCGGACTCCCTGCCCTGCAAAGACAAAACTGGCAGCACAGCTGGGCCCCTGCGAGCCATAGATCCATCAGCCGTGCTGGGAGACTCCTGCCAGGTGAAGCACAGCCCGGGCAGGTGTTAAGGGAGCTCTGCCTTACGGCCCCTAAAGAGACGTGACTGCCACGGGGTGGGCCCAGTGTGGGCGGCCCGGCCAGGTATCGCCTGGGAAGCCCCTGGAAAGCCGGTGTGGTTTCTCACAGGGCAAAAAATGACAGTGGGATGAGATCAGAAGTGTTGATGAAGAGCTGGGAAGGGCTTGTAACCCTTGGATGGGGCGGGTCCCACAGGGAAAAGGGGGAAGGCTCCGTTCAGCCCCGCTGTGGGAGGGGCAGGGAGTGAAGCATGGGGGGCTTTGCTACAACACTGCTGCTGGGGGGGAGATGTTGGGAAGCAGGGCTTCCTGCTGGTGTGCTTCCCAGAAAGGTCCCTGCGGTCATTTTGGGGCGCAGGCAGCTCCTGGAGGTGGGGCTGGGGTGGCCATTGTGGCTGCAGGAACCCGTCTCTGCCCGCAGATCCCTAGGGACTGGGGAGGAGAGGAAGGGAGCAGTGTACCCCCAGATATTCCCCCTTTTTTTTTTTTTTTTTTTTGGTAGGCTGGTTGCCTAAAGAAATGCACTTTTTCAGGTGTAGATCTCTGTGCATGTGTCTGTCTGTCTGTCTGTCTCTCCCACACCCCAGAGATTTTAAGCACCGGGGCAGAGGAAAAAAAAGCCAAATTATGGCACTTCCCTCGGGCTGTGATGGAGCTGAGTCTGCAGCCCCTCCTCAGCACCCATTTTGCAACTCCATTTGCCTCGTGGTTTGGGCAAAAACCATCAAGGGGAATAAAGAACCTGACCAGGGTTTGAGAGGTTTCGGTCACAACCATGAGCTTCACCCACAGCCAGGGTGATGCAGCTGGTGGGTTTTTGGGGCATCACTTCTCTGGGAGTTGTTTGCAATATAAAAACCAAATGAAAATGTCAGTAAAACCAAAAAAAAACCCAAGGGCAAAACCATCCAGGTCATCAATCCTGGACTGAGGCAGCGTCCCCCAGCGCCTCTGTTTTGTTTTGCGGGATGCCTCCTGATCTTTGGGGCTCTAAGCTGGTTCCCACTGGGATGAGCAGCATCCAGTCCCACATTCCAAGGCTGCTGCTGCCATTAGGGCTCATCCAGGGTCTCGTGGCTCCTGTTTGTGCAGCATCCAGCACTCATGATGTCACTGTGCTGTTGCAAGTGGGGTGTCTCATCTGGGAGCTGCAGCTCTGCTCAGAATGCCCCAAAAGTGCCGAGATTTGGAGCTTCTCTGCTGTGTGAGAGCTGAGATGACGTAAAAAAAAAAATGAAGTAGTTATTATTTAAATAATAAATGTCTCTCAAAGGATCCTGCTGAGTCATGTGTGGGTTTGTGCTTATGATGCACCTCAGGGTAGATCCGGCTCCTGGAGGAAATGTGTCGCCTGCCTGGAGCATCCGTGGGATGAAGCCACGGGAATGGGGAGGTGGGGAGAGGGTAGAAGGAGAGGCTGGGAGGAGAAATGGGAGCCTCAAATTTCCTAAAAAGTGAAAATAAACCGCGTTCTAGAGACGTGTGATGACATTTTTACCTCACCTCTGCCCTGCGGCCGCAGAAACACCTCCGAGCTCTTCCCTAAAACTCACGTTTCCCGCAGCCGGGGAAAAAGCAGGCAGAGTTCCTACCTGTTATCAAAACACACAAACCCGAAAAAATACCCACCCTACGGAAAGGCAGATATTTCAGTCGCTTCTGTCAGGCAGCCAACATCCACAGGAAGTTTACTGGCCTCCCAAATGCGTGTGGGCAGATGTCAGGCATGGGCTGCTGTTGCTCAAGCCCCGCTGGCGGGTTTCTGTCAGCACCCCGTGGCTGGGGGGGGGGCGTTTTGGAGGGGCTGGAATTTCGGGGGGAGGGTTGCAAGACGTGCCTGTACCCGAGGGTGAAGTCGGGGTGCTCCCCACCCCAGTGGAACGTCATTATCCATCCCTGGGTATCTGGGTTTGTCAGCGTCCCACCCACCAGCTCGGAGATCGCGGCTGCCCCTTCCCAAATTATCCCCCCATCTGAGCACAAGGCAGGAGCAAAGGCACTTCCTGGGTTCAGGGTTTGGTGCACCCCATCACGTCTCAGTGCTTGCTTGGCTTGAAAAGGAGCCGAAAAAGCTTTGGGAAGAGCCCAAAGAAGAGCTCTCCGTGCGCTTCATTTATCGGGATGGTCGTGACCTGGTTGCTCTCGCTGGAATTTCAGGACCAGTTGCCCAATTTCTCTGCTAAGCCAGAGGGAAAGGCTGCCTGGGATGCGAAAGACAAAAAGAAAATTAAAAAAAAAAAAAAAAAAAAAGGGGGAAAATATTGGGAATGCCAAGGGGGTCACATCTTTCAGAGCATGCCAAGGAATGTGACAGCGGTGGGAAGAGGGCCCCGCGGGATCCACGGCAGCACAGGGGACAAACCCCAGGCCGAATGCTCCAAGTGGCTCCAAGGATTCACTCCTGCCAGCCCCCAGCTCGGCTGCTGACCACTAATTGCCAGCTGCTTGTTTTTCTGGGAGGTTTATGGCTCCTCATCAGGAAACACGGGGTTGGGAGATGACCTCCGGCATCCATCCCGCTGGGATCTGCTTGTTGCCGCAGTGGAGTCACCCTCCCAACGATAGGGGACAGCAGTCCTGGCAAGTGGGGTCAAGGAAAGGATCTGGAGCAAATTTAATGGCAAAATATAAGAAAAATTCATGCTTGCAATGGGAGGAACCCAGTGAAACCCGAGTTCCTTTGCATCCCGTGGCACTTCAGATCCTCAGGATACATCCTGTGCTGCTGGGCAGGGGATATCCCCAGAGCCCTAAAACAACGACAAAAAAAGCCATCAGCCCTCCTTCTCTGATTCCAGAGGAGAAAAGGGCCTTAATTAGAGCTCTGTGAGGACAAGGAGGGCTGTGAATCTCTCCGTATCCTGCACAAAACACCGCCTTTATTAACGTCACGCAGGAGCCCTCACAAAAGCCAGACTGATTTGACTCTCCTCAGCCCCACTGACGTGCGTTCAGCTCAAATCCAAGATGACAAAGTGTCATTTCGTTGCCTGTGCAGGCCCTTAATGACTCTTCTATTCCCACACCGGAAACGCTCTGGCACAGGGAAGCACCAGGCAGGTCTGTACGTCTGGAAACGGAGCTGCTGGAGAGGAGAGAGGGAGAAGCCACTCCTTGGGGACAGGGGATGGCAGCAGCTGCCCTCCAGACTCCTCAAATATGGAGAGGGACTTCACACTGCACCAGAGGGAGCTGTGGGACCCAGGGGGCTGGGATCCTCTCCAGAAACTGCGATAGGATCGTGGAATGGTTCGGGCTGGGAGGGACCTTAAAGCCAATCCAGTTCCAACCCTCCTGCCATGGGCAGGGACACCTTCCACTAGCCCAGGTTGCTCCAAGCCCCATCCAACCTGGCCTGGGACACTTGAAATGATGGTGATGCAACAAAACATTTTGTGGGAAATGGGCATTTTGGGAGAGTAGAGAAGAAAGGAAGGGAGATTTTCTCTTACTCCCTCCTTTCCTGGGTAGTTTGGAACATCTCCTCCACATCTCTGTGCTGGCAGCGAGGAGGAGACCCTCAGTTTTTGGTTGTTTTGGCCGCTTGACCCCATTCCTGGGAATCAGCGGATGTGGGCACATTAGGGGACAGTCTGTGAAGGTGGGTTGGGTTGGGATGGGACAGGATGGGATGTGTGTGGTGGTGTGTCCAAGCTCCCTGTGGAGCACCGCTGGGATTGCTGCTCCAGCCCCTTGGGAGTCTGGCAGGAAGGCAGAGCTGCCTTTCCTGGCAGAGGACGGGCACTGAGCCCATCTCCTCGGGCTCCAGGAGGGCGTGTGGTGTGATGGATGTGGCACTGCATTAAATGGATTAGGCAAGGAAGTGACTTCAGGGGACATGGCATGGCTGGGCTCCCAAAACGGGCTCTGTGGCGGTGCCAGGAGTAACCCTGGCACTGGATGTGGGAGCTGATGGCAATTCCCTGGGACTGGAGTCCAGGGAAAAGGCACATTTGGCTTTGCTGTCGCTGCCTCCTGCTTTTGCAGCTGGTTTTGCATCTCTGCATTGTCACAGATTAACGTGAGACCTTTCCTTGGAGTCCTTCAGATCCTCCCACGTGTCCTGTTCTGAAAGGGGGATCAGCCTTTTCCAGGGGTTGTTTTCGGTATCCCAAACATCACAAGCTTAGAATCAGAGCCCGGTGCCCAACTCTGAGACCCAAAATGAATAATCTGTGGCCTGTCCCCTGTCATCATGAGGGATTGTGAGACCTCGGAAGCAGCAGGGCTGTGGCAGAATTACCTCTCTACAGCCAGATTTTCATAGAACCACAGAATCCCTGAATGGTTTGGGTTCTAAAGGACCTTAAAGACCATTTCAGTGCCTATCCCTGTCATGGGCAGGGACACCTTCCACTAGCCCAGGTTGCTCCAATCCCTGTCCAACCTGGCCTTGGACACTTCCAGGGATCCAGGGGCAGCCACAGCTTCTCTGGGCAACCTGTGCCAGGGCCTCCTCTCCCTCATAGCCAGGAATTCCTTCCCAATATCCCATCTATCCCTGCCCTCTGGCAGTGGGAAGCCATTCCCCCTTGTCCCGTCCCTCCATCCCTTGTCCCAGGTCCCTCTCCAGCTCTCCTGGAGTCCCTTTAGGCCCTGGAAGGTGCTCTCAGGTCTCCCTGGAAGTCTCCCTTTCTCCAGCTTGAGCACCCCCAGCTCTCCCAGCAGAGCTTTTAATTTTCAAGCATTTTTTTTTGCAATGTATGAATAATAATTATTTTCCTTCTGGCTTTTGGCTTCAGCACTGCAGAGGGGGGGAGAAGATCTCATGTGAGTTTTCCCCAAACTACCATAAACTCTCAGCTTCTCAGGCCTAACAAGTTTTTGTTGTTGTGGGTATATGACCTCATACCCCTGTGGCCAGGGACAGTCATTTTCTCATGGTAATCCTTTTTTTTCCTCTTACTCTGACAGGAAAATAACAACCTGAACAACCTGGTCTAGGGGGAGGTGTCCCTATCCACGTCAGGGAGTTGGGATGGGATGGGCTTTAAGGTCCCTTCCAACCCAAATCATTCCATGATTTTAGGATTCTATGGATGTGCAGCTCTCCTGCTGCTCGTTTCTCCTCCCAGGTGAACCATGAGGGTGAGCCAGAGGATGCTGGGGATGGCACTGGATACTGGGATGACAAGGGAAGCCATGTGTCCCTGCTGTTCCCCTCGAGCCAAAGGCACATCCAGGGGAAAGACCGGATGGAGCAGAACCCCCTCAAGGTCCCCCCCTCCTTCTGTGGGATGTGCTGCTGCAGGAAAACCAACCAGAGGGGCAACTAACAGGATGGGAAAAATCCATCCCGAGCTCAGAGCTGATCCACAGCCGACTCAAAACATAAAAAGGGAAAGTTTTACAACTGGACTGGGATGTGGAGCTAAAAATAGAGCTGGTGTTGCTCGGGGAGGGAACCAGTGTCCAAGGCCACTGTTGTTTGTGCACACACAGAGGGCCTGGCACTCGCCCCCAGGGAAAGTCCTCGCCCTAAAGAGCATCCAGATGAGGTGTGAGGTAATTTATATCCTCCATCCAGCTGATGCATCCCACTGGGAGGGCTGGATTGCGCATTCCCGATGCTCACGGGCTTTGCCATGAGGGCAAAGGCAGTGCCAGAGGTTTGGAAAGGGGCACACCAGGCCCTTAATTAACAGCCTGAGGTGGGCAATGTGTCCAGGGGCGCTCCTGGAGGTCACAAGGGTCTCCCCTGCCCAGCTGCTGTTTTGAACCGGATTTCCCCGAAACGTGCAAACATCCTCACCCAGCAAATCCGCAGGGAAACGCTGCCCTGGTGCTGTTCCCAAAGAGAGCTAAATCTCCAAAAAAACCAGGAGACTAAACAGTGTCAAACTCACGTCAAGCCTCTGGCATTTACAGAGGCCGTAAAAGCTGCGGGGCACGGGATGGATCGCTCGCCGGCTGGACCTGTGAGCTCACCCCAAAACCCCGCTGGGTTAGGGCAAAACAGGACCTTTATTAGGGCAGCAGCCTCGGGAGCTGAGCTCATGTGAGGAGGGGAGCGAAGGGCCCCGGGTTTCTGAGCAAGTAGAGCCATAAATCCGTGTGGAGTTTGGCGTCCCAGTACCGTGGCTCCAGTTTTGCTGTTGTTCCCCCTGAGCAGCCCCGGATGCAGGAGGTGTCAGATTTGTGGGTGAAAAAAAAAATATCCCTGAAAAAAACTACCTGTAAAAGCTTGGGTTTTTGAGCATCTGGTTTGTGAGGGAGGTCCTGCCAAAGTCAAAACAGCAGCACTCAAGTCCTACAAGTCTGGCACTTCCCACCCCTGGAAGTGTTCCAGGCCAGGTTGGACAGGGCTTGGAGCAGCCTGGGCTAGTGGAAGGTGTCCCTGCCCGTGGTAGGGGGTGGAATGAGAGGAGCTTTAAGGCCCTTTCTGACCCAAACCATTCCGGGATTCCTCTACCTCAGTTTCCCCTCCGTGTTCTGGGAGCATCTCTTCCCAGCATGGGAACTACCTCCCTCCCACAGCCATTCCCTCAGCCCCCCACACTGACTGGGGGAACTCCAGAAAATTAAGAGAGGGGATAAAGAGGGGAAATAATAACAGAAAAGAGCCTCCAGCTCTCTTGGAGCCCATTTAGGCCCTGGAAGGGGCTCTCAGGTGTCCCTGGAGCCTTCTCTTCTCCGGGTGAACCACCCTCAGCTCTCCCAGCCTGGCTCCAGAGCAGAGGGGCTCCAGCCCTTGGAGCATTTCCGTGGTCTCCTCTGGTCTTGCTCCAGCAGCTCCAAGTCCTTCTGGTGTTGGACGCCGGAGCTGGAGGCAGCTCTGCAGGGAGGTCTCACCTGAGCAGGGCAGAGGGGCAGAATCCATTTTCCTCACCCTGCTGCCCACGCTGTGGGATGAGCCCAGGACACAGAAGGTTTCTGTCCAGCCTTTCACCCTCCAGCATCCCCAGGAATGCACAAAAGGAGGACTCTGCTCCCTGCTGTCTCCTTTTCCTCTGCCTAGAAGCACTGAAATGGTGCTGGGAGACCGACCCCCCCAGAGCTCCCTGAACCCACCACCCTCTCCAGATCCCTTCCAGCATCACCCTCCTCACTGATCTCCTTCCCTGCTCTCACCTGCACTGTAATATCAGCCCCTGAGAAAGCACCTGGAAGATGCTGAGTAAGCAGCACAGCAGTGGGATGGGTAAAATCCACTATGGATTTATCCATTGACTGGGAGCCCAGTGTCCCAAACACCCCCCGGCACTGCCGGGACAGGGTTTGATCTCTCTGTTGCTGTGGGGGCAGCAGGAAATGGTGTGGGCCAGGACAGATGTGAGACATCAAAGCAAGACAGAGTTTTGACCAGAGTTAAAAAGAGAAGTAACTGTTTACATGAAGCCATTCCAGGGTGGGTTGGAGAGCCTGTTTATCCCTGGACATTCGTGCTACCAAAGCTTTTTGGCCAGGCAGCGGCTGGAGGGAGATGGGGTTTGTCATTTGGAGGGGATGTACACACGAGAGGACAGTTATTAGTCATGAGCAGCTGCTGTTTCCTCTGCTAAAGACCTTTTCCATCCAGTTGGGGCTGGGAAGTGCTCGTTTCCAGCTGTGAGGGCTCTCCGAGGGCCCTGCAGAGGCCGGATTGACCCGGAGATCCGTAAGGATGAGTCCTCGGCTCTTATCCAGCAAAGCAGGCAGTGCCTGGGGAAGGCAGGGACAGCCCATGCCCCCGGCTGAGGGGCTGTGCCAAGTGGTCCCCAGGGTTGCTGGAGGAAGCTGCTCATCATCTTGGAATGATCCCCTCAGGCATCAGTTTTGGAAAGCTTTGAGAGAGTGCTCCTGCATCCCATGTGTGTTGTCATCATCGTCATCATCGTCCCTGAAATCCACTGGTCCCCTGGGGCTGTTCCCAGTAAGGCCACCACCATCCCTGCTTTCTGCTGCAGGACAGTGTCCATGGTGTGGATAAAGAGGAGCAGGAAGGCTCTGCAGACGTCCTGCAGCTCTGCAAATTGGGATGGGGACAGGGGCAAGGGAAAAGGGAGAGGAAAAGAGAAAAGGGAAAGGAAAAGGGGACAGGGGACAAAGGAATGGGGAAGAGGACAGGGGAAAGGGGAAGAGAAAAGGGGAAGAGCAAGAGAAAGGGGAAGAGAAAAGGAAAGAGAAGAGAAAGGGAAAGAGAGGGAGAGGGAAAGGGCAAGGAGAAGGGGAAAAGGAAAGGAAAAGGGAATGAGGGAAAGGGAAAGAGAAAAGTGAAAGGGGAAAGGGAAAAGAGGAAAGGGGATAAGGCAAAGGATTCCAGGCTCTGTCCTGGTGTGTCTGGCCATTGGAATTGCTGTTCCCAGCTGGTTTCTCTGTGGGTGGTACTTTGCCATCAGCCCCCATTTCATTTTCCTTTTCCATTCCCCCATTATCTGCAGCCAAATCAGCCCTGGAAACTCCAGTGCTCCCCACAAGATGCTCTGGAAGCTCGAGGCTTGTCACTGCTGAGGGGTCTGGGGGCATCCCAGGACAGATCCCTGACCTTTCTGAGAGGGTTCAGGGATCAAAACCAAACCCCAGGACATCCAGGGCCGGATATCCTCTGGCTCAAGCGGCCATTACCCCCTCAGAGAGGTCCTTCCCTCCCAGCATCCTTCCCAAAGCGGTTTGCTCAGCACTTCCCTGCCTCGCTGGAGCTTCTTGCACAACCCAGGCAATTGTGGCCGCTTCTTCCTCCCTGGGCAGGGCATTTTCCTGCCAGTGCACCCCACTGGCACCAGCTCCATCTGGATGGAGAGACCGGGCTCAGCTTCAAATAGCCGGTGCTCCCGTGGTGCCAAACGCTTCTGGAACAGCTTCACAAGAGCTATTCCGTTAATTATTCATTGCTGTGATTAATGTGTGTGGCAATTGTCGGAATAAATCACGATTCGCTAAGTTTGAAATCAATAATCTCCCTCAGAGAGGGAGCTGAAGGGCCCTGGAGCAGCACATCCCTTTTCCAGGGTGTTTGGGGGAGCATTTGAGCAAATATTCTGCCTCTGATGACTTTTTTTTAGGGAGATCAGCTCTGCCTGGGCATTGCAGGGGTGCTCTCAGGGGTATTTGCTGTTGGTACCCCAACATCTCCATCCTGCCCACCCCAAGGCCCTGGAGTGCATT
The DNA here is from genome assembly GCF_022539395.1 of Myiozetetes cayanensis. NCBI lineage: Eukaryota > Metazoa > Chordata > Aves > Passeriformes > Tyrannidae > Myiozetetes > Myiozetetes cayanensis. The sequence continues at coordinate 288,777 of NW_026087853.1, read as the reverse complement.
CCCTGGAGTGCATTCCCCATTCCCTGCAGGACAGGGATATTCAGGTCCAGTCACCAGAAACCGTCATGCTGCTGCTTTTCCCTATTTTTCTCCCTCTGGGGAAGGAGCAGCTCGTGTTTTCTCAGATTTTTCTGAAGTCATTCCGTGTTTTTAGAAGGATGTGCTAAGCCAGGGAGGATTTCTCCTTGCAGGCGTGTTTGCTTTGAGAACTTTCCCTCTCCCAGCAGTGCCCAGGGCATGTTTTAAATTTTATTGAATTGCCCTTTCACCCTTGCTTGGACTCGCTGGTGCCTTTCTGGGAGTGAAGGATGCTGGCAGCTCCAGGGACCATCACTCACAGGGGACACCTCTGGGGTCCCCATCCTTGCAGAGCAGACCCTGTCCTCCTAGGGAGTCACTGTGGGATCCTTGTCCTGGTATCAGGGTTTCTGCTCTGAAAGGGGAAATCCCTGTCCTTGTAGAGGTGTTGTTGTGGGATCCTCATTCTTGCAGAGGGTCTAAACCCACTGTAAAGGGTGTCCTTGTCCTCATATGAGGTCCCTGTCCTTGAAGAAGCATCCCTGCCCTCTGAGGCGTCCATGAGGGACTCCAGCAGATGAAGGCAGAGCCCCAGGGCACTGCCCTCCTGGGGACAGCCAGGATGGAAGGGGACAAGGAGCTGGCTGAAAACTCCGGTGTGTGGGACTCCCAGGCAGCCCCAGCACAGCCCAACAGCTGCTGCAGTCTGGAAAATCCCACACAGCCAGATGGAGGGGTCACTGGAGTGGGACAGGGCAGGAGGAGGTCACTGAGGAGAGCACTGAGGAATTATCAGGAGCTGAGCTCAGCAGAGAGTGAAATGATGAGCGTGGCACTGTCAGGCTGCTGCCAGGGGTAAAGTATCACCTTCCTCAATTTGGGCAAGAAAATAGAGGGGACCTGTCTGTAAGTCCAAGAAATCAGTCCCAGACTCACAGAACAGTTTGGGTTGGAGGTCATCCAGTTCCACTGCCCTGCCATGGGCAGGGACACCTTCCACTAGCCCAGGTTGCTCCAAGCCCCGTCCAACCCAACCTGGAACACTTCCAGGGATCCAGGAGTAGCCACAGCTTCTCTGGGCAACCTGTGCCAGGGCCTCACCACCCTCACAGCCAGGAATTTCTCCTAAATATCCCATCTAGCCCTGCCTTCTGGCAGTAGGAAGCCATTCCTCCTTACCCTGTCCCTCCATCCCTTGTCCCAAGTCCCTCTCCAGCTCTCCTGGAGCCCCTTTAGGCTCTGGAAGGGGCTCTCAGGTCTCCCTGGAGCCTTCTCTTCTCCAGGTTGAACCCCCCAGCTCTCCCAGCCTGTCTCCATATCCTGGATATCAAGCAGCAGATGGGAGGGCTGGGATGAAGAGCTGGGTCAAATGGGGGTCAGTCACCTCATGTTGGTGCAGGGACCAGGGACATCCACGTGCCCCTGCAAAAGCAAACCCCTCCTGTTTTCCTGGGAGACTGCAGGATGTTCCCAGCACCACTGGAGCACTCCTTTTCCCTGGATGGCAGGGTAGATGCACAGAGGAGTTTGCCCTGGCTGGACTACCAGTGGCTCAGGGCAGATCCACGGAATGGGAGGGAGCAGAGCAGGGTTACACAGTCCCTGCTGCCGGTGACTCAATTTTCAACCATCCTCGGGATCTCAGAAGGATGTTGCTCAAGAAAAAAAAAAAAAAAAAAACAACATGGAAAGCTGAGGAGGTCCAAAGGAAATGGACAACAGGAGGCTTGTGATTAAATGGCTTTAACTCATATCCTTGAAGACACAGATCTACTCTGGGAGCTGTCTGGGGGCAGGAATGTTGGGCTGGTCCCGCTGGCTCACACTGAAGGTCTCTTTGTAGCTTGTCTCCATCGGCAGACTTTCACTGGGATTCAGGGAACGAGTCCAAGGACGGGGGAAGTCAGAGCAACCTCAGCTGCTGATGGTCAGTGCTTCCCAAAGGCAAACCCAGCCCCTCTGAATTCCCAACCCCCTTTCTGAAGGGACCCCCAGCCCCCAGCAAGGCGCTTGGGATCTATTCAGGGATTAACCTGAGGGTGGGAAACCCACCTTGTGAGGGCAGGGGATGTGGGGGGTGTCGTCCCAGAGCCCCCTCAGTGTTGTCAGGTCACTGGGACCGTCGGCACAGGGGAAAAGCCGGGAATTGCAGCCAGCTGGCCCCTCTCCCCGGTACGGCAGGACAGGGCTTGCCAGGGGAATAGTTGAAGCTCTGCCACCGGGAGCCGGGGCCGGCTGGGCTGGGCTGTGCTGTGAAGCCCTTTTCCCATTCCCTGGGAATCAGACTGCAGAGATAAAGTAAAATATGTGAGACCTGGTCCCAGCTGGAGCCGAGTCCTTAAAACAGACCGTGCTGTGCTGCTGGACGCGATAAAGGAAGAGAGAAATCCCTGCTGGTGAGCAATCCCGGCTTTCTCCCTTACTCACCCCAGGCATCCTTCTGGTGCCCCGTGTGTCCCCCCGGGAATCTCGCTGCCTTCCTGCATCCTCTGCGGCCGGGCTGCTGGAGCGGGGGCGAGGCTGGCATGTGGCTGTGCCCTGTCACCAGAGCCCTCTTTGCTGCGGGGTGGCCTCGCTGGGTCCCCGCGGTCCCGACCAGCCCCAGGACTTCCCCCAAGCCATGAATCAGGAGGGATTTCCTCCGGCCGGCGCGCCGCTGCCCCGCGGTGACACAGCCTGAATCATGCTCCCAGCCTCCCATTTCACTCTCCATGGCTTTCTCCTGACAGGCTTGGTGTCCCTCTCGATGGACAGGGAGAGGGAAGGCTGGATACCAACCTCATCCTGTCCTACTCCTGCTGTGGGTCTGGTGCAGATCCCACCCAGGATGGCCATCCCGGTGTCCCTGGGGGTGGCGGTGGTGCCACACAGGAGGTGTCCCATTCCCAGCACGGGTCCTGGGATCTCCAAGTCCCTTGGGACCAATCTCTGAGCCCTGCTACAACATCCAGCAGCCCAAGGCTGCAGCATCGTGTCCAAGCTGACATCCAGAAACACCCCCAGCTCCTGATTCCAACCCCACTACAAATCAGGGAGTGAGGATAAACAGACAGGTTGGGTTTTGGTGGAGGTTTTTTTCATGGATTCTGGGTTTGGCTGATATCCCAGGGACAGGGATCAGTGGGAACATGGAGCAGCACTGCCTGAGAGCTAGGTGGGACACCCGGGAATGTCACAGTCAGCCCCATAATTAAGCCAGCACATAATTAAGGCTCCAAAAGGGCTTCCAGTGCCTCCCTGGTTAGGAAGACTCCGGTGAGGAGCTCAGTCTGCCCTCGGAGAAGGAATGAAGCAGGATCCTGCCTGGTGTTAATCCCTTTAGGCTTTCAAACTATCCTCAGCTGCCAGGTCCATGGGATGGGGTGCCTCCAGAAGGAGCCCCACTACCACAGGAAGGGTGATTCACGGACAGGCACCGGTCATGTCCCTTTCCCACCTCTGTCCCTTGCACTGGGAGGTGCCCTGGGCTGGGGGGCTCTGGCTGCTGTCCACGGACACTGTACCAGCTTTGCTCCTGAAAGCTTTTCCAGCTATTTTTGGGCAGCAAGTGCCTTTCCAAATATTTGCCTTGGTGTTAGTGCCTCACAGCTGGGGCTCCCTCCCCTGCTCACTGCTGCGCTGAGCTGAACTCTCCCAGCTGTAACATCCCTCACACATCCATATCCAGGATCCAACCTCTCCCCATGGGCCACTTCTCCCACCCATCTCCCCACGGCAGGGCCAGGATCCACAGAGAGTCACCCAGAGCACATCTCCAGCCCTCCAAAGCTCCCCCTCCCCAGCATGGGTCACTCACAAGCCCAACTGCAGGAGACTCCAGGAGTTAAAACCCAGCAGGAGCCTGAGGAGATGCTCCATGCACTGCACCGAGGCTCTGCTCTCCACTCTCTTCCAGGCAGGACTGCCCATGGAGCAAGGGGCTGGGATAGGGACACCACGGATTTCATTCCCAGGAGTCTCTTTCAGCCCTGAGGACAAGAGGAAACCACCTGAAGTTGCACCAGGGGAGGTGTAGATTGGATATTATGGAAAGTTGTCCAGCCCTGGCACAGCTGCCCATGGCAGTGATGGAGTCCCCTTCCCTGGAGGGATTCAAAAGCCCTGTGGATGTGGCACCCAGGGACGTGATTTGGTGGGACTTCGCAGTGCTGGGGAAACAGTTGGACTCGATGATCTCAGAGGTTTGTTCCAACTTAAATGATCCCACAATTCCATGGCTTTGCCCTCCCTGAGGGTCCTGGTTTTTACTCTTTACAGATCCAGCCCATGAGCTTGGGCAGTGCCCACGGGGAGAACACCACCAAGGTTAGTGATACCACTACCTGTGTTCCAAGCAAGCCAAGAAATCCCCATCCTATGGAGCAAAGGCTCTTCCCCACCTCCCCAGAGGGAGAGCGTCGCCCTGGCGGTCTGGGAGCCTTCCCAGCAGAGCCCTTCAGGGGGAACTGACCCCTGTGTTGCCACCAGGGGCTGAATCACGGCGTTGATGCCGCTCTTTCGACACACAGGAGGGATTGGGCAATCCATGGGGCTATTAATAGAGCCAGGCTGCTCCCCTGGGCCCCACGCCGGGCTGGAGGAGAGCGGGACAGCAAAGCAAACTCTCAGGGGAGGCCAAGGGCTGAGTTTACCTAAGGAGAGGTCGGGAAATAACCTGCCGGAGCGCAGGAACCGCAGCGGTGCCCTCTCCCCACTTATCGCTTCCCGTCTCCAGGCCGGCTCCAAGAGCCAGGGGGGAACAATGAACAATGGAGCCAGCGACGTGGCACTGGGGACGGGCCACCCTCCCAGCCCCATGGAACCCCCTTCCAGTGATGGGGTGGGGAAGACACTGTGAAGGGATGGCCATGGGATGGTCCATTGTGGCTGCTGCTCTTCCAGCCTGGACTTGGACTTCACCCCCTGGTTGTGAGAGCCACAGGCAGCAAGGTCCTTGCACGGACCCAGCTTGGGAACAGAGGACGCCGTAGCCATGGGTGTAGTGCCAGAGGATGCTGGAGGTGGAGCACCTCTGTTGGGAAGGGAAAACACAGAGAGGAGGGGTTTTATGAGGAAACGGCTTGGGCTGCTCGTCCTGGCTCCACCTCAATCGCCGGCTCCAGGAGGATGGAGCCAGTGGTGTCCTGGAGACCCAACCCCTGCCCATGCTGGGCACGGGGCAGAAGGGATGGAGGTCCCATCGTGGCCACTTTGCAAGCTAAAGACTGGAGGTTCTTCCCTGGGCCTGTTGTATTTTTAGCAGTGGAAGTGCCAGGTGGAAGAGCCATGAGGAACCACATCCAGCTCAGCTGCCACCCCTCATCTCACGTCCCAGCTCCATCCTGCCCTTGCACCCTCCTTTCCCCAGCACAGCTCCTCAGCCACCTCCGACTGTGCCAATAGGTCATCAATTGTTTCCCATCCCACCCCTGGACCAACATCTGCTTGCCTGTTTGTCCCCAGATTCACCCAAGTTGGTCCCCAAACTAACAGGGTTGGACTCAGGAGAGCTGGTTTGGGGCCTGGCCAGTGGGACGTGCTGGCAATGACGGACACCCCAGGCACTGCGGAGCCACAGGATCCTTCTCCCACCCCCTTGGGCAATGCCAAAGTCACAGGGAACACAGCCCCAGGCCGCCAGGATGGATTGCCTCACCCTTGTAAACCTGGGTGCCCCTAAGGGTCTGGCCCAGGAGATTCCAGAAACCCTCAGCAGGAGACCAACCTCACCCGGCAACTCCGGACAAACAGTCCCGGATGCGGCTCGGCCGCTGCTTGGCAGGGGCGGGTGCCCTGGGACATGGATTGTGGCCAAGCCCTGCTGGAGACAAACCTGCCCTGCAGGCAGAGCATCTCTGCCAGGCTGAGCCACCAGATGGGATGGAGTGGCTGGTTGGTTCCCACCATCCCCCAGCCCTGCCAGACTCCCCGTCCCCGCACAGCACCAGGCACCGATGAGCTCAAGGGACACAAGCCAGCTCTCCAGGTCTTGTCCTGCTCCACATCCTGGCAGCGCTGCTGGAATCCATCCAGGCAGATCTGTCCTTCCCGTGCCCCTGCTCCTGCCTTGCAGCATCTTCCTCCTGGGGACAGTGTCCTCTCCTGCCTCCTCCCTGCTGCAGCCGCCTGTCCTGCAGCTGTATCCCTATGGCACAGCCAGAGGAGAGCCTGGCCACGGAGGGAGGCCTGCCAGGAGGGACTGTGGCCATCAGTGGTCCAGGATGGGCTGGGAATACCCAAATTTGGAAAATCCACCTTCCAACGCAAGGACTTGTCGTTCACCACCCTCGTTTTGCTCAAAGGGGTGGAAAGCTGGGAGAAACACCGTGGCTGCTTCCCGTGTCCCACGGTTTGGAGACCAGCAGGCACCTCCATAATCCTTCCTCTAGAAGCTTTTAAACATGGAAAACAAAACACACATCCTTAATATTCCCCTGTCCTGCAGGGAGTACTGCTGCAAGCCTTCCTCACTCCTAACAGGTGATGGTGGTTTTGTAGGAGTCCTTGAGGATGGTGAGAGATCAGAGAACCATAGAACGTCCTGAGTTCCAAGGGACCAGCAGGGAGAATTTCCTACTGTTTGGGATAATAAATTGTTTTGCTTTTTAGGACAAGCACATAATCTTTTTTATGTGCATGTTTATCATCATTTTATCTTCTGATCAACCACTGACATTTAAACACCCCCTGAAAGGCTCCAAATGTCCACCTTTGGATATAAAGTCCCATCAAAAGAAGAGTTTGGTCTGAAGCTGTAAACAGTCCATCCATATCTGCCAGGAAATCTCCAGCTCAGCATGCACCCCAGTAGCTTCAACCAGGGGAGTCAGATCTGTGGTTTACCCAGACAAACACGTCTTTTGTTGCCATAGGGTTGAAGAAGGAGCCGATAACATCAGCGTTCCTTAAGATCTCACCTCACCTCAGCACCAGCATTGCTGACACAGGGAGAGATGATGTCCTGGTGATCCCTGGCTGCCTCCTGCTGCTTAGGGAGCAGGACAGCACTCCAGTCATCCCAATCCTCCATCCTGGTGGGATTTGCTCTGACCTCACAGCTGCCCCCACAGCCAGAGCTCTCCCACCTCCGACTCACTTCTCATTTAAAGTCATAATTCAAGGCTGGGTTGGACGGGGCTTGGACCAACCTGGTCCAGTGAAAGGTGTCCCTGCCCATCCAGGGGTTTGGACTGGATGCCCTTTAAAGGTCCCTTTCAACCCAGACCACTCTGTGACTCTGGTTCAATAAACACCCATGGAGTGTTTCTTTCCACCCCAGAGCCAGAGCTGTTCCAAACGGCTGAGGGCCGGAGTGTTTCCTCTGGCGAAGGAGCGCTGTGGGATGCAGGCCACCATCAAACTGTCCCCAGTATCCCTAAAATCTTCTCCCTGTCCCTACATATCCCAGCACATATCTAGCCCCATAAATTTCCCCATCTCCCCAGAGAAGCTGTGGCTGCCCCATCCCGGGAAGTGCTCCAGGCCAGGTTGGATGGGGCTTGGAGAAACTTGGTCTAGTGGAGGGTGCCCCTGCCCATGGCATGGGTTGGAATGAGATGACCTTTAATGTCCCTTCCAACCCAAGTTCCTGATGGTGCTACACAACAAAAAAGACATTTTGCATTGAAAAAATAAAATCCCAGCAAACTCAAAGCCACTCGATGTGGTTCCAGGATCCTGACCCACATCCACAGCAAACCCCAGCAGCCCACAGCAAATCCAGCTGGCAGGAGCAGGACACGGACAAGCACATCCCTTCCCAGGCAAAGTGGGCTCAGCTCAGGACTCCTGGCACCCCAACCCAACCTGGGAGGCTCAGGCTGATGGATCCCACTGTTGATGGGGGATGAAGCCAGTGGAGCCAGGACTCCCTGGGAGCAAAAAGCATCCCCGCGGGATCTCTCGGGGAAGCCACCTCTGACCTCTCATCCCTTTGGTGGCAACGCTCCAGCGTCAATCCAGCAGCACCGGGAGAGGCAGCGACTCGCGAAGCCACAACGGAGATGTGGCACTGACCCCTAGTGACAAACTCCAGCCCCGACCCGGCACGGGAGAAGGGCTGCGGCTGGGAAAGGACACGTGGACAAGAGCGGGGATGTGGGAATGCTTCCTGTCCTGCACAAACCCCGTGGAAGGAAGGGATCCTGCTGCTGCAGGACACCCATCCCAGGACAGCAGCCCCTGCGCCCACCACCCAGCGCCCAGGACAGATGCAGACCAAGTCTGCTTGGGATGGAGTTTATTTAGGACACCGATGACAAACCCAAGCATTGCACTTCACCTGAGAGAGGGCAGGGCTGGATGGGATATTGGGAAGGAATTTTCCCTGTGAGGGTGGTAAAGCACTGGAACATACTGCCCAGAGAAGCTGTGGCTGCCCCATCCCTGGAAGTGTCCAAGGCCAGGTTGGACAGGGATTGGAGCAAACTGGGCTAGTGGAAGGTGTCCCTGCCCGTGGCAGGGGGTGGAACAAGATGGGCTTTAAGGTCCCTTCCAACCCAAACCATCCTGGGATTCTGTGATTAGGAACAGGACGGGAAGTGACCAATGCACAGCTCACGGGGTCCAGCAGCGTAAGGACCTCATAGAGCACAGAAATGACGGAGGATCCCTTCACACCCTGACCTTCCCATTCCCTCGGGAATACTGCCTCTGATCAGCATGCTGCAGTTTATTCCTTTAAATATATACATTTTGGCTCACAGCCTGTCATTCAGTCCAAAAATGGTCTGATTCAATTAAGGGCTTCCAGGAGAGCCCAGAACTAATGATCTATTTCTGGGCATTTCAAAATACTCCCAACCATGTGGGCTGTTTGCAGGATGAGAAACACAGTTTACAACGCTCTCAGCATTACCACTGATTTTCCCCTTTTCAGGAATTTCAGAGCTCTAAGGAGCAGGAGGAGGGTCTGACTGTCCCAGCACATCTTAGGGGTGCTGTGGAAGGGAGATTTTTATTGAAGAGGATGGGATGATCACGGAACCCCAGAATGGTTTGGGTTGGGAGGGACCTTAAAGATCATCTAGTTCCAACTCCCTGCCATTTGTTGTCCCCACGAGATGGGCAAAGGCTGGAAAGCCACTTCCCCAGGTTTTGCATGTCCCCACCTAGTCATGGATGTGAAGCAGCTCCATCCCATCCCAGGAGGGTTCAGCCTTGCTGGGCTTTCCACAGACCTCACTCCCAGCACCATTCCCAGCTCAGGAAGCACCAACCTCGCCGCTCTCACCAAGGGCAAAGAAAAACCGGGGCTGCAAATAACCCCCTGGGCTTGTGCCCAAGAAAATGCCAGCAGTGAGGAAAGCCATCTCCCACAAGCTGCCCACCCTTGGGATTTGCTGGCAGAGTTTTGTCCCAGCTATTCAGGGCTGTTGTGTGAGCTGAGCTGTGGCTTCTGTAACAAATCTGCTTTAACCAGATCCTCCTCTTACCGCTGAGGATGAACACGCTCATGGGTTTGGGACGCAGGTCAGGTGTAAACACAAGCAGGTGCTGGTTGGGGCAGCCCAGGAGTGGGTGGAACACTGGCCATCCCGGCTGCACATGGTTCCAGTGCAGATGGAATTGCAGGACTCGCCGACACCCATCGGTAGAGCTCCTACTGCCATCGGGGAGGAAACAGGTTTTTTATCTTGGAATCACTCACCCCTTCCCGAAGTGACTGTGTGAGATTTAGGGAAACTACAGAGCAGGGCTGTGCTGATTTGTGTTTCCCAGTGTAGTTCGTTGCACGGGGAGCTCCCAACAGCAGCCAGGGATCAATGTGTGGGATGTACAGACACGTCTCTGGCACTGGAAACACACTGCAGCAGGGAGCTGCTTTACCCCTTCACCACTCACTCACAGCTCAAACCACTTCTCTCCTTGGTGCAGAGGGCTGGGAAAACGCGAGGTTTCCGTGGGCAGCCTCACATTTCCCCGCCCCAGCCCTCAGAGCTCGCTGTGTCTCCTGCCCTGTTTGTCCCTGGCCGCCAGCCTGGGGGCCGTGCCCCGCAGGTCCCTGCCCGGGGACGCAGCTTTCCCTGCCACGCTCTCCTGGGATGGCTCTTCCCGGATGGCAGTGTCCCCTCCTGGGCTCTGGGGTGGGTGCTGGGCTGGCAGGTCCCCAGGGCGGTGGGAAGGGTGGAGGGGGAGCTCAGGCACGGCCGTCTCCATCATCTGAAGGAAGTCGTAAGCAGGCAGCGGTGGTTTCCAGTCCTCCTCAGACAAGGTACCTGAGGAGCAAATACAGTCCCATGTTGGTAAGTTAAAGAGTTAAATGCCTCACCCTCCACAGATATTTCCCTTTCGGAGGAATTGTGGCTTTCTTCGGCCCTTTCAGGAAACACAAAATTAACAATCTTTTCTTAAAGATGATAAAATCGTAAAAAAACAGACTTGGGTTGACCCAAGTTGGGTTGACAGGTTTGGGTTGGAATGGACCTTAAAGATCATCTCATTCCACTCCTCTGCTGTGGGCAGGGACACCTTCCACTTTCCCAGCTTGCTCCAAGCCCCATCCAACCCAGCCTTGAGTAATTCCAGGGATCCAGGGGCAGCCACAGCTTCTCTGGGCAACCTGTGCCAGAGCCTCATCACCCTTACAGCCAGGAATTCCTTCCCAATATCCCATTTAACCCTTCCCTCTCTCAATGGGGAGCCATTCCCTCGTCCCTCCAGGCCTTTGTCCAAAATCCCTCTCCAGCTTTCTCAAGGAAGGCATATCCATGCTGCCTTCCTCCAAAGCTTCCTCAGGCTGATCAAGGCAGTGAAAAGCTTCACAGAATGTGCCAACCCTTTATGTCCCAAAGACCACCAGCTTCCTTATCCTTTCCTATCCAAAAGAAATGCTGGAAGGTGCCTGGAGATCAGCTATTTCTTACACTGACAACTGGGAGTTGGGAGGTGTTTTAAGAGCCAGCTGTGCTTCGGGTCTGTTTGGAGCACCAGGAGAGCACAGCCAGGTTTGGGGATTTTCACAGGGAAAAGATGCCAATTCCCAACTATCCACATTCGGCTCCGAACATTAAACAGTCCCAGAGCAAACTTGTGAGTGTGGGTATTGTCTCCTGGCTGAACTATTTGTACTTCTCCAGCCCTAACTAAGCAGAGCTAGTTTTTTCCATCATTAAATTCCAGGGCAGACAATTTATTGCATGTAGTGTCTTCTCATAAACAAGGCCGGAGCTCACAGTGTGTGCTTAGGAACGTTATAAACCTGTGCCCACTTACAGTTGGGAATCTCCAGTCCTGCCTGGAGCTTCTCCAGCCAAGACAAGACGTTCACTTCAGTGATGGACTGTTCTGGTGGGAACTGGAAAACCTGTCCCCCTGCCTGGAGGTTCACCCAGACGAGGACGGGCAGGGAAGGCACGGCGGCAAAGTACGTCCTCAGGATCCCGTATCCCACTGGAGTCCTCTTCCTGCGGGCAAGAGGAGATCCAGGTTTGGGGACACAGCAACGCTAAGAGCCAAGCAAGCCCCAAATGCCTTGGGTCACATCCAGCAGAGCACAGTTTTGCCTGTGGGAATGTGGAAGCACCAGCCCTGGGAGCGTCCAAGGTCAGGTTGGACGGGGCTTGGAGCAACCTGGGTAGTGGAAGGTGTCCCTGTCCATGGCAGGCCAGTGGAACTGGATGACCTTTAAGGTTCCTTCCAACCCAGACCGTTCTGGAAGTCTGTGACTGATTTCTTGGACTTACAGACAGGTCCCCTCTATTTTCTTGCCCAAATTGAGGAAGGTGATACTTTACCCCTGGCAGCAGCCTGACAGTGCCACGCTCATCATTTCACTCTCTGCTGAGCTCAGCTCCTGATAATTCCTCAGTGCTCTCCTCAGTGACCTCCTCCTGCCCTGTCCCACTCCAGTGACCCCTCCATCTGGCTGTGTGGGATTTTCCAGACTGCAGCAGCTGTTGGGCTGTGCTGGGGCTGCCTGGGAGTCCCACAGACCGGAGTTTTCAGCTAGCTCCTTGTCCCCTTCCATCCTGGCTGTCCCCAGGAGGGCAGTGCCCTGGGATGTGGCTCCCTGTGGGAGGCCCATCCTGCTCCCTTCATCTGCTGGAGTCCCTCATGGACCCCTGAGAGGGCAGGGATGCTTCTTCAAGGACAGGGACCTCATATGAGGACAAGGACACCCTTTAGAGTGGGTTTAAACCCTCTGCCAGAATGAGGAACCAACAATAATGCCCTACAAGTACAGGGACCCCCCACATGAGACCAGGGACCCCAGTGCCAGGACAAGGATACCACAGTGATCCCCCATAAGGACAGGGACACCACAGGACCCCCTGATAAGACAGATACTCACTACAGAGAGTTTGTCAGGGAGGGAGAGAGCAAGGGCTGATGTGTAGGTGGGGAAGTTCCAGGGCACTCATGTCTTGTGCTTTACTGGCAAACAAATCTCCTGCTCTCTGAAAACATGTGCATTCCCCGTTAGCTCAACCCAGCCCACGCTGGACGGCTCTGCCCAGGCTTCCAAGCACGTTATGATTAAGCCACTGAGGTGTCTCTGGGCCAAGAGAGGCTAAAAAATTTAAAAATGCAACTAGGGAGGAGAGGACTGTAAAAAAAAACCCTTTCCTACAACCTTGTGTTTCTTAGCTCTTGGATTCGTTGTTTCTTGAATATTTTTGAAGTTTGCTTTATGGGGCTTCTTCTGGCTGAACTTTCTTCTCCCAGTCAATGACCAGCCATTCCCTCTAATTGCTGGTGGAAAATCACCAGGAGACATTCCAGGAGGGCAAATTTCTTTTCTTCTTTCTTTTACTCCCACGTGCAACAAAAATACAAATAGCACCAGACCCGAGGTCAAGCTCCTACACAACATCCTTGAGAACATTTTACTCCATCGAAAATTACTTCTGCAATCAATTAAACATTTACTAATTTCACTTTGTCAGGCAATTTTGCAGCTGCCCAGACAGAACACAGACTGAATCACCGCTAAATGGCTTGACCTCCCAGCTCATGGTGATTTCAGGCCCAATAATCAAATTACCAGCTTGTGTTTTCAGTAATTGCAGCCTCAGGTTTGTTGTTTTTTTTTTTCCTCTCGTGCCCTGAAAATGCTCAGAGCGAGCGAACGGAAAGGAGGAAAGGGGTTTTCACACACTCACAAGTTCAACCAGCAAGCCACAAATGCCTGCTTGGGTCTTCCTTTTGCCAGCTTCAGCATTTCCTCGCTTTCCATTTGGCTGATGTCACCGTCACTGAACAGGATGAGGAAGGGCTTTGTGAGCTGCAGGTACCGGGGCAGGTTTTGCACGGTGATTTCGGGCTGCGAGACATCAAAACAAGAAGTTGGGGTTTATGGGGAGGAGGAAAAAAAAAAAAAAGGGGGAAAATTTGACTTTCTGTCCTGACAGGAAGGGTGCAGAGGTTAAGCAAGGGTGGGGTATCCAAAGGCTAGAAAACAACGGGGTGCTGGGATTCTGATGGATTCACCCGACCCTGCCCATCACATGCCAAGCCCAGTGGAGCAGCTGGCACATGGTGGGTGTGAGCAGAGGAGGGAGAAGCAAGGCCAGCTCATCCCAGATCCATGCCCTGTAGCTACAACCAGTCTCCCAAAGGCACGTGGAAAAGGCTGGGAGCAGAGCCTGCGGGAGGCCAAGCCACCAGAGCAGCAGGTCAGTGATTATGAGGCCATTCCATCAACTCCAGGGCCTCCTCCCCCGAGACCACACAGCAAACAGCAGATTTCTGCCCAGACTCCCCGACCCAAACCATAAAACTTCAAAAACAAACTCAGTGTGATGGAAGCAACGAGCAGATATGTTTGTCTTGCAGAGCTCCACGCTGTAATCGGGGACGGGAGGGGAGGAAAGGAACCCTTTTATTCTCTTTCACTTACAAAAACGTCCATCAGTTCATATCTGATCGTCTGCACCACGTCCTGAGCGCTCTGCTCGGGCAAAGCGACGCCTTCCACGCTCCGACCTCCGCTCCGGGCCAGGAGCAGGGCTGGGGGGGACACGGAGTATTTACGGGATCTGGAAAAGAGGGATGGCAACAAGGACTGGTTGGAGGACTGGACACACACCCAACGTGCTGCACGCAGAGCTGGCATCCTCCCAAGGACGAGTTCCACCTTTGGAAGTGTCCAGGGACAGGTTGGACGGGGCTTGGAGCAACCTGGGCTAGTGGAAGGTGTCCCTGCCCGTGGCAGGGGGTGGAATGAGATGAGTTTTAAGTTCCCTTCAACCCAGTTCTCTGAATTCTGGTGTCACAACCTTTGAAAAATTTCCAGCAGCCTTTGAAAAATAAACTATACATGCCCCCTCAAAAAAAAAAACTGCTGAGGCCACTGATTTCCTCTGTCTCACCCTTCCTCTGAGCAGTGACATCTGGAGCCTCCAGGGCTGAAGTTCCTCAAACTTCCAGAAAACTGCTCTCCCATCTTGATGTCCCCCCCGCCCTTTCACTGCTCAGACTTCTCCTATTTTTTGCTTTTCCCACTTTCTCAGCTTTTCTTTAACACCCTTGAACCCTGTAACCACTGAGGAACAAAGCACGAGCTACTCCCCCAAGAGTCAGTGGGTGCAATCTGGGGATGTTGCTCTAATGTGGGGCTGGACTTCACCAAAATTTTTGGCTTGTTCACTAAGCCAAAAATTAGATGTCCTGGTGCTTATTTTGAGTGAATTGTGTCCCTTGGATGGAGTCTGAGACCTTCTGTTTGCCTTGGCCTGGGAGGCAGAGTGAAGCCCTGGGTGGGTACTTGCACCACCCAACCTTGGAAGTAAAAAGGAGAGAGGAACAGGAATAGAATCCAAGAATTCCAGAATGGTTTGGGTTGGAAGGGACCTTAAAGTCCATCTCATTCCAATTCCCTGCCGTGTGCAGGGACACCTTCCACTAGCCCAGGTTGCTCCAAGCCCCATCCAACCTGGCCTTGGACACTTCCAGGGATCCAGGGGCAGCCACAGCTTCTCTGGGCAACCTGTGCCAGGGCCTCCCCACCCTTCTGAGTTAAGAATTTCTTTAGGTCATCAATGACAAAGCAAGTGGAGGGAACTGCAGGTATTTCCACCATTTCCAGCTCCTATGGAATTAAGTCTCACACCTCTGAGAATCCTTTGAGCTGTGAGGAAGATTCTCAACTTCCCTCTCTGC
The DNA here is from genome assembly GCF_022539395.1 of Myiozetetes cayanensis. Classification (NCBI taxonomy): domain Eukaryota; kingdom Metazoa; phylum Chordata; class Aves; order Passeriformes; family Tyrannidae; genus Myiozetetes; species Myiozetetes cayanensis. Next base: position 273,678 of record NW_026087853.1, on the reverse strand, counting down.
TGTTTTGCAAATTAACCTCTATTTACCAATCATTAAGAGTGGTAACCCCCCCCCCCCAAAAAAAAAATTAATGTAGGGATTTTGAACTTCCTAAACTTCCACAGGTTTTAAAGAGATTCTCTGGCTTGGTCATGGCTGAGAGGAGGTGAGGACTCTTGCTCCCTGTGTCTAAAATAAATCAACTTGTTCAGCAGCCTCTGACGGGTCTGTGAGGGTGGGCAGGCCCTGGCACAGGTTGCCCAGAGAAGCTGTGGCTGCCCCTGGATCCCTGGAAGTGTCCAAGGCCAGGTTGGAGCAAACTGGTCTAATGGAAGGTGTCCCTGCCTGTGGCAGGGGGGTGGAACGAGATGGTTCCAACTCAAACTGTTCTGGGATTCTATTTTATGATTCTATAAGGAAATTTTTTATATACTGCCAGCAAACCAGCAAATTCCCCAGGCAGAGCCTACCCTGAAATCCCTTCCCATCTTCCTGGTATTGAGGGGTTGTATTGTTGCCTGGGACAGCTTTCTATTTATACAGCAGGGCCATTTATTGGGTAACACGAGGCTTGCATTTAAATCAAAAACATCTGCAAACAAATGCTTGGCAGGAACCTGAGACGTGGATGTGGAAATAAATAACGACCTCATTCAAAGCATTTCTTCCTCAGTGCCTTTTCTCCCTTCATTAGTGACCAGCAGAGCAGGTGCCTGCTGAGCAAACAGCTTTGCTAACGACATCTTTGTGTTTCCTGAAGACCTCTCTCTCTCTGGGAAGAGGGGAATCAGCTCCCCGTGACCTGGGAGCCACAAATATTTTCTCCTTGAGCCCTGAGCAGAGGAATAGCTTTTCTTTTTCTTAAGAAGGGAAGTGAGCCTGGCCCTTGCATAAGGAATTCCTGTAAGTGTTTACTTTCTACTTACAGTTGAGAAGACGATCAGCTACAGTAGCTGCAGACCCACAAATCAGGGCCAAAATCCAAATTTGGCAGGAGGAGTATCAATATAAACTGTACTAAATATTCCAGCTAAACAGGAGCAGGCTGGAGGCTCCTGGAGCAGGAGCAGGGAGGTCTGTTCTTGCACATGTCAGTGGTGAGAGAACACAGGCTTTTTCTACCCGTACCTTGGAAGATGATCCTCCCTTCCTTTGCTCTTTCCCTTCTATCAGCTGGGCTGAGATCCTCAGGGAAGAAAAGTCCTGGGGGGGTTATGATTTTGGGACCTGCCCAGTGGTCTCCCATCCCAACAAGCCTGGCACTGCCTCACTTCCAAGATCCAGGCATGGAGCCCAGTTTGGTTACTGGAGAAGTGTTCCCAAGGTATTTTTATTTGGATTCTCCGTGCACACCACAGAAATTCCCGTGTCTCTTCAGGGAGGCATCACATCTGTAGGAAACTAATGAAAATAATTCCCTGTTGCATTACAGGCTGTTAAACCCACACCTGGAAAACAGGCCAAGGACCTTCTGGGATTTTTAACCCTGACTTGATAGCTAATTCCTCGGGGAAATGAGATGCCAGGATGAGCTGAAGATTCCCCCTGGATCTCCCTGCTTTCCGAGGCACTGAAGCATCTCTCACGCTCTAATCCAAAGCACTTTGCCCCTTGCTGGAATCTTAATGACACAGTGAAGTGCTCAGATCCCATTAGCTCCAATTTGGCCTAAAGTTAAGGATGCAACTGATGCTTATTCCAATGGGAATTGTCCAAGGAAGCCTCGGCTTTGCCTTCACTACGTGTGCAGGAGGAAGGCTGCTGTGTTTTCCCAGCACTCTTCCTCCCAAAGCTCTGCCTGGAAATGGTGGCAACATCTTGCTCTTGCCAGGGAGGGGAAGGATAAGGGGGGAACATCTTTCAGGAAAAAAAAGATCCATGGTAAGAGGATGAAAAGGTATAGATTCCTCCCCATTCCTGGAAGCTCCCAGCTAGATGCAAGTGCCCACAGGGAAGCTGGGTGAGACCAAAGATCCAAGGCAGCTCCATGGTAAAACAGCATTTATTTCCAGACTTCCAAAGCCTTTTCCTGTTCCCAGACTCAATGCCCACTCCACAGCCCCTCTCCTGGCTGCTCTTGCCATCAGAGCAAGTGAAGGCACCACACAAAGGGGAAGGCCAGGGACAACCCATCACTTTTTCCTGATGGAAAGAGAAGGGCAGAGCTGGTTTTGTTCCCTCACACACTGATGGTATAATTTTTCCAGCCTGTTTTTTTTCCCTCCATAGAAGTCTGTATAAGGAACACAACCAGATTCAGGGGGGCTGGTAGGGATGGAGGACTGGACAGGGCTAAGTGAGTTGGACATGGACAAGCTGGGAATCAGTGGTACAGCCAAGGTGACAATTCCCTTGGGATGATTCCTGAGCAATCTCCCAGTCTCCCTACAGGACTAAGTTACTCAGCCTGGCCAGTGACACTTGCTCCAGGTACTGCCTTTCACTAAATGCAGATCAGTTCGAATAATTCCCAGACAAAAAGAGAAACAACTTACAAAGCCAAGCCATCATCTTCAAAATACATCCCCATCATGACGTGGCCACTTAGGATGTTTCCCGCCTCTTCAAAAGCTTCCCTGGCTGGAAAAAAAAAAAAAAAAAAAGATAAAAATACAAGAATAAACAATAGAAAGGGAGGTGTTGAGGTCCCTGCTGGAAACCAATCGATGCCTACGCACGTAACACCCTCCCACCCACGGCCAACTGTCGGGAATGAAACCAGGATTAGAGGCTCATGAGAAATGGCTGCAGCTCAGGGCCACGGGCCACGGGCGGAGGAGCTGGCAGAGACCAAGGATGAGAGGAAAATTCCCATCCTGAGAAGAGTGTTTGCTCTTCAGTCACCAGCGCTGCGTTTTCCAGGATCCGCACGACAGGGGCACTGCTGGAAAATGAAATGTCTTTAAGGGCTTAAAGTCCGTAAGTGTTCTTTAGAAACAGGAGTGGTTGTAACTCTAAACAGGAATCTTACAAATCCCAGTGACCTTTGGGAAATGACAGATGATGACTTTACAGGAGTGGTGTTAAGAGCCCAGAGATAAACCAACCTTAAACCAACCTCTCCTACAAGTGCCTTGGTTTTATCCCGTTCCTCTGAGCAGGCTGGGACTGCCACAGGATAGGGAAGGAGCAGCTTGGGGCTCTTTAGGTCTGTCAGAGCAGAGCCCCAGAAGGAAGCTGACTCCAGAACTGGTTCATTCCCTTATAAAACAGCCTCAGTTTTCCAAGAATCCCAGGATGGTTTGTGTTGGAAGGAACCTTAAAGCTCATCTAGCCCACCCCCCAGCCACGGGCAGGGACACCTTCCACTAGCCCAGGTCGCTCCAAGCCCCATCCAGCCTGGCCGTGGGTTGGATCCGTGGCAGTCGGATTCACGGGAAAGCCAAGCTTTGTGGGAACATGCAAAGAGCTGTGTGTGAGCTTGTGCAATGCAGGCAGAGACCGGAGATCCAAGCAGCTGCTGCCAAAGGTGGGGTGAGAACAGGGCGGATTTCAACACCACCACCACCACCACCACTCCTCCTCGTTTGGATTGAGCAACCAAGAGCAACTAAAAAGGCTCTTCCGACTCAGGGAGAGTGAGAAATGTCCCTCTTTGGAGCAGGCAGCTTTCTGCTGAGAATTAAGGTTCTCTCTCAGATACAGCCATGGTATGTGTTGCTTTACAACTTCAGTAAGATCAGTCAGACACCAGCTGTGTTCCTCAGAAGTGTCACAGCACGACTGGCCAGCCCAAGCTCCTGGGACTGGTGAGTCACCTCAGCAGACAGGGCTGCCTCACAAATGGTCACTTTTTGGTTCTTTGACTCCTCTTTTCCAGCTACACTCTAAAGCCATATTTTCCATTGTGTCCCACAGGGACCATAAACTGTCATTTAAGCTATTTTCCTTTCCAAATGGAAGCTTAGATCCTCAAGGAGTGCCCCATTGAGGGTTCAGACATTATCATAGAATGCCAGGATGGTTTGGGTTGGATGGATCCTTAAAGCCCATCTCATTCCAACTCCCTGCCATGGGCAGGGACACCTCTCACTAGCCCAGGTTGCTCCAAGCCCTGTCCAATCTGGCCTTGGACACTTCCAGGGATCCAGGGGCAGCCACAGCTTCTCTGGGCAACCTGTGCCAGGGCCTCACCTCCCTCATAGCCAAGTAGAATTCCTTCCCAATATCTCATCTAACCCTGCCTTCTGGCAGTAGGAAGCCATTCCTTGTGTCCTGTCCCTCCATCCCTTGTCCCCAGTCCCTCTCCAGCTCTTCTGGAGCCCCTTTAGGCCCTGCAAGGGGCTCTCAGGTCTCCCTGGAGCCTTCTCTTCTCCAGGTTGAACACCCCCAGCTCTCCCAGCCTGGCTCCAGAGCAGAGGGGCTCCAGCCCTTGGAGCATCTCTGTGGCCTCCTCTGGACTTGCTCCAACAGGTCCACGTACTCTGTAGGAAACAACACACGTACAACAAAGCTGGGGACAGAGTTTGGCTGGTTCGTCTTGAGACACAGAGAAACCACTCTTGGTTAGGTTTGAAGTTGGTTTCCAGCTCTTTTGGTCTTTGGGTACCTGATTTTATCAGTGTTGAAGGTAAAGTTAACATCCCAGGTTCCACCAAGGAGCAGGTCTACAGACTTTAAACCCTCGCTGGAGACATAAACTCGTGTTGAAGTGCCTGGAGCAGCTCTGGCTGCCGGAATTCTCTTCTAAATAAGGGCAACCTTCAGCAGAATCCAGGCTTACTCCTTCCACCAGGGTCATTCCTGATGACATCCTCCCTCCCTCCCTCTCACACTTCCAAATTGTCCCGTATTTTGGGGGCTGTGCCAGACCCAGAGCCACACACCCGCCCCGTATTTCTGCACAGCGATGCTCTCTCAGCTCTGTGCCAGAACCACCCCCCAAACTCACATGGAAGATGCACTTCTAAAGAATCTATTTCAATATTTCCAAGGAAATGATGCCCTCTCAGAGCGCTGTTTAAAGTCCCTGCGGCGCCTGCTCAGGCAGCACATTCCTGGAGCTGGAATCCCAGCTGCCTTCCACCACGCTGCCGTGAACTGCAGGAGCACAACCTCACTGACCTGGGAATGTGAAAGGATAAAGCTGCCAGGTGAGGAAGGGTCTAAAATCCCTGCAGAGCTTTGGGAGACAGGATCTGAGCACCACCCCTTACCCCTCTGGAAGAAGGAATCTCCTGGCCACGCTCTCCAGCAGCACCTGGAGCATCTCTCAGGCCTTCATCACTTGGCTTCTGCCCTGTGAGGCGCCAGAGCAGTGCAGGACACAGGTTTATTTTTAAATATTTGCCACAGGAGTGGTAGAAATAAGACAGAGTCTTATTTCCAAGGATCATCCAGTTTCTGCACAGAAAACAAACTGCCCCTCTAAAAATTCTCCAAGTTTCCAGGAAGAAACGCTCGTTCGTTGCCCTCGTAATACCATTCCCCTCTTCCTAATAAATATTAATTATGATTTTTCCCACAAGCCTCTTTTAGCTCGGGCCCACCAAAGGGCTTCTTAACATAGTCCTCATGCTAAGGCTTGGAAAAAATCCAGGGATTTATTTAGCTGAGCATCTCTGTCTCAGTCAACCAGAAATGGCAAGGACCTGGTGCCATCACCGGGTGCAGGTTAGAGCAGGAATTCTTGCCGACTGGAAATTCCAGATAAGCCTGCAGGTTGATAAGAGGTGCGGTGCGGTTTTCCTGGCTCCAGCCTGGTCTGGTGCCAGAACAGCTGGCTCCAGTTTTCTGCTCCCTCAGGCCATTCTGCTGAGGCTCCAACACCCCCAGGCTGTGGGAGGAGGAGGCTTCCCAAATTCCACCTCCCTTGGCACCTGCGGCTGAGTTACCCCAGACTGGGGATGGTTCCAGATTGTAGATGGATGTGCCCTGAGGGAAGAGGGAAAGAGCTGCCTGGAAACCTCCAAGGCTCTTGTTTGCACAGGAGGCAATGAACGACTTCTGTAGAGAATCCCAGAATGGTTTGAGTTGGAAGTGGCTTGAATGATCATCCACTTCCAACCGCCTGCCATGGGCAGGGACACCTTCCACTAGCCCAGGTTGCTCCAAGCCCCGTCCAACCTGGCCTTGGACACTTCCAGGGATCCAGGGACAGCCACAGCTTCTGTGGGCAACCTGTGCCAGGGCCTCACAGTGCAGAGCTGGGACCTTCCCACCCCACAGCCTCTCAGCTGGCAGCTTCCCCCAGGAATTACTGCCCTGAAAAAAGGAGAACTTTCTGATCTTGCTTAAGATCAAACTTTCAGGCTATTTTTTCCACTTTAAAGCTCTGTTGTGCCTCTGAAGTTTGGGTTAATGCAAACCAAGCTACTTTCTCACACGAGGGGCTCCAGAGGGAATCCAGTGTGCCCAGAGATAAGAACAAAATAGAATGTCTGGAACCAACTGGAAAACACTTGGGCTGTGCTCACTGAGCCAGCTGACAGCTAATTCCCTGTTTTCTTCTGGAGCATCTCATCTGGTAAATATAGTAGAAAATCTTACTGATCCCAAAAAACCTTTAGTCCAGCTCCAGAGAAGCTGTGGCTGCCCCATCCCTGGAAGTGCCCAAGGGCAGGTTGGATGGGGCTTGGAGCAACCTGGGATAGTGAAAGGTGTCCCTGTCCATGGCAGGAGCAGGAAAAAATGAACCTTAAAGTCCCTTCCAACCCAACCCATTCCATAATTCTATGACTTGCCTGAAACACAACATGATGTTCCCTTTCCAGACTGACTTCATTCCCTCTCCCTTGTCAACATTTATAATTGTCACATGAAAAACCACCACAGCTCCAGGATCCATTTCCCTGTTTTTACAAAGGGCTGTGGAAACCCAGTGGATCCTGGACCACAGCTGTGGCATGGAAGGGATGACACTGGAGAGCCCATCCCAGTGACTCAGAGCAGGCAGGGCAGGGACACTGTCACTGCTCCAAGTTTCAGCCACTGCCCAGGACTGCGCTGACCGAGACTACAGAGTGAGACAGATCCAAACAAGCTCAGGACACTCCTTCCAGCAGCTCTGCTTTGCACTCCTGTGTCCACCTGTTTCAAAATTCACAGCTGGATTTCACTGAGTTGCTCACATTTCACTCATTTTGAGGCAGGAAATCTGTGTTTCACCTCACTGCTGGTTTGGTTTTAAAAAAGTAAAGGTTTTGGATGGTGTGTTGAAGAACTCCATTTTCAGGAGGAGTCAGCAAGAGGACTATGGATCCAAGAGTGGAAAGGGCTTTCTTTAAGGAAGAATATGCTGTGACATGTTGTACACAGACTACAGGAAGAGGCTGATGGATCTGGGCTAAGAGGGAATTTAATGCCAGCCTCCAACTATTTTGAAGGGACTCACAGAGAGGACAGAGCCAAACTCTTCAGGGTAAGGGGCAGGAGATACAACAGGGACAGATTGTTGGGAAGTTACTACTCCCACTCTCGGTGTACAAACACACCAGGCAGCTGAACATCCTCTGAGCCAGGAATGGACCTCAGGTCCCACATCTGGGATGACCTGCAATCCTCTCCTTGTAAAACTAGACAGGGTAGTGCCTCTCCCAGCAGGAATGAAGCTGAAGAATGCTTAACCCCCCAAACACCACACTCACCTTCCCTGGTGGCTGTGCTAAACACTCCCAGAAGGGAAGTGTGGTGATGGGATGACAGCTCAGGTGGAAACTCTCCTCTTAAAAACCCTTCTGCTTCATCCATCGTGGCCAGTTCCAGCGGGCAGGACACTTGGCTCCTATGGAAAGGCAGAGGAACAACAGGGCTCTCTGGGAGGAAGAGGCAAAAGGGCAACCTCAACCCAACAGGGCCCCCAGCCCCATTTCCAAACCAGCTCTATAATCAGCTCTGGCATGATTTTTTCCACAAGGGATTTCCATTATACAGATCATGAAGCATGCAGATGTGGATCTGGCGGATCTCACCACGTGGGGACTCCTCACTTACAGGATGATGAAGCTGGTGAGCTCTTCAGTTCCCCACATGCCATCATACGTCACGGATTTCTCCCCCTTCCCATAAATCTTGATGGTGGGAAACTGGGTCACATTCTCCTGGGTGCAAATTCCAGGCCAGTCCCAGCAGTTCACCCGGGAGAGCAAAACCCCAGGAGTTCCTAGAGTGGAGAATAAATACTTATGAATAATATGATAACCTAATAATAACAATAAATTGGTTGGAAAACAGAGGTTTTTTATTGGCTCATTGGGATGTCATTGTATGTATTTGTATTAATGCTCCCAGAAATACCAAAATCCAGCCCTGGATACACAAACCACATAAAGTAAGGAAAGGCACTGGAAATACCTTAGGGATAAGGCCAAGGGAAGAAACAATACAGGTTCTCACCTACAGGAAAGAGGGAAGATGAAGCCTGGCGTGGAGGAGGATGATGCAGTCGAGGCTTTTTCACTTAGTAAGGTGCTCAGTGGTGAAAAATGTCTGTTCTACCTCAAGCACGAAGCCAAACACACACAGAGCAGTCAAAGGGGATGTAAGAAAGACAGATGGAATGATGGCATTCCCCCCATCCTGTGGTCTCAGGCACATGGGGGGATTCTTGGGGTTGCCCTGTGCAGAGCCAGGAGTTGGACTTGATCCCTGTGGATCCCTTCTAACTCAGGATTTTCTGGGATTCCATGCCAGCTATTTATCTCCCAGCCACCACCAGACACCTGTCTGACCTTAAGAGAGGGGTCTGACAAATAAGGGAGAGGGAAAGGAGGAGCACTTGGGAATTACAGGGCAGTCAGTCCAGCTGTGGCTCCTGGGAAAAGCCCTAAAAAAGCCCTTTTATGTGTCTCACCAAAGTGATAATCTCAAGGAATTGGTGAGCAGTGAAATAAAGGAAGGTTGGTTCCCATGTCCTCAATCCCAGATTCATGGAGTCACAGCATGGTTTGGCTTGGAAAGAACATTAAAGCTCATCTCATTCCAACCCCCTGCCATGAGCAGGGACATCTTCCACCAGACCAAGTTTCCCCAAGCCCCATCCAACCTGGCCTGGAACACTTCCAGGGATCTTATCAGCCTTTCTTTCATCTTCAGGCTGGGTGAAGAGCAGCACACTCTGCTGCTGGCCCGTGGCTAAGCCTGGCCTAACCCAGTCAGGTGAGCCCTCACCAGCTTCACTCCCTCCCCCTCCTTGGTTTCCAGTCTCCCCTGATCTGCCTCCCACCCACTCACAGGCCTGGCCAAGGACAGGCAGGCTCTGTGCAGTCCTCCATCCCCACTGCAGGAATGATTATCTCAAAAATCTTCACTCCTTCCCTAAACTTCTTTGAACAGGATCCAACAGCTACATGGGAAAGATGGGATGATACCTAGAGACAAGTACACACATGGGTGCAGACCTGTGTCCTTCAGAAACCAGGGCTGGGGCAGGTGATGAGGATTTCCCAAGAGAGCAGATCAAACCAGCCAGTCTTTCTTCTCTCCCTGTGCTGGGTTTGATCCTGATCACTGTGTCTCATCAAAGGCCTGGCTGATGGAATAAAACATATCCAATCTCCAAATGATCCCAGAGGGGCAGAAAGCTCGGGTAGTGGTGGAGTCCCCATCCCTGCAGGGATTTCAAAGCCATGTGGATGTGGTACTTGGGGACACGGATCAGTGATGGCCTTGGTAGTGCTGGGGAACGGTTGGACTTGATGATTTCATGGTCTTTTCCAACCTAAACAATTCCATGGTTGTATTAAAAAAAAAAACAGCTCACCTGAAGAGCTGGTCCAAAGGCTGCAAGATGAAAGAGAAGTTAAACATTGAAGTGTCACACTTCAAGAGGAAGAATCCAGCATGGAATGGGAAACAACTACCTGGACAACATCACACAGTGGTCTCCTAAATCCTCACTTCAGATTTTAGGCTCCATGGGCACACATTGCTAAATCAGGCAGGTGATTTTCATGCCTTCGAGCCACAACTTCACCCCTTGTCTTTGGAAGTCATTGGCCAAGAAGACCCCACAGGCACAGAGGAGGGAAGGAGAACCATTGTTCATCACAATAGGTAGATCTTCTTAGATATTGGTTTCCTCTCTTCTTTGCAAAAAAAGAAGGCCAATGACATACCTAAGAAATGCTCAGCGCTGTCTCACCTTCACATTCTCTTGGCTCAGGGTCCTGCCTCCAAAAAATTCCCATCTTGCAACAGCAAACCGGAGCTGCAGGAGCTGCACTGGGAATGGCCTGTTCTCGCTCCAAGAGCAGAAAATGTGCTCAGCTCGGCTAAACTGGATCTCTCACAAAAGGGAGAACACTTTGGGGCTGTAAACTTCACTCTGTGACGATGTGCTGAACATCTGTTACGGGATGATTCACGGGGTCATTCCAGTCTCCAGCTTCCTCCATTCATTCCCATGCCTTGGTCCCACATGGCCTGTTCTCAGTGCCACTTTGCACTGAGAAGGAACTGGCACCAAAAGCAGGACCTGGTTCTGCAGCTCAAAACGTGCCTCAAGCTGGGGTGACTCATGCCTCAGACAGCTGGTCCTCCCAGCCCCTTGGGAAGAAAGCTCCACCCTGGAGAGCAGGCAGGAATACCAGCACTCCTGGGGAGCTGAGAGATTGCCCCAAGCCATACCTTGGGTTTTATTCTCAGTCCTGCAGAGCTCAAGGTCTTCTCCCTGATCCAGACTTACTCTCCTTGCATCCCAGCCATCTCTGGGAGCCCAGGGACCACCACTCCTCTAGCTGGTCTGGCTGCTGGGGAGTCCAAAAGAAACCCCCAAACCTCAACAACCATAACATTTCTAACAACAGCAACCACTCCTCCTGACCCTTCCTGTTTATTCCCAGGATTTCAGTCCAGATCAAAGCTGCTGGTGACTTTCCCTTCATGCAAACTCTGGATGCAGAATTGCTTTCATCCAAACCACAGCACTGTCCACAGCATTCCCAGGAGGGTTTCTTGGAAGCAAATCCCACTGCATCTGCTTCCCAGAAAATTGGCTATGTCCTCTGCAGCCTCCATCCACGTCCCCACTGCTGAATCCTCTGCAGGACACAGTGCCCAGTGCCAGGGGAGTTCTATCACCAGGAAAAATGAGCCTTGATGGAGAAGAAAAACCAGGAGAAGGCACCAGGCACCTCCAAGAGGTGCCAGAACAGCTCTCACATGGATCCTTGCAACTTCCCTGCCGTGCTGCAGAGAGTTGGGAATGAAGCCACCTCAGTGTCCCCTACAGCCAAGGGGAGAAGAGGCACTCCTGGAAGAGATTCAGCTCATGTAAGAACCCACCTCTCTCCACAAACCAGAGTGGGATGGGGCTGAGGACCTGAATGAAGCTAAACCGGTGCTTACACTGCTCAGGAACTGCTCATACTCTCCTGAAGGATCACTCCCTCCTGCCTTCATTCCACTCCCTCCTGCCTTTATTCCCAGACTCCCCCATGTGCTGCCTTTAAGTGCTGCTGATTCTTCACCACCACGTGTTATTTATGGAGCTCTGTGGCCACCTGTGAGATTTCCCACATCATCAAATCAGTCTCCAGACCCTGGAAGCACCATCAGTGTAAATCCTCCCTCTGGCACCATCCTGCCCAGTGGATCTGGGCCTGCCCACACCTGTCTGTCCCTGCCTTTCCTCCAAAGCCAGGGCTAATTACAGCTTCTTTTCCATACCATGTAATTCCAAGGAAAGGAGAGCTGATGTGCCACCCAGATGGATGTAGTGCAGGGATGGGGCATCTGGAATCACAGAATCATTAAGGTTGGAAAAGCCCTCTAAGATCATTGAGTCCAATTGTTCCCCCAGCACTGCCAAGGCCACCACTGACCCACGGCCACAAGTGCCACATTCACAGGGCTTTGAAATCCCTGCAGGGATGGGGACTCCACCACTGTCCTGGGCAACCCTTTCCACAAAGAATTTTTCCCTAATATCCAGCCTAAACCTCCCCTGGCACCACTTGAGGCCATTTCACCTCATCCTGTCACTTGTTCCCTGAGAGAAGAGACTCTGCCAAGATCCCTAAACAAGAAACAAAGGACTCTTCCTAAGCAACATGGCTATGACTTCCCTTAAGAGTTCGAGGGGGGAAAAATGAGTGTGTTCCAGGTGAGGCATCATCTGTTTCCCCCCAGCCTCTGGGTTCCTACTGCCAGGAGCAGGAGCAGTGTAAATCCCTCAGCCCCAGGGGCACTTTACCTTTCAGGCGATCAGCCACCTCGGAGTACGAGCGCAGCACTGCCAGGGACACAGCTTCCCCTGGAACACAGGAGAGGGGAAACACACCCTGAGGGACAGGCAGGTGACACACAGCCCCCCCCCTTGCTCTCTGACAATGTCACATTACGAGTCCCTGCATCCCGAGGTGCTTCGAGCTCTGACTTGAAATAATAAGGAAAATTGAACTTTATGCCTCTGGGCTTCTGCTCTCTTGTGTTTCAGCAGCCAGGCTGTCTAGGCCATCCCATGAGCCCATGCTACCATAATTTCCCCTCTTCTCCTATATTTTTTTCCCTTATAAAATGAAGGTTAAAAACCTATGAACGTGGATATCTCCTGTCCTGGAGGACGTTATCACACGTCATCAATAAACGAAAAGAAATTATTTAATCCCATTGCTAACAGTGGTGGGAGACACACAGGGCAAGATGAGGCACTTCTTTATGGTTTAACCCTGTCTCCAGGATGACCTGGAAAGCGTGGTGAGCACCCCAAGGTTAGGGAAGGGTCAGCCAGGCCACGTTTCATACTCACAACTGGCGTAAAACAGCACCACTGTCCGGGCAGCCTCCGAGAGGGAAGAGCGGAACGTCTCCTCCGTCAGGACAAGGACCTGCTCCAGGGGCAGCTCTCTCTTCTTGTCCCTGGAAACTGCTTCCACCACCTGGTCATCCTGGATGTCTGCAAGGGACCCACAGGTGTGTACGGGGCAGGGGGAAGTGCAGCCCCCCTGAGCCACCCCAGCAGAGGGTTCTTGTAAGGCAGAGCCTCCCAGCAGAGACGTGGGGGTGAGGGACTGCCTCGCGTGGGGAGAGGAGGGACAGACACACAAACCCATCAAAATGCACTTATCCCTCCTCACACCACTTCTGCCCTTGGATTTGAACACTATTCTTTAAGCATGTTGGCTCCTCTGAGATCCTGCCCCACTTTTTTTTTGGAGAACACACCAAATTCTGTACGGAGAACTAAAGCACTTTCCATTCTGCATTGCAGGGACCGGTGTTTTCTCCCTGGAGAGGGCAAGCCTGGAACTGCTCTTACAAAAACGTGTCTCGAACCCTTCCAAAGGGACTGGTAACCCTGAGGCCCTTCAGATGCTTGTGGAGGACACTGTTTTGGGTGCACTTTAAACCCCTCATGCCTCTGACTCTGGTGCATCCCAGCACAAGCACCCCCGTCCCTCACTCAGCACTTCTGTGACTGTTCCTCTCAGGACTGCTGATTTTTCTCCCTGGTGTTTCCCCTAAAAATTATACCTGCCTGTCATATTCCAGTGATCTCAGAGAATGAAAGAGCCACTTTGTGGCCACCATGATGGGACTGTGATAGTTTGCAAGTGTTCTCTAATGCTTTAACGTGTCTCTAGCAGATGCTGATTGCACGGCCTGTCTGATGACAATCAGCTTTTCACTGCTTAATTGCACACCTTGATTGTTATTCTCTTTTTCATCCTCATCTTCCTCCTCCTCCTCCTCCTCCTTCTCCTCATCCTCCTGGATTTGTTTGACCTTGTTCTTATCTTCCACCAGGGTTACAACTTCATCAGTGTCTTCCAAGACCAGGTATTGGATTGGCATTCCCTGACGAAAACAGAATAAATCAGTGGGAGCAAAACATCACTTTCTGCCTATTTTGTCTGCAAATTGTGGGGCACCATCACCCAACTCCTTATTTTTGGGATAGGCCAACAGATCCCTGAAGCTGCCAAAAGGGAGGAACATCTGGGTTATGTTTCTTTAGCCCAATTTCACCTGTGCATGAGTTTTTCTCACTCCAGGCTGATGTCTCCTTGTGAGGAAGTAAATGTAACTAAGTGGGATCATGTGGTGAAGGTGAACACCAGCTCCACCTCCCAGCAACCTAACACAGATCCAACACTGCAGGAGAAATCCCAGTGGCCAAGCAGGGAAAGAGAGCAGCAAAGTAAAGGCTCCACTTGGATATCTCCTCATTAGAGGGGTCAGGCTGGGTCCAAGCAGCCCACCACAGCCTGGGAAAGTGGCCTAAAATATCCTTTATCTCATGGAGCTCAGCCAGGAAGAGCATTCCCAAGAGTGCAGGGGCTGCCAACCCGTGGAAAGGAAAGAGCAAAATGTATTTCTCAGAAATGAGACCTTCTCGGCTTAAAACCAGTGCTGGCTCTGGCTCAGACAAAGGCACTGGAGAGAAAAGGGAAGTTTTGTCATGAACTGAGAGAAATGACAAACTGCTGGCACCTCCCCTGGGCTCTGAGAGGAGCAACACAACGTGCACATCCATCAGTAGGGCATGGGAAGCCCTGGGGGGACGCTCAGGTCTGATCTTGTGTCTCTGCAATCCCAAGGGTGACAGTTCAGGCACTCGGGGGCAATGTCAGCACCCAATTCCACCTTCCCTCACAAGCTGGGTCAGGCCCCTCCAGAGTTTAGCTCATCTTGATCAAGCTCATTTAACTCACACCTCACACCCTGCCCTTTTCTCAGCTCACTGCCAGAGGCATTTGGTTACATCAGCTCAGTGTTGTTTGCTCTTGGTTTCACACTCACTCCCTCTCCTGTCTTTTGACACCTTTCCCAAAGGGATAATGACCTTTAGAAGCCCAAATCTTTGGGGAATTCACACTTGGATATGGTTCACAACCCCGTGTTGACTTAAGGTGTGAAGGAGATGTCACCCTATGTTTGGAACCCCAAAGAAACTCAATATTTTATCTTCCCCATCAGGCACAACCGCTCTGCAGCACCCAACCTGGGCACTTCCAAATCACAGAATCATCATGGAAATCAGGTTTGGGGTTGGAAGGGACCTTAAAGATCATCCAGTTCCAATCCTCTGCCACGGGCAGGGACACCTTCCACTAGCCCAGGTTGCTGCAAGCCCCGTTCAACCCAGCCTGGAACATTCCCGGGGATGGGACATGCACAGCTTCTTTGGCCAACCTGTTGCACACACATGGGCATCTTGGGAAAGACTCTTCCCCTGCAGCTTCAGGGAAAGCTGTCAAATAACAACAGAGCCAAGCAACACCCCAGCACCTCTCCAGAGCACCGTGCCCAGGTAGGGAAATAAAGAGTTGTACAATGAAGAAATCCAGAGTCCAACCTCTTCTGGTGTCTTCAGAGCGACGTTGGACCGGTGCAGAACGTTCAGATCCACGAGGTCCCTTCCAAAACACACAGTGAACATTAGATGGGGCAACATGTAAGGTCACTCTCCTCCTCTTTCTGCCCTTAATTGGAGGGTAAAATACAACCTTCCACTAGTGCTAAGTCTCCTTTCCAAAATCTCCCTCAGTCTGACTGCTTTTCCACTTCTAAGCCAGCAACACTCCCAAACTTCTGGACAAGTCCTTAAATGTGACACTCTCAGGATATAGCCTGGTTTTACTGCCTCCCATCCAAACTGAAGCCCACTGACTGACATCCTGGGGTGACCAAGCTCAGAGACACCACAGAAATCAAGGAGAGTCCCAAAACACCTGAGAGAAATACCTGGACAAAAGGGCAACTCCTGCTTTGCCCAAGAGCTTCCAGGCCACGAACTCTGCTGTCCTCCTGTCGGCCTCGTAGGTCTCCCTCTGGCTCAGGATGAACACCAGGGGTAGCCTGAGCTGTAAGTGGACAGTGGAGACCTTCTCTGGGTCCTCAGCAACCTCTGTCTGGAGAACAGACATGGTTATATTGCAGCAAAGCTCCACAATTTTTAGGTACCTCAGCCCTTCTCCTGCACAGCCCAAGCCACCAAGTGCTGCCCAGCCACAGGAACGAGGAGATCCTCAAGGAAAAGCTTCCAACCCCAATTCCAAAACATCCATGGAAGCAGAACCCACACAACCCCAGTTAAGCTGCTCCAACACGTCATGACTTTCCCTGGTAAAAACCTGGGCTTTATTTTGCATATTGTTCTTTATGGCTCAGCAACTCCAGATGTCAAATCCCCACTCACTTTTACTTACCTGGCATCCATTCCCCCGGGCAGTTGGCCAAATCCCAGCCACAACATGCAGGAGCTGGAATCCTCTCCCTTCCTGCCTTGGACAAGCTGCTTCATGAGCAGCACAGAGCTGCCTAATGGCCTAATCCAGGAGACTGGCCGAAGGAGGCACTTCCCAGCTCATCTGCTCATCCTCTTGGATGGGCAGAGATGACCAGCGGGGAACAGGAGGCTGATAAAGTTCCTCCTGACCCATGGAAGGAGGAGAGAGGAGGGAACTTCCTGTCCCTTGTGCTCATCAAGCTGTGAAGGATTGATATCCTTCACATGGAGGAGCTTACAGGAGCAGCTGAGGACTTTGGGTTTGTCTAGTTTGGGAAAAGCAGGCTGAGGGATGTCCCCACTGCTCTCCACAGCTTCCTGAGGGGATGTTGAGGGGGAAACACTGATCTCTTCCACATATCCAGGGATAGGACACGTGGAAATGGTTCACAGCTGCATCAGGGCAGGTTTAGACAGGACATTGGGAAGCATTGGTAAAGTACCAAGAGTGTGGTCAAACACTGGGAGAAGCTTCATTTCGAGGTGGTCAGAGCTTAAGAGTCGTCTGGAAAATACTCTCAATAATTTACTTTACCTTTTGGCCAGCCCTGGATTGCTCAGGCAGTCGGACCAGACCCTGCCTGTTACTTGCTTGGGCCCAACCTGGGAGCTTTGCCATTATCTCCAAGGGGAAAGGGTGGATTCTCACGCTCAGCTTTGCCCTCTGCTCTCGCCGCCCTCACCCTCACCCCCCACCCCAGCTGCCCCCACACCCCCAGCCGGGCGGCTCCTCCTTCCCATCGTACCACCAAGGGAGCCCCCATGAGCTTGAGGTGCCTGTGGATGTTGAGCAGGGTGAGGGGCTGTGCCAGGGCTGTTCTCCTGCAGGGCTGTGCCGGGTCCGTGGCCCTCTGGCAGTGGCAGAACAGCAGCCAGGCAGAGGATCCATCGGGGTCATCACCGCTGTGAGGGAGAAACAAAACCCTGAGCGGGGCTGGGAAAATGCCCTGGCAGAAGGAGCAGGTTTGCTGACACGTTTTACAGGGGAGATGATCCTCAGGTTCAGGGTTTGACAGGGTTGTGGGACAGGCTGAGAGAGCTGGGAGTGTTTAGCCTGGAGAAGAGAGGCTAAACTTCCAGTGCCTAAAGGGGCTCTGAGAGAGCTGGAGAGGGACTTTGGACAAGAGCATGGAGTGACAGCATGAGGGGGAATGACCTTAAATTGAAGGAGAGCAGGGTTAGATTAGATATTGTGAAGAAATTCTTGGCTGTGAGGGTGGTGAGGCCCTGGCACAGGTTGTCCAGAGAAGCTGTGGCTGCCCCTGGATCCCTGGAAGTGTTCAAGGCCAGGTTGGATGGGGCTTGGAGCAACCTGGAATAGTGGAAGGTGTCCCTGCCCATGGCAGGGGGTGGAATGAGATGGCCTTTAAGGTCCCTTCCAACCCAAACCATCCTGTGATTCTGTGATTCTACGACCTCCTCAAGAGTCTTACTACTGACAGATACAGTCATGTCCAAGTGCCTTTTGGAACTGTGCTGACCCTCACTCACCAGGTGCTCCCAAATGATCCAAATCCCACAATAATTGACCCAGCTTGAGAAGGACACAAATAAAAGCTTTTCTCAGAGGGATGAGCCTTGCCAGTGCAGTGCAGACCCTGGCAGGAGGAGAAGAGCTGAAATCCACAGCTTTGCTCATGTCTTTCACCAAACTGGTGACATCCTACAGGCTGTACAAGGAATATTCCACCCTCTGAACAGCACTGTTTCAGGCTATGCCAAAGGAAGCAGTGAGGTCGAATTCCCTGGATGGCTCCCTGCTGAGTTGTTCCTGCTCTGACATCATCACCGGTTTCGGCTGGTGGGTTAACTTTGGGAAGTCAGGTGGCTTTTCCTAAGCATCCCCTAAAACAGGGATCCCTGTGTTTGTACAGGGATGTAATATCTGGAAGATCTTAAGGGATTTAAGATATGGAAGAGCAGAGGGCAGTATTAAGCCCCCAGATCCTGCTGCCCTGACTGCTGAAAGCTGCTCCTGTTGGAGAAGCTCCCACCATTCCAGCAGCTCAGGATGTGGCCGCTGGTGCCCTCGCTGCTTTGAGGAGAATTAAGCCAATTCCTGTCAAATGACAACCGTGCCATCTAGTGGCAGCCACAGCACCCTGTCCCTGACATCCTGCAAGGATGGGATGGCACCTCGGGAAGGACCAGTCTGCTGCCCGCCCTGGCGTCACCTGTGACAAAATCCCAGGTAAATCGATAAAGAATTATTTAGGTTGGAAAAGCCCTCCAAGACCATCGAGTCCAACTGTTCCCTCAGCACTGTCAAGGCCACCACTGACCCATGGCCAAAAGTGCCACATCCACAGGGCTCTGAAATCCCTCCAGAGATGGAGACTGCTTTCAGAAAAGCAAACCAGACCTGACTGTCCACCCTCGGCACCCTAATACCATCCCAGATTTGACCTGGGAATCTGAGAAGCCAGGGGTGGAGCAAACCTTCTCAGGGAAGCAGTTCTCCATGGTGGGGGGTGTGTTTGGACATACCCAGTGGCTTTCAGCAGCGCCGCCTCCGTTGTCAGAACAAACTGGTGGATGGTCCCGTAGACAAAAGCCGCCTCCATCACAGCTCTGTGCTCTGGAAAGGGAAAAGGTAAGACTGAGCTCATTTCTGCTCCCTCCAGATCTCCTGGTTCATCCTTCCCTGGTGCAAATACCAGTTCAGATAGCTCACAGATCATTCAGAAGCTCTCTGTACAAAGCCACAGCTGTCTGAAGGCACACCGTGCAGGGAAGTGAGCAACCACGTTCCTGACCCCCAGCAAACACCCAGGTGGTGCTTGTGAATCCCTTCCACTGCAGAACCAGAGAGCTGGATTTGTTTATTTTGAAGATAGCAACCACTGACTTGCTTTCCCTCTCCAAAGGCCCTGAAAGTTTATGCTCCCAGCAAAACTCTTCTGGGGCAACTCATCCCTTCGGAAACACAGCAAGACGGGTGGAAGTGGAGAACCTGTGGCTGGGCGGCCCTTTCAGGTTTCCATTTGCAGCACTTTGGGTCAGAAACTCAGCCCCTGTGCACCTCAGTCAGAAAAGGCTCTGGGAGGAGAGGAAAGATGGAAAGCTGAGTGTCAATACCTGCTGTCCCAGTAGCTGGTACGTAGGCAAAGACCATGTTCGACTTCCCTTTCAACACATTCTCGATGTTCTGAAGGTCTGCCAGTGTTTCAACGTATCTGACTTCATTAAAGAGCAGGGCACTGAGGAGGCAGGGAAAGAAAAATCTCATCAACGAATCCTAACATTCCTGTCAACAAGTGGGAACGGGAAGTGAAGGATTTCACGGGGATGGATGTGGTCTGTACTCACAACAAAACGTTGGCGACGATGGAGTTCACATCAAACAGGGCGTCGGTGGGGAACTCTCGGATCAGGATGTTTCCTCTGGGGAGGGAAGAAAGAACCACCAAAGGAACATGTGAGAGGTTCGTTCCACTTGGCATAAGGGAGCCTGGGAATTCTCTCAAGCCAAGCCAGGCACAGAAGAATAGGGAGGATGATGGAGAAATGACAAAACGCGGCTCAAGACGCCTTTGATCCGAGCTGGGAATCGTTCAAGCCCATGTCCCATCAGTTGAGCAGGGTTCTGCTGCTTGGGGACATGGGCCAGTGGTGGGCTTGGAGTGCTGGGGGAATGGTTGGACATGATGGTCTTAAAAGGTCTTTTCCAACCTAAATGATTGTGTGATTTGAAGTATAACAGTACTGGACAAATACAAGGAGGATCCTCCAGAGACCCAGAGCTAAACCTTCCCACCCAGGGCAGAGGAGTCACCCATACCAACAGCAGGAGCACCAAGGAGTGTTTCTTTCCAGGACTAGACCCAAAACCTCGTGATCTGAGTGCTCCTCTGGGGGACTTGGTGGTGGGAGGCCACAGGGACAGGAGAACACTGATGGAGGACTTCTCCCGTGGCTTCATCCCGCAGCTCATCCCTCCGCTGCTCCAAGGAATGTGGGCACGATGGGAGGTTTCACACTGAGGACAAAGCACCTGCTTTGCCTGTGAGGGACTTTTTGGGGACACTCTTTGCCAAACCCTGTAGGTCACTGCTGTGCCCACGGCTCCTCTCTGCCTCTGCAGACATCTCTGATCTCTGGTAGTGTTTCCTTCATTCCAACATTTGCATCGGAAAGGAATCCCAGTGCAGTACCCAGAAACCCCCCTCACCTGAACAGGTAGGCTTTCCTTAAGGCATTTTCTTTTCCACAATATCTTGAGATGTCCTCTTTGGGACAGTTAACCTAGACAGCAAAGGCATGTCATGAGACATTCAGCCCTACAAATGACTGCACACACAGAGCACTACAGCTTTCTTCAATTCGAGAGTGCAAACACAGCCTTTCCAAGACTGCCAGGAGGGAAAATTCAGCAAAATGGAGTGCAGAGATTCAATAAAATGAGATTGTACTTCAGTTCTCCAGCTCAGCCTGCTGATTTGGGTCAGATGGGATCAAGAGATCCCATGATCTGCCCAGAATATTCAGGTGACAGATCACTGCTTGCTTATTAGACTTGGCCTGTAGCTGGAAATTATATATGTAAATATCTATAGATGAGCATGTCTTATAGTCTAATTACACTTGCCTGAATTTGTCATTGCTCACCAAAATCTGCATAAAGTTTCAGCTAAAAACCCTTTTATGTGAAATATTTATTTCACCGAGTTGAAAAGAAGTGAACTAACTCCACCCACCATGGAAAATGGACATCAGAACAGGTTCCCCAGAGAAGCTGGGGCTGCCCCATCCCTGGAAGTGTTCAAGATCAGGTTGGATGGGTCTTAGAGCAAGCTGGGATAGTGGAAGGTGTCCCTGCCCATGGCAAGGGGGTGGAACAAGATGGTCTTTAAGGTCCCTCCCAACCAAAACTGTTCTGTGATTCCATGATCCTATGAAAAACGTGTGTTCATCCCCTCCCTGCCCACCTCCTCTCAGCTCCTCCTCCCTCCATCCTGCCCAGCAGTTTCCCACTGTGCCCCTTTACCTCCACCACAGAAATGCCATAGTCCTGGAGGGCCTCGGCCGAGCTCTCAACCTGCTCCAGGAAGGGCTGGGCACCAGGAGAGGCTGGAACACAAAAAAACCCTCTGTAGGTTCTCAGGGTCAGGAGCATCCTCTGGCCAAACACTGAGACCTGGGAGCTGTGTTGGTGCCTCATCCCACACCAGTGCCTTTGGGAATCACACCAGGGGAATGAGAAATGGCAGAACAACAAAACAAGGACAGGATCTCCTCCTAATCCATGACAGCCTTTAGTTCTCCTGCATGTGAGGGATCACCCTTTCCCTGGCAGGTACCACAGATGAGGGGAGAGTTCCTTAGGAGACTGGATTGCTACTCCATGGTACCTCCAGAAAATATTCCAGAAAATTAATGAAGAGGTTTGCAGGGGTGTTCCTGGGGACGCAGCCAGGAAAGAACCCATCCCAAGAGGTCTCTGTGTGTCAGGAGCACTCCAGGATGCACAAACACTGAGCTTGACCAGCTCCCTTGGGGGTTAAAAATCTCAGGAATTGCCTCTTCATTGAGGAGGGCCACAGGGGGATTGGAAGGATGGAACACCTCTCCCTGAGGAAAGGCCCAGAGAAGTGGGATTGTTCAGCCTGGAAAAGAGAAGGCTCTGGGGTGACTTAATTGTGGCCTTCCAGTACCTGAAGGAGATAAAAGAAAGGTGGAAAGAGACTATTTACAATGGCCTGGAGGGACAGGACAAGGGGGAATGGCTTCCCACTGCCAGAGGGCAGGGTTAGATGGGATATTGGGAAGGAAGTCCTGGATGAGAGGGTGGGCAGGCCCTGGCACAGGTTGCCCAGAGAAGCTGTGGCTGCCCCTGGATCCCTGGAAATGTTCCAGGCCAGGTTGGATGGGGTTTGGAGCAACCTGGGCTAGTGGAAGGTGTCCCTGCCCAGGGCAGGGTGTTGGAACTGGATGAGCTTTAAGCTCCCTTCCAACCCAAACCATGCCACGATTGTGGGATTGTTCCACTTCCACCCAAGCCTCGCTGAGCCCCCCAGGCTGATGTCAGTGCCCACCATCAAACACTTACCATGAGGGGTGAAAAAAGCCAGGGATGCTCGTCCAGCTTCCAAGCCACTGAAGTAGCGCTGAGGGCTCGGCTCCCGCCGCAGCCCCGCCATTCCCGGCCTTGGGATGGAGGAAGAGCAGAGGAGCAGGAAAACAAAGGAGGAAACCCATCTGTCCCCTGGGGATGACATGGCTGTTGTCAGCTACAGGCACAGGAGAGTCACAACTGGGGAGAAAATCAAACATATATATATATATATTATACATAAACACATATGTGAGTGTTTCTCTCTTCAGGCAGGTGCAGCACAACCATAATTTGCAACTGTGGAAATTATTATTAATGTGACACAAACATCTCGAGGAACACCATGAATTAGTCACTCCAGCACCACTCAGACAACTGCAAAGAGCCCAGCAAAGGCCATTCTCTTACTTCTGAGTGCTACCTTCAAGTGCACAGACCCTCAGTGCTGTCCCTTTAAGGCTGGGTTCTGTCCCTCCTTTTCACTTCTTCTGAGTCAAACAGAAATTTAATGTACAGGCAGAAAGCAGTGCCAGCATCACACACAAACCCCCACCCAAACTGCTTCAACTCTTGCTGAAGAGCTTTGAGGATGGCAACGGCATCTGTGTGCCCCTGAGAGGTGCTTGCAGAGGGATGGGGCACGTTGAGGTTGACAAAAATCAAATGGCCAAGCTGAGATTCAAGTGTCAGACCTTCTGTTTCTGTGCAAAATGCAAATGGGTACATTCTGCTCCCTGTTTATGGTCAGAACAAAGAGGAATTTTGCAGGTATATTTATAAAGACTCTGTAGCTGAAGTCCTTAACATGAGGATGCGGTGCTGGTGCTTCAAGAACACATGCTCTGGTTTATTTTTTTATAGAATAACTGATTTCTCTCTCGTATTTATAAGGATTTACGTAACTTAAATGGATGCTATTTTTGTAAGTCCTGCTGTTTTCTTCTCTACTCTGCGTTCAGAAGTCCTGATACAATTTAACCTCTCTAGGATTAACAAAAGCAGCAGATTACCCTTGACCTAATCTACATGGAACAATAAATCAGACAAGAATTCTGCAGTATCTTTTCTGCTCCTGGCTGCTGGTTTTGCCACTTCATAGTAGCCACTTTTACTTCCAGGGAGAATCATGGAATGTTAAGGCTTGGAAGGGACCTTAAAGATCATCCATCCCAAACCCCACTGTGTGTATTAGGCATGAATTTCCCTGACCAGATTGATTTTGGTGGAAGGTGCCCCTGCCCATGGCAGGGGGGTGGAACAAGATGGTCTTTAAGGTCCCTCCCGACCCAAACCAATCCGGGATTCTGGGATTCCATTGCTCGCTTCACACCACGCCAAAACACGTGAGGAGGTCAAAGAGCCCTAAGGATGGAAAAACACCTTCTGCCCACTCCAACCCCCTGTTTAACACCAGGCTCCTGCTCCTTGGGTGCTGCTGGAGCGTGGCTGGTCCCTGGCCAGCGAAGGGAAAAAGCTGGAACTGAGGGCATGTTGCTCTGCACCATGAGCTGCTTCCCCCAACAAACACCTCTGCCATTCCCTCCACCACCCTGTCAGATTCTGTCAGCTCCCCGTGGCTGCTCTGGGATGATCCCAAGCTCACAACCAACCAGGGGAAGAGCCTCTGCTGTGCTCTGAGAGCGAGGATTTAGTGACAGCCAGGCACACTCAGACTCGCCAGCTCCTTCTCCCAGAGGTGGGGTGTTGGAATCGGGGCCTGAAGGCACAAGAGAACAAAGACAGAGCTGGAAAGACATCAATTTTTTTTTAGTTTTCATCTCAAAATCTCCAGTTCCCTCCTTTCCAGCTTTGGGCAGTGTCAGGCATTCCTGGTTCTGTGCCCTCCCATCTGTTCCCTGGCTTAGAGAGGGTATAGGGATCAGGGGAGGGGGGGGATGTTTATGAAATGACAAACGTGGCTACAGCAGGATGGAAAAATAAACACAATGCTGGCATGTGGGAACAAGCCCAGGTCAAATGGGAGAGCTTACTGTCAAGGAAGCAAGAGCAGCAGCCTCCAAGGACTCAAAGATGTCATGGCATTATACCTTGAGGAGGGTGACAGCAGCTTAAAACTCAACTCCAGCCTCCTGGGAGACCTCAGAGCCCCTTCCAGGGCCTAAAGGGGCTCCAGGAGAGCTGGAGAGGGACTTGGGACAAGGGCCTGGAGGGACAGGACACAGGGAATGGTTTCCCACTGACAGAGGGCAGGGATAGGTGGGATATTGAAAGGAAACTGGTGAGGCCCTGGCACAGGTTGCCCAGAGAAGCTGTGGCTGCCCCTGGATCCCTGGAAGTGTCCAAGGCCAGGTTGGACGCAGCTTGGAGCAACCTGGGTTAGTGGAAGATGTCCCTACCCATGGCAGGGGCTGGAACAAGATGAGCTTTAAGGTCCCTTCCAACACAAACTATTCTGGGATTCCATGAAAAATGTGTGCTCAGCCCTTCCCCAGCCATGTCCTCTCACCTCCTCATTTCTCCATCCTGCTCAGCAGGTTCCCTCTGTTCCCCATCAATCCAGACCCGAATATTCAGCTTTGAAGCCATTTCCCCTGTCACCTCTTTTCCATCAACAAGAAAACTAACACCATAGGGCTGGAAACAGAGCACTGACACTTGCAGGATTGCCAGAGATGTGTGAAAATGCCATGGATGTGTGAACCAGCTCTGTGTCACTGCTGGGAAACCTGAAGCCCACGGACCAGGGGCAGCACAGCACAGATGGAATGCAAGGCCTGGTTCACGTTTCCACGGTCATCATTCCAAGACAGAGCCAGGTAAGGTGGTCAAGGTCACTGTAGGCGACCTAAAGTGAAACCAAATGCACCAGAGACATCCAGCACAGACTCCTGCGTGGGCACAAATTGCTTGTGCCACATCAGTTGCTTGGGAATCCTGCATTGGAAACCATGGACTGGGATCCTTGAAAAACCTCAGTGATTCCACCTGCTTTCCCTGACACTTTCGTCACACAGACACCAGCTGCAAATATTTATTACTGAGGAAGCTGAGGGTGATGTGGGGTGGGTTTTGAGCCTCCCATAATAAGGAAAAACCACTGTTCTATTGGAACCATGGATTGCAAGGCCGGCTGGGTACCACCCCCATCATCCACGGGCTTCCCTGAGAAGAAACCCTCTTCCCCAGGAGAAACACCTTGGAGAATCAGCTTGGGATGAAATTCCCGACTGGGAAGGTGCTGAGGGTGGGATGTTGAGTGGGGGTGTTGATGTTCCTTCTGAAATGCATTTTAGCCTCAGCTGTGATCATTCTGGGTAGTTTTACTTTTCCCTGATTTGAACGTTCATATTATTATCCCTTAATAGAAAACCATTTGCAAACCAATCAATGCCCAGATTTTTTGCCTCAGGTCATGTTTTGAAGTTGACTCTCAATGGATCACATGAAGGCAAAGAAGTTGCAGGTTTGAGCTGGGAAGCAAACTTCCAAATACTTGATATTCTTGGGTCCTCCCAACTCAGTGACATTGGGAAGTTTGCAACTTCCTTCAGCTCCTTGTGTTGAGGACTGGGAAGCCATGCTTTCCCGAATTTAGGAGGATTAAATGCCAAATCCTTCTGAACCATCCCAGCCAAGGTGTTTTTGTGCTGCAGGTCATGAGTTCCATGAAGACATCGTGGTAGGAAGGAGCCCCAGCTTCTGCCTTGGCAGGGATGCCAAGCCTTGCCCCCAGTGGCTGCAGCTGCTCCTGCCAACAGCCCTGCAGGAGCGCAGACATCGGTGCCCGTGGGCTTTGGCCGCCCTCTGGCAGGGAAGTCCCCGGGCCGGGCTGGGGGAGGCCCCAGGGCCCGTGGCCGTGTGTCACAGGGCCCTTTGTGACACGGTGGCTGGGACGGGCACGGTGTCCAAGGGCCCTCTGTGACACGTGGGGATAAAGGTGTTGGCGTCAACGCGGCCACGCCACAGCGCTCGGAGCGCGCGACTGGGCAGGACGGGACAGAGCGGTGCTGTGAGGAGTCTCCTCGCAGCCAACTCAGTCTTTGCCGACCAGAAGCTTTTCCGAGAGCACTCTTTGAAAGAAGATCCCTCGAGGCCAGTCCACAGGAGTTGGTGACCCGGAGCGTTTCCGAGCCATCCCCACTCCCTGTGGGAGTGGCCCTCGAGGCCAGGCCACGGGCCTTGGTGCCCCGGAGCTTTTCCGAGGAGTCACCAGTGCCTGTGGCAGTGGCCCTTGAGGCCATTTGTTGAGACTTTGCCACCAGGGACGTTTCCAAGCCATCAGCAGTCCCTGTGGCAGGAGCCCCTGAGGCCACTGAGTCACACTTGGCCACCAGGGGTTTTTCCCAGGCATCTCTCCCGCAGCTGCCCTCGAGGCCAGACTGTGCCATGGCGGGGGGATGCTTCGGCCTGTGCGGGCTGCTCCGGAGGCAGAGGAAGAACAGGAGAGGCCCTGGAGCTGGCCTAGCACAGGAACCCGAGGAGGAGGTGCAGCACTTCCAGCCACTGCAGCAGGGTGAGTGCTGCAGCTGCCCACAGGGATGGGGCTGCAGGAGCTGGGCCCCTTCCCGTCCCCTCTGGACATGGCCAGGGAAAGGGAGGGGGAAGAGGGGCCAAGGCTGATCCCCCCGGCATCCGTGCTCCATCCCCTGGGCATCCCAGGGCTGGCCCTGCCTGTGGAGCGCAGGGCTGGGCTGTGTTCTCTGGGCTCTCCCGCAGCCCCTCAGCTCTGACTGCGCTCGCTCTTTGCCAGATCCAGGCCGGGACCGCCCAGCAGAGCAGGACCGCGCCCGTGGCCGCTTCCGCAGGGCAGTTCAGGTACCTGCAGCCATCCCCCCTGGGCTGGGACTGCTGTCCCTGCTCCGCCTGGCACCGCTGTCACAGCACTCCATGTGACTTCCCTCTCCTCCCTGCCCCTTCTTCTCCTGCAGAGGTTGCTGAAATTCGTGGGAGTTCGGCGCAGAACGGCCACGACTGCACCGCCCGAGCTCGTGGCACAGCCTGAGACCAACGCTGCCGAGCTCGAGGCACAGCCTGTTGTCAGCTCTGCACTGAGTGACTGTGCAGCCAGTGGTGACATGGCACCCATGGACTGTGCAGCCAGTGGTGACATGGAACTGGATGATGGCACAGAAACCTCAGACAGGGCACCGATTGATGGCACAGCAACCTCGGACATGGCTGAAATTGGTGGCACAGAAACCATCGACATGGCAGCCACTGATTCCACAGCCAACTGTGACACGGCACCAACTGGTGACGCAGCCACCTCTGACACGGCACCAGTCGATGGCACCAACACCTGTGACACGGCACTGATGGATGGCACAGAAACTAATGACACGGCACCGATGGATGATGGCACAGCCACCTCTGACACCGCGCTGGCCGACACAGAGACAAGCTCTGACACCGCTCCCACTGATGTCAGGGCTGAGGCTGACGCCACGACTGAGGGCATTGGAAACACTGACTGCACACCCATGCAGAGTGTGACTGATGCTCCCAGTCTGGATCTTTGGGAGCAGAAAGGTGTCTCCAATCCAAATGAAGTAAGCACCCTGTGGCCAGGGCTCTTATGGCCCCCCCAAGCCAGCTCTGCTGGGCCCCCTGAGCCATTGAGGGAAACCTGCTGGCTCTGGCAGCTCTCCAAGTGTCCCCCTCTCCCCTCCAGGTGCCAGCCATCGTCAGCTCCATCCACCAGTGGCTCAGGTGCTGGTTGTCTGCACAGGTCAGGTCGTCCATTGCCATCCGCAGGCTGGCCCAGGCACACCCTGGGCAGGTGGTGACGACTCTCCTGCGCTGTGCCCCAGCGTGTGACAGGTACAGGGCCCAGCTGCTTGGCTGGCTCAGGGCTCACCAGCTCTTAGGACCCATCACCCTTGTCAAGCCTGTCCCTCCTGGTCTGCCAGACAGGTGGACAGTTGCAGGACCCTCTGGCCCCTCCAGTTCCCAGCCCAGGCCTGTCAGCCCCCAATCCTGCTGCCATGAGCCCTCCCTGCCACTCAAGGCACCCTGGCTCTGTCACCTGGGCCCCCACAGCTGCCATGGCCCAAACCCCCTGACCCAGAGCTCTGGCTCCACAGAGCTGCTGCAATCCTGTGGAGGACCATCGCCTCCTCGGCCACCACAGTGCAGAAGGTGCTGCCAACGCTGCTCGGGGTAATGGAGGACAGCGTGTTCAGCTCTGATGGCAACGACACCGACATCTGTGCCCTGGCTGTGAGTTTCTGGAACTCCTCACGTCTCTCCATCCTCCCCCATTGCTGCATCTCCCTCAGGCCTTGGGCTGCAAATGTGGCTGAGGGGCAGGGTCAGGGGTAGCAGGCCAGCTGCTCCCCCTGGGTCTCCCTGGCCTCTGCCTCCCTCTGGGCACTGATGGTGTCTCCGTGTGGGTTTATTGCAGGCAACCCTGGCACTGTGGCTGATGGTCCAGGAGCCCCAGTGCCAAGATGCCCTGTTGGTCCATGCCCCTCGTCTCCTGGTGGCTCTGCTCTGCCAGCTGTGCATGAGCACAGAGCAGATGCCACAGGAGGTCAGCACCTTCTGGAGGGGATGCCAGGAGCAGCACGGCCTTCCCACCCACCCCAACAGGTGCTCCATGCCCGTCCCCTCTCCCTGCCATGGCCTCAGGGCTGGGGCCAGGGCTCCCAGCATGACGTGGCCTTTGCTCTGCACACAGCTTTGTGGTCCAGACCATCAAGGCCCTGCTCTGCCAGCTGCAGTGGGACCAGGAGCTGGTGTCAGTGGAGCGCAAGCGTGGCTGGGACGCGCTCCTCTTTGCTGACACGCAGCACTACGCAGTGGGGCTGCTGGCCAGGTGAGACACCCTTGTCCCCGCTGCCCCCGGCACCTCTGCTCTGGGCACGGGGCAGCCCACAAAGGCCCCATGGGGCAGAAGGCCTTGGCCCCAAGGGGTGGCCGAGCCAGTCCTGGCAGAGCTTTGCCCACCTGACTCAGGGCCGGGGGTTCCCTTTTTCCCCTGACAGGGAGATGCGCCGCGTGTTGGTCCCCTCCTACGGCCCGCTGGCGAGGCACCTGCTGGGGCTGCTCAGCAGGGAGGGGCCCCGCTGGGAGCTGCCTGCCCTGGCCTTGCTTGTGGAGGTGAGCCTGCTGGGAGCGCTGCCTGGCCCGGCTGCCTCCCCCTCTCTGCCCTCGGGCAGCCGCAGCTGCCGGGACGGTGCCTGCGCCCTGTGCTGCTGCCTGGGCACAGCCCTGGGCGGCTCCGGCTCCTGCTGCCCGGGCACCCCGGCACTGCTCTCTGCCTTCCAGCTCCTGGACTACCTGGACGTGAGCACCTGCCATGACAGTGTCCTGCGGATCCTGGCAAGGCACCTGCAGAGCCAGTGCCCAGAGAGGCGGCGCCTGGCTCTGCGAGAGCTGCTGGTGCTCAGCGTGGATCCCTCCATGGTGAGAAGGGGGCAGGGGCTGAAGCCACACGGGCAGCCTGGGGCTGGGCAAGGCAGTTGGGGTTGCAGTGCCAGGGTGGTGGTGGTGGGGCAGCTCTTCAAGGCTTCACAGCACAGCCTTGTGTTCCACACAGGCCAAAAGCATCTGCAGCCTCTCTGAGCACCTCCTGGAGCTGCTGCGTGATGGAGATGGAGAGCTGGTCAGGATGACCCTCTCCATTTTCCGGAATGTGCTCCAGGATGACGAAGACAGGGAGGGATTCAGCCCCACTGCCCCAAGGCTGGCTGAGGCGCTCCGGCCAGTCTTTGACCACGTAAGGCTCTGTGCCCCCAGCCACAGGCGCTGGGTGCTGCCAGGAAACCTGGGGGAGATTCAGGCCTGGGCCTGGTGGGCCTGGAGCAGGCAGTGCTGAGGTGTTTTCTCTTCTTTGGCCCCAGGACAACAGCCACGTGCAGCTGCTCTCCATTCGCCTCTTCCGAGAGGTGATGGAGTTGGTGGCGGAAGAGGGAACGTGGCTCTGGGAGATGCAGGCGTGGCAGAGCCTGGTCCCCCTGTTCTTCCGCTGGCAGGACGAGAACCAGCGCGTGGCAGAGGTGAGCACTGGTGGGCTCTGGTGTCCCCGGGGCAGGGGCTGGGCTGCCTCCTGCCCTGGGGCCTCAAGGGCTCCATCCTCCTGCCGGCCTCGGTGCAGGGACGCAGGTGCTGTGCCCTGGGCTGTGGTGCCATGTGCCGCTCTCTGCTGCTCTGCAGGCCGCTCGGGAAGCGCTGCTCTGGGCTGCAAGGTTCCTGCAGAGGAGGGACCTGGAGCAGCTGGTGAAGACCGAGCAGCACTTTGGGTTCTGCGACTGCCTGGTAAGGACGAGCCCAGGCTGGAGAAGCCCCAGCCCCTGATGCGCAGTGTGCGGGGCTGGCCCTGTGCCCCCGGCACTGCTGCCCCCACAGACACCCCCTGCTCTCTGCAGATGGAGAAGGAGCTGAGCCGAAGGGGCGAGCACCTGCGCCAGGCCCTGCCCTTCCTGCAGAGCCCCCAGGAGCCCCTGCGAGAGGCGGCCGTCAGGTTCATGGGTGAGCCCCAAGGCCGCGGTCCCTCCCGCCCCGCTGCAGCTCGGCCCCAGCCACAGGGGCCATATGGCCAGGCTGGCAGCGCCGCTGGGGGGGAGCTGGGACACCGCTGGGGCCCTGACAGCCTCTGTGTTCCCAGGGGTCGCCGGCTGGCACATGAGGGAGCAGCAGGAAGACCTGTGGCCCATCCTCAAGGGTGAGTGAGGGCAGCGGGGCCTCCCTGGGGGCTGCGGGGCAGGAGCACAGACCCTGGGCAGGGAGCTGCAATCCCCGCCCCGCCCGCACAGGGCTCTGCTCCCTGCACGGCGTGCCCAGAGCACACACACACTGCAGGGGCACCTTCCCGCTCCTCCTCTTGGCCCCTGCTCCCTCCTGGCCGTGCCAAGAGCTGCTGGCATGGCCCTGGCACCAGGGGCTCCTCGGGTCCCCGCACAGCCACGCTCTGACCCCGGCTCCCTTCCTCTCTCTTCCAGCCCTCGAAGCCATGAGCGAGGACGACTGCCCCTCCACCTCCAACTTGAGGAATGCACTCATGGCCACCTACAGGAGTGCAGTCAGAGCTCCACGTGCTCCGCTGAGGCGACCAATGTCCCTGCAACCACTCGGGACGACAGCCCAGGGACCACTTCCCAGCGCAGCTGCAGCTCCAGCTGATGCTGGGCCCAACTGAGCCAGCCGGCAAGGCCAGGCAGCTCCTGGCTCTGCAGCCCCATGGACGGCTCCCTCCCTTCCCTTCCCTTCTCCTGACCCCACTTCATCCCTCCCCTTCCCCTGACAATAATAAACCTTGTCTTTTTCTTCTTATCTGCATCTTGGTACAACTGAAAGGGCACAAACCCTCAGCCCTGCAGCTCACGGGCCCCTCCTGCCTTTCTTTTGCCCCTTGCACTGTGGGCACACACCCAGAGGGACACGGGCACTTCAGGCTGCAAAGGGGCCTGTCCTGAAGGGCCACTTGCACAGCACTGTGCACTCCAAGATCTTGCTGAAGGCTGTGCTGGTGTTTCCCAAGAAAACCCAAGATTTGGTCATCCCTGGGGAGGCAAGGGGCTTCCTTCTCAAGGAAAGTGCTTTCCAAAGAGTTCCCGGCAAGGGAGGCACAAATTTTTCCCTCTGGCTCTCTGTGGCCCTTTCACTCCTTGTGTCACTTTGCAGAGGGGCAGGGCAAGGGGCACTCCTCAGCCTGTGGGGCAAAGCCACGCTGGGGCAGCTCAGGAACTGCAAGCACAGCTGGCACTGCGTGTCCCCTGAGAACAGAGCTCCTCTCCCAGCCTCTGCCCCCCTGACTGCCAGTGCAAATCCAAGAGATGTGCTGGAATCAGGGATGAGGTTGCCTACAGGGGTGGCTGTGGGAGCATCTTGCAGCAAAGGGATCCTTCTCTGGGGAACATCCAAGCACATCCCAGCCACTGGACTTTTCCTCACTGATTTTTTAATGATGCTCCCACGCTGCCCCTTCTCCTGCCACTTCCCAGAGAGTTTCACTTTCATTTTCACTTCCAGATCCCACTGCCCAGCACCCAGGAGCCCCACTGGCTCTAGTTAGCCAAGGCTGCAGGAGGGATGTGCTGCAGCCCTTCCGTCTGTCCAGCAGTGCTCCCATTGCTGCCAACAGCAGACAGCCTGCAGCATGGAATCATGGAATCATTAACACTGGGAAAGACCTCGGAGACCATCAAGTCCAACCACTCCCCCAGCACTGCCAAGCCCACCACTCAACTGTGCCCCCATCTGCCACATCCACACGTTTCCTGAACACTTCCAGGGATGATGAGTCCACCACTTCCCTGACACAGTCACCACCTGCCGGAATCACCATCTGCTGCATTTCCACCACTTCCCTGGTGGAATCAGCATCACCCACTGCTGCTGCCCCACTGCCCCATTTACTCTGTCCTTGGGGACCGGCCCCAAAAAGTCCCTGGAAAGCAGCTGGCACTGGACACACATCACGGAGCTACCTCTGAGACGGCTTAAGGGATGTCACCTACCAGGTGTCCTGAGCATCCAGGTGACACCCTCATCCCTCCACCGCGGCTGCCAGGAAAGCAGCCCGGGTCCAGCTCTCCCTGCGGTCGGTGGCTTGGCCGCACGGCTGGAAAACCTGGGGATGCCAAACCCATCGGTGTTGGGGCTGTGCCAGCCCGGCGCTGGGATCCCCGATATCCCGGGGATACCTCTCGGCATCCAGGGGGTGTCCGCCCTGAGCCGGGACCTCCGAGCGGCGGGGTCCCTGCTGGGGATCCCGGAGGGACGGAACAGGGATGGACACCCCCCACAGTACCACAGACCCGACCTGCAGTGGGGGATGTCCCCGCACCGCCCTCAGCCCGCGGGGGTGCCCAGATCCCCCCCCAGACAGCTCCGGGGGCACCTCGGCGATGCCCGCACCGCGCCCCTCACCCCTCGCTCCCCTCACGGCTCCTCTCACCCCTGTCCCGCCCCTCACTCCCCTCACCGCCCCTCTCTCCCCCCGCTCCCTCCCTCTCCCCTCAGTGCCCCCTCACCCCTCTCACCCCTCTCTCCTCCGCCGCCCCTCCGGGAGAGCGGGATCGATGACGGGCGGGCGTCACCAACCCAAGAAGCAAAGCGGCGGCCCCGCGGGGGCGGCCCGCAGGTGATTGACGGGCGGCTCCGACCAACCGGCGCTGCGGGCGGGCGGGGGGGCGTGCCCGTCGGGCGGCCAATGGGCAGCGCGCGCCGCCGCCCCTCAAATCAGCGGGCTCGGCCCGGCAGAGAGAGTTGTTTGGCGGCGGGCGGGCGGGCGGCGCAGCTGGGCGGGCGGGAGGAGAAGGAGGAGCAGGAGTGTGTGTGTGGTGGTGGGGGAGGCTCCCCTTTGTTCATGGGGGTGTCCAGCCGGGGCTGAGGGAAGGCACGGAGGGGGTCGGTGCCTCCCGCTGCCCCATGGCCGTCGCCGAGGGGGCGGCCGTGCCCTACGCCGTGGAGCTGGGGCTCACCGTGCTCCACACGGCGCTCTACGCCGCGCTCTTCCTCTTCGCCTACCTGCAGCTCTGGCTGCTGCTCTGCTACCGCGAGCGGCGGCTGAGCTACCACACGCTCTGCCTCTTCCTCTGCCTGCTCTGGGCAGCCCTCAGGACCACGCTGTTCTCCTTCTACCTGCAGAATTCCCTGCAGGCCCTCCGCCTCCAGCAGCCCTTCGCCCACTGGCTCCTGTACTGCCTGCCCGGCTGCCTCCTCTTCTCCAGCCTCTGCCTCCTCAACCTCTACTTCGCCGAGGTAAGTTTTTTTGCTTCGGGCAGGAGAAGCCTCCCGAATTTCCCCCCCTCGCAAAGCCCCCCGTCCCGCGGGACACCGGGGTTGGAACCTCCTCTTCGGCCACCTCTCCGAAGTTGGAGTGCCCCGGGGCCGGGGCTTTGGGCTGGGATGGAGGTGCGACCGTCCAGGTGAGGGTGGGAGGGAATGCCGGGGGTCTGCCCTCAGCGTTGGCTTTGGGAAAAGCTGGAGGGATGCAGGGATGTGCCCTGAATCCAGCCCTTAGTAACAGACTTCCGTACAGGCTGGTAGGATGCAGGCTTGGGGGGAGGCACAGGGATTGTGTACTGAATCCAGCCTTAGGTGGAGGGGGGGGGAAGGGATTTGGGGGGGATGGTGTGAGCGAAAAGCGTGCCCTGAATCCCAGCATCAGGGGGTTTGGGTGCAGGGCTGTGCCCTGACTGCAGACCCCGGGGAGGGAGCGGGGGGATGGTGGTGGAAAGAGGCTCATGCCCTGAATTTGGGATTTGGGGGTGAGGGGGTATGCCCTGCTCCCAGGTGGGATTTTCCTCTTTGCAACCCAGAGTCATTGCGGGGTAGGGGGGAATCACTTAAGGGGGGGGGGGGACTGCTTTGCATCTTTTTTTTAATTGATTCCCGTTCTCCAAAGGGGACCAGAAAGTGGCAGCAGCAGGGGCTGCTCTGGCCTGGAGTGATGCCAACCATTACGTCACCAGCCAGAGCCTCTTCTGCTATTGTTGCTGCGCTCCCTCCTTCTCTCCATCGCTCCGCTGCGAACTGGGCTTGTTGTTCTGCAGCTTGTTGTCAGACAAAAAAAAAGGAAAAAAAACCAAACCAAAACCCTGAGGTCCCTCAGACAACAGCCTGGGGTAGGACAGGGGGGCCCCTTGCCAGCAAAACCATCGCTGCTGGGACAGCGCGGAGCTGCTTGTTGTTGTCACCGAGTGTATCCCTCCTTTTCTGGGCTTCCCATCACTTGTGTCGTGATTTTTTTACCCTCCTTTCCCCGAGTCCACTTGTCTTTATCTCTCAAAGCCTCCTCTCTCCCTTCCCCTCCCCTCCTCTGAATATTTTGTTTCTGCTCCAGTTTCTCCCGAGCAGCCCTTTTTGCTCGCCTGCCCTCCCCGGCTTGGTGACTCGTTTCGTAAATAGGCAGCACTTTTTTTTTTTCCTTCCAGCTTTGTTGTTTGTTGTTTTGTGGGGATTCTTTGCTCTGCAGCTCTCAGCTGTTCCCCAGCCCTCACAAAGGAATCGCTAGCACACAGCGAAATCGCTCCGTCGCTCCGATGTGTCACCCAGGGGAGTTATGATTTCATTTTCCCGAGGACATCAGCGCTCACATGACGATGGGGAGACTTGGAGCAGTTGGGTTGTTCAGCTTTTCTCGGTTCTTTCCCCCCCCTCCTTTCCTTGCTCCTGGAATAAACACCTGGGAGCCGGGGGCGAGCTGCCTGTTGCCAAAGCTGTCGGTGCTGGATGTGGTGCTGGTTGAGTGGCAGCAGGATAACAAATGGTGCAGAGTGTGCATAATCCATCTTGTCTGTTAAAGGCAGCCTGACCTACCAATTGCTCCAGCCAGGAGGGGTTTGTGTCCCTTGAAAAGCAGGGATCCTGTGCTCTGTTCCACAGAGTGGCTGCATTTCTGTTTTCCCTCTCGGTCGCTGGACTCAACAGCGGATTTGCCTCTCTCCAGGCTTGTTTAAAGGTTCCCTGAAAGTAAATCCAAATAGATTCCCAGGCTTCCCTTCCTCCCACGATATCTGTTTTTTTCCAGTGAACTCTGCATACATCCCATTTCTTTCTCCTTGAAAACCTAGAGCCAAGGGAAATCCTGCCTGAGGAAATAAGAGCTCAGAATCTGGAGTGGGGAAGGATAAAGTGACTTGTGAAAGTGGGTCTGCACGCTGGGCTCCAGGGAGGGTCTGACACTTCCCTGCACTCTGTGGTGCTTTTGGGTGATCTCACAGTGGTGGTAGTGAAGCTCCAGAGGTCTGGAGAAAGAGTGGAGCTGGATTTGTGGTGCTTTTCTGGCTCCCATCTCGAGATCTAGACAAGACTGGTGTGTTTAGCGATGTGACTTCCAGCAGAACGTGCCCATCCATTCCCGGTTTTTGAGGGCTGATGGGTAGCAATTAGAAGGACCTGCAGAAGGACCCTGGGCTGCTTCTGCTCTGGGGATGGGATCCTGATCCGAGATGTCCTCGGATAAAAGCACAGGCTGCTGCTGTGCTGAGGGCCTGGCTCATTGTCTCTGTACACAGTGCCTCCTTTGTGGAGATGCTGGAGAAATGGCATCAGTGGAAGAAAACGTGGCCTGTGCTGTCATTTGAGCTGATCCTGCTTGATTTACGGAGCTCCTCGGGCTGTGGAGAAGCTGAGCATGAAATGGTGATGGGGAAGAAGCTCCAGGGAACAGATGCCCATGGAGAACTGGCATTACTTGGCGCTCCAGGCTGTTTTGGGGCTGAAATTCGTAATTCTTAAACTGCCTGGTTTTGTCCTTTCAGTGGAGAGAAGTTATCCTCTTCCTATCCTCTCCAGGCTCCTGAGATTCCTGAGGGGATGCAGAGTCCTGACAGAATGAATGTGGGAGGTGTATTTCTTTTCCATAGAATCCCAGAATGGTTTGGGTTGGAAGGGACCTTAAAGCTCATCTCATTCCAAACCTGCACCATGGGCAGGGACACCTTCCACTAGCCCAGGTTGCTCCAACCTGGCCTTGGACACTTCCAGGGATCCAGGGGCAGCCACAGCTTCTCTGGGCAACCTGTGCCTTGGCCTCACCACCCTCCCAGCCAGGAATTTCTTCCCATTATCCCATCTAACCCTGCCCTCTCTGTGTGAAGCCGTTCCCTGTTGTCCTGTCACTCCATGCCCATGTCCAACCTTGAGTAATGCCACCCTTCCCAAGAGCCTGCAAGTTCCTGCTTTTCCCTGGGTCATGGAAATGGAAATACATGGAAGGAGCTGGGGGGGCTCAACCTGGAGAAAAGGAGGCTCAGGGGGGACCTTCTGGCTCTGCAACTCCCTGACAGGAGGGGGGAGCCGGGGTAGGGGGGGTGGGAAGGGTCGGGCTCTGCTCCCAGGGAACAAGGGACAGGAGAGGAAACAGCCTCAAGATGCACCAGGGGAGGTTCAGGTTGGACATCAGGAGGAATTTCTTCTTGGAAAGGGTTGTTAAACATTGGAATAGGGCTGCCCAGTTTGGTGGTGGAGTCCCCATCCCTGGAGGTGCCCAAGGAAGGACTGGCTGTGGCACTCAATGCTCTGGGCTGCCTTGATGAGGTGGGGGACTTGATGATCTCAGAGGTCTCTTCCATCCCAGTGATTCTGTGAAATGTAGCTAAAACCTCCACCTTGACCCTTTCAAAGACCTTCTTGAGCACTCTGCTCTCCTGGGAATCAACAGCTGGTGCAGGGATGAGTAAGGAATGCTGGAGTGGTGGGACTGGTGGCTGGCGTGGCCAGAGCCCTCCAACAGTCTGGGTTTCTCTTGAGTGCTCCATCTGATTAGATGACATCAGCCTCTTCCATCCCTTCCTGCTCTAACTGCACTGGAGATGTTTGTCCTTTCTGTCCTGGACCTCCCTTCTCAGATGGAAAACTGGAAAAGCCTCCGTCCTTTCTTGCACCTTCCTTGTGTAGCAGACACAGTAGTGTCCTCTGCCTCGGAGGGACAGCTGCTAAGGGGTCACTTAAACTCCAGAGTGCCTCATCCCATAGCTACTGATTCCCATGTTTCCCAGATGAACAGGTGTCCACACTGGCAACCAGCTATTCTAGGAAATCAGGGAACGAGCGAGTTGTACCCTGCGCTCGTGATGGCAGAGAATGATCTCAGTATTAGTGGGGATGGTGAGAGATCCTCCTCGTGGATAGTTCCAACTTTTCCTCTGAGGGGTGGGTGGGGGTTTGAACATTTGTTACGGGGTGTAATCCCAAAATAGTCCGGGCTGTGCTCCAATTATCTCACTCTGGTGAGGGAAGGGATCTGTCTGTGGATGCTCCTGCAGCTGAGTGAGGGCTGTGCTAGGGCAGGGCATGGTTTATGTCTTGTATCTGTGGAGCCCAAATTTGTGGTTTCTTTATGGAGCAAGAGAGATTTTGATTCCATCAGACAGTAAGTTCCTGGCTCTCCTGGATCTTTTGGATCTGTTGTGAATGGCTGTACCAAAACCAAGCTGAAGTTGACTCCGTGTTCGGGGTTAAGATCCTGGCTTTTCAGGTACTGGAAGTGGTCCTTGGAGCCACCTGTGGGATGTGGCATCTGTCACCTTCTCTTAGCAAGCTGTGACACCTCCAGTGCACCTTCTAAGGATGAGTGTGTGTCTTAAACATATCCTCAGCAAGTTCACTTTCTGGGCTGTGCTGGGAGCAAGGGAATCACTTTTATGTCATTTATCCAACCCCCCCAAAGCCAAGAGCCTCCAGCATCATGGGGGCACTTGGAGGTGTGTAATTCCCCTCCCCTTCTTCCCAAATCTGGCTGATGTGAAGTGCTCAAAGGATCTGTGGCTCTGGGAAGGTAACTGAGTGTTGCCAAAACTGCTCCTTATTTTTGTGCCTGGCTTCTTGGGCCGGTCTCAGCTCAGATCCCAAGGAAACTGTTCAGTTTGCAAGGATTGCTGCTCCCAGCTTGGCCTAAAGCACCTGTTTGGGGGCAGGGGGCTGTGTCTCCTCTCCTTCTGGAGAACAGGACTGCTCCTGAGCTCTCCACGCTGGATTCTTCACAGCAGAACCCTCTGCATCAGCTGTCCTTGGGCTCTGAAAGCAGCAGAGTCCTGTGCAGGGAGACTCAAAGCTTGTCTCAAGGCTGAGAACCCAAAGAAACACTGGTGTCACCTACTGACCCAGTCCCTGGGCAGGAAAAGCAACCTTCAGATAAGTAATCAGTCTTAATAACTGCAAACACCAGACCCAGTGATGCCTGTCCTCTTCCTGAAGTCGTAGGAATAATTAGCTGGGGGCTAATAAAAGCCTAAGGCTGGAGCTGTGGTCTCCCTCTGCTTTTCATGGCAGCAGGCCAAGCCTGAGGCTCAAGTTGCTGTTGCACTCTTAACCCTGACTCAGCTTTGTGTGCCTTAATCCCTGGAGCCTTAGGGGGGAGAGTTTTGGAAGAGTCCTGCACATCCAGCATCTTCCTGTTAGCCAGTGGCGCTTCCCTGCTCGGCTGAGGGGCTGCTCTCAGCTGAGAGTGTGAAATTCCCAGCTGGAATACAAGCCAGGGACTCTGCAGTGCTGTTCAGGGGCTGTGGTTACAGATGCCTCAGATGGATTTCTGTGCTGCCCAAATGGGCGCTGGACGAAGAGGTTTTCCCAGCTGGAAATGTTCTTGATGATTGTTTTGACAGGACGAGAGGAAACGGCCCTAAGTTGCACCAGGGGAGGTTTAGGTTGGATATTTGGGAAAAAATTCCTCACTGAAAGGGCGGTCAGGCATTGGAACAGGCTCTCCAGGGCAGTGGTGGAGTCACCATCCCTGGAAAAGTTAAAAAAACCAAACATGGATATGGCATTTGGTGACGTGGTTTAGTGGTGAACCAGGTGGTGCTGGATTAATGGTTGGACTTGATGATTTTAGAGGGCTTTTCCAACCTTCCTGATTCTGTGCCACTCCCAAAGTGCCAGAAGACAAACTAAGAAGGATTCAAGGATATTTCTGTTTGAAAGTCACCACGTGGTCCTTCCAAGGCACAGGTTCAGTGTAAAACAGATGAGTTTTAGGGCTCAGAGTGGACTGTGCCACACTTCTGCTCTTCTCTGGGCTGGTTTAGGCCAGGAGGACAGGATAGAGAACATCCATAGGGATGGATCCCTCCCTCTGCCAAAGAGCTGTATCTTGTTCCCCACTAAGTGCTGCTTGAGCTCATCCTCCTTCAGACTGGGGGGAGAGGAGCCAGGCACTGGCACTGTCTGATGCCCTTTGAGATGCTTGAAACTACTACAGGGGATCAGACAACCTCAGATCCTGAAATGTCTCTGGAAATCCTCTTGGCAGGAGCCTGGATTCCTGAAGCTTGTGTGCCATTTCTGCCTCGGTGCTGGCTGGAAGGCAGGAGCCAGGGAATCCCAGCAGGGAAGAAGAAAAAATAAAAGCTGACTAAGGGTGCCTTGTAGGAGATGAGTGATCCCTCTCTGCAGCCACAGTCTGGGAGCTGACAGGGAAAGGGAGGAGAAGGGAATCTGAACCTCCACACCTGTGCAGTGATCCCCACAAGTGCAGGTGTGCTGGATCTGTCTGGATGGTTCTCTTCCCAAGTTCCTTCAAAGTCTCCAGTTGGGACATGAGCTTTGCCCATGACTGAGCCCAGCCCTGGGATCCTTCCTGCTGGGATCTGTACCTGGAGCTGCATTTTTTGCAGGACACGACCCCCCTTGTTTTCCTGCTGTTTTCCTGACCAGTGTGAGCACCGTTTCCCTGTCCCCTTGCAGCAGGAACTCACATCTGAGCTCTGACTTGGGAGTGTCAGCACCTTCCTAAACCCTCCCTAATTCCTTAGGCTCAGGTCCTGCCCCTGTGTGCTCCAACCTTCCACCTCTGGAGTTACTTTTCAGGTGAATTTGTCCTACAAACATCATAAGGATGGAGGGGCTGTGAGTTCCAAGTGCTTTTTCCAGCCTGCAGGTCTATGATCAAACAGACCAGAGGGCTATTTTAGATCAGCTATTTGTCTTGCTGAAGCACAGCGGCTCGAGCAGCCTTCTCTAACATAGAAATCCAGCGTGG
Source organism: Myiozetetes cayanensis (assembly GCF_022539395.1). Classification (NCBI taxonomy): domain Eukaryota; kingdom Metazoa; phylum Chordata; class Aves; order Passeriformes; family Tyrannidae; genus Myiozetetes; species Myiozetetes cayanensis. The sequence continues at coordinate 233,082 of NW_026087853.1, read as the reverse complement.
ATGAGGTCCTAAAATAAGCAGCCCAGAACACTGGACAAAGGAGATGTATTTTTGAAGGATTTTAATGATTATGAAGTGCTAAACTCCTTGCTTTTCTTGAAATCCTTGAAGTGGAGTGTTAAAGTCCTTGTCACATATGGGGTAATGTGGGCACCTATATTTGGGCTGGGCTTTTACAAGGGGGGGAAAAAAGGACCATTTTTTGGGGGGTCCAGTGCAAGACTTGGTGCTGATAAATAATCTGGAGTCCTTGGAGGTGTCCAAGTGGTTTCTGGCTCCCCTGTTAAACCTCTTGACTAAGCTTAAAAGAAACCATAGGTCCTGTGAAGTAACGCTGTGCAAATCTTTCCTCCAGGTCATATTCAAAGTGAAATGTGCAGCTGAATTCAACAAGTACAAGTAAGTGATGCTGTTCTGACCTTCGTGGCTTAAGGGGAACTCGCTGCAGGGCCGGGAGTGGGAGGTTCAGACCCCCAGAGGGTGAGCAGAGCTGATTCCACACCTGTGCTCTGGCAAAGGATCAGTGTTGTGCCTTGGAGAGGGACTGGGAGCTTCAAGGGTGCCCAGGAAGCTCAGGCACCCCAGTAACAAACCAGATGAACTCTCAAGGTCATTTCGAGCTGTCCCACCCCAGAAAAGATCTGCAGGATAAGGCTTGGGCAGTGGGTGAGACCTCTGTTGGTGCAGCCCAGGTGCTTCCTAACCATTTCCAGGGAAACCCACGCTGGGAAATGCGAGCTCCAGTGGCTTTCAGTGAAGAAGTTGCAGTGGTTGTGATGACTCATGGCTTATTGACTGGAGTTAATGCAGAGCTGGAGCAACACTTAAAATCTGCAAGATAAGAACCTGACTGTCAGAAGATGAGTCTTTGTAACTCATGACTGCTTACGCTGCTCATGTGTTCCGAGAGCAGCTCCAACAAACACTCTGCAGGCTTGGGCTGTCGGTGCAGCCACCGAAACCTGCTGGAATGCCTGATCTTCCCAGCAGGCAGAGCACTGGGCGTGCTGGGAGGGCCTGGTGAGACAGGAGGGTGGTGCAGAATAAGCCTTGTCTCACTCCCAACTCCGTTTCTCCCCGTCCCTCCAGGGTCCTGCTGTACCTGGGCTCCATCTTCACCAGCCTCCTGTTCCTGGTGGTGAATCTGACCTGTGCAATGCTGATCCACGGGGAGGTCCCCGAGAGCCAGCTGAGGTGGACGGTCCTGGCCCGCGCCCTGGTCAACGACAGCCTCTTCATCCTCTGTGCCATCTCGCTGGCTGGCTGCATGTGCAAGCTGGGGAAGATGTCTTCAGCCAACGTCTACCTCGAGTCCAAGGTAGGGGAATGCCTTGGGAGCTTCCCCCTGGGGCTGCACAGCTGGATTCTCAGCTGGACCCGGGTGTGCTCGCTTGGGGCGCGGTGGCACCTGAACTGCTCTCGCTCAAATGTTCCTTCCAGAGAGGAGGTGGCAGCTCTTGGACTCCTCCCTCTAGAAAGTGCATGTTCCTGCTGTGGGAATGATCCTCCCCTGATTTTAAGGGAATGCCTTGTCTGCAGCTTTGAGAGATTTACGAGCTGCCTGTGCTCTTCAGGCTTAGAAAACATCGGGTTTGCCTGGATGAGAGGGTTCTCCCAAGAGCAGCAGATGCAGTTTTGCCAGTGCATTATCACTAGGGACAGTAAAACTCCCAGCATGTTGTTTGTTACCTGTGGCAGGTAACACAACAATTCTTTGCAAAGGGGTTCCCCCCTCCTCCAGCAGTCCAGATGTCCTGGATGAGATGAGCACGTTGGAAGGGGAGGAGAAGTTGCTGTAGGTCCTGCCCCAAGGCAGAAGTTCAGGTCTGAACACACACAGCTCTTTTCCAGCAGGTAGCAGAGCGGATGAGCTGCCAGCAGTGTGGCAGGAGGCTGTAATTAAATGTGCACTTGAGCTGCCTCCTGTTCCTCTGGGAAGCCATATCACCCCTGTCAAAGGCAGGGATTCCAGGGTGGGGACCTGGCCTGCTGGGAAGGGCAGACAGCAGGCTCCTGATGAGCCTGGGAACATCTGCAGGAAAAATCTGAGCCTAGCCAGGTCAGGATTGGAGCTGAGGCTTTGTGTAAGAGATGCCTGGCTCCTTAGGCAGCCGAGAGCATTGGTGGTTTCCCAGAATCCAAGGTGTGTGAACCATAAGTTGCATCTGCAGCGAGACAGGAGCCGTCTCAGCTGAGAACCTGCTCACATCCCTGCCTGCCTGGGCCTGGTATCCAGCTCTGACTGGCTCTGGACACTGATTAACTTGCCAAGTTCACCCAGCACAGGAACTTCCTCTCCTTCCATGCCTGAGGCTGCCTGTGGGGCCGTGCTCTTGTACAGCGTGCTCCAGGGAATCCTGTTCTCCAGTTGGATACTCAGCCTGGCTGCTACAGGTCCCTGCTTCCCTTCCCTGCCCTGGGGGCATCCCTTGATTTCCTGTGTGAAGGAGCTGCAGGAAAAGGGTGGGGACGAGCAGCAGTGCTACACAAATGCCTGGGAAGGTTGTCCTGCCTCCTGAACTCCAACTGGGAACCTGCTGCCTCAAAGCCATCCAGCAAGGCTTTGGAGGCTGCTGCCTCCACCACCGAAGATGAAAGGCTGGAGCCATGGGAAGGAGGCTGGGACTGCAGCCAGATCCTGTCCTGTGGTCCTTTGTGAGCTGCAGATTTGCTTCACCAGCCTTTCCTTGTGCTGGCCTGGACACCAAGGGCTCAGCTGAGGGTGACAGCAGGATGTGTTCCTGGGCTTTGGGGCTGTCACCTCGTTAGCAGCACTTCAAGATACTGCCTTGAGCTCCAGAGCCAGGAAAATAGAGCTGGCACAGCCCAGCTGGGATGTGGAGCAGGTCAGGGAGATGAGCCTCCCCTGCAGATTCTCTGCTTAAACACAAAGGCAGGGGAGCTGCTGGCACGTGTTCATCTGCCCACCCACTGACTTGGTGCCTCCCAGTAGCTATTAAAGGGCTCCATGGGTGTATTTAGCAAAGCCTGGCTTGTCACAGAATCCCAGAAGGGTTTGGGTTGGAAGGGACCTTAAAGATCATCCAGTTCTACCCCCCTGCCACGGGCAGGGACACCTTCCACTAGCCCAAGTTGCTCCAAGCCCTGTCCAACCTCATCTTGAACACTTCCAAGAATGGGACAGCCACAGCTTCTCTGGGAAATCTGTGCCAGGGCCTCACTGCCCTCACAGGGAAGAATTCCTTCCTAATATCTAATCTAATCCTATTCTTTGTCAGTTTGAAGCCGTTCCCCCTCATCCTGTCACTCCAGGCCCTTGTAAATAGTCTCTCTCTGTGTTTCCTGAGGGCTCCCTTCGGTTCTTGGGGTTCAGGCGCTGGGTCCTTCTGCCCACCCCAAACATTTGGGTTTCTTTCCCAAACAAACACTGGGTGTGATGTTGGGGTGCTGAGCTGCTGCAGTGAATGGGGCTGGGTGAACATCTCTGCTTACAGAATCTGATCAGGGCACAGAAGCAGCCAGTTGATTTTCCTGCTGGTTGTTTGTTGGCCTTGTGGAGACTCCCATGGGAAGGAAGCAAGTGGAACAGCATCTCCCTGGACCACCAGCTTGAAGCTGACTGATAAGATCCTGACAGTGACACTCCTGTGCCTCAGATCTTCCCTGCTCCCAGGTGACACTGGCTGTGTGGATCTGTTCCTGGAATGAACCCATCACATGAAAAAGCTTTTAACCAGCTCTGAATATTTCAGCAACAACAAACAAATGTTCTGGGTCGTTCTTGCCTGCACAGCTTCTGGTGGATTTAAGGGAAGGGGGAAAGAAAATCACAGCTCTGTATTAAAGCTCTTTTGTTTCTTTCTGTTCTAGGGAACATCTGTCTGCCAGGCTATTCTTGTGGGATCTGTAGTGGCTCTTCTGTATTCCTCAAGGGCTTGCTATAACCTGGTAGCTGTGGCCATATCTCCAGACAATGTTCCTGGTCCTTTTAACTATGGCTGGGACAACCTTTCAGACAAGGTGAGTGTCTGTGACCCCCCAGTCCAGAGCCAGTGAAGTGAAAGGCAGTCACTCCTCGTCCTGGGAGGATGAAAAGGAGCTGTGGGGGGGTTTATGGGGAGCTGAACCCCCAGAGGAGCTGGATTTCTGCCTCCAGAAGCCCTGCTTGCTCTCTCCACCCAGCAAACCTGAGTCTTCCCCTATCCAGCCACTCCTTCAGGAAGGGTTTCCCCGTTGTGCTCTTCCCTTTCAGCCTGGCAACTCCTCTTTTGGGGGAGAGGAGGGACAAGTCAACTAGAGCAGAAAAAGCAATGCTTAATCAGGCGTGGCTGTGTGAGAGGGAGAGTCACTGGTGTGGGGAGGGAGCTCCCAGTGCCCTGGTGGCACATGGACAGAACCAGCCCAGCAAAACCAGTAGCAGGAGCCAGGTGAGGGGCACTGCGCTGGCTTAGGGACTCCTGCCTTTGGAAGGGTTTTCTCTGCATTCCCAATTCCAGCTTTTGGGAGCTCTGTGGGTGGCAGGGATCACGCAGGACCCCTCTGACTTGCCTCCCACAGGTGCACGTGGAAGTGAGCAGCGAGGAGTACGTGGTGTTTGGAGTGGTCCTTTTCCTCTGGGAGCTGGTGCCAACCACCTTCGTGGTGCTGTTCTTCCGGGCTCAGAGGCTGAGCCAGAACCTGGTAGGCCCTGAGCAAGCTAACCCTGTGCCCCAGGGCACCTGGGAGGACTGTCAGGTGTATTTTGACTTCTGGCCTAACTCCTTTCTCTTTGTCAGACTCCAGCAGGGATGGTGAACAGCCACAGCTACAGCTCCAGAGCCTATTTCTTTGACAATCCCAGGCGCTACGACAGCGACGACGACCTGTCACGGCTCGGGGCCAGAGAAGGAGGGTGAGTGTTGTGCTGCCATCCTGCTGCCCTGTGGGGAAGGACAGAGCTCCTGGCTTCTGCTCTGAGGGGAAAAAAATTGGTGGAAGGTGCAGCTTGGGAAAGGTGCATGGGATAGAGAGTCTTCTGCCTGAGGTTTTGTTCCTTCTGCAGCTCGCAAGGAGCTGTTTTTATTAGATACAAGTGACTACAGAGGCTGATGTGGATGGTGCCCACAGGTTGAAATACACAGTGATTTACAGACAGACCTCATCCAGGAGGACTGGTCTTTCTAGGGTCCTCCCTCAGCTCTGAAATGATCTCCAGAGGTGGGAAAGTCCTGGGAGGGGAGATGATCCCTGGGAGCCAGCTGGGACAAAGCGCTGCAGGAACCCCTGGTGTGGGGAGAACAGTCAGGTATCCTCAGCAAAACTGTACAGGGAAACCTGGCAGCCCTGTCACCACAGAATCATGGAATGCTGTGAGTTGGAAGGGACTTTATGAACCATCTAATTCCAAGCCCCTGCCATGTCAGGGACACCTTCCACTGGACCAGATTGCTCCAAGCCCCATCCATCCCAGCCTTGAACACTTCTACTTCCTTTCCACTTGCTGTCCAGGGGTGTAGTGAGGAGTTCAGAGGTTCTGGCTCTTCTTGACCCAGTGTTGTAGGGCCTGGTGCTCTTCTCCTCGTGCTGTTTCATCGAAGCTGGGCTCCTCGGAGATCCTGCAGATCTGGATACCCTGAGCAGTGCTGGGAGTCTCCCAGCACCGGAGGAGCCAAATCACTCATCTCTTAAGAGTCCATGTGTGTGTTTTCTGTCTCCCCTCCAGCTTGGCCACCCCTCAGTGCTCGGGCTTCTACGGCTCCCTGGCCGGGAACGACGGCGGGACCCCCGCGGACAGCGCGCCCTTGCTCTGCGCCGCCGGCGGCTCGGAGAGCAACCACCACAGCTCCTACCCTGCCCCACAGAACTGAGGAGGCTCCCTCCGTTTCCCAGAGTGGCATTCATGTATAGGATTGTAACCTGGTTTTCTCTTTTCCTCCTCCTCCTCCTCCCCTGAAGCATCTAACTCATGACACAAACATTCCACGATCTGCCGCAGCTGCGCGCGGGACTGAGCCAAAGGCTGCGGGCAGTGAAGTTAGAGAACTGTGACTTTAAGGTACCATGTAGCAAAGTGAAGCTGAACTCTCTCTGGAAGCTTTTTTTTTTTTTTTTTTTTTTTTCCCCTCTCCTTGGTCTGGTCTTCAAGATGTTGGCAGCTAAATGCACCAGAGCTTCCTCACTAGAAAAAGAAACATCAAATGCATATTTGCACTTTTTATCTGCACACTTGGAAGGAACGAATCTTGCTCGGGCTGTGCTCGGTCTGAGACTGTTCTAGTTACTCTTTTTAATTGCACATCCATAGCTGGGAGAGGCACTGTCTTCCTGCAAAGGCATGTTCCGTGAAGTACTCTGCATCCTGACTCGCTGGGAGCGGGAGCTCTGTCTGGGCGGGGCCTCCTGCGCTGGATGCTCAAGCTTTCTGTGCCATATTCCCACCTGGCAGGGCTGGGTGAGGCCTCGGGGCTGAGGAAGGGGGGGTCTTGCTCTGACTCCTGGTCCTCGTCCCATGTGGCTGCTGACCTGTCCCACCTGGGCCTGTGGCTCAGAGCTGAGGGGGAGGTCTGTTCCTACTGGCGTTGTGACCAACCTGATGGCAGAGGGAGAGGGGCTGGCTTTTCCCTTCAGGGAGAGCTTGGAAGCTGGCTCAGCAGGAGCGTGTGTGCAGGAATGTGTGTGAATCCAGGGCTGCTGGACCCCGGGGGGTTGCTGAGAGCAGCTGAGAGCAGCCCTGCTCCCCCTCCTGCTCCCCACGGTGGGGTCCCCTCGTCCCCCTCAGTATTAAATTGCATTTAGCAGATAACCAAGAGTTTTAACCTGAAGTGAATGTGAACTGGTGGGGTCCCCACTGAGGTGCAGGAGGTGTCTGGCTGCCTGTGGAGTGTGCTGTTGCAGAGGGAAGGGGCAGCAATCACAGGGATCTGATCCCTGGGCTCCTTGCTGTGCCCTCCAGGGCCTGGAGCCCTCCCACTGGAGTACACAGGGTGTGAGTGCTGGGTCAGGCTGGGAGAGGTTCCCCTGTCTCTCCTGAACCAAAGTAGCCAAGTTGGATCCCTGGGCTCTTGGAGATGAGGCTTGGTGTCATTCCTGGCTTGTCCCTGAGCCTGCTGTAGGGATGAGCAAAGCACCTTTGGATGGAGGCACTGCTCCAGTGGGAGCTGCTCTGGTCACTGGTGCCAACCCACACTGGAACTGCTTTTAACCTGCCTCGTGCTGCTCAAACCCCAGGCTGCCCCTGGGCAGGGAGTGCTGTGGGGGGACGATGTTCCTGGAGCTGGGGGGACCCTGAGGCAGCCTCTGTGTCTGGGCTGTGTGTGAGGGAACCCCCAGCCCTGGGGCAGCCCTGGCCTCTCCTCACCAGTCACCCCTCACCTCTTGCTTGTGCTGGGCTCGGTGTCACTTGTCCCACCCAGTCCCTGTGCGTGGTCTGTGCTGGCCCCTCCCTGCTCTCACCTGCTTTTCTCTCTCCCTGGCCCAAAGAGAGCAGCAAGCCCTGCTTCTTTTTGGAGAAGGCAAAGAAAGATGGCAACTCTCAGCACATCCTCTCGCTCGAGCACCTGCCCCCAGAGCTCCACCCTGGCTGCTCACCTGTCTCCTGGCAGGAACAGGTCGCTCCATCTCAATCACTGCTTGGCTTATGGCAAAGCTGACGAAGGGCCCGCTGTGTCCCCCTTCCTTCTGCTCCCATAAGTCACCAAAGACAGTAAGTGACGCTCGTGGCCCCTGTTCTTGCTTAAATTCCAAAGCACTAGGAGCACTTTAAGTTTTTCTTCGGAGGGAAAGGAGTGTAGTGCAAAAAAAAAATACAAAAAATTAAAAAAAAAGAGAAAAAATAAGAATAATTAAAAAAAAAAACAAAATCCAAGGGCTACAGGCTCATTGTTCCTATTGCACTGAAGCACACACCCACACTACGATCTTCCTGGATTTGGGATGGCAGGTCAGGGCAGTGAGTCTCGTTGCTGATGGACCCCTGAGCGACTGGCAAAGCCTTTGGGTTTTACTCCTTTTGTCCGGTGGTTTCCGATCCGGCCGCTCCTCCCGGGGCCGGTCCCGTGTTTTACTGAAGTAATTTATAGCTGAGAAGTACAATGACTTTTTTAATGCATAGTTGCCTTTCATTAAACTTCCTTTTTTGGGTTTTTTTTTTTTTTCTTTTGGTATGGTTTAACGGTGTTTTGGCTTTGCAGTCGGGCAGCAGCTGCTGCGCCAGGAGCTGTGGCCAATGAATGTACCTATTTGTTCTTCACTAAACTGTAACCAAGCACTACTCTGTTGAAATAAATTTAAAAAAAAAAAAAAAAAAAAAAAGGACTTTCTATGCTGGGATTGCTCCCAGGGTGATCCAGCCAGCTCCAGGCGTGGCCCTGTGGTGCCCTGTGCCCTGCCAGGACCTGGCACATCCAGCTGCTCTCCTGAGACAGGGCTGGGAGCTCGTAAAGCTGCTGCTGGATGGGCTCTGAGGGATGAGCTGGGGCTGTCACAGGAGGCCTTATCCTCTGATGTGTCTCTGGCTGCAGCCCAGAGCGATGCTGTGTCCCGAGGGAATGGCATGAAGCTGTGCCAGGGCAGGGTCAGGTTGGATATTAGGAAAAGGTTCTTCCCCCAGAGGGTGGTTGGCACTGAACAGGCTCCCCAGGGCAGTGGGCACGGCCCCAAGGCTGCCAGAGCTCCAGGAGGGTTTGGACAATGCTCTGAGGGACAGGGGGAGTGTTGGGGTGTCCTGTGCAGGGGCAGGAGTTGGATCAATGATCTTTGTGGCTCCCTTCCAACTCAGGGAATTCTATATTCCCTGTGTCTCCAGCTCGGGAGGTACAACGTGCTCAAATCACCTCCCAGGGCCTGTCAGGAGACACATCTGGCCATGGGCTGTGCTTTGTCCTTTCCCAGGAGCTGCATCCTCCCAGCCCCAGCAGGATGGAGCTGTGGAGGAGCTGAAAGCCCCAGCTCCCTCCTTGGAGCTTCCCTTATTCCCTGCACAGGTTTATCTGCCTGGCCTTGAGCTCAGGGCAAACAGCAGCGGCTCTGCTGGAGCTCACGCTGCCTCCTGCCGTCCTTCCAGCCTTTTGGGAGCTCAGGATGGAAAACATGGGGCTGCCACATGGATCCAGGCTGGGGGGATCTATTTTCCAGCAGCACTTCCCCCCACAGCCCCCCCAAGCCTGTCCTTTGCCCCTATTGCAGCACTGGGTGGTGTAATCCGGGCTGGCTCCATCCCTGTGGGAACCCAGCTGGAAGCAGGAACAGGGAGTCATCCCTTATGGCTGTGGGGGATCCACAGGCTGTGCCCTGCCCAGGAGGGACCCTCTGCCCTGAGCCACTGCCTGTCCTTGGAGCAGCAGAATTCCCTGTGCCTCATTCTGTGCCATCTCCGAGGAGCAGCAGCCCCAGGGCAGGCACCTCCTTTCCCGTTTTCCCCCAAGGGAGCAGATCCCAAAAGAGGCCAAACCCGCTTGCACAGGCTGGGAGGGGCAGGAAGGCCAGGAATTGGGGTCCTGGCAGCAGCTGCTGCCCCACAGACTGTTGGATACAGCTGATGGTGGGCTCTCCTTTCCTCTCCAGGTGCCCAAAGTCATTAGTGGGGCTCCTCCAGTGAGATCCTTCTTGGTTTATCTTCCCAAGCCTTCAATGAAGGCAGCAAGGACCATCAGGAACAGCCTGTTTCCCGAGGAAAAGGAAGTCCCCTTGGGACAGCAGCAGCTCCTACAATCCCTTGAAGTTAATTTTTTTTTTTAATGCAGCAGGAAGTTAGTGTGGGCACACTGGAAGCGAGGGGCTGGTTGGAATCACGGAGCAGGCAAGGAATTTCCCCCCAAATTTATTCAATGGCACGGTTCTTGCCCCACCTCCAGCTTCTGAAGGCAAAGCAACGGGTCTGATCCATCCAAATAGCACAGCAACGTTTCAAGGAGTTATTCCAAATGATCTTCCAATATATAAAATAAAATTTACAGACAGTCCCCAACTTTTATACAGAACAAAAAAATAGCTTTTTTTTTTTTCCTTTTCCCCTTGTACAAAATCCCTCATCAGCAGGTTGCAGACAATCAGCTGGGGACAGGAGGCCCAGCAAGTGGTTTTCGTGGTGTAAGTTGGAGTGTGATGCAACAGTGGTGTTTGTCCATAAGTCTCTCTCTCTCTCTCTCTCTCCATGGAATTCACCGCATGTTTTGCAAGATATTCCTGAAGTTTTCCAGTTCTTTCACGCTGGTTGAAACCCTGTGTGCAAGGGAAGCAAAAGGGAGACATTACAGCAACATCCCCATGATGAATTATTTAAAATCTGAGAGAAAGAGGCTGTACCAAGCAAGGCTTCCAGCAGCTTCTCGGGGACAGAGAATTTAGAATTCCAGCTAAATTAGGTTCTGGTTCCAACCAGGCCCTTCACTAATTTCGCAGCCACTTTTTAAAGCAAGCACTGGGAATCTCAGTGGAACAGGATGTTACAGAGCTCAGCAGTGATCAAGCCCATTAAGGACAGGTCAAGAGACAGGCTGGGAATGTTCCAAGCTGCACAGGCTTGGATTGCTTGGATTCTCCTGGCAATATTGTTTGCTGGAAGCTCCAGGTCTGTCAACACCACAAAGCGCTCATGTACAACCAGAGCACCCTGAAACCCCCTCGTAAAGGCCTCCTTATCCTCCTTTTCTGCCAAAACCTCCTCATCCAGCTCTCCACAGGGGCTGCACTGATGGATTCCTGTTAAATGCAATCATGGCAAATGGATCTGGGAATGAAATGGTGGAAGGAGAGCTCTAAGGAGAGCAGCCCTTGTCTGGGACAATGTGCTCTGAGGACAGTCACACAGTTCCTTAAAAATTACCACACTCTTTGTATCTTAAATGCTTTCTTGGATTCCTTACAGAAAAATACAGTATGAAGTTGTTTGAAATTTTTCCAACCGTTGCAGTCCATATGAACAACATCTGGGATCTGAGACAGCATGATAAGAGCAAGAGTCACCCCCAAAACTGCTGAGAAGAACTGACTGTTAGAGCTGAAATGGGATGGAACACAGCAGTTTGTGTAAAAGCAGAGGGAAAAGCCTCTCAAACTCACCTTCCAAAGGCATTAAATAAGGCCACAATTTCCTGCCTGGTCAGCTGGAACCCATAGGAAGGGCCACTCTCGGGCATCTTTTCGATGAGGTTCTCGGAGAAGAGGATCTTCAGGGCTGTTCCCAAGCCCTGTGTCTGTGCAGGGATCAAACAGGATTGTTTTAACAGCAGGGCCTGACTCAAAGTTTAACTTCAGTTCTCCATCTCTGCAAAGTCATCCTAACAGAGCCAGAGGATCTCACTCAACCCAGAGGCTCTGCACCCTCTGCTGAGGAGCGGGAGGTTATCCCAGTTTCCAGCTGCAAAGGCCACAGGCAGCTGGACAGGTGATGAATGCAGCAGCCCTGAGCCGTACCTGGGTGTCCAAGAACCGCATCCACACGTGAGTCCCATCACCAGGAGCTTCCAGATGCTGACAAATCTTACCTGCAGCTTCCCCCACAGCCGACATTTGAAGCAGCCAACGCAGTCCATGATCTTGGAGATATTCTTGAAGTGCAGCCTGAATTCCTCCTGGGGGAAAAGACATCTCCGCTGATCATGGTTAAGCACTGATCCCTGCATTAAATCCCAATTAATCCTGGACTTCAGAGTTAGGGAGAAGCTTCCTGAAAAGCAGCAATTACCTTTAGTTTAGCAGCTTCCTTTTTGTTCCCAGCAAAGAAGGAGTTTTCATCGAAATGCAGCGGGAAAGACCTGGAAGGGAGCGAAAAACAGTTTTATTTCTCCCCAGGATGTTTGGATGGCTGAAGTCCAGGTCAGGTGCGTGGATAAAACATAGGTGGGAGCCACTGGACATTCCAGTCTTGGATCCAACCCCAAAGGGGGTTGGAATGAGATGATCTTTAAGGTCCCTTCCAACTCAAACCATCCTGGGATTCTACTACCTCTTTCAATCTGAGCTGGCATCTCACCTTGGAGACATTTTCAGCAATTGCTCGATGGTTTTGAAGCAATTTCAGTCTGTTTTCCAACAGACACAAGCACGGGAGAGTGACCAGATAAATTCAAAGACTGATCACAACAGGAGACACCCATTTCTGCCTGGTTCTGGTATCTCCCATTCCTCTCACTCCAAACCCCACCCCCACAGCCCAAACCTCTGTTACCAACACATTTAGGATGTTTTTCCAGTCAAAAAGCCATGACTGGTATCCCACAGATGAGTCACACGGGTGGCCAGTTTTGGGGCTGGCACATAGGCAGTGGTTAAATTCAATTCTGCTCAATCCAAAATGCACCCAACCCTATTAAACCGTGGGACTAATTAAACTGTGGGAGTAATCACCCAAATCTTGCTATTTGCATACAGATATTAATGTTCTCCCACCAAAACTATGCTACTGGAACAATGTCCCTGCTCCTTACAGGGGGGGTTGGACTGGGTGACCTTTAAAAGGTCCCTTCCAACCCAAACCACTCCACGATTCTACTGCACAAATCACTCCAGGAAGGAACCCCAAAACCTGCCTTTCTAGGAGCTTTATGTGACAAGCACACTCAGACATCCCAGGCTTTCCAGAGCCACTGTCCCCAGGTCCCAGGTGTAATTACTTGGCCAGGTGGAGAATTTCCAGCAACAGGTCCTTCATTTCCGCGTCCTGGCCCTCGTTGCCCGTGTACAGCTGGAACCCCGGGCGCTCAAAGAAGGGCAGCACTTTGGACAGGGCCCTCAGCTCGATCAGGTAGAGGAAATAGAGGTTCTTGAGCCTTCTGGGGCCTTCCCCTCTGGTGAGAACTTCATCAAACCTCTGCTGGAACTCGGTGACGTTGGGGCCCCATCTCTTCTCTGACCAGGTGTCTGAGAGAGAAAAGGAAGCCCCAAAGACATGAGGTGGGGGGGGGGTTCAGTTCTGGTTCAGCTCCTCCCACGTGCACAGGTTCAGTGGTGGAACGTGATTCCAGCCAGGGAGGAGATCCAAGTTTTCCTGAGTCCACAACCCAAATTCATTCATAAATGGTTCAAAACTTAACCATTCACTGAGGTTGGAAAAGACCTCCAGGGTCATTGAGGCCAACCTGTGACCAAACACCACCTTCTCAAGCAAATCACATCACAGTCTTTCCTTGAACACCTCAAGGGATGGTGACTCCACCACTTCCCTGGGCAGCCCATTCCCATGCCTGACAACCCTTCCCACGTAGAAACTCTTCCCGAGTGTTTTTCAGGAGAGGCGTAATTTTAACCCAATTCAACCCCCCCAACAAACACAGAGCTCCCCCAGACCTTTCTCAGGTGGTTCCTGAGTCTCCCTAATGATCAGAGAAACCTTAAGAGAATTCTTAATGATGATATGGAAAAGCAAGAGAACAGAAGCATCCAAGGATCAGATTAGACTGGCCTCTATTTTCCATTATCAAGCCCACAAAGGGTATTTCTGTTGCTCATCCTATTGTCTACTTAAGATTATACAAAGTATGTAGAGGAAGATGTAATAGTCTTATCAAGCTGATGTCATAATCCCAGTTCATCTCTTTGATGTTTCCCTGTTATCCCATCTCCCCACTCCAACGTGGTCTCACCCACATCAAGGTGAGGCCTACGTGGGCTGCAGAGGCTTAAGTATAATTACTTACTTAAATCTAAGTGACTTACCCGAAATTCCAACAGCTATCACCTTGATTTTCAACCCCAGGTCTGAAATTTGGATTCCTCTGACAGCTACTTACAGACCAAAGCACGGGAAGGAAATGGAAGTGGCAGGTGGAGATGGATCAGGGTGTTGGGAAAGCCCCAGCCAAGAATTTCCCAGCCCAGGTGAGGTTATTGCTAAACTGGCCCTCGTAAAACCAGGCTGGGAAGGGACAGCCTGGGATGCACAGTTGGAAACCCACTCCAAAACAACCCTGGAGCAAGAACAGGAGGAATATGGAAATATGTGCTGGCAGTCTTGGTACAGAGCACGGCCCAGACCCGAAGGCATTCCTAATCCCGTTACACAACCTGGGTGCTGAGGGAGGCAAGGGAAGAGCACAGGAGGCCCAAATCCTGCTGGAACGGGCTCCAAGCAGCATTTAGGGGAGCCATGGAAGTGTCCACGTGGGACTGAGGCAGGAGGGCTGGGGCAGGAAGGTGCATTTACCTTGCAGGAGGTACCTGGCGCTGAGGTGGATGTTGATGCTGGCGTGGAGACCGGAGATGAGCCTGTAGAAAGCTCGTTTCTCCACACAGACACCTGCAAAAAGAAGAAATGGGCCCTTTAGGACACTGAAAGCATCTGATGGATTTTCTTCTCCTGGCTGTGAGGCAGGAATTTAATCCCACTGAGTGTGGCCACCAACCCCCCCACCACTCCCGCTCCCTGGCCAGTTTGTGCCCATCCCAGGAAGAGCAGCCAAGTTCAGGCCCAGGATTACCTTTCAGCCACTTGTAGAACGTGTGCCCTGGAAGCAAAAGGAGAACACACATCAGTCTGAGGGTACAGCCCTGCTGCCCTGAAACCACCTCCAAGGCCGCTCCCAGAGGATTTCTGCCCAATCCAGTCGGCAGAAACGGGGAAAGGAGCGTTAAAAGAGCAGGAAAATGGTTTTCCTGCCCACCCTTCTGAGCGCTGCCTCTCTTAACCCGGCGTGGCAGCAGCTCAGCACAGCACGAGGGCTTTCCCCTGGGGTTGGGGGGGTAGGTAGAAAAGTTGGGGAAAATAAGGATCATGGATTGCTTTCCTCTTCAGGGCAGAGGGGTATTTTTGCAAAACAAACCAACTGACCAACCAAAACACCACAGAGTGTAACCAAGTGTGTCCAGTCGCACAAGCCAGGGTTTCTGCTACGTATTTGGAAGTAAGCTGGGGAGCCTAAAATGATTTGGGGATGATTTTGGAGACAAAAAGAGGCTGTGGAGCGTGGAGAGCTGGTTGGGGTGTCTGTGCAGGGCCAGGAGTGGGACTGGATGATCCTTGTGATCCCATTCAGGATATTCCATGATTCTCTAACTCTCCAATTTCTGGTTTGCCTGCCCAATGTTTTTGCAGTATCTCATGGCACAGCTCAGGAGAGCACAACAGAGACACATCTGTTTCTGTTATCAGTAAAAGCAAACAGGGCCACTCACCTTCATCGTCTCCTGGTGGAAAAAAACCACAAGTGGTGGAGAGAGAGAGAGAGAGAAAAAGAAGATAAAAAAATTAAACACGGCCAAAATTAAACTCCACAGCAAAAGCTCTGCTCTGTTAATCTGCTCTGACAAGAGAAGGAGCCTCTCCAGGGAGGTTTAGGAATGTTCTGAACACAGAAAACTCCAAGAGCAGCAGTGAAGACACCGGATGAGCAACGGTGCTGAGTAACCTGAGCGGTGCAGGAGGGATCAATACTTGCAAAGGAAGTTAAAACCTGATATTTCCAAGGACATGGCACATTTCCTCCAGCAGTGCTGCTCCTGAAGAGCCAATCCTTTGCACCAGGGTCAGAGGAGGGGGAGAAGCACCTCCACAGTTTGGGGAATAATTAAGAGATCATGGCAGAGGGTACTGCTGGAGGTGTTCAGGTCACACAGATGAGGAGCGAGGTTGATGATATTCTCATGCTTCCCAACCCCTTCCCTACTTCCATTTCCACTGTCCAGCCTTGGCTCTAGGGTAGAGCTTCTCTTCCTGGGTGGTTTCCATGGAGGATCCCAGGCAGGTTCTCATCTCAGCCCCTCACAGATGGTTTGGCATTGCCAAGGACAGAAACCAGGGAGAGCTCAGGGGGCCAGCCCTGCTCCTTTGTCCCTCCAAAACTCCCATTTCTTCCAGGAGTGGAGGATCAGGCACCCTTTCTCCACGATGGATGCTAGAAAAAGCCACTTCCAGGTGCCATAACACTCTACACTGAATCAAGAGCTACAAAATATTTCCCATCCAGTAAGGGAAGCAGCTCAGAGGGCATTTGCTGCTCCTGGAGCTGGGATCAGTTCACTGCTAACCCACTTAGTGAGATAAATAAGTGACTCACCTCTACCAGATGCCAAAGGTCTTTTTACATTCTGAGGCCTAAGAGGGGGAAAAAAAATCATTTAAATGAGATATGTAAATAAGTTACTGTCCCCTTGCTGTGCAGATACAGAGCAGAAGTAGCTACTTCTGCAGTCAAACAGCCTGAGGGGATCTAAGAACCCCTTCTGTGCTTCAGCTTTGCCAAGGCAGGGAAAGGAAACAGCAAAATGTGAATTTCTCTGGGGTTTTTTTGGTGGGGTTTTCCTCCTTTTTTAGAAAAAAACCAGGCAGGAAAACTCAAGTGTCTGTCTTGGTGCAACGTGAGACACTCGGGGGGTGCCCACATGACCACTGATAGCCCTCCCTGCATGGGCACAGGAGGATGGGGATTAATTTCTGCCCCCTCTGCAGGAGTCAGGCTGGTGGAACTTCGTCTCCCAGAGCACCTACTTGAAGCAGTTTTCCTCGTAAATGCTGTTCCAGATTTTCCAGGCGTCCGGTCCCTTGTAGCCCGTGTAGCGCTCCGGGTTCAGGAGCAAATCCACATACTCGGCATCAGGAGAGTAGATGTCTGTGAAGGGCAGTGCTGGGTCAGTGACAAGCAACTTCTGAGGGGAAAATGACATTTTCCGAGGCTGATCCAGCCACCTCTTCCCTAACTTGCTAAACACAAGGCCCTGAGCGCTAATGAAGCTTTATCAGGAATATTTCCATATTGTTTTCAAAATGTTAAGGGAAAACAGGGGGGGTGGAAAAGAGCAGGAATGTTATTTATGCTGCAGGCTTGTTGGAATATCACACATAAGCCTGGAAGTTGGGGCTGTTTAGCCTGGAGAAGAGAAGATTGTGTTGGAGACCTCAGAGCAACATTCCAGGATCTGAAGGGGGCTACAAGGAAGGTGGAGAGGGGGCTCTGCCTCAGGAACTGTAGGGATGGGACAAGAGGGAGTGGCTTTAAACTGACAGAGGGCAGGGATAGATGGGATATTGGGAAGGAAATCCTGGCTGGGAGGGTGGGCAGGCCCTGGCACAGGTTGCCCAGAGAAGCTGTGGCTGCCCCTGGATCCCTGGAAGTGTCCAAGGCCAGGTTGGATGGGGCTTGGAGCCACCCAGGCTACTGGAAGGTGTCCCTGCCCATGGCAGGGGCTGGAATGAGACGGCCTTAAAGGTCCCTTCCAACCCCAACCATCTGATTCCACGATTCCAACTTCTGCAGGAGGGTTTCAAACCCCATCCCAAGGCTTCCCAGCTCCGGCAGGTGCCCCATACCATCGGCCTCACAGAAGCTCTCCGAGGAGTCGTCGTGCCGTGCCCACTGGAGCACGGCCTCCCGCGTTTCCGTGCTGCAGAAACACGGGGGAAAAAAGACCATCAGAGGGAGGACTGACCCCAGGTGTCCCTCGAGACAAGGAAGGGGGATGGTGTGATTAAAAAAGAAGTCAAACCTCAGAGGAGTCATCGACGGCCCCGAGTCTCTCGGCTTCCTCGCATTCCTCGTGGCGGTTATTGGCTTCTTCCGAATACTGGGCGGGAAAGCAAAGGGGTGGGGAGGGATGAGGATTAAAAAGGAATATTTTTTTGTTGTTTTTGATATTATAGTTCTGCCTTTAATGCACTATCCAGGTTAAGCAGCAGAAACGCTTTTATGGTTCGCCCCACCCCTGTGTTCCCACGGGATGTCTGCAGATATCCAGGGGCTTGTGCGACGGTGATGAGTCTTGCAGGGACTCAGGGCAGCATTTTGTGGTGGCATCTGCTCTTGGAGAGATGTCAGGGGTGCCTGACTCCAGGACAGCCTCCTCAGAGGCTCTCTAGCATCCCAAACACTTGAAGAGGGTAAAAATTTAGCCAAAGGGCATCCTGACAAACACTGACCCTTCCCAAACCCAGTTGTGGGCACTGGTGAGGCACCACAAATCCTGCATCAGTTTTGGGCCCCTCACAACAAGGAAGGCACTGAGGGGCTGGAGCGTGTCCAGGGAAGGGAACAGAGCTGGGAAGGGGCTGGAGCAGCAGGAGGGGCTGAGGGAGCTGGGGGGGCTCATCCTGGAGAAAAGGAGGCTCAGGGGGGACCTTCTGGCTCTGCAGTCCCTGACAGGAGGGGGGAGCCGGGGGGGGTCGGGCTCTGCTCCCAGGGAACAAGGGACAGGAGGAGAGGGAACAGCCTCAAGCTGAACCAGGTTTAGATTGGATATCAGGGAAAATTCCTTCATGGAAATGGTTGTCCATCACTGGAACAGGCTGCCCAGGGCAGCAGTAGAGTCACCATCCCTAGGGGTGTTCAAAAAACACGTGGATGTGGCACTTGGGGACGTGGTTTAAGGGTGAACACGGCGGTGGTGGGTTGATATGGTTGGACTTGGTGATCCTGAAGGTCTTTTCCAGCCTTAACCAATCCTGTGGCACAAAACTGGGCCGATAAGCTGTGTCATTTTACACCCCCAGACACACCCACCTTGTAACTTGCAGATCTGATTCCATCAGGGACTTCATCCTGAAAGACAAAACGGAGCGTGTGCCACGTGTGGGACTCACGAGGCCTTTCAGCCTCATTTCTGGGGAAGATTGGGAAGGTGACCACAGCCTTCTAGGAGTGAGAGGGTGTAAGCCCAGCTTACAACACGTCCAACTCCTCACTCCTCCCAGGACTAAGGTGAAGCAACGTTCTTAGCGGTTCATTTTGGTTTTTTCCAAGATTCCTCTTCTCCAAAGGCCGCTACGTCAGACTCTGCTTTGCTTATCCCAATGCAAGGCTGGGAAAGCCAATACAAACTCCAGAAGAGCTGGAATAGCCTCTGATCAGCTCTGTCTGGCATCATCTTCCTGGCAGGAGCCCAGGTGCCTCCTCAGACGTTGCATCCACCAGCCCCTGACATGTGTCATTCCTAAACTTCCCTCTTACCGCTCCAACGTGGAATGTCAGCCCTGCCAGGCCCACACCAGCCAGGCCCTAAATTCCTCTCAACTTCCATTTCCTCCATGAGTAGGAAGGCAATAAAACCACTTCTATGACACAGGAGATAGTATTGTGATGGCCAGGAGCACAGGAAGAGAAAAATTAGGCAATAGGAGTTATTTCTGTTGCTCTAGGAATGAAATGGACCCAAATCCAAATAATTAAGAGCAGCAGTCACAGGCAGTTCTTAAAATAAGAACGACTTCTAGCTAATACTTAGTTAATTGTAACATAACTCCATCACACTGGTCATGACCATTACCAAAAATAGATTTTTTAAGGGGAGAAAAAAAAAGGTATTTAAACAACAGTTAGGATTATTTTGAAGGGGAAAAAATTATCATCATTCCATTTTAGGACTGAAGAATAAGGGGGTAAGACAGTCTGTGCTGGCTGCCAACCCCTGGGCTGGGAGCATTTCACCCCCTCTATCAACCAGTCACCAAACTGTGATTCCCTCACCTTCTCATTCCCTTCTTTTTGGGAAAACACCTGCAGTCAAGATGCAGGGAACAAAACCCTTTTAGCCAGGATACAGGGCCAAGAGTGTACTGGGAACCAGTACAGGGGACTCTCAAAGAGCCATTTCATGCTAAAAAAAAGAGGATTGGAAAGGGCTGGAAAGCCAAAACTAAATCCCAGAGCAGCTCATGGGCCAACAGGGTGAAATCCTGGCAATGAACACAAAACCAACAGTAGCCCCAAAACCACCTTACTAATGGAAAAACTAAAAGAGGAGAAGTTCAGGGTCAGCTGTTACAAGCCCAGCCTGTCTTGAAACTTCCAAAGTTTACTATTTTGGTCTTTCTAGTGGACACCAGTAATGCTGCACCCAGGAAAGCTCCACCAGAGCCCCAGTTTTGCTTTAATTGTAATAACAAGATTAAGTCATTTATCTGCTGCTCACTCTTGGTCTGCAAAAAAAAAAAAAAACAAACCCAAAGATTAAAACAGATGTAGAAGAATGGATTTGGTACTTACAGAGGGGCAGGGCTGGACAGCACAGTCCCTCATCCCACAGTGGCTGTTGTCATCCCAAAAAGGACAAGGTTTCTTCAGGTTTACCTGCAAATGACAAATCAATCTTAACCCACATCTCCTCCAGGAAACCAAGCCAACCTTCCACTCCACAGTTTTCCATCACAGATCTCCAGTGTGCTTTCCCCACACAGGCACTTCCATCATTCCAAAATGCTCCCAGGGCTGGAGCCCCTCTGCTCTGGAGCCAGGCTGGGAGAGCTGGGGGGGTTCACCTGGAGAAGAGAAGGCTCCAGGGAGACCTGAGAGCCCCTGGCAGGGCCTAAAGGGGCTCCAGGAGAGCTGGAGAGGGACTGGGGACAAGGGATGGAGGGACAGGACACAGAGAATGGCTTCCCACTGCCAGAGGGCAGGGAGAGATGGGAGATTGGGAAGGAATTCCTGGCTGTGAGGGTGGTGCAGGCCCTGGCACAGGTTGCCCAGAGAAGCTGTAGCTGCCCCTGGATCCCTGGAAGTGTCCAAGGCCAGGTTGGACGGGGCTTGGAGCAACCTGGGCTGGTGGAAGGTGTCCCTGCCCATGGCAGGGGTTGGAATGAAATGGGCTTTGAGGTCCCTTCCACCCCAAACCATTCCAGGATTCCATGGTTCTATGCTTTATTCATATCAATCTTGGTATTTCTGTTACCAATCCCAGCATTGGGAGGGAAAAGGAACATTGACTTCCCTCAGTGAACTTGAGTGTCTGGGAACTAATCCAGGTTTTCCATGTCAATGGGGAGACACTGGGAATTGTCTTATTATGGATCTCCTGCCACCAACATTTTTAAGTAACAGCTCACCAAAAGAAGTCATTTCATAAGTTCTTAAGAGGGAAAATGCATAAGAAAATATCTTTAAAATCATGCATCTTATAGGCATCTTAAGGTTCTTCTCATAACAGAAGGATCCAACTTACTGACTGGAACCTTAAAAGGGTTAAAATGTAAGGATCTGATTTTTAAAATGATCAGCAATCAGTTCAAGGCAGAGCAAAAAAAAAAAAAAAGACAGCAGCACACACATAAATACAATTCCTGTATAAGAAAATTACCTTGTAGTATCTAAAATAGTCACTTTCCAGGAGCTGATTGAGTCTAGGAAAAAGTTTGTAGTTGTTGAAGGCATCGATGGTTTCTACATCACAGGTGCAGTCATCTAAATAACCAGTAACCTGGGGGGGCAAAACCACAACAAATCAAACCATCAGACGTGAACAACTTGGCCACCACTTTTTAACACTGCAGACAATAAAACAATTCACAGTCTTCTTTCCTTTTAGCAGCGAGTCAGCTGAGTTTAACCAGAGTGGATATGGTGCTGTAACAGTGAGCCATGGAGTGACTGCCAGCGCAGGTTCCATCCTGGATCAGCCTCAGGAGGTCGTTCCCGTAGGATAATGGGCAGCTGAGAGCTGGTGTTTGCATAAGGGACCAGTTGGGCAACAGTGACACCAACGAGAGCCCTCAAAGAAAGTCCTTGTTGAACACCAGCTGTGCTGCAGCCACTGATTTGATTTAATCAGAACGGAGCTGATTAGAGGGATGGAGCAGCTCTACTACCAGGAAAGGCTGGGAGAGTTTGGAATGTTCAACCTGTTGGGGTGACCTAATTGTGGCCTTCCAGGACCTGAAGGGAGCTGACAGGAAAGATGGAGAGAGACTATTTAGAAGAGCTTGGAGTGACAGGACAAGGGGGAATGGATTCAAACTGCCAGAGGGCAGGGATAGATGGGATATTGGGGAGGAATTCCTGGCTGGGAGGGTGGTGCAGGCCCTGGCACAGGTTGCCCAGAGAAGCTGTGGCTGCCCCTGGATCCCTGGAAGTGTCCAAGGCCAGGTTGGATGGGGCTTGGAGCAACCTGGGCTGAGTGGAAGGTGTCCCTGCCCATGGCAGGGGGCTGGAATGAGATGAGCTTTAAGATCCCTTCCAACCCAAAACCATCCTGGGATTCTGTAATAAACTGCAACATTCCCCCTCCTGACCTCAGAGAACCATTTGGCAGGAAAACATCTGTCCTAAATCTGATGGAGAAAGCCAATCCTTCTTGCATCACCCTGAACAACTCAACAGGCTTTTGTGCAAGCCCTGGAGTTTAAAAAAAAAAAAAAGGAAACTGAAAAGTAGCACAAATTCAGCTGTGGCTTCCTGACACGTTGGTCACTGCCTGATGACAAAGTTGCACAACACAGAAGCAGTTTTGTTTCCCCCACACCCCTGATGAGCACTTGGGGAATCACAGAATCATTAAGGTTGGAAAAGCCCTCTAAGATCGAGTCCAGCCCTTTCCCAGCACTGCCAAGGCCACCACTGACCCCATGTCCCCAAGTGCCACATCCACAGGGCTTTGAAATCCCTCCAGGGATAGGGACTCCACCACTGCCCTGGGCAGCTGTGCCAGGGCTGGACAACCATTTCCATGCAGAAATTTTCCCAACATCCAACCTAAACCTCCCCTGGTGCAACTCGAGGCCATTTCCCTTTGTCCTGTCCCTGTTCCCTGGGAGCAGAGCCCGACCCCCCCCGGCTCCCCCCTCCTGTCAGGGAGTTGCAGAGCCAGAAGGTCCCCCCTGAGCCTCCTTTTCTCCAGGCTGAGCCCCCCCAGCTCCCTCAGCCACTCCCCATAATTCACCAAGAGCTCCACAGCAACTTCAATAAAACCATTAGAATTATCTTGGTGGAAATGAAGCTGTGAGAAGCAAGGCAGAAATGGAGCAGGGAGTCACATGAAATGGGGGGGTGGAGGAAAAAAAATAGCCAGAATTCCCTACTCCACTGGAACAAGTCGGTTTTGTTAAGGCATGGTTTGGAGGCTCTCTCATATTTGGAGTGTTTACACTGAAGCTCAGTGTGTCACCCTCACACATTTACTGAATTCTGTCCTGCACTTTGCATGTTAATGAAGATTAACAGCGATTTAAGCTTTCCACTAGGCTGAATCACCCCCTGTAAAAATAAAAACAGTAGCAATTTGCTAATCCAGTTACCCAATTTAAAGCTGTTTCTAAAGTGTGTATATATAGAAGGGACACATCAAAACAACAGACCGCAACAAACCACCAACCAACCACGTTTTTATTTCCTGGAAGCTTGGCATCCTTTGGGGCAGGCAGCTCATAGGCTGGGTCTAAAAGTGGCCTACAAAAAGATTTGTGGATAATCTTCATCTGCTCTCCAGTATCCACGCTCAACAAACATTCCCTCCATGGGAATGACATCCCTGTGAGAGATGAGAGCGGCCGCCAAGCCCCCCAACTGAAGCACCATCTGGGCCTGCCTTTGCTCAGTCCAGTGACCAAATCAAGCCAGAACCATCCTGATCCTGAAAATAATCCACGGTGAAACACTGCAGATGATCCCAAAGGACTAGATGGGGGGAGGGTCACGCTTTGGAGATCTCCAAATATCCACTCCTTGGTTTATTAAAGCACTGGTGGGATGATCTGCCCCAGTGGTACCAAGAACACACCTGTGGGGGCAATGGGCAGATTATTCTCGAGAAGGATTTCTTCATGGAAAGGGTTGGAGATGGTGGAGGTGTTCAAGGAACACACGGCCGTGGCACTCAGTGCTCTGGTGTGGGTGACAAGGTGGAGATGGGTCACAGGTTGGACTCAGCGATCTTGGAGGTCTTTTCCAACCTCAGTGACTCCGTGGTTCTGTGGAAGTGCTGGAAAACTCCATCAGAAGGAAAACTCCTTCTTCCTCCAAGGATTTCAGTCAGGCTGTGCAGAAATGGGCAATTTCCCCAGGCTGCGTGTGTGCCCAACCCACCAAAAATTCACAGCCAAAGGAGCACGAGGACAGAACCAACAACACCAGGAGCCAAAGCTCCTCAGAGCCCCGATGAAAGTACCCAGTGATGCCACCACCAAACAGCACGGACCTGCTTCAGGACACAGGGAAGAACACTTGGCAGGGTAGGGGCTTCATTCCAGAAGTCCCCTCTTGCTCCACGATCACCTGCCAGCCCAGACCCTGTTTTTCTGCCAGACTCACTTGGCTTGGACCTCAAACCTGGCTGCCAGAGCAGGCTGGGCCACGACACGTGTCAAACGTGGTGCCCTAAAACACCTCTCCCCGCCCTCCAAAAGAAATATTTACCCACATCTCCAGCCCGCAGAGCAATTGGAGCAGGCAAAAGCAATTAGAACAGTCCAGATAAAAGCACGGATTGATCCAGCCCCAAACACGCGCCCAGAGCTCGCTGCCGCCGGGTGAATCACCCCGGCCGTGGGTTTGGCTGGGCGTGAGATCCTGACGGGCAGGGCTGGGTTTTCCCACCGGGAAGAAGATGCAACGGAGCCGCCGGGACAGACGCGGCTCCGGGTGCTGAGTAAGCTCCGAGGGAGGAGCGTGGTGGGGCTGGAGCCGCGGAACAGCCCATCCTGATCCCGATCCCGGAGCGGGGCGAGGGACCCACCTCGTGTGCATGACACAGGTGGGGACAGCGGCACCGGTGGGCTCTGTGCAATCCCTGGGTTTGGCCCTGCCCTTGGGATTCTGCTCTTCCCGCCTCTTCCTGCTCCCCCGAGGGTCACAGAAACATTCCCTGGGCCGCTGGATTCAGGGCAAACTGTTCCCTGCCACAGAGCTGAGGAGCTGGGTTTAGCCTGTACCAACATCCCTGGCAGCGCCTGCTCTTCTGGACAAGCCACACCAGTCCCAGGCTGATGGCGAGCAGATGCTTTCCCTGCTCAAAGGAATTGGATTTCGATGATCCTTGTGAGTCCTTCCAACTCAGCACATTCTATGATTCTATGAAATGATTTTTGGCTCTGCCTCCCTGCAGTGTCCAGTCCAGCCAGGCCTCCCTCTCATCCTTAGCAGGCCACTTGGAGCACGTAACTGGCGGCCAGGTGAGGACAGTCGTGCCCAGCACCTGGTCTGGAAGCAGTGTATGCCATTCCAAGTGCTTTCTCCCCTGTATTTTGCCCAGAAAACAAGGACTGGGGTTTCTGGAACTCACACAGAAGCAAATGCCACATGGAAGCCTCGGGATGGGGTTAAACCACAGAGGGTGAAGTGCTGTCACAGAGCTCCAGAATAGTTCAGGTTGGAAGGGACCTTAAGGACCATCTCACTCCAACCCCTGCCATGGGCAGGGACACCTTCCACTAGCCCAGGTTGCTCCAAGCCTTGTCCTGGCCTTGGACACTTCCAGGGATCCAGGGGCAGTCAAAGCTTCTCTGGGCAACCTGTGCCAGCACCTCCCCACACTCCCAGTCCCAATTTTCTTCCCAATATCCCATCTAACCCTGCCCTCTGTCAGTCTGAAGCCATTCCCCCTGGTCTGGTCACTCCAGGCCCTTCTAAATAGTCCCTCTCCATCTTTTCTGTGGGCTCCCTTCAGGCCCTGGAAGGCCACAGTCAGGTCACCCCTGAGCCTTCCCTTCTCCAGGCTGAACAATCCCAGCTCTCTCAGCCTTTCCTCACAGCAGAGCTGCTCCATCCCTGTGATCAGCTTGGTGGCCTGGAAGCTCCCTCTGAAGCCACCCCCCAGAGATTGGGAATCGTGCTGGGAATGAATTCCTGCCCCGAAGGCTGCCGAGCGAACACCAGTTCAACAAGAACTCAAGAGCAGCTCGAAAGTCTGTTCAGGTACCGGCGAGGAAACTCTCCATGCCCAGACTCACCCCTAATGACAGTGTCCTGCCCACAAAAACATTCCCAAAGGGAATCAGCGCTCTGCCAGACCGGAAACCTCGTCAAAACCCCCGTCTGCCAAACACCTGCAGCACATCCTTAATGCAGCTGCATCAGCCTGTAAACAGCAAGTGAGCAATAATTACCAGGAATATACCCAAGACAAGCAGTGATGCAAACAGGAATATCTGGGGGGCATGAGCTGCCTGCAAAGTCTGAGGGAACCCAGATATTGGAATGTTAATCAGAGCTTGGAGAGCAGAAACAGCATGTGAAACTCGAGGTGTTTTCAGCAGCAGATGGATGTTTCCAATAAAACTTTCAGGGCTGGTTGGCAAACCAAGTGAGATAAAATAACAGCGACAAAAGGCAGGTGAGGCTTTGCCCTGGGTGAAGACAGACTGGAGTGCAACGCCCATTCCAGAATCACGGCCTGCTGAAGTCAGCACCTGGAATATCGCTGGAGCAGCGCTCCCAGAAGTGGCCCTTGTCAACTGCCCCAGCACGGGCTGATGGACAAGTCAGAGCTCTTCCAGTCACCTCATGTCAGGGCTTCCCTATCTGAGAAGCTCATGAGACAGCAAGAGATGGTTCACAGGAGGAAACCAAAAGCTAAACCCAGGCCTTCAAGTACCTAAACAGAGGGGGGCAGAATGTGTCATTTAAGGCTTGCCCTGTATTTTCTTCGGTGGCAAATAAAAACCACCAGACCAGTTCTGCGCCAGATGATCAGCAGATTATTTTTAACAAAAAAGACGAGGCAGCCCTCAGGTGTGATTTAAAAGGGTGGGTGGTTACAAAGAAATGCTGCCCCACATAACAGACTTTGCTAAAGGTAATAAAAAAAAACCCCTTGGACTGAAGACTTGCACTGAAAGCTAAACCGAAGCTCACGCTGCTCCACGAAGGAGAAGTGTGTTGCAACAACCCAAGAGTGAAAAAGGTACAGCACCAGTTCCTCCTGCCCAATGCCCATGCCACAGTGCCAGTTCATTTAGTGCTTACGATTCCTTATCCCATTCCATGCGCCTGACTCAACGTTCAATCTTTAGGGAGACAAACTTCACTGCCACCAGGAAGCTGCAAGCAAAACCCCCACAGAGATACAGACTCCAAATGCAGGTTTATCAATTTTTTATCAGCAAAGTTTGTATTTACCATCTCCACATGAAGATGAATGCGTCAAGAGCCACCCCAGAAGGCAAAGCCAAAGCCAAGGGCACAATTCCATTTGTCTTCTTTCTCCTTTCTCCATTTCTGACCTACATTTAAGCACTAGAATTTTAATGCAGAAAGGGCAGGCTTTATGAAAGCCTCCTTTTTTAAAAGGCAAGAAAATAAAGCACTTAAGACATTGTTACATCTTCACTCCTTGATCCTGCAAATGTGCTTATCACAGGATCATGGAATGGTTCAGGTTGGAAGGGACCTCAAAGAGCATCTCGTTCCAACCCCCTGCCATGAGCAGGGACACCTTCCACTATCCCAGGTTCATCCAAGCCTCATCCAACCTGGCCTTGGACACTTCCAGGGATGGGGCAGCCACTTTGCTGGTGGAAGGTGAAGTCAGAAGGAATCTGCAGGGTGATCTCTTCCCAAATCCATCTGCTTGGTCAGCTGCACCCACTTCTCTCCTTACCGTCTGTACCTTAACAGAAGCTGCACCAAGTGCACTGGGCCAGGCAGTAACACCCCTGGCACACCAACAAAGGGAATTAACCCTAGAAAAGCTTTAAGGAGCCAGAGCCCTGGCAGTGGCAGGGCAGGGTGGCAGGCGCCTGTTGCAGCCTGGACAGCTCTCTCCTGGACAGAGGAGCTGGCAGAACAGCAAGGCAGACCTGCAGGAAAGGGGATGAGGCAGCTCCCACACATTAGAGCAACAGACATCCCTGAAACATCCAAGAAGAGGCACCTGAGTGACTGGGGAAGAAATGCTCTCCAAGTTGGAGCACTACACTTTCCCTATGGGAGCAGGGAGATAATACAGTCAAGAAGGTGTGAAAGAGAATCATAGAATTCCAGACTGGTTTAGGTAGGAAGGGACCTTAAAAATCATCTCATTCCAACCCCCTGCCATGGGCAGGGACACCTTCCACTAGTCCAGGTTGTTCCAAGCCCTGTCCAACCTGGCCTGGAACACTTCCAGGGATCCAGGGGCAGCCACAGTTTCTCTGGGCAACCTGTGCCAGGGCCTCCCCACCCTCACAATTAATAATTTCTTCCTAATATCCAATCTAAATCTACCATCCTTTAGCTTAAAGCCATTCCTTGTCCTGTCACTCCAGGCCCTTGTCCCAAGTCCCTCTTCAGCTCTCCTGGAGCCCCTTTAGGCACTGCAAAGGGCTCCGAGGTGTTCCCGGAGCCTTCCCTTCTCCAGGTGAACACCCCGAGCTCTCTCAATCTTCCCACACAGGAAAGGTCCTCCAGCCGCCCAAGCATCCCCATGCCCTCCCCTGGACTCGCTCCGACAGCTCCATTTCCTTCCTGCACCAAGGTACACAACACTCCACGTGGTGCATCCATCTCCCTCCCCGCTCCGATCCCTTCCACTCGCCGGCACTTCCCTCTGCGAGCCTCTGCGGGACACCGCGTCCCCCCCACTCACCCCTCCCCGGGGACATCCCGCACCCCGACACGATGTGCCACCCCGCGATGTGCCACCCCGACACGATGTGCCACCCCGACACGATGTGCCACCCGCGATGTGTCCACCCGTGCCCGCGGCGGAGCGCCCACCTGGCAGAAGCAGCGCCGCTCTGCGCCTCGGGGCAGCACCCCCGGCAGCACCAGCAGCACCAGCAGGAGCAGGAGCGGGACCCCGCCGGCTCCTCCCGCCGCCATCTCGCCGCTGCGGCCGCGGAGGGCCCGCGGGAGCCGCCCCGGTGCCACCGCCCCGCCCCGGGCCCGGCCCGGGCCCGGCCCCGCCGGGGACGCGCGGCCCGGCACGGAGCGGCCGCGGGGACCGCCCCGGGCCCCGCTGAGTCACCCCCGCCGGCATTCCCGGGAATGCGGTGGGACGGGATGGGATGCCCTGCCTCCCGGCCTCACAGCCCCGCGGGTCTGAGGGTTCGCGGTCGGGCGGAAAAGGGAAGGGGTTTTAACTCGCGAAACACACGCGAGGCTCCCGGAGCGTCGTGGGTTGTCGTGTCTGCGCTACCACCCAGCTATGAGGGGGAGATGACGCCAGTGTGGAATGGCCATGAAGAGCGTTAAAGAGTGACCGAGTCACGGGATTGATTCTGGTTTTGGAATTCCTGACCCACAAGGATCATCCGGTGGAAACCCCGGCCCCGCACAGGACGCCCCAACAATCCCACCCTGTCCCCGAGAGCGTTGTCCAAATGCTCCTTGGGCTCTGTCAATAAAAATAGCCTGAAAGAAGGTTTTGGGAACGTTATGGATTGTTTTCACTAGGAAGTTACACTACTAGAGGGGAAGTAGACACCAGTATAAAATAGCCATAAACAGCCTTAAAGAATAATAATAATAAAAAAAAACATTAAAGAAGAAAATAATTAACCCCAGTAAGGACCCAGTGGGTGAAAAGCAAGGCTAATATTCAAGACCAAAGCAAACTTTTAATGAATATTCACATAGATCAACTGTATGATGATGAGAGCCAACCACATATCTTGGTCCATTTGTAGCCTTCACAGTGACTGGAGGGAAAAATAATTTAAAAAACCCCAAAATTTACTTGATGCACTGCTCTGAGTTGTGTTTCTGAACTATCCAATATGGTTTTTTGCTAATAATCTAATCACCAATACTCTAATTCTTCACTCCTCCAAATCTTTAACCAGATTTAAACTACAAATGCTCGTTGTTTTGTGGCTGCCCCATTCCTGGAAGTGTTCAAGGCCAGGTTGGACGAGGCTTGGAGCAACTTGGTCTAGTTGAAAGTGTCCTGGCCTGTGGCATGGAATGAGATGATTTTTCAGGTCCCTTCCAGCCAAACCAAGTCTGGAATTCTATGACACCAAAACCTTCCAAGTTTCACCCAAAGCAGAGCATAAGGAAAAGGAGTTTCACCCAAAGCAGAGCATAAGGAAAAGGAGTTTCATCCCTCCTTGGCAGTGACAGCAGCCAAAAGCCTTCACACACTACCAGCCTTCCCTTGCACATGTTTTGGGATGATCTCCTGGGACAAAGGAAGATTTGGGGGAGCAGCTGCTCTCTGCTGTTGGTCCTTTGCAGGGGAAGGGGAGGAAATCCTGGCATTTTTCTTGGCTTCCCACTGCCAGAGGGCAGGTTTAGATGGGATATTGGGAAGGAATTCCTGGCTGGAAGTGTGGTGAAGCCCTGGCACAGGTTACCCAGAGAAGCTGTGGCTGCCCCTGGATCCCTGGAAGTGTCCAAGGCCAGGTTGGACGAGGCTTGGATAGTGGATAGCCTCCTTGCCCACAGCAGGAGGCTAGAATGGGATGAGCCTCGAGGTCCCTTCCAACCCAAGCCATCCCATGCTTCTGTGGAACCTCAGAAAAATCAAGTCAGAAGCTCAGAATAAAAGCCACGGGTGCTCCAAACAGCGGCGGGCGGGAGAAGAAACAGACGGAAACTTAAAATAAAGAAATGAGCGCCCCGATGTCCCTCCACACCCAAACCATCCCGGGGTTCCACGAGGTCTCCCCTCAGCCTCCTGTCCCCCCCCACCCCTTCCCCCGCAGGCTGTGCCCGCTCAGCGCTGCCACCGCCGCTGCCCTGTCGCGGTTCTAGCGTCGTTTACAGCACACACACCCACACCCACACGTAGAGCGGGGCCCGTCGCGACCTGTCGCGACAGGGCGGTTCCCCTCCGCGGCGGGAGGGGGCGCTGCGCGGGGCCGGGGCCGTGAGGGCGGCGCGGCCCCCCCGCCGCCATGGCCCTTCCCGGCATCCCCTATGAGCGGCGCCTGCTCATCATGGCGGACCCCAGAGACAAGGCGCTCCAGGACTACCGCAAGAAGCTGCTGGAGCACAAGGAGATCGACGGCCGCCTCAAGGAGTGTGAGCGCCGGGGGATTGCGGGGGGAAAGGGGGAGGGGGTGGGTGCTACGAGGAGCTCCCCGCTCGCCCCTCCCGCTGAGGGAGAGCGGCGGCCGCGGCGCTGCCCGCGCTTCGTCATGGGCCTGGCCGGGCCCCGGCGGCGCGGGGAGCGGGAGCGGGGTGGGCGCTGCCAGCGCCGCGGAGGGTTCGCTTCTCCTCTTGGGAGGGCGCCGGAGGGTCGCAGGATCGCGGAATCGTTTAGCTGTTGGAAAAGGGCTCCGGGATTGGCGAGCCCAGCCTGTGAGCGGTCGCCGCCTTGTCAGCCGGAGCGGAGTGCCGCGTCCGGTGTTGCCTTAAACACCTCCGGGGATGGGGACTCCCAGCACCTCCCTGAGCAGGCTGGTCCCGATGACTGACTGACTGACCACCCCTTTCGTGAAGAAATTTTCCCTGATATCTGACCGAAACCTCCCTGGCAAAGCTTGAGGCCCTTTCCTCTTGTCCTGTCCCTGTTCCCTGGGAGCAGAGCCCACCCTGCCCCGGCTCCCCCCTCCTGTCAAGGAATTGCAGAGAGAAAGAAGGTCCTCCCTGAGCCTCCTTTTCTCCAGGCTGAGCCCCCCCAGCTCCCTCAGCTGCTCCTGGTGCTCCAGATCCTTCCCTAGCCATGTTCCCTTCCCTGCACACGCTCAGGGATCACTTATTGGGTTTGCTGGTCTCCCACAGTCTCACTTCGCTGCTGGAAAAGGGGTCTGGTCCGGGGTTCTTGTTGGGTTGGAAGTTTCTAAAACCCTGTGTTTGTTTCCTTTTTCCAGTAAGGGAACAGCTGAAAGAGCTCACCAAGCAATACGAGAAATCAGAAAATGACCTCAAGGCCTTGCAGAGCGTCGGGCAGGTACGTGACACGGGCAAGGTCTCTGCATCCTGCAGTGGTTGTTGACAGTGGCCTTGTCTGGGAATAACATTTAAATCCATTTTTGGAATTGAGAAAAGAGAAAGTTGGCATTTTCTCTTAACACAAACAGGGTCAGGAAACAACAGGAACTGACCACAGGGGTTAGAGAGGTTTTTCTGTAAGTTCTGCAGTGTTAATTTATCTCTAGGCTAATACTGTATTTGTTCTTTCAGATTGTTGGTGAGGTTCTTAAACAGCTGACAGAGGAGAAATGTAAGTACACTAGAATGTTATACTCTCTGAGATCATGAAAATCATGGAGTGGTTTGGGTCAAAAGGTACCTTAAAGACCATCCTGTTGCACCCCCTGCAATGAGCAGTGACACCTTCCACTATCCCAGGTTGCTCCAAGCCCCATCCAACTTGGCCTGGAACACTTCCAGGGATGGGTCAGCTACAGAGCAGCGAGCTTTTGTAATTTAAATCTCATTAAAGGTTTGGAGGTGTAAAGAATTAAAGTATTGGTGATAAGATTACTGGCAAAAAACCATGTTGGATAGTTCAGAAACACAACTCAGAGCAGTGCACCAAGTAAATTTGGGGTTTTTTTCTTTATTTTCTCTCTCCAGTCATTGTGAAGGCCACAAATGGACCAAGATATGTGGTTGGCTGTCGCCGTCAGGTAGGTGCTCTGTGTGAATACTCGTTAAAAATTTGCTTTGGTCTTGAATATTAGCATTGCTTTTCATCCACTGGGTCCTTACTGGGGTTAATTATTTTCTTCTTTAATGTTTTTTTTTATTCTTTAAGGCTGTTTATGGCTATTTTATTGTGGTGTCTGCTTCCTCTCTCCCTCTGTAGCTGGTAGTAGTGTAACTTCCTAGTGAAGAGAAAACAATCCATAACATTCCCAAAACTTTGCACGTGTTTTGTTCTTTTTATTGAGTAAAAAGTGTCTTTCTGCCTGATTTTGGACTCTCTGAAAATTAATGATCATTATGAAGGTTAATCAGCTTTCATAATGTGTTGTGACCATTGCTGTCGCAGTGCTGAGCTTCAGATTTAATATTAAATATTAACTGTGTGTCAGAGAATCGTGGAGTGGTTGGGGTTGAAAGGGACCTTAAAACTCATCCAGTTCTACCCTCTGCCATGGGCAGGGACACCTTCCACTAGCCCAGGGTGCTCCAAGCCCTGTCCAGCCTGGCCTTGGACACTTCCAGGGATCCATGGGCAGCCACAGCTTCTCTGGGCAGCCTGTGCCAGGGCCTGCCCACCCTCACAGCCAGGAATTTCTTCCCAATATCCCATCTCAACCTGCTCTCTGTCAGTTTAAAGCCATTATCTTTACCCATATCTTTATGTATTTTTTTTTTCCTAATGCTTTTGCACTCCAGTGGATAATTATGGGAGGCGAAGCCCCCATTCTAAACACTTGGAGGGATTTTTGTTTGTCCTTAGAGATCTTAAAAAAAAAAAACCAAACCCTTTGGCTCTGCTGGTCCAAGGGGCAGCAGCTGTTTTGCCAACATCAGATTGTGTAGAAATCAGCCACTTTAATACAGAGCCTTCCTTGCAGCACAGTCCATCTGCCACAGTCAGCAACAACCACTTGGAGGTACTTTTTGTCCCTCTCATCCCCGACTTTGGGAAATGGGGAGCAAAGGACAAGACGTGTGAAAATGTGGGGCT
Organism: Myiozetetes cayanensis; assembly: GCF_022539395.1. Taxonomy (NCBI): domain Eukaryota; kingdom Metazoa; phylum Chordata; class Aves; order Passeriformes; family Tyrannidae; genus Myiozetetes; species Myiozetetes cayanensis. The sequence goes on along the minus strand of NW_026087853.1, from coordinate 200,007 downwards.
GTCTGAACAGGGAATAACGGCCCCAGGGGAAGGATCATTTCGATCATTCAGCTTTTTGTTCAGCAGTTTTAATGCACAAATTAAGTGTGAGAGCTTTTGCCAGCTGTGACCTCCCAGTGCATCTTGAACTTTATTCCTTTATGGTGCAAGAAGCAGCTGCAGTTGCTGAGTTTTTAAGACGTCGCGTTCTCCTCTGTCGTGGAAGTTGTGAAAAATGAAAGTTCCTTCAGTAGAAGGAGCACAGGGGTGGTATTGATTTCAGAGGTGACTCTTCTTTCTCTCTCTGAAGAGAAGCTGATGTTCATTACAGAATTTTAGGACATAAATGTAGTTAATTCCATTTAGGGGCACTCAAGGTAATCTTGGAGTTCTGTGTTGAAACAGATGAATCCTAAGGAATAGGTTGTCCTTGGGTGAACCTGGCATTGCAACACCTACTTTCAAGTCTATTCTTTGGTAAAAACACCCTTTTATCTTAAAAGATCCTTGATTTGATACCAAAGGCTCCAAAAAAAACGTACCCATGGTTGTTTCCAAAATGTCAAGATATCAAGACAAATCTTTTCTCCCAGACTAGGATGAGTTTTTGATCAAAGCCCTGGTGGCTGAGCTGTGCTGCTCAGGAGGGAGAGTGATACTGTTTGAGTGGAAACAAAATTACTTCCCTATCTCAAGTGCACTTCCTAAGGAATCTGGGGTCAAGTGGTCTCTCTTTGTTTTCTTCTCACTGCAAAATAAATCTGTTGGGCAAAGTTGACTCTGATAAAATTTTAAGCTGTTAAGAGTTCCTTAAGATGAGGCAGCTGTGAAGAGGTCCCAGGAGTGACCCCAGTAAAAGAAGAGGGACAGCTTGATCCTAAACACTACCAGAGAGTCAAGAACCTACATGTACAAGGGACCTTATAAATCCCCCAGTGAGGACAGTGGGAAGCTTCCAGCAGTCCTGGAAAAGGGCTGTTGAAATCCTTGTTGTGCAGAAGCCACTCCACAGAATCCCAGAATTGTTTGAGTTGGAAGAGACCTTAAAACTCATCCCATTCCAACCCCCTGCCATGGGCAGGGACACCTTCCACTATCCCAGGTTGCTCCAAGCCCCGTCCAACCTGGCCTTGGACACTTCCAGGGATCCAGGGGCAGCCACAGCTTCTCTGGGCAACCTGTGCCAGGGCCTGCACCACCCTCACAGCCAGGAATTCCTTCCCAATATCCCATCTAACCCTGCCCTCTGTCAATGGGAAGCCATTCCCCTTGTCCTGTCACTCCATGCTCTTTTCCAAAGTCCCTCCCCAGCTCTCCCAAGACACAAACCTGCCCAAGTGGGTTCAATCCATCAAGGGAGCAGCTCCAGCATGGGCTGTGTCCTTGTCCTTAAAGCTCAGAATAAACTGGTTTCTTAAAAACAAGGTGAGGAACACAAGCTGTGTTGTTTTGTTTTTTTAATCCCAGCAGAATTTAGCAGGGTGTGCTGGAATGTATTTAAAAATCACAGAAAATGGAGCAATCAGACAAAAACTGCTGAGGCAGACAAGGAGGCATCTGAGGTGAAAGAGTAATAGCTGAACAGCTGACTTCAGAATGGGAGAGAACACATAAAAATGTGTAAGCAGCTGGTTCTGTCCCATTTGGAGCAGAGGGGAGGATTAGATCCCACTAATCCAGTCAGATTGACAGCAATAAAAGTAAAAATTAGAGATGATCTAGAAAAGCAGTGTTTATTTTCAAGAGTGGTAAGCTAATGACTGCTTGGTGTGTGGCTCAGTAGCCTTGTTTTCTTTTTGTGTGGGATTGAGCAAAGAGGGCAAGCTCCAGTAAACATCCTAAAAACAGGGATTGTTTTGGAATGTGGTTGTAACAGAATTCCCTTTTTTTGTTGTTTTTTTTTTTGGGTTTTTTTGGGACTAGCTTGACAAAAGTAAGCTGAAGCCAGGGACAAGAGTTGCTCTGGATATGACCACTCTGACTATTATGAGGTAGGTTTCTGCTCTTCTGCTCATCAAATAAAAGGGAAAAAATCATTATCTGAGTATATCCCACAAAGATTTGAATAATCTCTTCCATGATATTGTGTAAAGGTTTTCTACAAAGCAGTGCTAAAGTAAGTTACTTTAAAGGGAAGACTTGTGTGTCTGTTATATATGATTCAAAAAGAAATTGATTGTTCCTTAAAAAAAAATACTACAACTCATTTTCAGCCTTTTTTTGAGCTTTGTTTTAAAACTTGAAAAAGTTTGCTTGGTTTGGGGTTTATTCTGTTTTTTTTTCGACACATACTTGTTATTAAGGCGGGAGGAGAAGAAATAATTTCCACAGTTGCTGTAAAATTCACGGGAATAACTTTTTTATAAATTTATAACCCTGAACAATAACTCCTGACTGTGTTTTCCAGATACTTGCCCCGGGAGGTGGATCCGCTGGTTTATAACATGTCCCACGAAGATCCCGGGGACGTTTCGTATTCCGAGATCGGGGGGTTGTCGGAACAGATCAGAGAACTACGAGAGGTACCCGGTGCCCTCAAAACCACTCATCAAAGAGTGATTTATGTCCTGAGTGAAGTTTTTCAGGGGGAAAACCTCGTTAAAGGTTGTTAAAGGATCCTCTCAGATCGCTGCTTTCCACGTTTCATTAACTCGAGCGAAGTGCTTGGGTTGAGATGAAAATGAAGGAAATCCTTTTAAAGGGGAGGGTTTAAAGGCTCCAAGACCCTTTAGGCTGAGGGAATGTCATGAAGTCGAGTGGGAGGGCACTGGTAGGATTGGCAACCAGCAAAGCAAACTCGAGCTTTGCACAAACACTACTGGCATTGCTCTGGGGAGTGGAATTAGGACAGTAGGAAAACATGGATTGAGCAGAGGGGATCAAGAGTAACCATCCATTGCAGAGGATGGGCAGGACTGTGGATCCACCTGACATTTTCTTACTTAACACTTCCTCAGAGGAAATATGCTGCCAATAAGTAAATGCAGGGATGTGAAAAACAGGCTGGCAAACAAACGTACCATTAGCTCTTTTAAACCTCCTTCTCCGTCCCTTCACAGGTAATAGAGCTGCCACTTACAAACCCAGAATTATTCCAGCGGGTGGGAATTATCCCTCCCAAAGGTTGTTTGCTGTATGGGCCCCCTGGTGAGTGCCAGCAAAGGGGAATGAGTGCTTGGTTGTTGCTCTCAAACTGTGCCAAGACCCTCCTTTGTTTTGCCTTTTTCCCTTGCCTTTTATTTTTAGTTTCCTTCTTTCTCTTTTCCTTCTTTCCCTTTTTCCCCCTCCCTTTTTCCCCCTCCCTTTTTCCCCCTCCCTTTTTCCCCCTCCCTTTTCCCCCTCCCTTTTTCCCCTCCCTTTTTCCCCCTCCCTTTTCCCCCTCCCTTTTCCCCCTCCCTTTTTCCCCCTCCCTTTTCCCCCCATTTTCCCCCCCATTTTCCCCCATTTTCCCCCTTTTCCCCCCTTCCCCCCTTTCCCCCCTTTTCCCCCCTTTTCCTTCTTCCTTCCTTTTCTGTTTTCGTTTCCTCCTTTTCCACCTTGTCTTCCCTTTCCCTTTTTTGTTTTCCCTCCTTCCCAAGTCCCTGGTGGGCAGTGCTGGGTCAGTAATGAACCAGCTGCAATCTCTTGTCTCTGCAGGCACAGGGAAGACCCTCCTGGCCAGGGCTGTTGCCAGCCAGCTGGACTGCAACTTCCTCAAGGTACTGGAATGGCCTCATGCACTCCCACCCTGGAGCAGCTGGCACTCCAGTCTCCTCATCCCTGTGTTCCTCTGTCCTTCCCAAGGTGGTGTCGAGTTCCATAGTGGACAAGTACATTGGGGAGAGCGCCCGGCTCATCCGAGAGATGTTCAATTATGCCAGAGATCACCAGCCCTGCATCATTTTCATGGATGAGATCGATGCTATTGGTAAGGCTGATGGCCTGGGTGGGGGGGACACAGAGGCTCCTTTTGGGGCTGAAATCAGCTGTAAAGTGATTCCCCCCAGTTTGAAAGGCAGAAATCAGGTCCTAGAACTCATGAGTTTGGTGTGCTGCAGGTGGTCGCCGTTTTTCCGAAGGCACCTCAGCTGACAGAGAAATTCAGAGGACTCTGATGGAGGTGAGTGTCTCATTCCTGGCTGTAACACAGGTGTGAATTGTTACCTGGGATCTGCCCTGGCAAAACCTTTCCTGAGTTAAGAATCTTGAGCTAGAGGTGAACTAGATGCTGCCTGTACAGCAGCTGTGCATCCTCATAACTCATCCATTAATTCCACCTGGGGACTAATTGAGTCTGTAAACCTGATAAAATTATTTGGGATATTTTCCCCTTCTTTTGCTTACTGCTCCTTCCTGCATCTCTGAAGGTTTGGAGGGCCCCCCTTTCTATCTCCTTTAAACCCAAAACCACTCACCTCATATAACACTTTGGGTCTGTTACGGTTGGATTTTCAAAACCAGGAGGAGCAGTTGTATTTCTTCGTTTCTGTGTTAGTTGCTCTGGTAAACTGGGTTGTGTGAGGAGAATTTTAAAGCCACTGGTGACAATTCCAAAGCTACTGGGAACCTTCACTGGCCCGTGTTTGCAAACAGTTTGCCTGGTTCAAAAGAATGTGTCTGCCTTCCACAGAGAATTAAATCCCTGTGATCAAAGAGCAAGCACTTTAAATCTCCACAATGAAACGTCTTCCTCTGTGTGTATTAGTATTCCAGAGGCTGTTCTCCTGGTCCAATTGGAATGTCCTGCACTTGCTGCACTACAGGCCAAATGTGTCAGGCAGCCACTGGCTCCTTTGCTCCTTGCAGTGTTTTCTTTGCCTCATTGTCTTAGTCAAGGCTTTCACGTTCGAGCTGAGCTTCGCTCAATGTCCTTTTCTCTGGGCAAAGCATTTTCAGTGTCTCTCTTCAGCCCTCCACTGCTCATGGAGTATTCAGGGAGCTCGAGGCCTTTCATCAGGGAGCTTTTAGGATTTTTTTTTTTTTCCTGACTTTTATCTTTAGTGCTTTTCATCTTGGTGAAAATACTTAGGAAGGGGAAAAAAAAAGTAAAAAAAAAAGCCAGACTAGGAGGGTTTTGGGTTGTTTAAAAATCAACAACCTTCTGTTCCCTGCTAGTTATTGAATCAGATGGATGGATTTGATACTCTGCACAGAGTTAAGATGATCATGGCTACGAACAGACCCGACACGCTGGATCCTGCACTGCTGCGGCCCGGAAGGCTGGATAGAAAAATCCGTGAGTTCTTACTCCACAGAGGATAACAATCCATGGGAACTGTGGGGTTTCTGCTTTTGTTAAAGCATTTTTAATGTAATTCTTTCTAGATATTGACCTACCAAACGAACAAGCCAGATTAGATATTTTGAAGATCCACGCAGGTCCTATCACTAAACACGGTGAAATAGGTGAGTAGGAAGTCACCTGGATATCATTCCTTCTGCTCTTTATAAGGATGGGAAGAGGGTGAGTTGTTACAATCACTCCTGCCCTTAGACAGCTTCCCCTTTTGGAATTCTACTGCTTTTATTTTTTTAATGCATCCTGATTGAACTGTTGCAAAGTCTTTGCAAAGGAACATTGAATGTCATCAACCCTTGGAGCACAGCTGTAAACTGGAAAATCCACATGGTTCTCATCAAGTTTCCTGATTCCATTCAGATTTTCTGTGATTCTCATCCTATTTCTAAAGGAAACACTTTCTTTACATGCTCTGTTTTCTTGGTGCAGGTAAAGTGTGTTTTCATTAGCCCCTTAGGGAAGAAATGTTGTTAATGAGGGAACATTAAAGAATCTTTAAAAGTCAGGGAGCAATTTGGAGTTTGGAGATGGCCTAATGAAAATTGTTGTCTGGTGAGTGGTGTTCATTGCTCTCTCCAGAGTGTAAGGGGGAGAAAAATGAGATAAGAAGGGGAAGGTACCAGAGTTCTGCTTTCAGAGTGTTTTTTTCCTGGAGAAAACTGAGTGTGATTTGCCTTTAAACGGGAGCTGCCTCTGAGTGCAGCAGTGCCCTGTGCCACCCACCCCCCTGTGTGCTGACAGCAGCAATTCCTGCAACCAGGACAGGACAGTGGAACTGATCCCAGTCACCATCTGGCTGCATCAACAGCTGCAGCTCGGCCGAGGGATCCCTCGGGATAGCTTGGGATAGCAGGAGCTGGTTGGGGGAAGGCCAGAGGGATGAGCTCTGACTTTCTTAGCAGCAGGGCGGGCTTAAAGGTGCATGTGACTGTAGACTGAGAGAGGGAAGAAGCTCCAAAGCAAATCATGAAGCTGAAGTGCTTGGAGAGAGGCTTTAAACAAGTGCCTGAAGTGACAGGACAAGGAGGAATGTGGCCTCACATTGACAGGAGGAAGGGTTGGATGGGATATTGAGAAGGAATTCTTGGCTGTGAGGGTGGGCAGGCCCTGGTACAGGTTGCCCAGAGAAGCTGTGGCTGCCCCTGGATCCCTGGAAGTGTCCAAGGCCAGGCTGGACAGGGCTTGGAGCAGTGTGGTCTAGTAGAAGGTGTCCCTGCCCATGGCAGGGGGTTGGAACTGGATGGCCTATAAGGTCCCTTCCAACCCAAACCATTCCATGATTCTCTGATTCTCCTTCACCCTTGTTCTTGTATCTTTGGGCACCGGAGTAGAGCAGGGCAGGATTATTCCTTTGTGCCATTTGCAAGGTGAGGTGTCTGAACAGGGTGTGGAAAGACTGATGCCCAGTTTTGATACCCCAAAAGTAAGGCCAGGATTTAGCAGCAAGGTGGGGTGGGAATTGCATTAAAATCCATTAAAATGACCTGTTCAGTTTCCAGAATGAAAATCTCCTGCTAAAGACCCTAAACTTACAAACGTTGCACTGTTCAACATTGCTTAGTCCCCTCACTTCCTTTTTTTTTTTAAACTTTCCACTTATGAAAAGACTTGTTAATAGGACATAGTGCTACATGGAATTAAAATACAGTTGGAGAATTTCTTATCTTCAGGAAGTTTTGAATCCTTGAGTTAAAAACATTCAGTTCAAATGTTCTGAATTTCACGCAGGAGGGAAACTTTGAAAGGTTTTGCAGAAAATTGATAATTTTAATAAGCAGCCTTGCAAAAAGCAGGAGTTGCTGGAGGCTCAACAGACACAGCGGTTTCGAAATTGGTTCCTGATGAACTACCAGCACAGCCACTTTTTTAGTAAATAGATGTGCATAAAATATCAAGACATTAAATGCCTTTAGTAGATGCAGTGCTGGAAGTGGAAAGGGACTGAGCTGTGATCACTTGGAGATGAGACTTCTGGAGGTTTGCATCATTTGAATGATAAGAACATTGCCCTGATGTAGCTTTCTTGCACTTCACGGTGATTCTTGTAACCACAAGTTGATAACTTTGGGATTTAATTATATAATATGAGCTTTTGGCTGCAGTACTTTGTGTTTTAATGGAAGGGGTGATGCAGCTGCTGCTTCCAGTTAATTTATCAGTCCAGTGCTCTCTGTTTGCACTGAGATCCGAGTGTGTGTTTGTTTGCTGGATATGTATGTCATTGGCATCCCTAAGGGTGAGTGTGATTTATTTCTAACTGGCACTGGTGTTTTCTGGGCAGATTATGAAGCAATTGTGAAGCTCTCAGATGGCTTCAACGGAGCAGACTTGAGAAATGTCTGTACTGAAGCAGGTAATTCCTAAACTCTTCATTTCCCTGTGCTAAATCTTGGATAATGCTGAACCTTGGAGCTATTTCTCTGGGGATTAAAACCAGGAGCTCAAAAACCTTCTGCTGGAACGTTTCACTTGGGCCGGTCTCTAACCACCTGTTGGATAAATATTGTGACATGTGTCACATTGTCTCAGTAGAAATGGTGATTGCACCTATTTATCTCCTTTTTGCAGAGGATCCAAGTCTCCTGGTATACCCAGGTTACTGGAAAGTTGATGCTGTTTTAAGCTTTTTCTACATTAGAACTTGTGCACTGGGTTTGCCTGCCTGGACAGGCTGAGTAACACAGTAAATACTCACAGTTTAAACAAGTTTTCTTCTTAGTAATCCCCTAGTTCAGGAAGGTGACCTCACTGAAATTCCCTCCTCTTCCCAGCATCCCAGGCAGTGTAACTTGGATTAATTTTCACTTGGATTTGAGTGAATCTTTGTGTTCTGTAGCTTACCCTGGCTGTTAAATTCTCCTCTCAGGGATGTTTGCGATCCGTGCCGATCATGACTTCGTAGTTCAGGAAGACTTCATGAAAGCTGTCAGGAAAGTGGCTGATTCCAAGAAACTGGAGTCCAAGCTTGACTACAAACCTGTGTAAATTAAACCATAGAATTTGTGATTGATTGCACACGTCCTCCTGGGTTAATGTATAAAGAGAGAGAAATAATGTACCTCTTGATTATCATTGTAAGGTGTTTGTGTAGCATGTAGCTAGTAATTTTGGGAATGCTAGTTGCAAGTTGGCTACAGGAGTGTGTTTTCTGTACAATTCAGACATACATTATTCATTACAGCCCAGGCTCAGTAAAATGTGTGGAGATGTGTTCTCTTAGCAATTATGGTGGGAATTTATAAACGTGCCTGAAGGGATTCGCGGACATAAGAAAGTCAGTTCATTTCTTGACTTTTTGTATATCAGTAAATCTCCTTTCCCCAAACAGTTTATGAATAAAACCTGTTTAAATCTGCTTATGCTGGTGGACTTTTTCTGTAGCTCTCCTAGAGAGGTGAATTATGTGTGTTCAGAATTTAAAGAGCAGCTTTTCTCTGGTGTTGCCACTGGAGTCCTGTGCCTTCCATACCAAACAGAGGCAGCCTTTCCCTCCGAGAGAGGAGGGACAAGTGGGGTTTAGATTCACAGAATCACTGAAGCTGGAAAAACCTTCTAAGATCATCAAGCCCAGCCACTTCCCCAGCACTGCCAAGGCCACCTCTGCCCATGTCCCCAAGTGCCACATCCACACAGCTTTTAAATCCCTCCAGGGATGGGAATTCCACCACTGCCCTGGGCAGCTGTGCCAGGGCTGAATATCCAATCTAAACATAATCCCCTGGCACAGCTTGAGGCCCTTTCTTCTTGTCCTGTCCCTTGTTCCCTGGGAGCAGAGGCTGACACCCCCCCAGCTCCCCCCTCCTGTCAGGGAGTTGCAGAGCCAGAAGGTCCCCCCTGAGCCTCCTTTTCTCCAGGCTGAGCCCCCCCAGCTTCTTCAGCCACTCCTTGTGCTCCACACCCTTCTCCAGCTCTGTTTTCTTCCCTGGACATGCTCCAACCCTTCCATGTCTTGTCTGAGGGGCCCAGAACTGCCCCCAGGATTGGAGGTGGTGCCTCAGCAGTGCCCTGGTCCTGTGGCCACACAATTCCTGGCACAGCCCAGCTGCCACTTGGCCTTCTTGGCCACCTGGGCACGCTGGTGTGCTGCCGAATTCTGGGAAGAGGATTTACCTGAGCTAGTGTTTAATTATTGCGAGAAGTAAACAAGGTGCTGGGGTTTTCAAGGACATCTGTCACCCTGCCATATTTTTGTTTTCCAAGCAGTTCCACCCCGAGGGGTGCACACAGATCCACTGCACTGCACAGCTCACCTGAGTGTTGGACTGGAACAGCAGAGCACTAAACTGCACTTCTGGCTACTTCTCATTATCCTAATTGGATTACTCTGGGCATGCTCAGCTGACAGACAAGTACATTAGATTAACTCTAGACTTCCCAGGAAACACACTGCGTAACAGCATCTCCCTGGCATTTTTAATAGCTGTGGTTTTATTTTCTTTCCCAGCACTGAGACTAAACAGGTAGTGTGAGGTGTAGAACGGTTACAAAACAGGACAGGCAACAGTATTTCCCTGTTTATTTGGCTAATGGTTGTTACAGACCTTTATTTCTGGGTAGCAGCCTCCCATTGTTGACTGTGTCAGGAGTGTAAAGATGCAAATCTGTTTTAGTTTTACCACAATAGCCTTTTGAGTGCAGCTCGTACAGCCAGAGTGCTTGGAACAATGAGAAAATGAAATAAAAGTCCATTCCTGAGCACTGGAGTGATGGAAACAGTGAGGTGAGCCTCTGGCATTACCTTGGAGGAGGGTAAATGGTGGAAAACCCTTTCCTGGAGCCCTGGGAGTGGTTATAACTAATTTTTAAAGTTCAGGCTGTACCCTGATGGCTACAGAGACCTGACCCTGTTCCTGTTCTTGACACCAGCTGGAAATGGGAGCTGCAGTTTTCCTGTTGCTTCCTCCTTTGCCGTTTCCTTCTTCATCTTTCGCTGAAGGAACGGCTGCTGAAATGCGATTGTTGAAGATTTCTCAAGATTTTGTGCGGTAAAAAGCAGAAGAGTTTCAATTTTTATTCCTGGTGCGCCTAAAATTCCAGTGGAAGGACTTTCAAAGTTTTATTTAGGCAACCAACCCACTGAGTTTGCTTGCTTAAGCTTCCCGTGGCTTCTCTGGGCAACCTGTGCCAGGGCCTGCCCACCCTCATAGCCAGGAATTCCTTCCCAGTATCCCATCTATCCCTGCCCTCTGTCAGTGGGAAGCCATTCCCCCTTGTCCATTCCCTCCAGGCCCTTGTCCCAAGTCCCTCTCCAGCTCTCTTGGAGCCCTTTTAGACATTGGAAGGGGCTCTGAGGTCTCCCTGGAGCCTTTTCCTGGCTGCATTTCTTCCACATACTTGGGTTCCAAGCAGAGCATGGGACCAGGGAACCTCAAAAAGCAGAAAAACAGGTTCCTGCCCCAACACCGATGTATCTGCTGGCATCCCCCAGCAAAGAGGACCTGATTGTAGGTGACCCCTTTTGCACCGCCAGCCAGAACTTTGAGGCAGCAGCGTCATTCCCATGGGGGATAGGGCGAGTGTCCCCTCTCCGGAATGGAAGCGGGTGCCTGAGGAGAACGATCCCGCGGGAATGCCGGGGCACGGCGACAAGGGAGCGTTAATGGCCGCGACCCCCATGGCCGTTAACGAGTCGAGCGCCCCTTGCCGACATTTTGGGGTTAATGAACGCGAATTTCGGGGCCGCGAGGGGGTTAACGAAAGGAACCGGGGCGGCGCCCGCCCGTGAGGGGAGGGCAGAGCGCTGAGGGCGGAGCGGGGCGGGGGCGCCGCTGGAGCAGGGCCCGGGGGCGGGCGGACGGGAGGGGGAGCGGGAGGAGGAGGAGGAGGAGGAGGAAGAGGTGGGAAGGGGAGGAGGAGGAGGAGGAGGAGGAGGAGGAGGAGGGAAGAAGAGGCGGCAGCAGCAGCAGCAGCATGGCGGCCGGGCGCGAGCGGCTGAGCGCGCCGCCGCCGCCTCCTCCTCCGCCGCCGCCTCCATCTCCTGCCGCTCCCGAGCCGGAGCCCGCGGTCCCGCTGCCCAAATAGCCGCCCTGCCCCGGGTCCTGCCCCGCCCGGACAGCGCCCGGCCATGGAGCTCGCCAAGCCGGCCTTCCCCGCGCTGCCGCAGGCCAAAGAGGACTCTGAGGTGAGCGGGAGCTCCGGTGCCGGCCCCCTCCTCCCCTCCACCTCCACCTCCCCACCCACCCCGCCCGCCCCAAACACTCCATCCCCCGCCGGGGGTTCCCCTCACAGCCCTGCCCGCCCTGCGGTGCCTCCCGCACCCCTTCCCGCGGGGTTCCCGCTGGGATCCATCGCAGGCCTCGCGGGTCCGTGTCCCTCGCTGTGCTGGCGACACCTTCCCCCGGAGCACCGAGCGCATCCTCCCTCCCTCGGCCCTGCTGTGCTCTGCTCGCCCCGTTCCTCTCTCAGACCCCCCTCACGCGTGGCCTCCGGCCTTTCCCCGCCGGGAAACCGCCCGCTCTCCCAGGTCGCTCCAAGCCCCGTCCAACCTGGCCTTGGACACTTCCAGGGATCCAGGGGCAGCCACAGCCTCTCTGGGCACCCTGTGCCAGGGCCTGCCCACTCTCGCAGGCAGGGAGCGGAGCCCCCCTGGATCATCTCCCTTGGCTTTTACCCTCCGTAGCGGCCTCCCCTCGTCTTCATATCCCCTCCTCTGTGTCCAGTGTGTCCCAGCCTGCCTATTATCCACCCTTTTGCTTCCCCCTGCGTGTCCCTCTCCCTTTGTATGGACACCAGCCCTGTCCTCCCTCACCCCACGTGCGTGTCCCTTCCAAGCACTCGGTGCCTGCGGGCTCTCTGCTCCCCCAGAAACGATCCGGCGCTCTGCTGAGCCCACCAGGGAGGTATTTTCGGGGTGTTCCAGAGCCAAAGGCTCCCTGTGGACTAGGACAGGTGGTGGTGTGTGCCCGGGCCGAGCTGTGCCCTGTGCGGTGTCACAGCAGCGGGGTCAGCGCGGTGTCCGATTTCTGAACTTGGCCCAACTCCCCGGCTCTGACCCTGGGCACGGGTGGTGTTTTTGTGTGTCACGAACAGCCCCGAGTGTCCTTCCCCCTTCGGTGGCCTCAGATATTTAATGCAAAATGTCACAGCCTGGAGAGCGCCTGAGCTCTTCAGGCGTCCACAGATCGCTGTATGTTTCAGGAACATCACCATTTATTTCTGCTTTAACAACGTTGTTCAGTGTTGTGGTGGTAAATTACTGAAATATGGAAGTGACTCTTTTCTGCTCTGCCTTTGTTACAAGTCATCCTGATTGTTTTCACGAAGTTGTAATCACTTTGTGTCTCCACACAAATCACCTGCCACCCTGTGGGGTTTATAATTTGTTTGCTTTAAAATACATTTTATTTTTCTGGGGAAGCCAATCGTGTTTTGCACGGTTATGCCTGAGAATGATTAACTAAATTAGCCTGGGCGGCTTCTTCTCATCTCGAATGGCTAAAGAGGAGTGTGTGGTTAAAATAAGAATAAAAACAGAGGTCACTGCCGGTTTAACAACTCTTAACTGATGAAAACTGAGATTATAAAAGAGTGTCCTTCAGAGCAACTTTTTTTTTTTTCATGCTTTATCTCTCAGTAATATGATGTGTGATATATACATTTCATATGTGTGATAGGTGTTAGAATCTCGTGTAGTGGGGAATTTCAAGGACTGCTTTTAAAAGCTGTAATTCCTTTTCAACGGGTTGCTTTTGTGTCTGACTAGATCTAAATACATGTAAATAAATGAGAAGATCTAAATACAAGATACGATATAGTTGGAATATTTGAGGAAAGGTTAAGGCCAATGGAGAACAACAGAGTTCTCGTGGAGTTAACTTGTTAAAAGCAAAGTGTAAGAGGCTTCAGCCTAATCCTTAAGGATTTGGAAAAGTGAAGTAAGGAAACTAAAATCATTCTGCCCTCAAAATGTAGCTTTCTGTGGAAAGCTGAAGATCATCTCCCCTGCATGGCAGCGAGGAGGCCCTTTCATGAGGAGCAATCCCTGCTGTTGGTTCAGGAAGCTGGTGGTGAGCTGTTGAAGGCTGGCCTGGCAGATTTGATTTCAAGATACTGGGAAGGGCGGGAGGGAGAACACAGGGACTCCCTGGTTGACTTCCTGCTGCTCAGGAAGGCGTTAAGTGCAACTTTGTCACTTCTTTAAGTCAACCCGGCCGCCACCCCCAGCTCCCTTCTCCCTGCTGACACTTGTAACCACGTGGCAAGCTTAAATAATAATGATAATAATAATTAAAAATAAAACCAAATCACTTTGTTGATCTGGTCGGCTGCACAGCATCACACTCTTTCCTGGCACATGGGAAAGTGGTGAGGGGTGAGAGCAGCGTGGATTGACTCAGACAGGCTGCAGGGACGTGCTCTGGATAAATAGGTCAGTTTTCCAGCCTGGATGTTTTTTTGCCCTGTCCCTAATCCATACGTGGTGTCACAGATTGCTGGATGTTTAAGCCACTTGGCTCTTGGTGGCTTTTTGGAGCTTGGGAAATGCCTGAAAACCCCGTAACTCATCACTCTTGCCAAGCTTTTGTGGGATATACCAGGAATGTCTGCAGACTGTGTGTTCTCTTACAGGCTGGTGATAGTGAACATGTCAAAGTCTTGTGAGTAATGGTGATCACATGTGGCACAGAAATACTTCTAAGCTTGGATTTTTATATCTTTTTTCTAAAATTAGCACATTTTCCAAGATAAGATCTCAAGCTTTCTTAAATTTGAGAGTGCTGTGTGGTTTTTTTTCCCACCAGTGTAACCATGTATGTCTAAAACCCTGTTAAAAGAAGGTCAGATTAATAGCAATTAATGCATGTTGGCTTATTAGTACTGAGACATCTTAACAGTTCAGCAAAGATCATCAGTAAGGACTGGAGTAATTCAAGGAATTTAATGGAAATTATTTTCCCATTGAATTTTAAACACAAAAAAGAACTGGCATACGTATAATAGGAACACATCAGCAGTTACCATTTTATTTCTTTGCTAAAAAATTAGCATATTTGCTTGCAAGCAGGCTGAGCAAACTCGTATTCTTGATGTATTTAGGATTTTTTTTAGGGCTCTCCATGGGTTTTTGTAATTAAATTAGCAGCTTGTTGGCTAAGCAGCCATATTTCCCTTTTTATTATGCATAAAAACTGAGCTCTCTTTAGCACATGGGGGTTTTTTTAACAACATTTACATTTTTGACAGCTATATTTAGTCTGAAATGCTGAGTATTTTTGACTGCTTTTTTTTTTAAACTAGGATGCAGTCCATCTAAAAGTGGAACAAATTTATCCAACTTTTTTTTTCTTTTTTTACTCTTACTTTTGATAGGAAACACAAATAACCCCCTCAAACACAGCAGTTCCCCTCCTCTGCAGGCTCCTTAAAACAAGTAGGAAGCTGTATCATTAAAATTATTTTCCTTGCCCATGTCCTAGAGCCCAAAAAACTGAGGAAAAGCGCTCTGGACTTTGTCAGCCACCATTAACCTGTGCCTTGGATCCTTGGGAAGTGCTGGGAGATCCACAGGCACTGTGGAGCAGTTAGTAGGGAGTTAAAGGATATTTGGAGGTTTTTTTTATCTAAATGAGGGTTGTAAAGAGACTTATCTGCCTCAGTACAGCCCAACTCACAGTTGGAACAAGGAGGGGCACGAGAAGGACGTTCTTGAACCATTATAAACAACCCTGATAATCTGAGTGAGGGTGGCACTCCTGGCACTTGGCTCTGTGCTTCCTGTAAGCTGAAGAATTCTGGTTTATTGTTTATTTTTAATTTATCTTTGTGCTTTAGTAGGAGCCAGTGCTGCTGGTATTTAAGGAGCCAGCAGAGGTGTCTTTTGGACCAGTGTTCCAGAATGGGACAAACAAGAATCACTGATGTTTCTACTTTCCATTTCTTCTTTTTCCTTTAGTTTTACCCTTTTATCCTTTTCCATGGCTCGTTTTTCCCTCTGCTAAAATAACCTCTCTTTTCCTGTTGTCCCCTTCTTCCTTCCTCTGTCATTCCCACCTGCTGATGTTGTCCCTCTCCACCTTCCTGCTTTTGTATTCCTTTATATTTTCAACAGCAAAAACCTGTAGGATGAGGCCTTCCCATTGTCTGAGTACTCCTGAGAAATACACAGAATTCCCTGTAAAACACTCCCTGGATCATTTCCTGAGTGTGGTGACCTTTGGATTACACAGCTGTGCAAGGGTGGGAATGTCACCTCACTCTTTATCCAGGGAACAAAAAAAAATTGGGGTTAATTTTGTGTCTTTTATACACTTGCACCAGGATTTCTACGTGGAAAAAATTGTATTTATTTATATATCCCTGCAGTGGTCAAATTGTTGTGGGTTCCTTCCAGCTGAAATTATTCTGTATGTATAAAAAAAAAAATACATATCTCAGTTCAAAGCTTTTTTAATGAATGTAACTGTCCAAGAACACGAAGCATGACCAAAACTGAAGACACAACCTTTCATTTCACTCTTGTTTGCAGCTCATTTGGAGGCCCTTAAGTACCACCCTTCAGTGAGAGAGGTGACAGGTTTTAATAACACTCAAATATTTTTCTTGAATGTGATTTCAGTACTTCATTTAATTTGTCTGCTTTCTGATTAAAAGATGGCAGATGAATGTGTTCTACTACAGCTTTAGTATGTCAGGATTTCTTTTGGCAGTGTTTGGTCCATTTTACAAAGGCCCTGATTTAACTTCGGGTTTGTGCAGGTCTTTAATGATAACATCCCCTCCTGTATCAGCTGGGAGGGTTTTTTTGTAAATATTGTCTAAAATTCTTTCAAACCCAAGATCTTATCTCACTGTAGGAATTACACTTAAAGCTGCCTGGGAATTCAGCACAAAGCTTTGGGATCAGGACCCATCCACAATCCAAGCTGGATCCTGTGAAGGGGGATGGATGATGGTGGTGCTGGCAGTTGATACAATCCTACCCTCTGACTGTTCTGACCTGACACTGTCAGGCTGCAATTTTAATTTCCTCCAAATCCTCGGAGCCAAGATTTGTCCAGGGTGGGTGAAGGAATTGGAGCAGCCCTGTAACAGCGTCTGCAGCTTCCACTTCACAATGTTGTAGCAGGTTTGGGAGCAGAGACTTGGAATGTTCCACCAGGCAGGGAAAAAGATTTAGGCAGGAGGGTTCTGACAGCCCTGGGTTTTCGAGGTGCCAGCCAGGCAGAAGTCCTGGCTGTGATGAGTTGTGATGGGAAGAGAAATCTGTGTGGGGAGCAAAGTGATGCTGTAAATCAACAGCAAATGAGCTGAGCCTTGGAAAAGGGTCACCTGGAGTGGCCAGGAAGGTTTTACTGGGAGCTGTGTGCAGCTTTTCCAAAGGATGGTGGTCTGGGAAGAGGGAGAGCCATTCAGGAGGTGGGTGATGCTGAGCAGGTAAGAGGCAGCGGTGAAACATCCTTCTACTTTAACAACTGGTGGGATTTCTTTTCCTGGTGTGATTTTCAGCACCTTTGAGAGCTTCTCCCTTCTTCTGGGCCAGCCTGTGGTTTGCAGGCTCTGCGAATTACGAGGCAGCAGGAGCTGAACCAACCCAAGGCAAGGGCAGAGCTGGGATTGCCTTTCAGCCAAAGCTCAGCTTTGACAAAGACCGGGGACGTGCCCTTTATGTGGGGGAAAAAATCAGCCGGGTCTGCAGACTTAAACTGTCAGTCAGGGACCGGTTAAGCCCCGTCACGTGGATCCCTTTGCACTGCATTCCTTCTGGAGAGGCACAGCACACTGCATGAGGTGCAGCTCTGTGTGTGTGCTGGGTTTAAAAACACCCACAGTCTCTTTGCTTTTGTGGGGGATCTCCGTGGCAGGGCTGTTAAACTAATTAAAAAAAATTCATAATGTGAATACTTGACCCAGCCAAGGTCGCTCTTTCAGGGGAAAGAAGTCCATGTGCCGTTGGAAGGTGTCTTTTTTTTTTGCTGTTAAACTGTTCTGAGGGAAAACCAGGTGTGGCTGTGGCAAAATATGGACAAAACTAAGTGTTGGCAGAGCTACTTGTGCTGCAGTTTGGATATTGGATACCAAGAAGCTCTTTGCAGTGTGGATGATGAGTTTGTCTTCCAGTGAGTTGCCCCTTGTTCTGGAGAACCTCCCAGATCCTCAGCACCAAGGAATGCTGTTCCTCTCTCCATCTCTGGCATCATCACTTGTTTGCTTTGCAAAATCCTTGCGTTTGGTCTGCTAAAAAGGGAAACTTTCAGCTGTTATTTGTCAGACAGTGTGGAAAACGGGGTTGATGAATGAATTCCTTTAAATGAAACCTCTTCTGGGGTTCACTCTCCATTAACAGGTTGGGGTTTTTTGCATAATCTTGCATAGCATTTGAATAATCTGGCATTGTTGGGTTCAAAAGCCTTGAAGGGCTGTCAGCAGTCACCACAATCACTCTTTCAGTAGTTGGTGTACTTGCCTCAGATTAAATGGTTTCTTTAAACACCAGCTCTCAGATACTTATTTTGCAGCCTAGATCCTGTTGGTAACTGTATCTTTTTGGCTTCTTGAAGAACACCAAGGACCGATGTCTGGGACCTGCACAGGCTTTTTATTTGCCTTGTTCAAAACATCTCTGCTGTATTTTGGGTTTGGGCTCCTTTGGGCTCAGTTCTTACCTACTTATTTTGCACAGTTTGCAGCTGTTGGAACTAAAAAATTCCTGCTTCTGAAGCACTCAAAAGGAATATTTGCCATGTGTTTGTTAAGTCTCCTCAGCCAAAGCAGTGATGAATTTGTCTTTTAATTCTGCTCCAGATTAAGACTTTTAAATTCTACAGACAGAGTAATAAACCCACTTAAGTGCTCGTGTGTAGTCCTGGAGTGCAGCTTAAGCTTCTCAGACTTTATTGCTCTTAGTGTTGCTTTTATTCTTGGACAAAAATGGTGGTTTTTTGCCTTTTTTTTTTGAGGAGTGAATGATGCTTTTGTATCTGCAACGAGACAACAGGGTTGTGCTAAACACTCTCAGGTCAACCTTCAAAGGATGCAGTTCTGAAAAAAACCCTCTTTTGTCACAGCATTTTTACTTTTCTGCTTCCAGGAGCTTTTATTATTCCAGCTGGAACATGCAGAAGTAATTTAGCTCCTTCTGTGTCTTTAGCAAAACCCATTTCAGTGCATTTTATTTCCCTGTTTGTGCTGCCACTTTAGGTGGTATCCAAAGGACTGTTTTGAGTGGCTTAATGTTTGTTTGTTTGCTTTCTCAGGAAAGCTGTCCCAGGTTCAATCCCAGTATTTTCCAGAATAACTTCACTGATAATAAAATCCTTTCTAATTCCACTACCAAGAGGCGGAAAATCCTCCCTGTGCACCGTGGGGGTGCCTGAGGGTTTTATTGTATTGGGAAAAAAGAGGTTTAAATGGGAAATCGATGCTCCTGCTGCAAGTGGAGGTGCTCAGGCTCAAGGGACCTTTCCTGGTGTAATCCTGACCTCACTTCACAGCTGGAATATTCAGGGTTTAGCTTTCCTGTGGTTTTGAGGACGTTGGAACACAACACAGGGGAAAGTTTTCTCTCGGCCGCTGGTTGTGTGTGAATCAAACAGCAAAATTATGTGAATAAATGTATTCAGGATCAGATTTGTGGGACTGTTCCTTTTTTTTTTTCCCCCTCTCCAGCTGATAACTGGGATCTCAGCTACAAATCCTTGGGGTGTGAGGGGCAAAGAATAGAGGACAGTGGGAGTTGTAGGGAAGGAAGAGACAGGAAGAGTCTTCCTGAGCGTTTTTCTGCTCAGCTTTGGCAGTGCTAAAATGGAGCAAAGGGTGGGAATGTCGATCCTGGCATTTGCTCTGTTCGTTCTGATGGATTGGGAATAGCTGGGAATGAGGGGGGTGAACCCTCACAAACGTGAGGGTCTGGGATTTTGTGGGAGCTGTGGATTAACCAACAGGGAGAATTTGTGTTTAGTGTGTCAGGATCCTGCCCAGTGCAAGTGCAGGGTGGGGAAAAGTGGAATGAACCCAAATTTCTGGAATTGTTAAAGCTGAATCCTGAATATTCCCAGTGAAGGCAGTTGGAGGGTATTAGGTGAGGCAGCGTGTGGATTTTAAGGGAGGTACCTGCCCTGGTTGTTATCTTGTGTTTTTCCAGTGGCTGCAGGAATGTACCAGGCAAAGGAATTTTTTTTTTTTTGTTTGTTTCTGTGACTAATACAGAATGTTCTAAAGCTTTTTTTTTTTTCTTTTTTCCCATCCTCATGTACAGATCTCTGCCTGGATGTTTTGTGTATATGTAATTATTTTTTATTTTATTTTTCAAGGATTGGACCTATCCCATGAGGAGAGAGATGCAGGTATGACATTTTCATTTACCATTTGAGGCAAAAAACATGGAGCATTCAGTGAGGGGGGTGGGAAAAAATAAGAGCTGGTATCAAAATCAGTCTTTACAGGTAAAGTGTCAAGCAGCATCGTGGGAGACAGAATTAATTACTTAATTAATGTGAGGATTTGCCAGCTTGGAATGCAGGTGTGCTTGGATTTCTGTTGTGCAAGTACTAAAAATAAATTAATGTTGTGCCTTTTTTTTTTTTTCCATGATCCTCCAAATATTACAGTTTTGTCTTTCTAAATGTTTTTAGATGATTACTGAAAACATATCCCAAGCAAATTTAAGTCAGAAAGCAATGCTTTAAGTGTTGTCCAGGAGGATGGAAAATTTAAAGTTTTCCTTCCACGTCTCAGCCAAATCTGATAAGGGAATAAGATCTACACAACTAAATAAATGGTTACAAATTGGGGGGATAAATGGTTAAAAACCTGGTGTTTTCCCACTACTGGGACAAAGGTAGAAGAATTTCCATGAGAGCCATTTGGAATGAATTCCAAGACGGGATCATATCCCAAGTTAGAGTTCCCTTCACTTGATCTGGGGCTGGGTGAGGCGCCGTCATCAACCTGGAACTCGGTCCCAGTGAAGGGCTTGATTCCAGTTCCAAAACAAGATCTCCTGCGCAAAGATCATGTTTCTTTTATCCTGCCAAACTGATTATTTATTTTTTTTTCCCCCTTGTCCTCTCATAAATGACACCTGATAACTCACATCTCTCCCTAAAATGTAAATTACTTGTTGCCACGGCCCTGCTCCGAGGTGAGTGAAAAGGTGTTATTTCACGTCATTTGGAGCTGGTATTAAAATGTCTCTTCTTCCTCCTAGGAAATTTTACCTGGGTTATTTTTAGGCCCATATTCTTCAGCTATGAAAAGCAAGGTAGGATTTTTCAGCATATTCTCCCCCAGGGAAGCTTTGCTGGGGTGATTTCATTTGTTGCTGCAGGTTTATGTTCAGAGGGGTAAATGTGGTTGCAGTCCTCAGCTGGAGCGTGGAAGATCCCAGAGCAGAAGGAATATGAGCTATTTGTATGGAAATTGAGTCTTGTAGTTAAAACTTAATGTAAATCTTTGAGAATTTCGACTGTTTGAGACCATTTCAGATCAGACAATTTATTAAAGCGTTGCCACACAAATCAGAGCTGGGCACTCAAACACACACACACATAGAGTGAAACAAGGAAAATTAAATCTCCAATAAAGTCAAGCACTGCTAAGGCACAGCTTGGCTCTGCAAACTTGCCTCATAATATAAATGATCTTTTTTTCATGGTCTCATTCCAGCAAGAATCCAGTGCTGGCTGGAAATTCCTACATCGTGTAGGGACTTGCAATTTCAGGCGAAGTGAAAGGTGGGCAGAGACAAAACAAGTTCATTGAATGCCTCCCTTAATGCCTGATCTTTTTGGCATGGTTAGTAATGCTTTTTTTTGCTTTTGAAAGACAACAGTTTTCACCCTAAATTCTAAGAAACCAGCTCTGATTTTCCTTGGGGACCTGATATAGCCCTATTTGTGCATGGTTATTAAATATATATATTATATTATATCCTTATTTTATTATTAACTTTATATAGTTATCAAGTATAACCTTTCCTTTTTATTACTGTGTAACAGATGGACCTGTAATTTAAAAAAGACATTGTTTTCCTCTTCCCACAGCTACCTATCCTTCAGAAACATGGAATAACCCATGTAATCTGCATACGGCAAAACATTGAAGCAAATTTTATTAAACCAAACTTCCAACAGTTATTTAGGTGAGAAACCATTCAGATTCTTTTTTCTCTCTGTGTGTTTGTGTGTGTTCTCTCCAAATATTTTCCACGATGTCAAAAACATTTGAAAAATGTGCTGAGGTGCAGAAAGACTTGAAATCCAACCCATGGAGTTTGTCCGTCCTGCTGAACCCCAGACAAGCCTGAAATGAGAATTATCCATGAGTCTGCAGCAACTTCAGACTTGAAAGTTGTTGGTTCTCAGAGGGGTGTTGGAGAAGGTTCCTCACCTCCTCCCTCACGGGGAGAGCTCCAGAGTTTTCCTTAATCCCAGGATTTCTGGAGCTCAGATCAGGAAGCAAAGCCAGGAGGGAAGTGCTGGGATCCTCCTGCAGGTGTGAGTAACCGGGGGAGGGTTGTACCAGTAGCAGCTACTCAGTGTTGTTGTTTACTCACAGCAGCTGTTCTCATTGCAGGTATTTAGTCTTGGATATTGCAGATAATCCAGTTGAGAATATAATACGATTTTTCCCTATGGTGAGTGTTTCTCTGGGAATGGAGTTGCCCAGGAAGAGTTTTCTGGACTGACAAACAGCAGTTTCAAATTTGGGATAGCCAGCCTGAGGCACCTGGAAGTGCTGCCAGCTCTTAAGTGACCTCATTACTGACACTTTAATAAGTGTCATTAACTCCTTTTTACAAGTGTAGAGACAGGAGTTGTCAAAGCTTTGCCTTGTTCTGGTCTCAAAATAAAGAAATGGGGGAATCCTGGGACCTTTGGGAAGCTTGATGGATTTACATCTCTTGTATCAAATCATAACCCGAATTCAAAACAGTAACTGGGTGGTGTGACTGAGTTTACAGCATCTTGAAACATGTTACTGTAGGGGAATTAAAAAGTAACTTTAGGTTAAACAGTTACATGCTGATATTTGGCAATAGAATAAACGCTCGATTCATCTGGGGTTTTCATCTCTATTTTAATTTCGTTTGCAGCAGAGCAAAAGCATTTTGTTCCTTCTTCCACCTAAAAAATGAGTTTTTCACTGGCAATTTTATGGATAGTTAAAAGTACTAAAGAAATGCAGATATCCAGTTGGTGCATTGTAAGACTGATACAAAAATTCTACCAAATTCAGGCGTTATTGCTACTTGCTTTTAAAATAATGTGAAAGTTTTACTCTTGTAATTCTTTTTTTTTTTTCTTTTTAGACTAAAGAATTTATTGATGGAAGTTTACAAAGTGGAGGTAAAATCACATTAACTTCTTTTCCTTCAATTAACTAAGACACTGTTAAAGCTTTAAAATTAATTAGTGGTACGCGTTAGAGGATCTTAATTATGAGGTTTCCTGAAATTTGGGGGTTTATTGTTCTTGATTTGAACTTGATTGTACAAGTTCAGAGCCAAGTGTTCTTTTGTCTTTGACTGAAAAATGAGCCTTTTTGTATATCTGAGGTTTGGAGGGGGGGTTCACTTTAAACATGTTCTCTGCATGAGGGTTTTTTGTCCATGCTGTAATGTAGGACCTTAAATTTGCACTGTGGTCCTGGAGGGCAGATTCTGTCCCTCAGAGGAGCAGGAATCCCTGTTTCTGTATCCCAGGACAGAGCACAGTTAGTCATGCAGAGTGAACTAAGACACACCCCTTATCCTTGTGCTTCCTAGTTCTCCATCACAAGTGAAAACTATATTTCCAAGAATTTTATTCAGTTTATACAACTGTGCCTGATTGGTTTTGTTGTTTGTTTGGTTTTTTTCCTCCTCAGGAAAAGTTCTTGTCCATGGAAACGCAGGGATTTCTAGAAGGTAGGAAACCCCCCCATCCTGCTTTTAGGAATATTTTCAAACAGTTGAAATATATTTTGCTGATTTCTCTTGGTTTCTTTTCAGTGCTGCCTTAGTTATTGCATACATAATGGAGACATTTGGGGTGAAGTACAGGTAAGAACAGGTATTTGTTCTTTAATGCAAAGGGGGGGTAAGTGAAGGGTCACTTTGGAGGCAGCACAAACAGTTGGGTGTTCACTCAGCCTCGGCAGGTGAAACTGCCTGGTGAGTCAGGACTTTACAAGGGGCTGATTATTCCATTTCACTTCACTGCAGGTGTGTTTAAATCCTTCATTTTTTTTTTTTCTTTTTTAAGAAGTAGAGACCTGCTGCTGATGGAAATGGGGACACCACCTCATATCCATGGATGTAAAACTATGGGAGAGGCCCCAAGGGCTGTTCTAAGCACTGTGTTGAGCAGGAAATCCAGCTGAGGACTGGGCTGGGCAAACAGCACTTTACACCTGCTACCTCCTTCTGTCCAAACATTTTCAGCTGTAAAACCAGCCCTTTGGAGAGTTTAGAGGTTCTGGGTTTCCTGAGAACTGATAATCTGAAGGAAGACTCAAACCACAAACTTCTGTCACAGTCTGTTTTCCACTGAAGTGTTTTCTCTCTCCTTCTCTTTTTAAGGGATGCATTTACTTATGTCCAAGAAAGAAGATTCTGTATTAATCCTAATGCTGGATTTGTCCATCAACTTCAGGTGACTGTTTTTTGGTTTTGGGGGTTTTTTGTGTGATAATAACTCAAAAGCCATTCAATGAATCATCTTCCTGCCAAACAGACATTTCTACTCAGCCTTCCCATTTACTAACAACTAAATGTCAGGAGCTGCAGCGGGGCTTGGCAGGAAGATGAGTGGGCACCCCAGTTCCTGAGACTGAAGCTTCAGACACAGAAAAGTCCAGGAACGAAGGAGAAACAAAAACCCTGCTTTGTGCAGTGATTTAAGAGGCTCTGAGACGTCTTTGCTGGTGGCTGAGGGAGCTGCCAAGTGAATTGTGGCAGCCTCCACTGATGCTGCTTGACAGTGGCACTCTGAGGTGAGGAGATTCACAAGTCTGGGATGGCAAATAGCAGAATCCTGGAGCTGCTTTGTCGTATTCCAAGAGTCTGGCGGGCAAACAGAGTGTTGACAAGAGATCTGCAGTGTCTCTGCTGAGGGCTGGCAGCAAGATGATTGAGCATCTCCCGGGTTTGTGTGTTCCCTAAAGCCATTTTTTTTAAGTCATCCCTGATGTTTTCTTTAGCTCTGTCTTCCTGATGGGTTTTGTCACTCGTGGCAAAGCAACAAAGGGTTCTCCTCCTCCAGAGTCTGTGCCTGATTATAAAATACTCTCCAGTCCATCCTGGTGAACTCTCTGAATTCATCCTCCTCACCCTTACAAAGCTTTATGCCAAATTAATTGGCATTGTGCATTTTTCAACTGTTTCAGGAATATGAAGCCATCTATCTAGCAAAATTAACCATCCAGATGATGTCACCACTGCAGCTGGAGAGATCCCTCTCAGTTCCACCTGGGAATACAGGTGAGAAGCCCCTCCTGTGTGTGTGAGGTGATTTTTTTTACACTCCCTAAGTAAACCTTTAGGAGCAGAATAAACTGGGATGGCTGCAGTTGGTGTGCAAGCTGTGCCCAAACTTGAATCTGCTTGAATATTCTGTTCTCCTATGACTGAACTTCCCTCTTCTCCCTTCTGCAGGAAGTTTAAAGAGGATGCACGAGGAGGATGAAGAACTTGGAACCATGCAAGTGGCAGCAGCACAGAATGGATGAGAGCTGAGGACAAGCACTGTTTGTATTACCAATTCCTGCCAAGAAAGGTGAAGAAAACCTGGGGAAAAGAAAGAAAAAAAAAAAAAAGAATTAATAATGCAAAACGATGAACACACATAGCTTCTTTTCAATTACATGTTGCTTTCAGATGTAAATCTGCCTCTGCAACACACTAAGCATCATTTTTAAGATGTTGGACTTCTTGAATGAATAGATGGCACTGATTGTTTTACTCCTTTTTTACACTTTACAGTTTTATTCTAAACCAAGATTTTTGGACTTGCAAAGAGGTATTATTGCAATAATGCACTTTTCATACTTGAAATTTCTTTATTTGTATGATATAAAGTTATTACTTTAAACAAAAATGCAAGCGGGGGGGGATTTGTTTATAAAGTTATTTGTGTAATTTATAACAAGAGACTTTAGTAAAGAAAAAGTTTGCTAAGACTCACCTTGTTCTCAGTGTGTCTCGTGGTGGGAACTGCACAATGCGCTGCTGCTGGCAGTGAGCTGAGCAGTGTTTAACCTCCTTGTACACTGAATTATTTTGAGACTGACCCTCTGGGGCCAATTGCAGGCAAAAGACTGTCCTGAAAATCTCCCTGTTTTATGCAAGTGAAAGTTGAACAGGGTACTGATGACTTAATGAAATAATCATGTGTCGGGCTAGTACAGAGGGCAGCCAGTTGGACACACATCAAGGCTGAATTCTTTCAGCCAGCACTAAAAAGCTGGTTGTTAAATGGGTTATGGGTTAATTCGAGTTGAACAAACGTCTTCAAACTCGTACTGAAGGAGTAGTTGCTGTTATAAGTCAACAGTTGCATTATTTGACGTAAAAATTGGGGTGGTGTTTGAAAACTGAGGCCCAAAGCGCTGCCCAAAATTGGGACCAAGACTTCAAGGATTCACCTCAGCTCTGGTAAAACACTGGAGTCAACTAAGGAAGCGCTTGTTGGTGCTTTGAAGTTTCCAAATTGGGAATTGTCAGGGTGGTTTGTGCAGCTTTAACTCCTCTCCTGCCCCAGCAGCACAGAGGTTGTGCAAGTCCCAGTTCTGCATCTGCTTCATTTCCCAATGGTTGTTGCATAAAAGCTGGGAATGGACTGATGGGTCCTTGGGAGCGCTGTGGGCGCTGAGCATTTCACAAAGCTGTTAGAAAAACCTGTGGATTTGGGAAATCTGAGCTTGTACCTGGACTGTGTTTTAACGTGGAGCAGGTGGGCTCAAGATTTGGGAATCAGGGCATCCCCCTGCACTTGGATATGGCTGTGTGGGGATGGGAATGTCCTCTGCCACCTCAGGATGGACAACCTGTGCTGGGGGCGATTCCCTGAGGGCACAGATCTGTGGGTTTGAAGGCAGGAATTAAACAGTGCAGTTGTTCAGTACTATGAGGGTCTCTTTTCCCTGGCCTTGCAGCTCCTGGGAAGGCCTGCTGAGGGCTGGTCCCTCTGGAGCACGTGGAGCTTTTGGCCTCTGTCAGGATTGTTAAACCTGGTCTGAAAATCCAGGCCTGGATTGGAGCTGCTCTGGGACGGATGTGGGTGACACCTGAGGAGGAAACATCCCACAGTGAGTTGAGTCAGGGCTGTTTAGGGGTGAGGCTTTCCAGCCTAATAACTCCTGTCCAATGGAATGTGAAGGCCTTGGAGTGCTCAACCAGTGATCAGCAGGAACAGGAAAGTGCTGCTGAGATCCTCTGCCACCTCCAGCAGTGATGGAGCAGCATAAATTCTTCAGAAATAAAATAATAATAATAATAAAAAAGCTGGAATAAAAAGTCTGATGCTGGAGTTAGGAAATTTTCAGCTGGAAAAAAGGAAGTGACTTCCCTGCTGGAGAACTGCAGTGTGTCAGTGTTCAGCCCACAGGCTCAGCGTGCAGGGCTGGTTCTGCAGTGGTGGAGGGTTTGTTAGGTCCTACGAAGTGACTCTCCATGAAGGAATTCTTCTGGAGCTGTTGGGAAACACATTCCCGGCCGTTCCACCACGAGGCTCCCACATGGCTGGCAGTGTCTGAGCTGCTGCTGAGACAGGGGTGGGAACCAGCACATCCCTTGCTATTTTGGGTCCCTGGGGAAGGGGAGGGATGAAACACAGATGGAAGGCACTGATTCATCTCACTGGGCTCATCCCGGTGCAGTCTGGGGCCGTTATCCCTGGGGTCCTGGGGAGACTCTGTCACTACTCCATGACTAAGGATTTTCCACCAATCCAGGTTTTTTTTTTCCATGCTGTCACCACATCCTGATGCCTTTTACAGTCATTCTGATCTGTCTGCCTGTCACATCCTAAGGGATTCAGAGATTAATTTCCCTCATATCTATTATTAAGCCTTTTATTTAAAACTTCCTGATGTCTGTCTCCTGTAGCTGAGCTGCCAGGAGCTATTCCAGTGTTTGCTTCTGGGGGCTCAGCTCAAGGTGGGAATTGGCAGGAGGGTCCCCTCAGTGTGGATTTAAAAGAGTGGTAGAGAGCGAATCATTATTTTTTATTTCCCCTTCCCCAGGTTCAGACACAAAACTGCAGCACCCAAGTCTTTGGAGACTCAAAGCTCTACATTATATACTGTGTATAGATATAAATATATATATAGAGAGAGATTAGATAAATGCAGTTAAATTAATGGGATTCAGCAAAATATTTCCATGCCCCCTGTGGCTGTTAAATGCTGTAATTTGTGGCATTTTCCCCCTTCCTGTGACAAACACACACCTGTGACTGGTGGTGTTCCAGGGACTCACCTGACCCCACCGTGGCCCCTCTAAGTCCCCATCCCAGGCAGCCTCTGCTCTCCAGCTGCTGTTTCCAGAGGGGTGGGAATGTCACCTCTGGGGCAGAACAAAGAGCTCTTCAAAGCTCCGGGGCTGCTGCTGAGCCGGGCTGTGCCCGCAGAGGCTTTGTCATGCAGCCACAAACCCCAGCTTTCAACCCAATCCATTTGTTTTACAATGATCTGAGCCAGGGCCACAAGCACCTGCTCCTCACTCCCACTAATCTTCTCATTAACTCTTAATGAGGGCCCGGAGCTGTTTAGATGGTGTAGATATCATGGAATTCAACTAATCCACTTGAAAGTAGTGGAAGTTCAGAATTAATTAAAAATGTGAAAGGCAAGGAAATCCACCTCAGTCACTTGGGCACGAAGCAGGAGCTGCATTGTACAATTAGTTCAGAGTCAGATGTTTGTCCATGGAAAACAGCTGGGAAGAGTCCTGGAGAGAAATCCATGTGGAATCTCAAAAAGGGTTCTTTTCAGTCTAGGGAAAGGGGAACAGGTACACACTCACTCTAGGGACCTACCACCCTACGAGAAACAGTCCAGGTACGGTTGGCAGTTTTCATTTATTCAGCTTAAACAAAGATATCTTTTAAAAAAATAATCAATAAATAAACCAGACATCACCAAGGAGACACTGTATCGAGTGGAGAACCCTCAGGGACATCAAGCAGAGCCCCCAGCACTCTGTAGGGCCGCTCTCCACAGCACAATGGAGGACACTGTGCACGGCCCACAAACAACACGGGCTGTTCCCTACGAGCCCCGGGGGTTTATAATGCCCTATTCATGGATGTGGGATTTGTCACTCTCCACACAAAACACCACTGTTGAATCCAGGGCTTTGTACCTTGTTTGCCACCGCTGGCAAAAAGTGCTAAAATCATTTATCCAATCTTACAGCAAGAGGGAAGCTCCAAAGCAGCAACAAATTCCCTGGGAACAGGATGCTGGAGGTATAAATCCGTACCGGCAAAAGCAGAGCCCACCCGGCCGCCCGGAGTTCCAGGACAGGGACTGTCCCACAAGACTGGGCCAGGTGTGTTCACAGAATCACAGGATGATTTGGGTTCAAAGGGATCTTAAAAACCATCTTATCCCACTCCTTGCCACGGACAGGGACACCTTCCACTATCCAACCTGGCCTTGGACACTTCCAGGGATCCAGGGGCAGCCACAGCTTCTCTGGGCAACCTGTGCCAGGACCTGCCCACAGTCAGGAATTTCTTCCCAATATCCCATCTAACCCTGCCCTCTGGTAGTGGGAAGCCATTTCCCCTTGTCCTGGCACTCCAGGTCCTTGTCCAAAGTCCCTCTCCAGCTCTCCTGGAGCCCCTTTAGGTGCTGGCACCTCCAGCTCTCTCAGGTGAAGCTGAATCTGCCAATCCCAATCCCTTTCCCATTGATTACTAGCCAGAATCCACTATAGATGGAGTATATTCCATCAGACATTCCAGCTTCCCAGTTCCCTCTGCCCTGTCACAAACCACATTTGGGGTTTTTTTGTGTCAGAAAACAACTAATTATCCTGAAAACCAAGTTATCAGCTAAAGTGCAGGAGCCCTGCAGTGAGAAGCTCACATCCATCTTCAGACTGGGAATCCAGCACAGCCCATAAGGATTCTCCCCTACCCACACAGACAGTAACAAACCCAGCCTTGGAAAATAGTGCCTATAAAACTTCCAACAGCACTTCCATGAGGTGTCATGGAAAGAACAGAACAAAGGCCTGTTCTGTGTCAGTAATTCTGCATAAGAGAAGCCTCATCCCTTCCCCAGCTCCGCCATCCTTCCACCAGCACAGGCAGCAGGACAATCCCACGGGCTGTCCTTTGGCTGCCGAGAAAAGAAGCACAAACCTTTAGAAAAATACAATGCAAGAAAAAATTTGAGATAAAAATATATACCTTTGGTTAAAAACCATCCCTTTAACGAGGCCTTTGTAACTCAGCTAGAACAGAAAAGCTTCACCTCGACTCAACAGTAGTAAAAATTAGTTCTAAGCTTTTTTTTTTTTCCTAACCCAGAGGACCCTTCTAAAACCTCATTAATTTGTTTTCCCCGGGATTTACACATTTGATGTTCATTATTTATAGGGATCATTATATTTGCAGCAATAAACTATGTAAGTTTTCCACGAAGAGGATGTTTGGAGCACAAGCTCCTCCACCAACAGTCTTTTTTACCACCTGGAAGTTGTTAATTAAAGAACCGTTGAAACATGTAGTTTTCCTCAGATACCAAATAGCCAAACTTCTTGTAGAAATCCACGTTTTTGGGCAGACATTCCAGCGTGATTTTGTAACAGTTCAGTCTCTTACTTAGCAAGGTGAGGGTGGATATTAATCTGGGAAAGACAGAAAACCAACAGTTAAATGTTGGGTCAGCGAGCATGTAATTAGTTAAATTATCACAGTGACAACACTGAGGTCTGAGAGCACTGACAGAACTCCCTGCGTTTTCCCGTGGATCATTTTATTCCCAGCTGGCTGAACTCTTCCCAGGTCCCTGGCAGGGCGGATCTGCCCTGCAGGAAGCTGTAAGTGCTCGGTGCCCACCTGCTGCTGAATGGAAAAGGTGGGGAAATACTCACAGTTTTCCAAGCTGCTTCCCCCTGCACTCCCCGCTGACCACCACGTCCTCTATCCTCCCTCTCTGTGGAAACACAGCCAAGGGTTAGGATTGGAATTCCCCTTCCAGCTTCCCACCACGGGATCCAGGAGTGGATCTCCAGCTCCCTGTTTTCACAGTCTGGCTGGGATTCCCAGCAGGGAGATCCTTGTGCACCTGCTCCATCAGAGCCACGTCTGACTCGTGCAGAAGCTCCACTTTATTTTGGGGAAGGGAGAACGGGACAGACCTCCAAATGTAGTTTTCCCTTAGGAAAAGCCCAAGTTTGCTTTTATTATTAGCTGAGCACCCAAATGAGAGATGTTTTTAAAATACTTGATGTCTTTAAATATATATTTTAAAATATTTACATTTTTAGTGTTGGAAAAGCCCTCTAAGAGCACGAGTGCAACCATTCCCCCAGCACTGCCAAGGCCACCACTGACCCATGTCCCCAAGTGCCACATCCACAGTGGCTTTGAAATCCCTCCAGGGATGGGGACTCCACCACTGCCCTGGGCAGCTGTGCCAGGGCTGGACAACCCTCTCCGTGAGGAAAGTTTTCCTGATATCCGACCTAAACCATCCCTGGCACGACTTAAGGCCGTCACCACATCATAATGCCATAAAAACACCATGCCCAGAGTCAGGGATGGGATCTTTTCCTCCCTTCACAGCTGCAGTGACAGGATTTACCTTGGCACAGGAGTGAGTGAATTTATGTTCTATAACCAGCGTTGCTGTAGCAACGATCTGTCCAAGGTTTGTGTCCTCCACGACGGTAACAAAATAATCTCCCGATCTCTTCATGTGCTCGAAGGTTTCTGTGGGAGTAGAGGGGGGAACAGTCAATTTAGTCTCAGATTAAACTGCAGGGAAGTCTGACACTTGCAGCACATTCTGACTGCAGATTACTGTGGGATCACAAGGAAGATGCACCCAAGACCCCAGAGCCTGAAAGCCCAGGAGTCAGACTAAACCAAGAAAAAGCAGAAATTAAAGTCAATTCCTTTTCCTCAGCTGCCCAGATGTCCTTCCTTCCTTCCCCAGTGTCTCTGGGCTCAAACAGAATTCCAGTCTGGCTTGTGTTGGAAGGGACTTAAAGGCCATCTCGTTCAACCCCTGCCATGGGCAGGGACACCTCCCACTAGCCCAGGTTGCTCCAAGTCCTGTCCAACCTGGCCTTGGACACTTCCAGGGATCCAGGGGCAGCCACAGCTTCTCTGGGCAACCTGTGCCAGGGCCTCCCCACTTTCACAGGGAGGAATTTCTTCATGGAAAGGGTTGTCCAGCCCTGGCACAGCTGCCCAGGGCAGTGGTGGAGCCACCATCCCTGGAGGGATTTAAAAGTCACATGGATGTGGTACTTGGGGACACAGTTTAATGGTGGGCTTGGCCTAGATCCTGTGATTCCCTGCATCCCTGGCTTCTTCCCCAGTGCCTGCCCCAGCCAAGGAGTGGGATCTAAAAGGGACCTGAAGTGGGCCCCAAGAGAGCTGGAGAGGGACTTTGGACAAGGGCCTGGAGTGACAGGACAAAGGGGAATGGTTTCCCACTGCCAGAGGGCAGGGTTAGATGGGATACTGGGGAGAAATTCCTGAGTATGAGGGTGGGCAGGCCCTGGCACAGGTTGCCCAGAGAAGCTGTGGCTGCCCTTGGATCCCTGGAAGTGTCCAAGGCCAGGCTGGACGGGGCTTGGAGCAACCCAAAATCAGCCCAAACAACCCATCCTACCTTCTGCCAGGTGTCTAAAGCTCAGTCTCAAAAGCAGGTTCACAGTTTAGGCCTGTCCCAGCCAAGCAGCCCTCAGAGATCGCTGCAGCTGGATCCAAGGCTGAGTGCCAAAGGCTGCCTCAGGGGAGCTGAGCTCATCACTCCCCCTGGCATCAGGCAGTCAAAGCCTCACTCCCAGGCAGCTCTGCTGGCAGCATCAGTATCCTCAGGTTCCCAAAAACCTCTATGGAAATGCCAAGGAATAATGACACACTCACTGATAAACTGCTCCGGGCTCGTAACTCCGGTTTCCGTCAGCTGACCCAGAACCTTGAAAAAGCCTGGTGGAAAAGAGGGAGGAACAAACAACCCTCAGGAAGGGACAGACACACACAGTTAGCTCTAAATGGCACCCAACAGCCTGTTTGGAGAGTTACCATTCCATCCAACTCCCACCCTGGGCAATGCTGAAGGACCAGCTGAAGCATCAGAGCAAAGTGCAGAAGGTGCAAGAAAAGGATAACCCTGGAATTATGTGACATTCAGCTGCATGTCCAAAAACAACTTTTTTATCCAAACCGCAGAACTGAAGGAGAATTCAGGCACCAAGATGCCAGTTCATGTTGCTCTGGTATTAAAGGGAACAGTATGAACAATTGTGCTCCCTCTCTAAAGCTGTGGGGAATAGGAAGCTGTGGAATATTCAATTTAAATTTAAGATTAAAACAGTAAACCCAGTTTTCAGGGTTACCCCACACAGCACCAACCCACAGTGCCAAGTGCTCAGATTCAGGGCAGTGTTCATGGCCCTAAACCTGCCAGAACTCCAGGAGCATTTGGACAAGGCTCTCAAGGCACATGGTGGGAATGCTGGGGTGTTGTGTAGAGAGCCAGGAGTTGGACTCAGTCAGGATGTCCGTGACCCCATGAAATTGCTTACTGAGAAAAATATCCCAAATCAGGGGGAACAAGCGATCCCGACCTACAGAGAGCCTATGCCCAAACACACATTGCTGACTCAGCGATGATCACACAGGATGATCAAACCTCGGTTTAAATCAGCCGTGCAAAGCGGCCTCAGAACCAGCCCATCCCCGGGATCCAGCGGAGAAATGGCGGGAGAGAACGTCGTGGTGTTCTCGCTCCAGTCCAGCTCGTGCAGGATCCTCGGGTCAAACATGGGCGTGTCGTCGGGCATCACGGTGGCCACGGGCATCATGGCTGCGCCACGGGATCTGCAACGGAACAGGGGAGGAACGCTCGGGTTTGCTGTCAGCACCAAGTCAGGTGTTTCCCGCGGTCGAGGCACGCCCTGGGACGCTCCTCGAGGATGTAAGGATGTAAGGCCTCAACCTTCACCCGAGGAGGTCGCTGGGCAAACGCAGAGTGCGCAGACACCGCGCACGTCACCGAGTCAACACACGGTGCTTTGGTGTTTATCTTGGGAAAACAACCTGATAAAACAACCTGCACCAAGCAGGATATTTAAACTCTGCAGCCCTCTGAACAAGGAAGGCATCACTCCCCAGAAGCCTCCCAACATCCTCTTTAAAGATCACCTGCATTCCGGTTCACCGGCAGCAGGAATAACGCACTTTTTTCCAACCCATAAATATTTAATGTCTCGGGCACGAGGCACCACAACCCAGAGCTGAGAACGCAGGTGATGCCACAGCTCCAGCCCAAACTGCCCCTCCCGGGCTTGTCCTGTTTGCTCCAGGTGTTTACAGAGCCCAGCTGCTGAGCAGTGTCCCTGAACAGGGAAAACACAAGTGCCAAGGCGATGGTGACACCTGTTAATGATTAAAGAGACTCAGGAACTGGGCTTTATTCGGACTAACAGGAAGCAAAGGGATGTATTTTCCTTACTGAGTTCAAAGCCAGGCTGGACAGGGCTTGGAGCAACCTGTGGAAGGCATCCCTGCCCATGGAAGGGGGTGGAAGTGGATCTTTTTAAGGTCCCTTCCAACCCAAACCACTCTGGGATTCCATGATACAGGAAAACAGTTCTTATATGGTCACCTGTGCAATATCTGGTCAGGGTTCTGGCATGAGCAGAGCTCACGGGAACTCCTCCTGAGGCCAGTTCCTTTTTACACCTCCAAATTTCCCTCAGCTGCTCCAGAAATGGTGCAGCAGCCACGCACCAGTGGACAGGCCAAATAAACATCAGCAACAAAAAGTGCTTTTGGGGTGACACTTTTTACAACAGGACACCTCCCAGCCCTGTCAAGCTGTGAGAAAAGTACAAAGGGTGTCACCCACGAGGCATCTCACAGCCTAAGTGCAGCACAGGAGCCTCAAAAGTGAAAGTGGCTCCAGAAATCCAACTTAAAAAAAAAAAAAAAAAGCTTCTCAAAATAAAAGCCAATGCAAAATTTTTTTTTATGCCACAACAGCCTTTAAATCCCTGCTCTTGTCTTAATTTTGCATATGAGAGTTAAAAAATAAGCAATTAAACAGCAGCACAAACTCTCATCCTGCGTGAATTTCCAAAATGAAACAGCTGGAAAGATGAAGGGCAAAGAAAAACATTTCCATAAATATCTCTGTTCCCTTACAGGGCCTTCCTAGAATTCCCAAGTGTCCACACCAGCATCCCAACAGTGCCCTGCACAGAATAAAACCAACCTCATGAATTCCAGCTCAGGGTTACAGCACCCCAAGCTCACGGGGCAGTGGGGGAAATAAAATTCGTGATGCTCTTTGAGCAATCAGCGACAAAGTGGGAGTTATTTTCCAAACTGCTTCCGGCACAGCTGGAGCAGGACAGAGTTGGAAGCTTCACACACCTTCTGGAGGGAGGAATATGGCTTAGATTACTGTCAATTAAAAATTAAATAAAGGATTAATTAGTGCACGGTGAGGAAGAAGAGCTCTGGCCTTTGGGTTGTCCTGGTGCACAGCTGAAGTCTCCCTGGAGCATCCTGGGATTCCCACTGTGTGTTGGGAGCGGGAGCAGGGTATGCACAGGGATCTTGGAAGGTGTGGGGGGGGTTTCAGTGGGTGCTTGGCCAGGACTCTGCCAGTTCCCCAGTTTTGGGGGATGGGGTGACAGAGCCACCAGGGCCTCCACCATGTGTGACCCCTCGGGGGGTCCCCACAGCTCCCCTCAGGTGAAGCAGAACCCCAACACACAACCAACCCCTCGGGGCGTCCCCTCACCCCACACACAGACGCTTGGGGGGGGCCCACACCCCCTCACCCCACACACAGCCCCTGAAGGAGGGGGTCCCACACACCCTCAGTTCTTCTCAGCAGCCCCTTGGTGCGGGACCCCCCCCCACACAACCAGCCCCTCAAAGGGTGTCCCCTCACTCCGCATATATCCCCTCACCTCCCACACAAAACATCAGGGGGTCCCCAGACACCCTCACCTCACCACGAAGCCTTTTTGGGGGGTTCCCTCACCCCCCCCACCCCCGACCCACAGACCCTCGAGGGGGGAAAAGGGTCCCACACGCCCTCACCCCACACACAGCCCCTTTGAGGGGGGTTCCGCACCCCTTCACCTCACACACGACCCCTCGGGGGCGTTCCCACCCCCCCGTTACCCCGCACGCAGCCCCTCGGAGGGGTCCCCTCACCTCACACACGACCCCTCAGGGCGTTCCCACCCCCCGTTACCCCGCACGCAGCCCCTCGGAGGGGTCCCTCACTCACACACGACCCCTCAGGGGGTCCCTCAGGGGGTCCCTCAGGGGTCCCTCAGGGGTCCTCAGCCCCCCCGCACTCACCGCTCGCGCCGGTCCCGCCGCACGCGCCGCACGGACGTGGCAGCGGGGGAGGGGCGGGGCCGGCCCGGCGCGCGGCGCGCGCGCGTCCGCCCGCCCACCCCGCGTGCGTTCGCGCGCGCGCAGCCAATCGCGGCCAACCCTCCCCAGCCGGCACTGCGGGCCAATCGCAGCCCTCCGGCCACGCCCCCGCCCGCCCGCGAGACCTTTCGGCACAGACCCCGCCCTCGCCGCGCCGTGGCCACGCCCCCCTCCCTCAGGAGGCCACGCCCCCTCCCTCCCCGCCGCGCCCCGCCCTGAGCGCAGGGCCGAGATGGCGGGCGGTGACCTGTGGGGCTGTGGTGGGCTCTGCTGGTTTTGTCGCTGGTCCTGCCGCCCCGCCAGCCTCGAGAGTCTTCTCACCCTCACAGATACCCCCCTGGGTTCAGCAGGCGAGGGCAGCGAGGCTGCCAGGACCGCAGCTCTCCCCATCACCCCGCCGCAGGGGCGCAAAGGCGGAGGCGTTTGCCCTGGGAGGGTTTGGAGTCATACATTGACAGGAGGGTTTGGGTTGGAAGGGACCTTAAAAATCGTCTCGTTCCAGCCCCTGCCGTGGTCAGGGACACCTTGCACTATGTCAGGTTGCTCCAAGCCCTGTCCAACCTGGCCTTGGACACTTCCCAGGGATCCAGGGGCAGCCACAGCTTCTCTGGGCAACCTGTGCCAGGGCCTGCCCACCCTCACAGCCAGCAATTCCTTCCCAATATCCCATCTCACCCTGCCCTCTGGCAGTGGGAAGCCATTCCCCCTTGTCTTGTCACTCCAAGCCCTCGCTTTGATAATGTTCATCTCTGTGGGATTGTTTTTGGAGGCTCCATTGCTCCCCTTGGCCAAGACCTGTGGTGGGATGGGCCTTGTTCAGCCTCCAACATCATGGGTGAGGGTTTTTCTTCATTTTCAATAAAAAAACCCAACTTTGAGATCGTCTCAAGAGACCGTTTTGTGAATAGTTGAGGTCAGGGCACGCGTGTAGCTTTGAGCAGAACTGGTGAGCACAATAATTACACAAAACGCTTCTGAGACGTGATTTTCATTTTCCACGCGTCTCCCCCGTTATTTTACCCTGCGAGTGAATCACTCTGTAACCCTGGAAACAATCAACATTCCTTATTTTTGACTTCTTCAGGCCCAGAGTGACCAGATGACACACACACCCCAACCTCCCTGGGTTCAGGCACACCCAAAATGTGGGGGCGAAGCTCCCAGACTGGAGCCAGGGGAGTCACTGCAACATTTAACCTTTTTCTGCAAGGGAAAGGCACAAACTGGGTGTGAGTTTTCCCTCTTATCCCTCCTCTGTTTATTTCCTTTGTTTTGAGGGGTTAAGAGGACCGGGAGTGTCCCATCCATGATAAAAAATGAACATTATGTTGTGCTGCTTTGGCTTGTTGAACAGGGAGATTGGGAGTGTGGACACGTTTCCCCTGCGTGAAAAACGACAGAGGTTTGTCTGTGGTGCCTGTTCCATGCTGGGAAGGTTTTGTGGGTATGAGGTAGATTTTACATTGTGCCTAAGTCAGTGGGGACTTTTCAAAGGTTTTTTAAACCAAAATCGTGCCATAACAAGGCCATGGCCACATGGGGTCAGCCCAGCTCTCCCCAGTGAGGTTCAGAGCAGAGGTTCTGGATCTGCACTGGGAATATGGTGACTTTCGGACAAGCCTCATCCAGGTGCATCCTCCCAGTTTCCAACCATGGCTGTGCAGGGACATCCTGACCCGGGGGTCCATCTGGCCCGTGGGATTTAACAGCTGAGCAGCACAGTCCTCTGGGTGTGCATCTCAGCTCCCGACCTCCAGAGCTCCTGTGCTGCAATGGGACGTTGAAAAATGATGAAAAAA
Organism: Myiozetetes cayanensis; assembly: GCF_022539395.1. NCBI lineage: Eukaryota > Metazoa > Chordata > Aves > Passeriformes > Tyrannidae > Myiozetetes > Myiozetetes cayanensis. The sequence continues at coordinate 162,382 of NW_026087853.1, read as the reverse complement.
TCTTTATTTTTTTTTTTCAGTTAAACCTCTTGCCCTGCCTCAGCAGGGCTGGGGTTGTCAGTCCTGGAGACCAGTGCTGTCCTATTTACCACCACAAGTGCTGACAAACCTTTCTGCACGTGGATTTTGTAGCAACAAGAGTCTGAACCAGAGCGGGGAAATGATCTGGATCCTGTCATTCCAGGCCCTTGTAAATAGTCCCTCTCCATCTTTCTCAGAGCTGCCTTCAGGTCACCATTGAGCCTTCTTGAACAGTCCCAATTTTCTCATCCTTTCCTGATAGCAGAGGTGATCCATCCCTCTGATCACCTTGGTAGCCTCCTCTGGACTCGCTTCAACAGGACAATTATATTAATTAGTGTGTCCAGCACGGGAAAGCTGGATCAGGGATCAGCCACTTTGCTGAGTCAGCACTTGAAATGTGCTTTGCTCCTCTCTGGTGACCAGTGACAGGACCCGAGGGAACAGCTGGAGCTGTGTCAGGAGAGGGTTAGGTTGGATATTGGGAAAAGGTTCTTCCCCCAGAGGGTGGTTGGCGCTGAACAGGCTCCCCAGGGCAGTGGGCACAGCCCCAAGGCTGCCAGAGCTCCAGGAGGGTTTGGACAACGCTCTGAGGGACAGGGTGGGATTGTTGGGGTGTCCTGTGCAAGGCCAGGAGCTGGACTGGGTGATCCTTGTGGGTCCCTTCCAACTCAGGGTATTCTCTGATTCTTACCAGGGCCTGTGAGGATCCACAGCAGCCAACAGAGAAATCCTCCCAGTACCTCCAGGGGCAGGATTTGGATGATGAAGACCAAGGGGAAAGCTGAAATCACACATTTCCACTGATTTCCACATTTCCACGTGTCCTCTCTGATGGTTCCACTGTGGTGTATTCTGTTGCAGAGGGGGAAAAAACCCTCTCCAGCCAAGTGATATCCTCTGGCTGCTCCGAATTTGCCAGCGCTGGAACAGGGCGGTCACAAAGCAGGGAAATTGAAAATTCCTGACAGCAGGACAGTTCAGAAGGATGGGAAAGGAGCCATGCACTTGCCTGATGTAAATGTCTGAGCCCTAACACACCCTGCTATTTATGAGGAGGGAAAAAAGTGCTCTCCTTTCCTTCGGCTCCGTGACACAAGGCAAGAAGAACGAATAAATCCCTGCCACAACAAAAGTGTTTACATTCTGTTTTGGAAACACGCTCAGGGCTTGGAATACCCAGGGACCAGACTCTTTGGTTCTTTTTAACCTCTCCTAGGCAGGGCTGTATCCAACCACCAATAAATCCTTGGGGGTGGAAATGTGTGAAGAGCTGCACAAACCGGCTCCGGGCACCTGGATTTTGCAGAGGACCCAGCTCCTGTTTATCCCCTGGAAAGAAAGATGCTGCTGTGTGTCTCCCAAGGTGGATAAAATAAAGGCAAGAGGAAACCTGGCAAAGCTCTGCTGCCATCCAGCTGGCCCCCTGGGCCCTGGGAAATGGCATTTCCTTGGGGCTTAGGATGGTGCTAGAGCAGTTATGGAAGGAGAAGTGCAATCTGGACTGTGTCTGCCTCCCTAGAAGTAATTATCCCATCATTATCCAAGCAGCCAAATGTAATTTAACTGCAGGGGAAGTGTTGGGAACCACAGGTGTGTTGCAGCCCCAGCCTGCCATCCATGGAGGCTGGAAGTGTTCAGTGTCTTCAGTGTCTCTCATCTTTCCTGCTCAGTTTCCCAAACCCACTTTTTTTTTTTTTTTTTCATGGAGAAAATCCCTACCTGAGGCTGACAACATCTCACCTCGTTAGTGCTCAAATATCCTGGCCTAGAGGCCCAGTCAGAGCTTGAAAGATACACAAAAGCAGTTCAAAAACTTATTTATGGCTGTCACCTTCCTTTGCATGTGTTTTATGGGATGTACGATAGCGTCAACTCATCCCAGAAAACTGGAGCTGGGATCAGATCATGAAACTGGCTGATAGATATGGGGGATGAAGCCCAAATGGTGCTTCTGATCCCAAAGTGCTGCAGATACAGAGATACATGCACTGCAGGTGACTCCAGAGATTTGGGATCCCTGCAGGTGAAAGGACATTTTCTCACCAGCCACAGGCAGAGCACTCCCAGTGACAGATCTTCCCCTGCAAAATGAGCACACTGTGGATTCCACAAGCCCTTTTTCTGGGTGGATTAGTGAGTAAATGGCAGGTTTTATCTGTTTCCTTTCCACCAAGGTGGCACCGAGCTGACATTTGTCTGGTGACTGTCTCTGCAGATACCCTGTCACCCGACATCCCATCAGTGGGACACTTTAGGAGCATCTTCCTGTATTTCCCAAAGCTTGTATTTCTAGGAGCTCCATTAAATTCAGGATTGAAGCTTCCCCACAGGACATACAGCCTTGATCTCTCATCCTCTCCTTCTGTGGCTGCTGGGGGATACATGCCAGGGACAGAACTGGCCTCTCTGCAGCCGTGGGGCCAACCCTGCATCGTCAGATCAGCTGAAACCTGAGGGTAAAATCACCACCTTGCTGGGATGAGCAGGGGGAAGGGCTCCATCCCTGATCCCTTAGTGCAGATGAGGCCACGAGCAGGGAGAACAATCCCAAATTTCCCTCCGAAGGAACCCCCCTCCGGTTGCACATAGTGGGGAGACAGTGTCCAACCTTACCCCAGCTCTGGAGGAGCTGGTTCTTCCTGGAGATAGGCAGAGGATCTGGATGAGACAGGAGACACTTCCCAGCTTTTATTACCTCTGACCCAGCTGCAGATGGATCTGCTATTTAAAAAAAAAAAAAAAAAGGAAATTAAGCCAGAGCAGGTGGTTGTGGAGAGCAAACTCTCAGATCTGGGGAATAATTTAGCTCTGGGTGTATCAGAGCACTGGGAGGGGACTGTGACAAGTTGTGTGTTTGTTCTGATTCCCCCCCTCTGATTTTTGAGCTATGTGACCCATCCATGGAGATGGCCATGCCCTAGGAAGTGACGAGGAAGGGTGAAACTCCAGGTGCCTGCATGGAGGAAAATGCCCTGAGTGAAGGACTTGGAGAGTTTCCAAGGCCTCTGGAATGGCCACAAAGCTCCCGTGTGAGACCCGTAAGGGGAGGCTGGTCCTGGGGATGGAAAGGGACCTGGGGATGGGCTTTCACATCCAAGCCAGCTTTGGGCTCACTGGGAACTGATGGTGGCAGATACACTCATGGGACTGAGGATTTAAACTGACACAGGGCAGATTTAGATGGGATATTGGGAAGGAATTGCTGGCTGTGAGGGTGGGCAGGCCCTGGCACAGGTTGCCCATAGAAGCTGTGGCTGCCCCTGGATCCCTGGAAGTGTCCCAGGCCAGGTTGGATGGGGCAGGGAGGTGGAACGAGATGGTCTTTAAGATCCCTTTAACCCAAACCACTCTGGGATTCCATAATTCTATGTTTGTCCCAGTGGCCATCCCTGTGTCCAGGCCGTGATCCCTCCTCAGTGCCAGACAGGCTATTGGGAACACGCTCGGCAGCGTCCCTCTCTCCCAACCATCCCTTTTCCCTCTAGGTGGAGTCATTACACATCAGATTTCAGCTTGTTCCATGTCTGGATCTGCTCCTGCAGCCGGGCAGACAACCAGATCCCTGCCACTGCCCGAATCCCCCTTGCCTGGGCGCTTCCTGGGAATTTGGTGACCTGAGTTTAATGAAGCCCAGTGTATCCTGGAGAGCTTCCACACCTGGGATGGGAAAGGTGAGCTGTGCTTTGGGGGTACCTGGGAAGGGGGAAGACAGGGATTGCTGAAAATGAAAGGAAAAGAATTAATCAGGGATGTACCATGGGCTCCACGGAGCATCTTCCCTTAATTCTGCTTCATGAGCTTCTCCTCCTTCCCCTCACCTTGTGCTGTGGTTGGAGGGGAGGGAAGGCAGGAAATCCTGCAGGGCTATTTCTGAACTCTGCTTTAATTAACGGTGTCATGAAGGGTGGGGACTGACTTGGTCACAGAGAGCTTGGAGGACAATTCCTGAAGCATAGGTTCCACATGTTCTCATTCCCAGGCCGGGTGGATGTCTGGGACAGCGCAGGAGTTCAGCTGGGGGTGCTGAGGGAGCAATTGGGGCTGGGCTCTGCCCTGGAAAATGTTCTACGCTCTCACTTGGTGCTTTTCCTGGTGCTCAGCTTGTTCCCTCGCCACCAACATTCCCCGTTCTCACTTCAGTTCTCTTCCAGGATACAGCATTCCAGTGCTTTTGCAGATTTAACATCCCTCTTCCTCCCCTTCTTTCATTTCCCAGTCCGTCTCAGACACGTTCCCATCCGCTCCTCCTGTTTATGGGAAGGGGAAAAGCATTCAGGAGATAAAGCAGCTGCCCAGAGCCATCACCCGGCCCCTGCTGCTCAGCCCGAGCTCCAGAGGAGCCCCCCGGATGTAAAACTGTATCCTTGGGAGTGCCTGACATGGGATTTTCATCTGTGAGATGATGTGAATCAGATGTGGTCCCTCATGATGGGACACAGCATGGATCGGGGCTGGAGGTGGCCCTGGGGCAGCTCCGTCCCTCTGGAATGACAGGCAGGGTTATTCCCAGGTTTTGCCATTCCCGAGAGCTTTCCTTGCCCTCCTCGTCAGGGCAAAAGCAAAACACACAGAGCTTTCCTCAGGGTCACCACTGGAGAGCAGCAGGTCTTTGCCCTCCTGCCTAAATCTGCTGAGAACCGTTAGGGAAATCAGGAACCTGATTTTTCCCGAGTGTCCCAGGTGAGGTCTGTCCATCCCTGCCTTCGAGGTGAGCAGGAATTGGTTGAGTTTGTTCAGCATCTGCTGTCCCACTGGTGGGGTGGAGCTCACACCTGAGCTCAGAGGGCCCAGGTGCTCTGAAAGGAAACAAGATGTGGAAAAGAAGGCAGGTTTAGAGGGATGTTGGGAAGGAATTCTTGGGTGGGAGGGTGGGGAGGCCCTGGCACAGGTTGCCCAGAGAAGCTGTGGCTGCCCCATCCCTGGAAGTGTCCAAGGCCAGGTTGGACAGGGCTTGGAGCAACCTGGGCTGGTGGAAGTTGTCCCTGTCCATGGCCCAGGGTGGAACTGGAGGAGCTTTAAGGTCCCTTCCAACCCAAACCATTCCATGATTCTATAAATGATTAAGGAATTACACAGGAGGAACAACAGAGCCGCTGTCATCCCATCCCATGAGTCCAGTTTGGAGGGCATTCCAGTGGGATATGGTGCCTTTCCTTGGACAGCCTGGGATGAGAGGGAAATTCACTTTCTCTGGGAACCCCCAAAACTCCCCTGTGTCCCCTCATACTTGTCCCTGAGCTGATGCAGTGCCTCCCTCTGGAACATGTCCCCAGGCAAGGGATTAATGGTAGCAGCTCCCAGCTGGGACCACTGGTGTGAGTCAAATTTCTAACCCAGATCCTCTCCCATTTCTCACCCCCTTTTCCAGGCAGGAAATCAAAGCCCAGCTAGCTCATTAGGGACTGACCAGCTGTTGACCAAAAGCCAAAAATAAAACCCAGAGCAAATGCTTTATTTGCTCAAACTGCTGCATTCTCAGAGGAGGGGGAGTGGGATTCTTCCAGCCAGAGGCTTCCCACCAGCTGGGAATCTGCAGCTTCACCGGGAGCCGACAGCACATGGGAGCTCTGTTACCAGGTCTTTGTCTCAACTAGGGATCAAAGGGAAAAAAAAATCCTGAATTATTTCAATATCTGACAGGTTCCTGTGCATTTGAGCCGCTGTGAAACAGAGGATCGGCCTTCCCAAGTCGCTGGGGATTTGGGAGAATATTTTGCTGCTCCCGTGTCAGGCTGAAAAAAGGAAAACTCCTGAAGTGCAGCTCCGCAGCCTCTTCCACGGATCAGATCAAATGCTGATCAAAGCCTCGAGCTCCCTGGCAGCTTTTTTTTCGGGATGAATTTGGCGCGTTGGGTTTTTAAATCCTCCTTAAACTGGTGTTTCCCACCCTCTCCCTCCCCAGCCCGCCGGCTGTTTTCGGCTCCCCGCGGGAGGGAGGGAGGGAGGTCCAGGTTTGCATCCCGAGGGTGTCACAGCCCTGCAGCCTGGGAAAAGTCCCCGTTTGCGTTCTGGAGTTACAAAAACCAGACAGGCAGAGCTTAAAGGAAACCAAAGGAGCAGTTTCTGGGGGGCCACTCAAGCCTGAAATATGTGGAACAGCTGGAGGGATGCAGGGGATTTCAAAGGGAAGGCTGGGATGCCGATGGAAGCTGCTTTGCACTGGTAGCTTACGGGAAGAGCTGCAAGCAGGGAGGCACTCAATTTTTTAAAAAAAATCTATAACATCCAGCATATATTTATGGATCTTTTATCTCTTTAGTGCCTCGGTGCCACAAATAAAAGCGCACAGGGCTTTTGTGAGACTGAAAGCAAACATATAAACTGCCCCTGCTGGTTTTCAGAGAGGTTTTGAGCAGAGTCACTGATCAGTCAGAATTTAATTAGACCAATTAAACCGTTCCTGGTGCTGTCACTGAGGGCTTTGGATCCTCAGCATCCCTTCCTGCATTGGAGATGAGGGTTAATACACCTGGGAAGTGCAGCCAGATTGAAGCAGGCAACTCACATCCGTGTGTGGTTCCAGCTCTGGGCTGGATCCTGGCTGGCTGTGCCGACACCAGGTCTGGCTTTCCTGCATCCCCAGTCAATGCCAGGTAAATCCCTGGTGGTCCTGAGTGCCCTCAGAGGGTCCTTCTCCTGGGGCAGGGCAGGGGGAACGATGCTGCTGATCCCAGCCCTGGGATGCTCAACCCAGGAGGGGCTGGACAAGGTTGGACAAAGCTCTCGCATTCCCTCACGGTGTGAGCAGCAGGATTTTGGGAGATTGTGCCTTTGCACACAGCCAGCCCCACAGGGAGCTGGTGCCGGCCACCCAGGAGCCCCTTCCCGGCCTGAAGGCTGGAGAGTCTCCAAGGTGCTTCCTGAGACGCTGCAGTGACTCATCCAGCTTGGGTTTACTACGGATTAACTTAAGGAGTTTCCTTCAGTCACTGCCCACCACAGGAAAGCCCCAGTGCCTGGGGTGGTCATCCCACAGTGGGAGGAACAGGAGGGCTTTTGGGGAAACACACATGTCCTGGTTGTAGGCCATAGCCCAGCTCCTTCTGGAGTGGTTTGAGATCTCTTTGTGTTATCACAGAATCACTGAATCATGGAATGGTTTGGGTTGAAAGGGACCTTAAAGCTCACCTCATTCCACCCCCCTGCCATGAGCAGGGACACTTCCACTATCCCAGGTTGCTCTAAGCCCCATCCAACCTGGTCTTGAATGCTCCAGGGATGGAGGTTTATTGCCTCCCCAAACCAACAGCTTCCAAAAGTGATCCTTTTCCATCAATTCCTGTCAGCAGGATGTCCTCATACCCAGCTCTCACCCCCTCCTTGCTGCCAGGGGACAGCCCTGTTCGGGACATATTTCTTCTTTGCTTTGTTTTTAAAACCTCCATGGGTCTGCAAACCTCTCCCCTGTTCCAAACTCCACTGATCCCACTTTAAACCCTCTCCAGGCCTTGCCCATCTGCATGGTATTAAGTTACTTGGGGCTTAAAACTCCACAGGAATCCCAGCCGACCCCCCAGCCCATGCCTGGCTCACACAGGCATCCAAATCCCCTGCCTGCATTCAGAGAGGTGGGTTTTCACCCTGGCAGCCGGTTTGCATCAGTACCTTGACAAAAAGTGATTTATTTTTTCCTTTTCCGCCCCTCAAGGGCCAGGAACGGGGTCAGCAAGTGAGGAACATCATCCCCCTGGCCCTGCTGCTTGCTGGAGAGCCGGAGTTGTCCCATTCTCAGGCATCCCTGCCACTGATTTTGGTTAAACTGGGGGTTGAGCAGCCCTGTTGGCTCTGAACCTCCCCCCCCCCATCATGTGCTTATCAAAATAGTTGGAAATAGTTCCTTTTTTCCCAGCGTGGACATCGATGCCAGACAGTCACAGCTCTTCCTCCCCGAGGCTGAGTCACTCCCAGGGGCTGTGGACACCCACGGGCTGGTCTCTCCTTGGGTTTGGTTTTGGTTTTAGTTTGCTTTGCTGCAAAAGGGACAACCACAGCCAGATATTTTGCTGTGCCAGCAGAATAAACCTCCACGTCTCCCGCCAGCTCTGGAGCTGTGGGAACTGGGATTTGCAGTGCCTTGTCTTGCCAAGATCTTCCTCATCCTCTGCTCTTGGGTTTAATGCCCAAACACCCCCTAAAACCACCTGGTCTGTGACATCTCTCCCCAGTACTTCACTGGAAACCCTCTGTGCCCACCACATCCTGGTTTTCCTTTGGCTCAGGAGCACGGAACAAATAGCCACGATCCCCCTTGTCCTCACTGCCTGTCCCTGAGGTGGATCACTCATTGCTTCCCACAGCCTCCAGCTCCTACCACCTCCCTCCTTGATCCATTTTCCAGTGAGCTCCTCACTCCCATGCCCATCCTCCATGTGTGGCCATTCCCATCTGTGCTCTATTTTATCTGGTGTTTCTCCAGATTTTAGGAAAACCACATTATTATTATTATTTTTTTTTGTATCCCCCTCCGCTGCAACAGCTCATTTCCATTTGCATCTTCTCATCTGAGGAGAAAGATCCTAGAAAACCTTTCGGATCACCTTGCACCCCCTGTGACTCTCTCTCCCTGCTTCCCAGCCTCCTGCAAGCGCTTCCCACCCGGCTTCTCCCGGCTCCCGTCCTCGGGGGGCCGTGCAGGGAAGGGCTGCGACCGGCAGCAGCCTCTGCCTTCCCATGCCCCTTCCCGACCTCCTCTGCCTTTCTGCTCAGCATTTCCTGCCTTATCACCTCCCCCAGCTGCAAATCCAGGCCCTGGAGCGGCGTAACGGAGCTCCACGGATGGATGGATGGATGGATGGATGGATGGATGGATGGACCGAGGGGACTTTGATCCCGTCTTCTCCCTCCATCTTTCCTATCCCAGTCACACCTCCCCATCCTGCATAACCCCAGGCTAGGAAACGGGAGGTAAATATTTTTCAGCGAGCCGCCCCCATCACACACCCAGCTCCGGAGCTGTTCCAGGGTTATTGCCGTGCCTCACCCGCTCCCGCATCCAGCCAAAACCCTGGCGCTGCCTGCCAGGAGCGTGCACGCCACCCCTCCACTCGTGTGCCTCTCGGGGCTGCCTGGACTTGCCAGCATCCAGAAGAACGAGCCCTCGGGTGTGGGGCAGGGTTGGGAGCATCCCTGGCACATCCCGAGCGCACCTCCGCCCCGGCTGCGGCCCCGGCTGTGGTGGGAACAAGGAGTGGGAGGAATCGCCCGTCATCATCAGGCCACCCCTTCCCCCTGGATTTTATGGAGCAAGGGTGCAGCCTTTCCTGGTGTGGAACTCGAGAGGAGCAGTGAAGAAATGAAGGATTGCGTCATTTGTGCCAGAGGAGGTTTAGGTTGGGTATTGGGTAAAATTCCTTTGTGGAAAGGGTGGTCAGGCCCTGGCACAGCTACCCAGGGCAGTGGTGGAGTCACCAGCCCTGGAGGGATATAAAAGATGTGTACATGTGGCACTTGGGACTCCCTGCATCCCTGGGCTGCTTCTCCACTGCCTGCCTGGCCAGGTATTGGGATCCAAAGGAGACCTAAAGTGAGCTCAAAGAGATCTGGAGAGGGACTTTGGACAAGGGCCTGGAGTGCCAGGACAAGAGGGAATGGCTTCCCACTGCCAGAGAGCAGGGTTAGATGGGATATTGGGAAGAAATTCCTGACTGTGAGGGTGGGCAGGCCCTGGCACAGGTTGGGCAGAGAAGCTGTGGCTGCCCCTGGATCCCTGGAAGTGTCCAAGGCCAGGTTGGACGGGGCTTGGAGCAACCTGGGCTAGTGGAAGGTGTCCCTGCCCATGGCAGGGGTAAGAACAAGATGAGCTTTAAGGTCCCTTCCAACCCAACCTATTCCAAGACTCTGTGACTTGTGGGTCCCTTCCAACTCAGCACATTCTGTGATTCTGTGACTTGTTCTGCTTTTTGGTGGTGTTTGTTTTGGCAAGCTCAGGATAGAGCAGTGTGAGGGAGCACAGGGCTGGCACAGGATGGATCTGTCCTATGGGAATTACTTATGGCCCTTCCACAGCTCAGTTAAACCCCAAAAACCAGGAGCGGCAGCCAAATATTAAATAAAAGATTTGACTTTTATTTAAAATAAAATGCATTTTTACATAGTCTTGAAACCACAGAATACTTGAACACAACACGGGGTATTCCTCGGCATTGGGTGGGGGACGGGATCCTCCTCATTGGCATTAATGTGGGAATGGCTAAATGAACCTGGCCCCAGGTATCAGTTATTGAGGGTGTCGTGGCACAGCTCTGAAATCCCCTTTAACTTAAAGTAAAAATTCACTGAAATTGTATTTTTTGTTTTTTTTTGTTTTTATTCCTTGGTTTCTCCCCGTACCCCTTCCAGACATCCTATAGGTACTGCTGATACACAGGATCTATGCAATATTCTAGCTGGCTTGTGAGACTAGTTAACAAAACTGTACAATTTTATAAAATTTGTGTTTTTTTACATTAGTTACACAAAACCTTTACTTCATAGACCTTTTACTTCATATCGTAATGAAAAACTTTGCATATCAAGAGGCAGAACAGTGACTATGCTGGTGAATACTAAAAGTGTCATAATACAATATGGTGTACAAATAAAATTAAAAAAAAAAAAGGACAATATAAATGATTATCAAAAGGCAAGTTAAACAAACAAAACCAAGCTATAACAGAACTAACAGAAGGTCATCTTCAAGGCCACACAAAAGTCACGTCAGGCACCTGTCGCAAGTCCTGGCGTGTGTAGTGTGAGAGGAGAGATGGCAGCTCTGTTTAGGAATTAAAAACTTCCAAAAAGGACAAATGTACAGAATAAAAACACCAAAAAAAAAAAAAAAAAAAAGGAAATAAAACACTCATGCATTAAACATGAAAAATAGACTTCATATAGGTTAAGCCCTGGATGGCTTTACGAGAAGATGGCTTAGAGTATTCTCTTCAAAAATTGGCTGTTTTCAGTCAGTTTAATCTTATCCTGATCTGCCCACAAGAAATCTGGATCCACGACCCAGACCCGGTCTTGTTATAGCGAATTAACAGAAGTGCTCATTAGTGCACACAGATTAACTGGTCTGGTAATGCAAAAAAAAACCCAGAAAAAAAATAATTCCAATGATAAAAAAAAAAAAAAAAAAGATACATTTCAAGCTTACTTTATTAAGCAGCATTATCTCAAAGAAGAACAGCTTTGGAAAGTTAAATATTAATTAATATGGCCATGGGGGTTCCTCCGGGTGCGGGGCGGGCGGGGCTCACACCCAGCCACTGGTCAGTTTGTAGAACATCTCCTCGTCTAAGCTCTCGTTCTGGTCCTTGGCCCGCGTGGACAGGAAGATGTACCCGCCGATGAACTCGTGCACCACCTTGCAATCCACCTCCGTGCAGATGAAGGACACCCGGACGTCGTCCGCGAACTCCACCGTCACCTGGAGCGGGAGAGCACAGCGTCAGCCCCCCGAACCCTGTCACGCCCTTCCCAAAGCAATTCCTGCTTCCTTTCTCCCTGATTTTTCTGTCTACTCAGATGCCTTTTCTAATGCCTAAGTAAAATCTGGTGATGTCAATGCTGGAGCGAGTCCAGAGGAGGCCACGGAGAAGCTCTGAGGGCTGGAGCCCCTCTGCTCTGGAGCCAGGCTGGGAGAGCTGGGGGGGTTCACCGGGAGAAGAGAAGGCTCCAGGGAGACCTGAGAGCCACTTCCAGTGCCTAATGGGGCTCCAAGAGAGCTGGAGGGGTACTTGGGACAAGGGCTTTGAGTGTAAGGACAAAGAGGGAATGGCTTCCCACTGCCAGAGGGCAGGGTTAGATGGGATATTGGGAAGAAATTCCTGACTGTGAAGGTGGTGAGGCCCTGGCACAGGTTGCCCAGAGAAACTGTGGCTGTCCCATCCCTGGAAGTGTTTCAAGGCCAGGTTGGACAGGGCTTGGAGCAACCTGGGCTAGTGGAAGGTGTCCCTGCCCATGGCAGGGGATGGAACTGGATGATTTTTAAGCTCCTTCCAACACAAACCATTCCATAATTCTGTGATTCCATAAATGATGATTTGGCCTCGACAATCATTACGGGCCCCTCCCACCTTTACACATCCTATGTCAGTCAAACATTTAGATAAAGAAATACCTTTTATTGCCTTTTTTTATTATTTTTATTAATTTTCTACTTATTTACCTCTCCTTTTATTTATTTAAATTACCAATACACCTTTGATTCCCCCATGTCTCAGAAACAATCCCCCAGCGTGTTTCCACCTCTCCGTGGTGGGCACGAGGCCATATTTTCTTTACTTCCAGAGAAACACAGACCAGGCACAGACCTCTTGAAGTCTGAGGTTTCTTTCCAGTTTTCCCTGGTTTTCTAAGTTGAATTTTTTGCCTGAGAAACACTTAATGGGGGCTGGGGGAGCTCGTTTTGGAGGCACTGAACAGACCAACCATTTATTGATGCTCCTTCTCTTTTTGTCCCCCCATCACTGACAGCTCTGTGGGAGGGAGGGGGATTCCCAGCAGAGTATCCGAGCTGAATAATTGGGATATTGGGGCTTGCAACTGGGTCAAAACAATGACTCTGAGGCAGAGGGGAAGCTGAATAATTTTTCCAACAACCCTTAACGAGCCACAAACCGCAGGACAACAGCCCTCACGTAGCCCTGGCAGTTTTAATTAGGTGTGCTGCCAAAAAGGAGACCAAAAATTTGTGCATCCAAACGTAACAGCGGGGGAAAAGCCCATCTCAGGGCCCGGGGAAGTGTCTACTGTTTTCTTTTCACCACTTACTTAGATGAAAGCCTGAGCTCTACAGCAAATAAAAGGAACTTTGGTATGGATAAGGCCCTGTATATTTATGTTACTGGTTAGGATGAAGCTTGAGCATCAGTGCTGAGGTTTGATTTTATTTAACTGCTTTGGAATGGGCGTTCAGAGACCAGAGAAAATCATTGCTGGCTGCAGTTAAGAAAGATTCAGGGTGTTTTTTTATTTATTTTAAGGGTCACACTCTACTCCACCAGCAGCTGGGACAAGCTCTGCTTGATCTCCAAGGAGGGTGGAAGAGGAGGGAGGAAAAACTGTACTACATTAATATGGTAACATCAACACCTGGAGCACCATGTCCAGCTCTGGAGGCCCCAAACAAGAAAGACATGGAGCTGCTGGAGCAAGTCCAGAGGAAATTATGGAGATGTTCTGAGGGCTGGAGCCCCTCTGCTCTGGAGCCAGGCTGGGAGAGCTGGGGGTGTTCAGCCTGGAGAAAACTCCAGGGAGACCTGAGAGCCCCTTGCAGGGCCTAAAGGGGCTCCAAGAGAGTGGAGAGGGACTTTGGACATGAGCATGGAGTGACAGGACAAGGTGGGACAGCTTCCCACTGCCAGAGGGCAGGGATAGATGGGATTTTGGGAAGAAATTCCTGACTTCTCAGGTTGCCCAGAGAAGCTGTGGCTGCCCCTGGATCCCTGGAAGTGTCCAAGGCCAGGTTGGATGAGGCTTGGAGCAACCTGGGCTAGTGGAAGGTGTCCCTGCCCATGGCAGATGGAACTACGTGATCCCTTCCAAGAACCCAAACCATTCTGAGATCCTTTCCAGCTCCCTTCCAACCCAGACCGCTCTGGGATTCCATGATCCTAGGAGTGGTGCCTGCCTCAGGGACAGGAGCCAGGGGAAGAGGACAGGTTGTAAAACGCCATCTCACCATCTTAATCTCCCAGTTCACGTTCCACTGCTTCATGTTGCTGAACCGCCAGGTCTTGACGGCGTCTCCCGTGCTGGCGTCCATCCGGATCAGCCGGTTGTAGGCGATGCCGATCAGCTCATCCTTCTTCCCACCCTGGAACCTGTGACAGGGTGAGGGATTAATGAAATCGAGCCTGTGATGCACATAAATTCAGCAGCTGAGTTAACTTATTAAATAATTTACGTAAGTCGATGCGATTAATGCTTTTCATTTCAGTTCCAGCGCAACTTCCCCAGCTAAGGACGAGCACAAGGGTGTCCCTGCCCACGGCAGGGCGTTGGAACGAGATGATCTTCAAGGACCCTTCCAACCCAACCCATTCCACGATGATTCCGTGATACTTAACCCACCCCACTCATTCATTCATTCATTCTTTCATTCAGCCCCACCGACCTGGCGTTGAAGTGCGTGATGCCGAACTCCGGCAGCGACTGCCAGGCTTGGATGAACCGCATCTTGGCCTCGATGAGGCTCATCTGGGCCACGTTCTGGTGGGCTTCCAGGATGCGTGCCGTGATCTGCGGGCGGCCAACACACCGGATTTAGGGAAGGGGAGCGCACCCCGGCGGATCCGAACGCGGATAATCAACGGTTCCTACCCCCAAGGTCTTATTTCAGCCCCGGCTGCTCAGAGCCTGCGGCCAGGGTGGATAAACATGGAGCTCCCCATCTCCAGACATATCAAAAGCAAATATAGATCTGGGCTGTCTGGAGACAAAAAGAGCCGCTCGGGCTCTCGGGGAATTTTTAAGGCGCAGGATGTGAGCGAGCAACAACAACAACAACAACAAGGCAAATTTGTGGTGTAGGGTTTCCAGCTCCGCAGCATAAATCACTGGGGACTGTTACAGAAAACCAAGCAGGGCCTAGGTTTCTCAGGGAGGGTGTAGGTTTTGTTAGTGTTTTCATCACTGCTCTCTAAACCAGAGGGGTTCTAGATTATTTTTAGGTTTAATTTTAAACGTAGCTTAATTTTATGGTTGCTGTCACTTACCAAGTCTCTTACATAGCCTGGCTGTAGATGGCAAGGCGAAATGGAAAACAAAAAAAAAAAAAAAAAAGGAAAAGGAGGCAGAAAGAAAAAAAAGCAATCAGAAATACGGCAACAAAGCAAAGAAAAAGTGTAAATTAACTGCAAACCAAAGTTCAAGCAAAAAAAAAAAAAAAAAACCAAACCAAAACCAAAACACATGCACAATTCCTTAGGTGGAAAAGCAGCCAAAGTGAACGTGAGCAGGGACAAGCGAGCAGAGACCCGCCGCTCGTGCCGGCCCTGCCGGAGCACCGGTGTGATCCCAGCTGGGTCCTGGCACTGGGTTTGGTCCTGAGGTGGTTTTGGTTGGATCTCAGGACAAGGCTCTTCCCCCAGAGGGTGGTTGGCACTGACAGACTCCCCAGGGCAGTGGGCACGGCCCCAAGGCTGCCAGAGCTCCAGGAGGGTTTGGACAACGCTCTCAGGGACAGGGTGGGATTGTTGGGGTGTCCTGGGCAGGGTCAGGAGTTGGACTGAATGATCCTTGGGGGTGCCTTCCAACTCAGGGGATTCTGTGTTTCTATGGACCAGCTGATGGATGAAGGGGAGGGTGAAGCTGCTGGCTTGGAAGAGAATTCATGTCCTCACATTCCTCCCCACATCTCTGAACAAACTCCAGGCCACTCACTGACAGAGGAAGCTCAAGAGCTCACTGTGAGCTCAAAAAAGCTCCTTTTATTTGGGATATGCAGAGAAATGATGGGGATACTACCCACAAGCAGATGTAGGCTAACATCAGCTGGGCTTCCCAGGGATGTGTCTGCCCTTGCTGGCTCTGACACCAAACCCCAGAAAGGCACCTGAGAGCTGTGAAAACGCTTATTTTGGGTTGGGTTTTGTTTATTTGCATTTAGGATTTGGTGCTTCCAAACCCAGCCTACCAATCCTGCGCTGCCGCACTGGCACACGGAGACAAACACCACCAAGTGAGTTTGGGGCTGGAGAGGACCAAGAGCTTCCAGTAAACCCTCCAGCAAGGCCCACTGCCAATTCCCATTCCGGCACTGTTTGTGGGCTGCACGACCTCCTCCTCTTCCTTCTCCTCCTCCTCCTCCTCCTCCTCTTTCCCTGTGCCGGGGCCACTGAGGGATCCTTGCGGTCAAATTCCTTGCATTCCCACAGCCTCCATCCCTCATTCCTCCCAGCAAACATCCTCTGCTGCTCCGAGCTTTGCCTCTGGCCACAAGGAAAATCCTCAATCCGCTGTTTAGCTGATGGCTATGAGGGACCAGCATCGGCATCGTGGCCGCTGTTCCAGCTGGGATCAGGACAGGGGCTCGTGCCCATCCCCACGATTCCAAGGATTTTGTTTTTATAACCAGGATACCTGCACAGTAAGCAAGTTTTTCAAGCTAATATTTTTCCAGGTGCCTCAGTTTTACCGGAAACCCAGAAAAGTATCACATATATGTTTAAAACGGTATATTTATGCAGCCTCTCCTCCATCCAAGTGGATATAAAGGCTTATTCAGAAGAATAATAAGGGCTATATAAAATATAACTCCACTGCCAGGAAACCACCGTGCTGTGCCAATAAAAAGTTACATTTTTCCTGCTTCTCTGACTTGCAGCCTTCTTCTGGGCTCGGAGAAATCGCATCCAGCCAGAGGCTGAAGGATTTAAGTCACCAGAAGGCCACAGAGCAACGCTTTACTTATTTTTTGCTGCTATTCTGACATATAACGTCTTTCAGAGAGTCAGGCATTTATTTCCAGCGTGGAACAGTTCGGCCCTGCCCTGCAGGGATGGGATGGAGCGTGGAGTTCAAGCTCAAGTCACAGCAACTCAAAAACGAAGCAGTGTTTCAAGGACTGGCATTTGGAAGCGGTGGAAAAGCAAAGAGAGGAAATATGCAAACTGCATTTCAGCCAAGTGTGGATAAAGTACTGCAAGCAACTGCAAACTCCGCTGATCCTGGGGATTTCTCCATGGATTCTGTGCGGGGCAATGGGGTTTTAATCCCAGCACCGGGGATTGAGTCCAGCTGCGGGGAGAGATGGGGCAGCTCTGACCCCATCACTCCACCATCACTCACCAGCAGGAGACCAAACCATTCCCAAAATGCACTTGAAATAAATGTAACTCTATTTTAAATAATGTATTTGCAATTAAGGACTCCGTGCTGCCCGGGCTGGGCGCGGGGAACGTCACACAGCGCCAGGCACAGTTTGGGCAGCGGGTGCCATCCCCCGGGGTGCTGCATCCAAACCACGCCCTTCGGTCAGCCACGCCCTGTTTTAGTAACCACGTGCACCCCACCAAAGTGAAGGCATCCAAGAACACACCGTGTTAGACACCAGAACACGTGCCCGGTGAGCCCAGACCACGCCAACACCAATGTACCTGCTTGTTCTTGTACTTCTTCAGGTAGCGAGGGGACACCAGGCACTCGGGGTTGATGTCGGTGTTGATCTGCTCCGGGATCAGCTGCGGGTCTGGGTTCAGGTGCTGCATCTTCAGGAAGGACAGGATGTTCTGCACCTCCATGCTGTAGGAGCTGTCGGCCATGGTCTTGCCCTTGGAGGCCAGGCGGCAGGCGGCCATCCAGCTGGCGTACTGCGTCTCCTGCGCCCCCAAAAAACGGAGACCCGCGCCCGTCAGAGCCGTGGGGGGACCGCCAGAACCCCCCAGATAAAGCTCCAGGGAGCCTTCATTCCCCTTCCAGCCCCTGGAGACTCAAACACTGCACCAGGACAGGCACAAACCCAGCCAATGCTTGGACTAAAACCACGGGACAAAGCCAAGGAAGAGCAGGGAATGATTTTCTGCTCCACTCTCACAGGTGAGTGAGTAGGAATGCGTGTGGAATGATGAGATCAGACACAGGTGAGTGTGTTTTCTACCTGTTTTTTTACTTAACAGCACCTCAGCATGAGCTGATGGGGGGGAAAGGGTGAAGAGGTGGCCCCAAGTCCAAGCGATACTTACGCTGTCGCAGCGCAGCCAAATTTCATTCATCCCCTCTGCCACCGGAATCAGGAGTTTGATGTTAAACTTCTGACCAGAGATGTTCACATCAGGGGTAACTTCACATCCTGCAATGAGGGAGCCAGTGTTTAATGGTGGGGTTGGGGGGAATGAGGAATTATGCTTGAAAAAGAGGGGGAATAAGTAAAAATAGGGAAAGAAAAGGCTAAGTTCTCCAAGTAGAGGGTCTCAGTGCTGCCAAAGGTTTGTACCACATCTTCCAGGGGATGAACACTCCACACAGCGGGGACAAATCCCACTGGCAGCTGTCTCTCTTTCCAAGTGACAGGAAAATTGGGGGGGGAAGCAAGACCTGATTTGAAAGGAACAAAGCCAAAGCTAATGTATGCCCACAGGATTAACCTCATGGATCCTGCCTGGCATTGTCCAAACCCTCCTGGAGCTCTGTCAGCCTTGGGGCCGTGCCAACTGCCCTGGGGAGCCTGTTCAGCACCTGACAACCCTCTGGGGGAAGAACCTTTTCCCTGATATTTCCTTTCATGAAAGAGTACAGAAAGGTGACTGGATGGGTGTTGACTCCCACCCTGAAACCCCTCTATGGTATTTATGCAAGGATGGGATGCCCCTGGATCCCTGGAAGTGTCCAAGGCCAGGCTGGACGAGGCTTGGAGCAACCTGGGCTAGTGGAAGGTACCCCTGCCCATGGCAGGGGGATGGAACAAGATGGATTTGAAGGTCCCTTTAACCCAACCCAGTCTGTGACTCCCTGATTTTGGCTGCTACAGTGAGCGGTGAGGTGTGAGCACATCCCGCTCCCGGAGTCTGGAGAGAGCTCCAAGTGGTTGGATAAACACAGGGGGTGATGAACTGAAGCAGCCAAGTCCTCCCGGGTGCCGCTTCAACGCCGCCTCCGAGATTTTTTAAAAGTGCCGTCACAGCAGATCTGTCAAAAGCTCCCAAAAAGGTCCTGCGGGCCGGGCCTCGCTCCGACAGCGGCCCGGGGTCGCTTGGCATCCCGTCTGCTCCTGCCTCCACGGGGAAAACAAATGAGCTCTCTCTGCAGCTCCGTGGCTGCCGGAGCAGGAATGTTTCACTTGACACAAGGAAAGCCAGCAGCTGTAGGAATTTAAAAACCCAAGGCTCGCAGTGGGGCTGCTCCCAACCAGCACTGGGAAGAGGAGGGAAAGTAATCTAAGGCAGCAGAGGAGGAGAATGGTCTGTTCTCCCCAGCTTAAACTCTTTTTTTGCTGTGGGAATTGTGATTGAACTAAGTATGACAAAAAGAAGGGCAAGGGAAGGTGTCCCTGACCCTGGGAGATGTTGGAATGAGATGGTCTTGAAGGTTCCTTCCAACCCAAACCATTCCACGATTCTGTAATTCGCCTCCTCATGCTACTGGTGAGCTGCTGGTGCTTCCCTCTGGGATCACACTGTCTAGAAGTCCAAGTCTGTGCCACACCATCAAACCCAGTCACCTCATTCCTTTAAACCCATTTACCCAACACTGGGATGCCATGCTGAGGTGACAAAGCAGTGGGAAAGCAAGATGCAGGAGGGGCAGCTTATGACTGGAA
The DNA here is from genome assembly GCF_022539395.1 of Myiozetetes cayanensis. Taxonomy (NCBI): domain Eukaryota; kingdom Metazoa; phylum Chordata; class Aves; order Passeriformes; family Tyrannidae; genus Myiozetetes; species Myiozetetes cayanensis. Next base: position 143,118 of record NW_026087853.1, on the reverse strand, counting down.
TAAAAAGCAGCCTCTCTTCCCTCACCTCACGCTTCTCTTACCTCTCAGGTTCATCTGGTGAGCAGGAGTCCCGTTGGATTCCTCTTTGCTTTTATAGCAGGAGATGGAGGTATCTTTGAAGGTGCACCAGTAGGGCTTGTAGCCTTTCAACGTCAGCTTCTTGGGCCTGCCAGACACACGGAGGGACACCACACTTGGTTTTAAGCTCCTAAAACAAGCTGCTGCACCAGGAAACTCATCACTTCACCCCTGGAAGCCTGCTGTCAGCAGCCAGGGTTATTCCCACCCCGGGGACAGTCCCTGCCCGGGGGCTCAGCCATCCTTCCACCGCAGAGTTGAGCTCCAGGGGCAAGTCTGGGCTCTTCAATCCCATGGGGGTAATTTGGGGCAAGGTCTGGGGGGAGCTGGAGAGCTGTGTTACAAAAACAGACGTGTCCATGAACCGCTGGAACCACTTTGCTCGAGCTCTGAAGGGAAGCGGCACTTCCAAGGACTCGTCAGCCTCTCACACGCACGAGTGCACTCAGTTTGTATTCAAACACCCCACATCCCAAAAGGTTCACTAGAAAACTATGGAAAACATGGATTTTGCTTGATTATGCTTGATTGCAGGAGAGCTGATGGCCCTGCAAACCTGCAGCAAAAGCAAAGCGACCACTCGGCACGGTGGGACCCTGAGCTCATCCCACCACCAGCCCAGGGCCTTTGCAGAGCTCCGAGTATCCGAATTTTTTAACTTCCCCTAATTTATAAACCTTATTCTGAGGCTGGATCTGCAGCCTCTCACGCATTTCTCATATTTCCATCCCGGAAACAGCTGCTGGTCTCTCATCTGCAGGGATCAAATATGTGATGGCCCCAGTTGCTTGTCCTCAGGGACCTGCACTTCCATTTCCAAGCAAAAGCGAGCTGGGGGCTGCTCAGGTCAGAAGGAAACCAGGGAGGTGGGGAAGAAACAGTGTCTGTCTGAAACTCCCTGCTCCCACTCCTCTGATGGGACACCTGAGCTGGGGCATCTGCTGCTTCCTCCTGCCCTTGCTGGATTTCCTCCTCCTCCTCCTCCTCCAAAAGCCCTGGCACACACACAGCCCTGCCCTGGGAAAACTATACAACCACAACTTCCTTTGAAAGCTGCTTCCCACTATGGAAGAAGTCACCAGCTTTCAGCCAAGCCATCCCACACGTGCAGGTTTTCCCATCCTTTGTTAAAGATGCCTTAATGCATCTTTATTGTCTTTGGATTTTTTGGGTCAGGCTCCTTTAAATTGCAGGAAGGGCATTTTGATGCTGGATATAATATATGGAGATACTGGGAAGGAATTTTTGGCTGTGAGGGTGGTGAGGCCCTGGCACAGGTTGCCCAGAGAAGCTGTGGCTGCCCTTGAAGTTTTGCAGGCCAGGCTGGATGGGGCTTGGAGCAACCTGGAATAGGGGAAAGTGTCCCTGCCCATGGCAGGGGGTTGGAACCAGATGGGCTTTAAGGTCCCCTCCAACCCAAAACATTCTGGAATTCTATGATTTTGGCTGGCAGGGGAGAGAGAAACATCCCAACTCTCTGCAAGCAACACCAGGCACATATAGGGACATAATTTACAGGAGCTAAATTTATGGAATAATAGGGACATATATTACAGCTCCCATGTATTACACCCAAAGCTGGGCCAGCTCCGAACATCCATTTACATTGGATTTCTGGCACTAAAATACCTCTTGACCCCCGTTTTTAGGAGCAAATGGAATTCTCTGTTCAATTTGACAGCTTTCAAGTCCTAACCCCAGGGGGTTTTAGGCTTTCACTGGGCGAGGAACCAGCAGCTTCTGGCTGCTCCATCTCCTGGCGCTACAATTTGCAGGCAATTAGCTCCCTGAGTCGTGCCTAATTTTATTGGCAAATCAGCAGATCAAAGGGAAGAACAAGTTTTTTTGTTTGTTTGTTTGTTTGTTCAAGGGGAGGGAAGAAACAACCACTGAGGGGCTGCAGCCCTGAAACTCTGCCCTGATTAAGCCAGACCACAAGCCCAGACAGACGCAGAGAACTTATTAATTTGCCTTTGGAGAGGGAAAAGGAGTTTTTCAGAGCTCTGAGTGCCAGGTTCTGGCTCCAGAACCAAACAATTAATAAAATAAAGGCTTGTTCCAGAGCTATTTCGCTGCCTACAGCCTTTTCCCCCTCCCCATCCTGCAGTTCTGCTGTGAAATCTCATCACTATTCCCAGTTTCCAGAACTTTCACTGCATCCCTGGCCGCAGCCAGCAATAAATTGCAAAAGACAGTCGTGGCTGCCAAAAATTGTTACTCCAAGCCCAGACGCTGCTGTTCCCGGTTTCCACGTTCCACCACCCGAGTCAAAGCAAACTTAAAAAAAAAAAAAAAAAAAATCCCCTAAATCCTGAGCAGAGTCAACTTAACCTGCTCTTTCTGGCATGGAGAGGGTGGAGAGACCGGCTGAGAATTCATCCTGCAAACCAGGAGAAGCGTTTGAGGAGGGTTTTTAAGTCTCACTCCTAATTTTAGGGGGGTTTATTATCTTTCAGGATGGTTTTATTATCTCCTGGGCAGCGAATGTGTTAAAGAAATAGCCCAGCACACGCTGCTGGCTATGGGCTGCAGCAAACTCTCCCTGTGGGAAAACATCCTGAATTTTGTATTTAAGAACTAATCAACTTCAAGTATTGAATATTTTGAATAACTTATGGCCTGGGACATGGAAAAAAAAAAAAAAAAAAAAAAAAGGACGTTAAGAGGTAGGACCATTAATTATTCATTGCCATTACCAGTTTCACAAGCAGCTCTTCCCATCAGCACTTACTTGAAGACTTTAATGTAGTCGGCGAGCTCCGGGATGGAAGTGATGTCACCCTGAAAATCAAAGATCATCCCATTCACCCGCCTGCCCCGGCGGAGCCGGGACGGTGGATCCGGGAGGGAAGGGATGTGGGTGCAGGGGAGGAAGCTGGGAGCAACATCGCGGTTCGGGGGGGGGGTCACGGAACTGCTCCCGAGAAAGCCCCAGAGCCGCTTCCCGGGAGAAGCAAGCGGTGAAAAAACTCCATGGCACAGACCAGCAGCGCTGTTTGGAGAGCGGAGGACAAGGTTTTTTATTTTCCTTTGAGGAATTCCTGCTGCTGCCGGAGCCAATTCCCACCCGCGAGGTCACGGGCGGTCACCGCGGCTCGTGTTCGCACGGGGATTTTTCTCCTCCTTCGGTTACTTCCCTACGCTCCAAGCAAAAGGAGGAGATGCACCTCCACAGAGAACTGACTGGAGAAGGGATTTCTGTGGCTAGAAAGACTTCCCCCTCCAGGATTTTTAAACATTGAGTTTAAATCCACTTTCTGCACGTGGAAAACGTACAGGGGGGCACTCGCAACTCCCGGGAGCTGAAACTCAAGGGATAGAAAAAGGAAGGATTGCTCCAGCAGCTTCCAGTAGCAGGACAGTTTACTTTCAGTCTGCAGTGAACTGTTTATAGATACCACGGGGAAAAAAATGCAGAATCTAAACAAACAATCCAGTAATTGCCCATTATCCGTATTCAATTACTCGAATGCATCTGGAAATGGCTCCTGCTCGCAAGCCCTACGGAAAGGGATGGGGGTTTTTTTTGGATGAATCATTGTCCTCTGCGCTCTTATCTGGCAGGGTTTGTTCCTTAGTGGTGTGTTCCAAATCTGGTTTTGAGAAGAAATTAGAAAATATGTCTCGGTGATAAAAACTCGTCGCCGTTTCTGTCGCAGCCACTGCTTTTTACTGCGAAGCTCTGCTGTTGTTAATGCCAACACAGCATCTGAGCATGGATGTAACTTCAAAAAGACCCTTCACATGAACACTTAAAAAAATATTATATGGAGTGTAAAACCGGAAAATTGCAAGGATTTTAGGGCTGGAAAGAACTTAAGATGAAATTTAGAGACGGTATAAATGTGCAGAAAGCCTGGAAAAGCCGTGCTGGGCCAAGGCTGACAGGACTGAGTCCTTTTATAATGCACTTTAATTTTAAACCTTTACACTTTTAAAGGTGGAAAACGAGTGTTAAAACAGCATATTTGAACACACCCCCCTCAAATCCTCTGAAATACAGACATAGGCTAAAATCCAGTCCAATAAAAGTAAGGTTTCATAAGCATAAATTAGTCCTGAAAATCACAGCAGCAGTTTTAGGTGCTGTAAAACGTGAATTAGAAACAGAGGAAGAGAAACCTCAGCGTGGAGAACTCAGTATTTGGGAAAGTCACTAGTGAGGACAGAAATCACATCCACTTAAATTTAGTTTTCATCGGGAAGGTGGTTTGGTGTAGGGGGGTTCAGTAAGATCCTGGCTCCTCCAGGACTTCTCCAGATGCTGCTTGTGGTTCCCTGCCCCCAGAACTATCCCTCAGTATCTAAAAAAAATTCCCTATTTTAAAGCAAATATTATTGGGGTCCATGTTTTGTGTCGCTTTGCTGGGCTGGGGGCAACTTCCTCATAGAGAAATAGAAAAAAAAAAAAAAAGAGGGGGAGAGGAAGGAAATAAAAAAGGTTGGGAGCCTGGGAAGATTCCCAGGAGGGAAGGAGGGGACACACAAGCCACCCTGCCACGGTTGTGCCTGCAACCCCTACCAGGATCGTGGACGTCTTGCCCCCTTCCAAGGTGATTTCCAGATCCGAGAGCGCAGCATCCACCTCATCCACGTCCTTGTCGCTGTTGTTCAGGTGGTTTTCCGAGGACATGATGGACAGCTTGTTGATGTGGTACTGGAAGGCAAGGCACAGGAATGACCATCTTGGATGTTTTCAGCCCAAGGAGTCGGTGGCACAACCCCTGAAGGACCTCTCGGGACCCCACGGGGCAGAGCTGCTCTTCCCGCAGCATCACAGACTGGTTGGGATTGGAAGGGACCCCTGGAGGTCACCTGGTCCTACTCCTACACTGGGCACCTCTGTCCATCTCCTTCCCTGCCTCCCACCAGGTATTTATGTACTTAGTAAGACCCCCAGAGCCTTCTCTTCTCCAGGATGAACAATCCTAGCCTTTCCTCATAGGAGAGATGCTCCAGGACCTTCATCATCCTTGTGGCCCATCACTGAGGGCTCTCTCCAGTCTGTCCACGTCTCTCTCGCCCTGGGGAGCCCAGAACTGGACCCAGCACTCCATGTGTGGCCTCACCAGTGCTGAGCAGAGGGGCAGGATCACCTCTCTTGACCTCTGGTGATGCTTTGCCCAGTGGCAATCAGGACATTGTGCTGGTGGATGGGGCTGTTCCAGAGGGCAGGGTTAGATGGGATATTGAGAAGGAATATCCAACCCTGTGAGGGTTACCCAGAGAAGCTGTGGCTGCCCCTGGATCCCTGGAAGTGTCCAAGGCCAGGTTGGATGGGGCTTGGAGCAACCTGGGCTAGTGGAAGGTGTCCCTGCCCATGGCATGGGATTGGAACAAGATGGACCAAATCCCTTCCAACTCAAACCATTCTGTGATTCCATATCTTTGCATCTGTGGTTTTTTTCCCCAGAAAACCAAAACATCCATGAAATCTCACAGGAAGGACTGTGCCCAACCCACTCTGCAGTGCTGGGATGTAAACTGAGTCATTATATTTCTGTTTTCACTCGTTTTTTCCTGGGAGGGGCCCTTGGAGCAGACAGCCCTGCTCCTGAGGGGGACATTCCTGCATCCTACAGCGCCGAGTCGTGCCAGACCACATGGAATAAATGTCTGCCATCCGATCCCACAGAAGTCAATAGCAGGTGTAGCATTTATGCCAAATCACACTGAGTGTTTCACAAAACAGAGAAATAAATAGTTCTGGGAAACCCACAGATTATCCCCAGCTGTTTTAGGGGGGCACAGGGCCAGAAAGGCACAGTTCAGTAACCCCAGGTACGTGCTGGGAGGGTTTAAGAACTGCACAAGCTAAAAGTTAAGATAGATATAAACAGGTTTGGTAAAAGAAGGTGAAGTTACTTTTCATGAGAAATAATCAGCAGCAGACATTTAAATTCAAAATAAATCTAATAAACTCAAGTGAGGATTAGCAGATGGGAAATGATCCAACTCCTACCAGCTTGAGAAGGCCGAACCCCCACCAAAGACAAGGTGAGCCTTAAAATACATGATTTTGAGCTGAGGGAGGGTAGGTTTAGATGGGATATTGGGAAGGAAATCCTGGCTGGGAGGGTGGGCAGGCCCTAGCACAGGTTGCCCAGAGAAGCTGTGGCTGCCCCTGGATCCCTGGAAGTGTCCAAGGCCAGGCTGTATGGGGTTTGAAGCAATCTGGGTTAGTGGAAGGTGTCCCTGCCTGTGGCAGGGTGATGGAATGAGATGGTCTTTAAGGTCCCCTCCAAGCCAAACCAGTCTGTGATTCCACGATTTCACTCATCAGGTTGATCCATGGAGAAATCTGCAAAGCTGTGCACAAAATCCAGTCTGACCCAAACCCTCAGTGTCTCGGGCTGTGTCCCACCTGCAGCGCCGCGAACATCATCATTTCCTCCTCCGTGCACTCGATCTCCTCCAGCAGGATCGCCCACTTGGACTGCTCGTACAGCTGGTTGATCCTGATCGCGTCGTACTACGAGAAAACACAGAACAGTTGGAAAACATGCGAGCCCAGCACTAAACCAACCACCTCATCTAGTGGAAGGTGTCCCTGCCCACGGCAGGGAGTTGGAATGAGATGGTCTTTAAGGTCCCTTCCAACCCCAAACCATTCTGGGTTTCTCCAATCTCCCAACCCAACACTTCAATCCGAGATGAAAATCCTGTGCCACTCCAGCGACACCTAAACATTAGGAAGCTGACACACAGGGAGCACAGATCCTGTGTTCGATTCCTGCACGACCCATTTTCAAACTCCATTCAAATTTTCATGATTTTTGGGGAGGTTTACCAACACAAAAGCAGGTCAGAGAGACCCAGGCATCCTTTGCTCCAAGCCTCTGCCCGCAAGGTGCAAGCAAAACAAGTAGTTCTGTACCTTTGGATTCAGGTCAAAAAAGCTGTAGTACTTGAACCGGAGTAGCAAAGCCTCGTTTTCTTTCACCTCCTGCTCCATCAGGGATCGGGACGAATCCAGCCACCTGCAAATTTGCCAACAGGGGATAACACACACAAAACGCTCCGGCGACGCAATTTAAAACCAGTTAAAAAAAAAACCCAAACCCCAAATCCTCGACTCCTCGACTCACCCTTGGTTGATTTTGGCTTTATCGAGCAGCGTCTGGGGCTTGTACATTTTTGCTAAGGACTCTGGGGAGGTGACGGGCTGGCTCACGGCCAGGATTCCCGGATTCCCTTCGGACAGGGCGCTGTCACCGAACCAGGCCGAGGTGGGTGACAAGGGGCTGCCGTCGTGAGCGTCGTAGGTCGGCGTCATCGTTTTGCTATACAGTCCTGGGCTTGAATAGATATTTCCTACCAGCAAGGGGAATAAAAGCCAGGAGTTAGCTTCGGGACAAGCCCTGCCTCGCTCCCAACCCAGCCAACGGATGAGAAGCCTTCCCTTTTTTCCACCATTATCTTTCCGCAAAGGGAAAACGCTGCGCTGCTTGTTCTCCCACGGAAAGCTGTCCCTCTCCTCTCTCTCTCGGCTCTTCTCCAAGAGCAAAACTGATGGAAAACTCATTCCATCCCACACGGTGGGAAGAGACACAGGTCTCCCACGCCGGGAAAATCCTGCCCCCTGAGTTTCTGTGGCACCTGGGACATGAGTGGCCCCCGACTTACCGGCATTACCTGTTGCTTAAAGATTTTGGAAGTCAAAGGTTTTAGAGGAGCAGGAAAATAAACTAAGGGTGCAGCCAAAGAGACCAGAGGCAGAGGGCAAAAGTCCTACTGAGGTGGAGCTCACCTTTGACGGGGCCGATGTAAAGAATATCGGTGCCTATGGAGAGGGAAAAGAAAGGAGGGAAGTGAGAAGGCGAGAGAAAGTCACCTGGAGAGCAGGAAAGGACAGAAGCCAAAAATGGGCATTTTTAGAAGGAGGCAGAACAGCACAGGTGAGGTTGAACCACCCCAAATGGGAGTGCTGGCAGCGGCGCTGGTGGACTCGGCAGCAAAGCAACCAGAGTGGCTTCCCGTTATTCCACTCATGTTACAGGAACAGCCGGGCACGGAAACGCGGCGCTTCCCGGATGGAAAAGCTTGCTGAGATGGCCACACACACTTGGCATTAACGTGCTGAGCGAGTGGTGCGATGTGGTGCAGAACCGATCCCGAAGCACACGCGACTCGCAGGCCTCCCGAAGCTCTGCGGCTCGGACGGATTAAGAGCGTTTCGGAAAACCCACCCAGACCTTTCAAAATGAGCGTTTCGAAGAGAAGCGAGCCAGTCACAGCTTGGTATCTCACCCCCCCAAAACAGCTGAGAGCTGAACAGAGAGCTGCCTCGTCCCTGCGAGTGTTCCAGGCCAGGTTGGACGGGGCTTGGAGCAACCTGGGCTACTGGAAGGTGTCCCTGCCCATGGCAGAGGATGCAACTGGATGGGCTTCATATCCCTTTCCAACCTAAACCACTCTGTGAAACAGCCCCTGTTCATCTCACGAGAACATTGATTTTTACACTGATATAAAATCCTGATTTTCAAAAGAAGGGAGGATCAACCACCACATCCTAATGCCAGGAATTCCACTGCATACGTACCCCAGGCAACAAGCTCACTGAGCAGCATCTGCTGGGCATGAATCTGCCCACCAGGACTTGGAAGGTCCAACAACAAACCGGATTTTTGGGAAAGGGCCGTGTCCTTTTTAAATCCCCAGCCTGTTCAGACATGCAGTTCGATGCATCCGAACTCTCCCTCCCAGAGCACTGCTGGGGGTGTTGAAGGCGGTGACAGGGTTGAGATGCCACCAACAAGGTCATTTGTGCCACCTCCTGCTGCTCTGAACCGCCAGTCTGGGCCATGCTCCACCTCCTCACTCCAAACCATCCCTCCTCCCTCGCTGCACAAGGAATGGCACAAAGCTGACCTAGACTGGAAAAGTCCAAGACCAAACCAATAAAAACACCTTTCCAAACCCTCATTTTTTCATGATGGGTATCTCAAGGAGCAGGAGGAACTGTCTGAATCAACAGCATCGTGCCCACGACTGCCAACTTTATGGCTAGGAAACACCAAATAATACAGAAATGGGATTCTAAACTGCCTGACGGGATGGGAAATAAAAGTGAAAACCATCAAACAAGAAAACCACCAGGATGCTTTTAATGCCCCTCCTAGTTTTGCCGGCATCCCGGGCTGGATGGGACCAGTGAGCACTTGACCTCCAACAAGACAGGCCCAGGCATGAGCAAAAAAAGCAGCAGAAATGGTGAAGGGATGGAGATACCCCCCACTTTCAAGCTTCACACTTGCAAGGAGAAGGCCAGGGATGATTTGCCAGGTACTTAGACCAGGTACTTACACATTGGGAGTTGGACTCGATGATCCTTATGGTCCCTTCCAACTTGAGATATCCTATGATTCCATGGTTATAAAAGCAGCAGAAAGGTGCTCTCCCCATGGGCTGTTACAACACTGGAGCAGAGCACTCCAACAAGAACCAGCAATAAACCCCCATCACCATCCATCAACCACATCCTGAAGGATGCTCCTGCCTCCTCCCCGTCCGTCCTTGCAGTGTCTCAGTCTCAGCCTTCACGTGGCTCAACCACACAGGGCTGAGCATCAACTGGACCAACAAAAGAAAAATCCCACTTCTTGCCCCAAATTGGGCAGGTTTTTCCACGGATATCCCCCCATGGTCCTCTTAGTGAGCGTTTGCTCCAACACAGCAAAGCTTCCCCTCCACTGTTCCCCTCATCACCTTCTCCAAACACCTGAAAACATCTCAAAAGAAGATGCCCTTAAAAAATGTGCCCTAGGCCAGGCAATGTCATGGAAAGTTCCAGCAGAAATAGCTACAAATTTGGCTAATTTATATAAACAAGTGAATACAGGTCTTCTAATGGGAAGGGTTGGGCAACACGGCCTGTGGGAGTATTGGCAGCTCCGCCGACCGGGATTTAAATGGTTTCGCTGCCAGGTTTGGGATGCTCAGCGACAAAACACACCCAGTACATCTCCACACACTGAAACCAGCACATCCTGAATTATTAACTTGTTTTTCAGAGGCACTCAGCACACAGACTGGCGTTGGAACAACGCTAGAAAAAGTTTATTCAGATTGAAACCACGGCTTTTATCTAATGGCACCTGAACGCGCAGGAATTCAACCTGCTGCAAGTGATTTCATTCACAGGGAGAGTAAAACCAGCAAAGTGACTCACTGAAAGAGCAATAAATAAAACAAAACCCTCTCTTCTGCCTACATTTCCCCCAAAGCAGGCCAAGTATTTCCTATTAATCCAACAGAGATGCTCTCCGTGAACACTTGGCTTTTGGAAAGGCTTCGTACAGACCTTCAGGATGAAAAAGCCAAATGGAAATGAAAATTGGCTGGAGCCTTGCCCAATGTCTCTGAGCCAGGAGTGGGAGAGGACTAGCCCAGAAGCATTTTTAAGTAACTGAGAAGACAAAGAGCAGGATCAGAGCAAAAGAGGGATTATTTTTCCCTTGCCAAGATCCGTGCTGATGGTTTGATGCGGAGCCTGTGGTGCAAAAGCCTCTCTTCCTGCAAGTCCAGCGCCACCACTGGCATTAACCACATTCCATGACCTTCCCTCCAGTTAATTTAACACCAATTAATACAAGTTTACTGAATTTCAAGATTTTTTTTTCATCAAAGCTGCCCTGCTACCCTCAGATCGCTGGATTTAAACCCCAAGAGCTTTGGCAGCCAGACACGTCTCGCCCGCCCGGCAGCGCCGCCGACTCCGCAAGTCCACTTGGGATAAAGTGCTCCCACTTGGCCAAAATTATGGTTTAAACTCCTGCCATTTGCCTTCAAACACCAGACTTCCAGCAGCCACGGAAGAGAGCTGAAAAAACCCTCTGCCTGCAAACACCTGCATCAATCTGCTGCCCGGGGTAAGAGATGTTACTCCATCAAGGATGTTTCTCCATCAGAGGGATGTTATTCCAATCAGGGACATTACTCCACTAGCAATTCCCTTCCCAGTGCTGCTCTGGTTCTGCAATTCAGGCTGGCAAACTACCACACAGCAATAAAAGGGGTTTCTTTGAGCATTACAAGCCATAGCTACACACTTAACATAGGGCAACACTAATGCAATTAATAAAACACTGGGGTATAAATACAGAGCAGGACAGTGGTACAGCCTAAAACACACCTGCAATCTGACATCAGAAACGATTTTCCTTAAGAAAACCTCTCAGCAACACCACCTGAGTGTTAAAAGTGGTCACACTCGTGTTCTGGTTTATTTTATGAAGCCTGGTGTTGTTCTGCTCCCCGAAATGCGTGACAGCTCCAGACATGCATCCGTGACCGAGTGCTGCAGCCCTGCAGGACTTGTGTCATTTATCTGGTGTCTGCTTCTTGCACAGACCTCAAGGAATTAAATCAGACTGATATTGCAGTGCCATTCTTCCCCCCTCCTGTTTTTTTTTTTCCTGGCTCACCAGACCCCGGCGTGATCAGAGGACCCTCCAGCTCGAAGGCGTCGTCTTCACATTGATCATCCAACTTCTTCTTTTTTTTCTTCGATGGATCTCTGGGTTTCCTCAAAAGGGAGAGTTCTTCTGGGTGCCTGATGTCTGGGGAGAAAATGGATCACTTTTATAAAAGCAGGAGGGGAAAAAAAGAGGAAAAAAGGGGACAAAAAGAATATCCTTCCGTTAGGAACAACATCCAGCAACGTTCAGTATCTCCCTTGGCTGATTTTCCTGCTTTGCAATGGTTAAAACTCAAGTTGAGAACATTTTCCCTGCAAGCCTGTTGGAAACAAGCACTGTCCTTGGCTGGAAAGGTAAAACAACATTTGGATAGAATGTGGAATTTCCCAGGTACAGCCACTCAAATGTAAATACAAGCACTGGTAGAGGCTGTGGCAGAGCCTGGTACCACTTACACCCATTAAATAATTAAATATGAATAATATAAACACAAATGATATAAAAGCATGAATATCAATAATATATAAATACAATGCATAATAATGTAGAAGTATAATAACACATAATAATATACAAAAAAATATAAGTAAAAATACAAATAGATATAGAAATAGAAATCAGCATGTAGGTAACAGGGCAGGTCATCCCACTTCCATAGGAGCAATCCAACAGTTAAGCCATTTATTTACACAGTTACAGGCTGTATTTAAGGGACACAATTTTTAAAAAGATTTTGGCCAAAGGGTTTCCTTTTCACAGCACATCTCTCCCATTTCCCTGCCCAGGACCAGCCTGAATAATTCAAAAACCATTTAAAATGAGGAGCATCTCAGTGTGTTTGTGTTTTAAGCCATGGGGAGCAAAGAAAAACAGGATTTTAGGGTCATTTCCCACTAAGGCTGTACTTTGGGTCTGCTGCAGTCGCTTCCAAGCGGGAAGGAGCTCCCTGGGAAAGCAAAGCCCACTGTCCATTGTACCAATGAAACCACCAAGGGACTGGAGCAGGGCCAGGGGTCCCTCACTGGCACTGAGAAAACCAGGATGGGGGAAAACCTTCTGTCTGCTCTAAACTGGACTCAGCTGATTTGAGGGAACTGACCTGGAAAAGCATTGACCTGGGCATGGAGCCATCCCACTGCAACGGGGAAAGGCTGCAGAAAGGCTGGAGAGTTCTGAAATACAGCCTGGGATTGGGAAAAGACAGGATGAGAGACCTGGGGGGGGTTACCTGGAGAAGAGAAGGCTCCAGGGAGACCTGAGAGCCCCTTTCAGGACCTAAAGGGGCTCCAGGAGAGCTGGAGAGGGACTGGGGACAAGGCATGGAGGAACAGGACACAGGGAATGGCTTCCCACTGCCAGAGAGCAGGGATAGATGGGATCCTGGGAAGGAATTTTTGTCTGTGAGGGTGGTGAGGCCCTGGCACAGGTTGGCCAGAGAAGCTGTGGCTGACCCTGGATCCCTGGAAGTGCTCAAGGCCAGGTTGGATGGGTGTTGGAGCAACCTGGGCTAGTGGAAGGTGTCCCTGCCCATGGAATGGGGTGGAATGAGATGGGCTTTAAGGTCCCTTCCAGCTCAAACCAGTCTGGGATTCTATGCTGATTCTATGGAAAGGAGATTATGGCACATGCCTGAGCCTGGAGCTGGCTGCAGCCAGGCTGTATTTTCCCACCCTGAGGAATGCTGAAGGAGACAAGAAGTCATTATCCTAACGAGGGGCAGTTACAGGGCTCGGATCTCACCACGTGCTGGCAGCAGTGGGAGCTCCCTGTGCACTCCCAGGCTCAGGATTGTAATTAAAACTGGAATTTGGTTGCCAGCACCTGACCCCAGCAGAACACACCCTCAGGGCAGATGTGGCTGTGCTGGCTCGTGCTCGCCCACACCAGCATCTTTCCTTACTGAAAACAGGCTGGAAAATATCCAGCTGGGAACCTGCCCCATCCAGGTGACCTCCAGGGATGGATCCCACTGGCCCTGCTGTTCCTGAATCCAGAGGCTGGGCACGTCTGGATTTAACCATCTGCAGGTCTCCCATCCCAAACCATCACCCAGCACAGCTTTAACTTAAGCTTTGTTTTTATTTATATCTTTATTGATGCTTACTAAGATTTTTATTTATTTTTTATATAAGTTTTATTTAATTTAAATTTCTTTATGTATTGATATATATTTATTTCAATCACATAAGAGAATCTCAGAATGGTTTGGGTTGGAAGGGACCTTAAAGCTCATCTCATTCCACCCCCTGCCATGGGCAGGGACACCTTCCACTGGATCAGGTTGCTCCAAGGCCCATCCAGCCTGGCTTTGAACAATTCCAGGCCAAAAATACACAGATTTATCTCTATGTGCAGATAATATAATAATATAGATAACTACGTAGATTTATCCCTTTATGTCTATAATATATTGAGATTTAAAAATCTATAAAAATATTTTAAATGGATAGATTTAAATATGTTTTGTATATAATATATACAATATTATATACATACATATATATATATATGGTTTATATAGAGATTTTTACAGGTATCTTTATATTTTATATGCAAACTTGATTAATTATTTCTGTTTATATATTTATTAATATAATATTTATCCATTTTATTTCTTTATCTAGATAAGCTTTATTTAATTTCAGCTTTAATTGAACACCGATCTATGATTCCTACACACACATCATCCCACTAAACCCCATCCCTGCACCCACCGCTTTCACTGCCCAACTTTTTTGACCATTTCTAGCAATAAACACCCAGAGCATGAATCCAGCCAGCTCCACGCATTCCCATTTATCCCAGCCAGCTTACCTCATGGAGGAAGAATCTGCTGGGACAACCGGGGTCACGCGCAGGGGACAACAGGCAGCAGAGCCTAAAACGAGGAGTTCCCCCTGGTATTTTGGAGCAAGGTTTAGACTCTGCTGTTTATTTATGGTGCATTAGCAACTGATGGAGCCTCTCAGCTGGAAGCACTCAGGGAGGCCGGGAGGAGGGCTCCGGGCCAAGCCCGGCTCCTGGAAGCAATCTCTTGGAGCCGGCCCAAGGCTTGACCATCTGATATCAAAGGAGACTTTTTATAGTCCCTCAGTTGTTCCTGATGCTGTCAGAGGGGGTTACAAGGATACAGGCAGCTGCTTCCAAACAGCACATGGCTGCAGGGCACGGCAGAGGCAGCGCATCCTTGTGATGCCGGAGCATCCCTGCAGCTCAGCACGGCTCCTCCTCGGGATAAGCTGCACATTCCTCCCCAACAGAATTCTCTGGGATGCACCGGGGACTCCGAGACTTTACAAACTCACTGAAGCCAGCTGAAGGAATGGCTTTAAACTGAAGGTTGAGATGGGATATTGGGAAGGAATTGCTGGCTGGGAGGGTGGGCAGGGCCTGGCACAGGTTGGGCAGAGAAGCTGTGGCTGCCCCTGGATCCCTGGAAGTGTCCAAGGCCGGGTTGGACAGGGCTTGGAGCAACCTGGGATAGTGGAAGGTACCCCTGCTCATGGCAGGGGGGTTGGGAATGGATGATCTCTAATATCCCTTCCAACCCAAACCATTCTAGGGTTCTGTGAGGAAAAACTAAAAATAAAGTTTGTTGTGCTAAAAACAAGAGAGCAGCGAAGCATCAAGAAAGACACCAATATTATTTCCCACCCCAGCTTATGATCCACAAGTGTACAAAGGGTCTTAAAGCATGTTTTAAATAGAGTTTGGGGTTAGAAAACATGGTGTTTAATTCCTGCAACTGAAATAAAGTCTATCTCAGGGTGGATGGTGGGGCTTCTGTTAACTAAAAATTGGACAATTGGCTGCAGAGCCCGAAATCCACGTTTTCTGGCCATGGGAGCAAGAGCAAGATCCTTAAAAATCCAACTGACGCAAAAAAACCATCAACTTCTTTATACAGGTTTGGGATTTTATGGGTTTTTGCTAAGTGCCACTGGACCTGGAGGAGCCCATTTGCTGGAGTTGTTCACTTGGAGGTAAAATATCTCCCCAGGGTCTGACTCTGGCCTCAAATTCCCACACCAAATCCTGTTACCAGTTTCATCCACATTTTCCAGCTGAAGCCATGCTGCCAAAGGTCACTCTGAAGGAAAAAGGGGTCAGTGTGACGTGGGTGGGCCAGCAGAAGGGACCTGCTGAGCGCAGTTAATGTGTTGACTCTTCCATTGACACGTTGGTCGGGGCTGTGTTTGCTTTCCAAGAGCCTCCTTGTCTGTACACAGGGGACAGATGGCACTGGCAAGGTCTCCCAGAATGGACTGTAAATGAGCCTTTTAGCATTTTATTTCTATTTATTGTGTAAGCACGTGGAAACCCAGCTCTCCAGCCTCTCACCCAGTGTCCCTGGCACTGCTGGTGGCAGCCACCAGCAGAAACCATCCACAACATGATCCATGCAGAGGGGAGAGCACCAACCAGAAACTGCTCCAAAACCATTTTTCGGCTGGATCTGAGCGGGAACTCTCTGTATTATGGCATCTCCTGCCCATGCTGGACCAGCTGCAGCTGTGGCTGAGCCCTAACAGTGCTGCAGATCCACGTCCATGTCCCCCATCACACTTAGGGGATTTGCTGCCCAGAGAAGCTGTGGCTGCTCAACCCTGGAAGTGTCCAAGGACAGGCTGGACGGGGCTTGGAGCGACCTGGGCTGGTGGAAGGTGTCCCTGCCCATGGCAGGGGGTGGAATGAGATGGTCTTTAAGGTTCCTTCCAACCCAAACCATTGTAGAATTCTGTGGAAAGGAGATTACAGGTCATGCCTGAGCCTGTAAGGAGGAGTTTCAGAGCTTGAAATATGACCATGAAGGAGATGAAGGAGGCTTTCAACCTCCAAGAGAACTTTCTCCAGCTCTTGGATGAAGCCATTTTACAGCCTGTGTTGCCCCTGGCTGAAGGGAAACCCTTTCCCTGTGAAATCCCTCATTTCTCATCCAGCCCCTGCACAGCTTGTCCAGCCCAGCTGTTCCCATTTGTCTCCCACCCAGAGACAAACAGCAGGGATTAAACCTTCCTTCTTCACAGGGAACCATCTGCACCCAAAAAAATGACTTTAAAAAAAAAAAAAATCTGCCTCACAGGGTGCAAAATTCCCAACTTATCCTCTTTTGCACTAACTCCACCAAATAAATCTGGCAGCTGCTGCATCTTTAACCCCCAAGGTGTGTTGTGATGGAAATACCAGAATGGTTTGTGTTGGAAGGGACTTTAAAGACCATCTCACTCCAACCCCTGACATGGGCAGGGACACTTTCCACTATCCCAGGTTGCTCCAGGTCCTATCCAACCTTGGCTTGGACACTTCCAGGGATCCAGGGCCAGCCACAGCTTCTCTGGGCACTGGAAAGCAGTGGTGGGAGGAGATGGGAGCAAAATCCACGTCTCAGGGTGGAAGGAGGGGTGATTTTACTTCTTGTCCTAATCCAAGATGCAGAGTCCCCAGAACCCACCAGGCAGCTCAGCAAGGGGTCAGGGGACCCACAGCGATGATTTCCGTGCTCCAAGAAATAGGCTTTCCCTCCCACAAGGAATTAGATTTATGGATTTCTTGCATCACTCACATATGGGAGACGAGGTCACTGACTGGAAGGGGCTGTCTGAGTATACACCAGCTTCCCCAAAAATAAAAATTATGGGAAATCACACTAATTTCAACATTCAGTTCTGATATGTAAGGAAAATAATGTGATATATAAAGAATATTTTGATATAGAAGGAGAATTAACGTACCAAAGAAGCTTTCAGCAGCCAATTTCCCACCCCACTTCCAGCTCCCTTAAAGGGCAGAGGGTTGGTTCAACTGGTTATCCCTTCAACCATAAAAACTCCCTTATTTTACTTGTAGCACAGACAGCATTTAGGGGAAATCCTCTCTTTAATGCTGATCCAGCCAGGAAATGTGTTTTGAAGTGGGATATCTCTGGGAAGTGGGATAACTCTGCACTGGATCCACGCTGCCTCGAACCAATGACTCACAAAAATAATCACAGCCTTTGTGCATCACTGTGATGAGTCTCAGAAAAATGAGACCTCAAACCCCATTTCTCTTCCACTTCAGACTTAAAAACAACAACATAAAAAAGCATTTCTCTTCGGGAGGAGCGAATCCCGTGGATCGCTTTTCACGGTGTAAGTTTACAGAATTAAGTATCCAACTTATCTTCAGCATAAATTCCCTCGAGATGAAGTTTTGCAAAACAGACCAGAAGGGGAAAAAAGAAACCTAAAAGAAAAAAAAAAAGACTTGCATAACTTCTGTAGTGCCCTGGAGATAAGGCTGTGGTTGTGCTGGACTCTGGGCAGGATCTGATGGAGCAGGTTCTCACCCCCCCTCCCAGCACAGTTTACTGGGTTTGTACATTCAGAACATTTTATTATGGGTTCTTCAGATACCCAGGAATTTAAATATTTATTTGGGCAAAAGCCAAGCTCTCCACTTGCTGATGGGGCCCTGCAGCTTTGTCAGGACGTCCCACAAAGCCTCCTGAGATACTCAGTGAGTTCTATGGGCGCAGGATCCACCTGGGATTCCCCTGGCAAGGGCTTTGCTGGAGCCTTCCCAAATTCTGGGGGTAAAATCCAAGCGCCCACTGACTTATCTGATTTGTTGAGGGAGCAGTGATCTGCAAAACCACCCAAAAATGGGGTCAGTGGGGTTTGCGGTGGTGTGAATGTCCGTGTGGGTGGCACCCAGAGACAGAGGAGGAAGAGGAAGAGGAGGAAGAAGAGGAGGAGGCAGCAGTGATGGAGCCAAGCGTTACTGCCAGGCCAATAAAAGGGGCCATTGGAGACACAGAGTCAACAAACACTGAATGTCTGGATGTTTTTTTCCATAAGTGGGACGAAATCCCCGGACTCCCGTTATCCAGATGCCTCTCAGAGCACAGGCAGCACTCACTACAAGCCTTGCCCCTGAAGTGGTTGGACTCCAGTGAGAGTCAAGTTAAACTCAATTAAATTAAGCCCCACAAACCAGAGGAAAACAATCCACTTACGCCCTCTGCATCGGCCCATAAAGAGCAATCCCAGTAATTCCAAGGAAGGCAGTAGCACTGGGTTTGCCAGCATCTCCTAATGTCTTCAGGATGGAAGTCTATTTAAAGGGTCTCTGTCAACAGCAGAGTAAGGATGAAAAAATTCACTGACTCACACGGTGACACAACCTGATGCTGCTCGACAGGCAGAACACGAACGGGGTGGAGAGAGGGGGGAGAATGGAGATTTTTTTTTTTTTTTCCATTTCAGACAGTTTGTAATTACATCTCGTTATTTCCCCGACACCAGTTTCTGGGGTTGGTCTGGATCCTCCACGACAGCTGAACACGGGCAGGCAATAAAAGGGGAAGACGCCGCCGTTGGCAGCGGAACACTTGGGCCTCGCAGCTGAAGAGCCGAGTACATTGCAATCTGGCCAGCTCTCGAAATGGTAAGATTTCCTTCCACACCCATCCCCTGGACATATTTAGAAATCGCTGTGCTGCTGCCAAACCTCTCTGCTCGTGGCGGGGAGAGGCAGCAAACCCTTCCCTGGTGTTTTGGCGTGGCCCTCTCCACGCGAACGCCACCTCCCCCCCCACCCTGAGCATCTTCCTGAGGCTGCTGAGCATCCACTGACTGTACCCTGAGATCATGGAATCACTGAGGCTGGAAAAGATCTCCAAGACCATCAAGTCCAACCTGTGACCGATCCCCACCTTGTCACCCAGACCAGAGCACTGAGTGCCACGTCCAGTCGCTCCTGGAACACCTCTAAGGATGGGGACTCCACCACCTCCCTGAGCAGCCCATTCCAATGCTAAACAACCCTTTCCATGAAGAAATTCCTCCCAAATGCTGGTGTTGCTCCCCAAATCCACCTGCCCTGCCCTGAGATGCTCATGTGCATCTACCAGGACTCCATTTGGGCTCCATGATTTCAGGAGAAACACTATTTTATTTATCAGAAGGAAGAAAAGAAGCTTTAAGAGGTTTATAATGGAAAAGCACAGGGTGGGGATTCTTGGGGTTGTCCTGTGCAGGGACAGGAGTTGGACTCAATCCTTGTGGTTCCCTTCTAATCCAGACATGCTATGGTTCTGTGAACTCCAGACAGCTTTGCCTCCTGGAAAGCAACCATGCTGGGGACGTGGCTCGAGCCCTGGGAATGCTGCACATCTCTGACTACCAAAGGGTTTCAGTTTTGCGGGAAAAAAAAAAACCCAAACAACCAACAACCCCAAAAATCAACAAACAGTGGCTTTTTATAGAAGTCTTTTTGGCAAGAGAGGGCGTGGAAATATTACAAATACTTCAGAAGTCAGAGGACGTTCTGTCCTGGAGCACAGACCATTTGGAAAGGGAAAAAATAGGTAGGGTCACATTCGGCGTCGGGACTGCGGGACGGTGTCTCCTTGCCTGGGCTGGGCTTGCATCCCACCACTCCCAAATGCCTCTGTCACCTCAGCACGGGTTGCATTTGGTGGCTGGAGGCTGAAGCAAGGAAGGCTGGCTGTCACCTTCCCATCACTTCACAGAGTCTTGGGAACATCCTTATTTTGGGGCTGGAGAGGTGACGGGAAGCAACTCACCACCCTCACGGGACTCTCCACATCCCATCCCTCCTCGCTCCACAAGCTCCCTGAGATGGGACCACCCTTACCCCACGCAAGAGGAGCCCCAGTTTCCCAGCACTCCTCACCCCCAAGGAACTGGGGATCAGATTGAGATGGGATGTGGGCACGGAAGCTGCCACTGCTGGGCTCAGGACGCTCCCCAGACTTGGTTTTCCAAAACGGGTGACTGATTCACACGGAGCTCTTTGAGGATTAGGAGGCAGGAGCTGGGTGGGATGCTCCAAGAGGCTCTGAGGAAAAAAGGGAGCCTGGAGGGAATTTCTCAGCCTTACACAGCCTCAGGGTGGGTAAGGGAGGGAGTAGTCATGAATTTTGGAGCGTTTCCTCCCAGAGTTGCCTCCTCCCAGCTCCGGCACTGCCTCCTCCTCCCTGCGCTCCCAGCTCCCACCAGCATCATCTGGAATGAGCCCTGCTCCCCCTGCTCAGGCTGGAGGGCAGTGCAGGCCCCAAATCTTCACAGCCAGAGGAAGAGGAGAAGGATGTGAGCTTTTACGCTGTCACAGCACGTCCCCTCACCCTGCGGATCCAACATATGTCGTTTCCCCAGGAGAAGGAGCATCGCCGGGGCAGGAAACGCCAAGGCATGGGAAAAAACTTTCACACTTGCTGTTTGCTTTTCCTCTCCCACGTGCCCACACTGCAGCAGCAGAGCCTGCCTAGAGTCCCTTAGTGCTCCCAGGACACATGGAAAAAAAATACAGGCAGCAGTAGGAGAAAGGGGACGCTGGAAGGAAGCAGCTTAAGGGCATGAGAGCGTCTGCTGGGCTGGAATCAAACTAAGCCATCACAGAATCATGGAATGGTTTGGGTTGGAAGGGACCTTAAAGCTCATCTTGTTCTTCCCTGCCATGGGCAGGGACACCTTCCACTAGCCCAGGTTGCTCCAAGCCCTGTCCAACCTGGCCTTGGACACTTCCAGGGATGGGGCATCCACAGCTTCTCTGGGCAACCTGTGCCAGGGCCTCCCCACCCTTACAGAGAAAAAATCTTTTTCCTCAGCATGGAGGAAAAGAGGATTTTTCCACTTGTTGCTTTGTGAGACAATAGGTGAGCAGGAGCTCTGCAATGGAGCCAATATCTCCTACCTCCCCAAATCCCACTTTCCAGTGAGGATATTCCCACTCACACCAATAAAGTGTCCAGTGCAGTCCCATCAAATCCCACTTGGATATTTGATTTTTGGCCAGAAATATCTCCCCACTGGGAGGATGAGAGGAGGGAGTGACACAGGAGGATCCCATCCCAACCTCTGTGTCCCGCTGCCAGCCGGGCAGGAAGCACAAATCCCTGCTGCTCCAAAAGGAAAAAAAAAAAGGGAAGTTTTACTTTCTCTTTCTCTGGTCTTTAATTGCAGATCAAAACTGGCCCTTCAGGCCAGAGCTGCCTGCCAGCAGCTGCTCCTGGGCTGGATTCCAGGCCACCCTTTGGACGAGGGCTGCCCATCCCATCCAAAACCCGCTCCCCTCCTCTCCTCCTGCCTGCTCCTGCCACAGGCAGGGTCAATCCATGCTGCTAACCCTCCCAGCTGACTGCTGTGGGAATGGAGGGGCTGCAATCCAGCCACTGGGAATGAGATTGGGCTTTCTTTCCGGCTTCACACGACCTCCAAGGAAGCGAAGGATGTGCGAGTGGCTCCGGCATCTTCCCACAGCCACCTCCGGGCTGCCTCCTGGGAGGGAGCCACAGGGAGCTGCCCTTCGGAATAACTTCCCTCTGCACAAGAACAAGAGACTTCTCCTTAAAAATCAACCACGCACTGCAAGGGTGACACCTCTGGGTACGATTTCAAGGGAACAGAAGCAAAGGACGGCCCTAAATAACCCACCCACGCGTGTTCCTGCTTGTGCATCGAGGACTTTACAAACACAACCAGCCAGAGTCCTGGTAGCACCAGGAATTACTTCAATTACTCATTAATGATGCTTTATGCTAAAATTACTGAGGTGTGTAATTAAGTGATCCGGGGGCCAACGACAGCAAACAGGTACAGCCAAAATACAAGCAATTCACAGGTACAGTTCTGTCCTAACTTCCCTGGGACCCAGATTCGAAATCAAGGCAGTTGCAGACACAAGGACTATGCTGGGATCACCGCTTTTCCCTTCCACCTTGAAATATCTGCTCAGTTTTCCTTGGGAAGACAATTAGCTTGATTAATACGGGGTATGATGAACTGGGGAAGGAAAAAAGGAGAATCACAGAACCACTGAATGGCCTGGGTTGGAAGGGACCTTAAAAACCAGCTCATTCCACCCTCCTGCCATGGGCAGGGACACCTTCCACTAGCCCAGGTTGCTCCAAGCCCTGTCCAACCTGGCCTTGGACACTTCCAGGGATGTGGCAGCCACAGCTTCTCTGGGCAACCTGTGCCAGGGCCTCACCGCCCTCACAGGGAAGAATTTGTTCCTAATATACACTTTTATATTATATATATTAAAGTTAAAATAGATTAGATATATTATAAATAACAGTATTTGGACATCTATAGTGGTATTTGAACAGCTATATATTATATACCTGTACAGGTATCCTTTTTGGTCCAGGGAAGAGTATTCCCAGCCCCTCCAGCTCCAGCTGCCTCCCCACATCCCAATCTCCTCTTCCCTCCAGCTGATGTTGAGCTGATGTCACTGTCTTCCCCCAGTAGCTCTGCTGAACATCTGGCTCCCAGTAAACACAAAGGCCAGGGCTAAGCAAGATTAAATCACTGTATTTGGCCATGTAGTTCCTGCCTTCCTCAAACAGCTCAGGCTGGTAAGAGTCGCTAAAAGGGAGGCGAAAATTTCCAGTCAAAATCCTGCTTTCCTGAAAATCAGGAACGTTAATTTCAGTATGTCGGATGCCGTGGAAGGAAAGTCAGGACCATCCTTGGTGGATGTGCTCCTGCTGCCTGCTCAGAGACCTCCTACCACAGATGGGCTGCCACTGTCCCAGCAGCTTTCCCCACTCCCAGATCTCTAAATATTAGGATTATTCTGCTGGTTTGTTCACAAATACACCGAGAGTTGAAGAAGAAGCTGCTCGAGGTCCATGTAAGGCTCTGAGTGCTCAGCAGCATCAGCGACAGATCTCCAGCTCTGTGATTAAATGTATCAGAATTTCCTGACGTGACTCACTGCCCGAGAGATTCGGCGGCGACCAAGTGACCCCCCTGTCTAGCACGACATCAGAAAGGCCAAGGGGACACAGGGTGGGGGGGGGGGAAGCAAAATCCACTCGGAAATAATGCTGGCTAAGCCTTTTCTATTTTAAGGAGAGGTTGCCCAATATTTATATTGTAAAAAAACACACAAAAAAAAACCAACCCAGGAAAGAAACAGCAAAGATTCGTAACCAGCTATAAATACCGACCGAGGACGGATGCACTGGACACTGCGCGTACTGCCGAGCTCTTCCTGCCTTACCAAACAACTGGGTCAGCCAAGAGTAACCTCAGCTGCCTTCTGAGGGCAGAAATAGATTTACTACGGCCCAGGTTGGGTTGCAGGCTCCTTCTGGAGGGGAGGATTCCAGCCCCGAGCACCTGCGTTCCTGCGTGGAATTACCCTCTCCTCGTTGGGGTTTTTTTTTGGTGGGGAGGAAGAAATAGCAGCTTTTGGGATGAGGGGTTTGTGGAGATGGGTAAAAAGTAATGCATTAAAGCAGCAGATTGATCCAAGGCCTGTACACCTGGCAGGGAATGACCACTCCTTTTTTTCTGGGCTTCTCCTCAACACGGAAAAGAAGGTGAAGAGGAGTCAGGGAGGAGACAGCAAGACTCGGTTCCTTCCCTCCACCAGACAGTTTTACAGTGAAGCATCATCACTTAATCCCTAATGTGATTTTCCACTAGAAGAGAACCCACAGGGTTGGCAGGTTTCCCATTTCAGGGTTTGTTTTTCATCCAGCACATAAATTTGCAGGGGAAAAAAAAAATTACGACCCAACAGCAGCAGCTTTAACATCAAGTATTGCTGCTACTGCCTCGCCTGTGACAAAACTGAGGACAGCCTTGTTATGGAAGAGAACTCAGGGAAAAAAAAAATGCATTTTTTATAAGTTTTTGGTTCAATTGGTCCTGTTATTTAAGTATTTGCACAAAGGGCACATGTGGATGGGAAAAAGATGGACACCCAGGTTGGTTGATGCCCAAGTCACCGGTTGGGTGTCTGAAACCCAAAAACACCAACGATTTCGTGAATTTATGGGACGAGCCCGTGCCCCAAAGGAGAGGCAGGAGCCAAACCCAACGTCAACTTTCCCCCCACGGGAGGTTTTGCAGCACTTACTGAACGTTTTGCAGATGTCAGAAACAGCCTTGAAGACCCTGTCGGAGAAGTTGACTTTCACCTTGACGTACTTCATGTTGGGCAGCTGCAGGCGGAGCAGCTTGTGCTGAGGGGTGAACTGGAGCTTGGCATCCGCCTGTATCCCGTATTTATCCAACGTCCAGTGCGTTTTAAGGAGCCAAGTTTTCTTCTTTTCCCACCACAGCGCGTGATCCGACCAGTCCTTCTTGACATCTGGAACAAAGAACCCATTTTTTCCCCCCGGTTAAAAGCGGGACCAGAATTAGCCTTCGGAGGACAAAAGAAGTTTAAATGTGTTTAACTGAGAGGCAACTATCCATCCAAAAAAACTCCAACAGCCCCCCTTTCAGATACAAATGGCTGCTTGTGCTCAATGCTATTTTGAAGCCACCACGGATAGAAAAGCAGGGAAGAAGCCAAGGGGGAAAAGGATGAACGCAACTGTCCATGGATCATTCGGCCCCAGCAGTGATCCTGGCTGGAACATGAAGCCAAGGGGTCATGAGTGACCTGACAACTTCCCCAGGAGGGATTTTGCAGAGTTTTTTTGGGTTAACTACCAATTCTCGGGTTTTCCCCACCCCCACCATCCAGGACACCTGTGTTATCCAAAGGTGAGCCCAGCCACCTCAGCACAAATAAAAACCAGAACTAGGAGGAGCTCTGCAAGAAGAACTCAATAGAAACTCTCTATTTTCTCCCAAGACTTCCAAATTCTGCAAAGAAACCCTGGAAAATTCCCCAAATGAAAGTAAGAGTTACCTCCCAAAGGAACAACGGTACAAAACCCAACAGCCACGTCTCCATCTCCAGGAGATGGAAGGAGGGAATGGATGGAGGGATGGAACCATGGGGTCTTTGAAGGTCCCCTCCAAGTTGGGAACCATTTGGGGAACCAAAGCATGGTGGTAACTCCAAAAGAGAGACACTGTGCAATGTTTTCTGGAATGTTTATTTGCTAACACCTGCCCTGCTCTCCCAATGGCCCCGTGCCATTCCTGCAGAGCATCTTCCACTCCAACAACCCCCTGGCCACAGAGGAGAAAGAGAAGGAAAGGAAATGAATGATCCAGCATTTTGCAAAGCTCTGCTTAGCCTAGACCCTCCACACCCAAAAGTACTGACCAGGGAACACGCCAGCATCCATGGCACCAGCTGAAACTCTCATTTCAGGAAAAAAA
The DNA here is from genome assembly GCF_022539395.1 of Myiozetetes cayanensis. Classification (NCBI taxonomy): domain Eukaryota; kingdom Metazoa; phylum Chordata; class Aves; order Passeriformes; family Tyrannidae; genus Myiozetetes; species Myiozetetes cayanensis. Next base: position 117,536 of record NW_026087853.1, on the reverse strand, counting down.
AACCAAGGATGTCATCCAGGCAAGCACAGGAGAACCTCAAGAGGCTGCAGGACAAGTTACAGGGTCACTTCCACACTCAATATTAAGACATGGTAACAGCTACCAGTGAGTTCTGAGCTTGTGGATTTTGTATGGGGATTATCTGAATTTTCATAACAACAAAGAAGCACTTTCCAGGTTAAAGCACAATAATTCAGTTTTCAACTCCTGATCCATTGTGATTCTGGACTTCCAACACGAAACATCAATTCAATCCAAATTAAAAGTGCCAGATGACATTTATTCCAGGAGCTCCTGCCTCCACCACTTCAGGAGTGATGCTCGTGCAGGGCACCAGCCAGAAAGCCAAGAGCAGATCCAGAAGAATCCAAGGGCAAAGCCCCAGCAGACACAACACCAAGGAACCCACTCCAGCACTGACCTCACAGTGGGATTGTTGGCACGTCCTGTGCAGGGCCAGGAGTGGGACTGGATGATCCTTGTGGGTCCCTTTCAAGTTGGGATAATCTATGATTCTGTGATGGTGAAGATTATCCCCTATAAGCCAAGTTTGAGCTTAACTGAGACGAGAACAACGTGACAAGTGAACTTTTTTCTGTCCCTATCTAAAAATGGGATCTCGAGCTCGGGGTCACTGAGAAAAACCAGCAGGAGCTGTTCTTTTTTTTTTTCCTTTGAACTCCTGGTTTAATGGCACAATCACGACTCCAGAAAGTGGAAACGTTCAGCTGGGCTTTTCAACAGCTTTGTACGATCAAATTAAACAAAACCAAATATAGAAAAGCATGCAAACTTGCACAAGCCTTGGCTACTCGGAGAAAAATCCGAGAAATCATTACAGGGGACTCTGGTAATGAAGTCCAACTTCTGCCCTACTGAAAGCTGAACCAATTGGCACTGAAAATCAGGGGGAGGAAAAGAAAAAAAGACGTTTTGAATCACTAACATTTATGCCTGACAGAGGGGGGTTGGGTTTATGCTGCAGATTAACCTTTCAGACCATGGCACAGAGCATCGTCTTCGGGCCTGAGAGTAATTAACACTTTGAATTAACAGGGAGATGTTGGTCATAGCCAGGAAGGTAAAGGTCAGTGCCTGTCCCACGGGGTAGTTACATATAAAAGAGGTTGGCAAATGTTTAGCAGCTGCCTCATGGGGTTGAGTTTAACATGCTGACAAGAACCTTCAGTGCTCTGCCAGGGATCCAGGATGGCTTGGAGCAATCCTTGCACACCAGGGAATGCCAGGAGCCCGGTTAAATCTGACTAAAGGTCTACAAATCTTCACCAGGGTCCCAATCTGCGAGTTACTGATTTGTGGGGGTTACAGTTTTATGGCAAGGCCTGTTATTTCAGCTCAGGCTTTTCCCATCTACTGCTGTCAGTCATTGGCTACTTCATATTTATCACCTCACCATACTGATCAACTTATTCATATTTATCAACTACTACCAACTCATCAGCTGGCCATTTCACATTCATCAGGGCTCAGGTAAGTCTCCAAGCACTGCAAAATCACTTTAGAGAACACAGACTTTGACTTTAAAGGGTTGTACGGGTCCAAAGCCAGGCTGAAAATCTTTGCTTGTAAATCCAGAAGCTCCTCTGAGCTGCTAAATGTGATGGACACGAACCTGTTGGAGCAAGTCCAGAGGAGGCCAGCAAGGTGATTAGAGAGCTGGAGCACCTCTCCTATGAGAAACAAATTGAGGGAATTGGGACTGTTGAGCCTGGAAAACAGAAGGTTTTGGGGTGACCTTCCAGTACCTGAAGGGAACCTACAAGAAAGGTACAGGGAGACTATTTACAAGGGCCTGGAGTGACAGGACAAGGGGGAATGGCTTCCCATTGCCAGAGGGCAGGGTTAGATGGGATACTGGGAAGGAATTCCTGGCTGTGAGGGTGATGAAGCCCTAGCATAGGTTGGCCAGAGAGGCTGGCTGTGGCTGCCCCTGGATCCCTGGAAGTGTTCCAGGCCAGGCTGGATGGGGCTTGGAGCAACCTGGTCTAGTGGAAGGTGTCCCTGCCCATGGCAGGGGGTGGAAATGAGATGGCCTTGAAGGTCCCTTCCAACCCAAACCATTCTGTGATTCTATTAAATGAGCTGCACACTTGTGTGAGGGTCACAACAAATCCCTGCTGCTGCTGCTCCCCTTCCAGGCAAGGAATCTGCCAGGTGAAGGCAGCAGGGATGTGGAAGCTGGAGCTGACACAGCATCAGCTGGAGCACGGGCTGGGGACAGGGAGTTCCAGGAGTCCAAGCCCAGCAGGGAAAGGGAAGCATGGCGTTTCCTTCCTGGCATCAAAAATAATCCCTGCTCCCTGCTTCCCCCACTTTCCCGTGCAGCCTGAACCGAAACCTCGGCTCCTGGGAGCCCAGGAGGGCTGGGAAACACAGCTGGGGTTTATTTTTTTTTTTTTTCTCCAGGAAGAACCTGGTTTTGCATTTGTCTGTGCCAAGAACTGTGCCAAGAGGCAGAGACATGGCACGAGCGATGTTCAGGACATTTTGTACAGCAAACCCCACGGAGCTGTTCCCCTTGGAAAGCCGTTCCTGGGAATGCAAGAGGCATCTTAAATCACACAGAAGGGCTGCAGAGACCTCTGTGAGGGCAGAACATTACGAGAAGGAGTGAAAGGCTGCTCAGTAAAGTGTTTTAAACCTGACACATCCTCAGCTTTCAACCCGTGCCGGCGCCTCGCCGCAGTCACATCCCACCAGCTTGTCCAGCATTCAGTTCCAACTGCAGGTTTTAATTCCCACAGCAACCACTAAATTCACATCTACAGCTCGAGAACCCACATCTCAATTAAGGCATAAAATCAGCCTTAATTGAGATGCACATGGAGTGCATTTCAATTCACAGGGACACCCCCCCTCCCCGCCCCTTCCACAATCACCACTTGGGAGAAGGGCAAAGGAAAAAACCGAGGCAGCCCCGTCATCTGATAGCCCCTTTATCCCATTTATCCCAGGAGCTGGAGCTCCAAATGCTTTCCCCCTGCCGACCCGTGGTTTTTTAAAAGTCCCTTTCCTGCTCTGCTGCTCCAGCAGCTATTGCAGCTCCTTCCTCCAGGAGCACTCCCGACGCTTGGCAGCTCTCCGGGCGAGCTTAGGGCTCAGCAGCAGTAGTATACAAGTCTCCAGCGTTGTATAAACACTGTATTTTCCTTGTTATTTTGGGATATCCCCTACTGCAGATGGGCTCTCCTTCCCTGCACTCCATCAGGACAACAGAGCCCTGATACACTGAATAAATCTCTTTTTTCCCCCCCATCCCCGGTGCGCAGTTAAACCCCACAGGATGGGTATCTGGAGGGTTAGGGTGGAATCCACCTTTGGGAAAGGCTTCTGTGGGATAGGACCAGATTCCTTTTCACACACACATCCAGGATTAAATCCACAGGAGAGCAAAGAGCCTACAAACACCCCTCCATCGCATTAACACTGGAGACAGATGACTAAAAATCTCCTGCACGAGCTTGAGTGGGTACAGAGGGAATTCTGCAGGCCTGTCTGGGCTGGATCATGGATTTCTGACGGATTCTTGGAGACAAAAGGTTTGCAGCTGCAGCTGGCTTGCCTGCAGTGCTCTCCACCTTCAGAGCATCAGTGGATGCAGCCACAGCAGAGGTTTCAGCTCATTCCTTAATTATAAATGATGGCTTTTAGAGCAACAGGATTCAAGTCCTCAGCGTTCCCACAGGAGCCATCCCAAAGGATCCTCCTCCTCCTCCGGAACAAAACATGGCAGAGCCAAAGGCCACCCATCCCACTGGGTGTTTTTCCACAGGAGCTGAATTCGCTGGCCCTGGCCCTTTCCAAATGATGTGTGAGCACCAGAGGTGGGTTTGATGGGGATTATCCCTGCTCTGGTCTAGTACCACTTGGGAAGTTGACATGGAAAAATGGCTTTCCATTACAACATCCCTCAAATTTTTTTATTTATATACATTTTTATATGTATATACACGTGATGTGTATGTTTATATGCCTAATATTTACATATATATATTTATATATATAACATAAAATGGATGTTATAAAGATTAGACACACTATGTATATGTTTTATATTATATATTATAATTATAAATAATATATCACAATTACACATATATATTTAAATATTAGGCATGTAAACACACACATATATACATTTACACCATATATACACACATATATAACATATATGCACATATAATATAGACAAAACCAAACTATGTGCACACATAATATATAAACACACAAAATGTGTGCATATATAAAATAAATGTGCAGATATATGTCATATACACATATATAAATGCTGTATATCCAAGACCCAGTGCAAGGACTCAAACCAACTCACAAGCCAGGCACTTCTGCCTGCAAAAAGTGAATTTTTACCTGATAATCTACCTAGGAAATAAAAAACAACTCCCAACATTTTGAGCTTTTCAATGAGGTTGGTGCAGAGGGGCTGAAACTGCCCAAGGGTTTTTATAAGAAAATAATAATAATTTAAAAAAGTGGTTGCCATAATTTTTTAAAAATTTTTTTTTAATTTAAAAATTAATATGAAATCCACATTTAATTGAAAAAATACAGATGTGGACCTGAGTGCAGGCTGCTGACAGCTCAAGAGGGGTGTTCAAGTACCTTTAAGCTCAAATTCCTCCTGATAACACCTCAGTGCTGCACTCCCAACTCCAAGGAGTTGCCAGGAGCTCTCCAAGCCAGAGGCTGGGTGTTGGCTGGATCCACACCCCTCCTGGGAAGCTGGAGGGGGAGAAAAAGTCCTTCAAAGAAGAGACTTCCAGCCAGAAATAGCTGGGAAGTGCCCTGGGTGAGCTCAGGGGTGGGATGGACCCTCTCTTCCATCTCCTGTTCCCTAGGGATGCAGTGCCTGGCCACCATGCACGGAAAACAAGGGAAAAAACATTTAAAAACTTGAAAAGGAGAGGAAAAATTAAGACTACAAGTGAAACAAAGGGAAATCAACCACTAAAAATAATTGCAGAGAACCTCCTCTGGTTGCCCTGGTGGGTTTTCCTTTTCCATGTGTCCATGAGGGGTGAGGGCACAACTTCACAGCACCAACAAAAGAGGGGAAGGGAGGGAAGGGATCCAGGAATCCACAAGGATCATCAAGTCCAACTCCTGGCCCAGCCAAGAGACAGCCAAGAGAGCTGATGATGGTCCCAAAGATGCTGGAGATTTTTCATTGCATATATATCTAAAAAAATTATATTTTATATATATATTTGCCCATGTATTTATTTCATATAACTACATATTTTATAAATGTATCTGTACATACACACACACATCTGCATTGCTGAACCTACTGCTCCCAAGGAAGGCTCCCTCCAGCCTTCTTGCTGCTCCCACTGACCTCTGGAAACCCAGATTCCTTTAAACATGCCAAAGCCACTCCTTCCACGATAATTATGGAGAAAAAAAACACATTAAACCAGAGCTATTTCCATTTATCTTGAGTCCAACAGAATTGCTGATGTGTTTTGCTGGGTGACAGTCTCTGTCTTGGGGCAGAATCTACAATTTAATGAAGATATGAGTCTTTTGGGGTATGGAGTGCACTGGACTAGAGCCCCCTCCACCCCCCAACAGGGATTTAAATTGCAGAGCAAAGTTCAAAATGGAACAAAAATCCTCCCAGCCCTTGGTCACGGCTCTTGAAAAATGATACTTTGAAAGAGGGAGATAAACAGCCTATAAAATTATTATCAGACTGGTGTAATAAAGCTGTAGCCACGACAAGCTGATGCTCCCGGTGCTAATGGGAGTTAAGAGGGGTTTTAAATGCCATCTCCCATATGTGTGTGACACATGCTGGGGAAAATACAATCCACAGCAGCCACCCTGCAGCAACCACCCGCAGAAGGGCTTTTATCCATGGGTAAACACAAAGTGGAACCTCAAATTCTCCTGTGGCTGCCACCATGGGCAGCTATCAGCACTGCTTTCAGGCAGTCATGGAACGGTTTGGGTTGGAAGGGACCTTAAAGATCACCAAGTTCCAACTCCTGCCATGGGCAGGGACACCTTCCACCAGCCCAGGTTGCTCCAAGCCCTGTCCAACCTTGGCCTTGGACACTTCCAGGGATCCAGGGGCAGCCACAGCTTCTCTGGACAACCTGTGCCAGGGCCTCACCACCCTCACAGCCAGGAATTCCTTCCCAATATCCCATTTAACCCTGCCCTCTGGCAGTGGGAAGCCATTCCCCCTTATCCATCCCTTGTCCCCAGTCCCTCTCCAGCTCTCCTGGAGCCCCTTTAGGCACTGGAAGGGGCTCTCAGGTCTCCCTGGAGCCTTCCCTTCTCCAGGTGAACACCCCCAGCTCTCCCAGCCTGGCTCCAGAGCAGAGGGGCTCCAGCCCTCAGAGCATCCCCATGGCCTCCTCTGGACTTGCTCCAACAGGTCCATGTTCTTCCTGTGCTGAAGACCCCAGAGCTGGATGCAGCATTCCAGCAAAGTCCAAAGCACAGGGAGCAAATTACCTGCAAGACAAGCCCTGCAGCCTCATCCTGCCTTGTGTTTGCAACAGAAATGAAAAAAATCTCCCCTCTTTCAGTTTAAAACCACTCCCCCTCGTCCTATCCCTATCTGCCCTTCTTTATTTTCAGGAAAACAAAGCGTTCAGGAGATCATCCACACGCACCCCCACGGAGGTGCCCAAAATAGGGTGGACCTGTGCTGGAATTCAAATTGAAGAAGAATTGTTTTCTCGCATGAAAAATGGTTTGACTTATTAAAAAAAAAAAAAAAAAAAAGAGCCATGGACAAAAGGAGCCTTGTTCCCAACGCTGGGATTCCATGAGCACGACCCAGTGCAGGAGACCTCCCTCTCGTCCCGGCGTGCCAGGGAACACGTTCATGGATCGCCACCGTGAGTCCCGACGTCAGAGGCCCCGTGTTGTCCCAGAGATTCAAGAGCAAGGAAAAAAAAAAAGAGGAGGGGGAGGAAAAAAGCCTGTGGAGAGGACACTGAGCACATTGGGATGCAACACTGCGTGTGGATGTTCCATGTGTCCTTGCTCAGGAGAATTACGGAGCGTCTCCCGCTAATGAGGGGACGTGCCGGGAGAAGAAGTGGCCTTTCATTGGGATTCTAAGCGAGGCTGGCAATGGAAAGTCCATGTCTTGATGAGGCAGGGGTGGGAACTGAAGCACTGAAGAGCTGATACATCAAACCCAAACATCCCCGAAACGCTGCCCCTTGCCAGGGTAGGGCTGTGCTTGAGATGCTCAATCCATGGGACGCCGAGCTTTGGAGCATCTCTTCCAGAGCCAGGTCCACACACAGGCTTCAGGGAAAAGAGCAAATCCCAACAGGCCTGAAAGTTACTGTTTTTCTAAAGTAAACTCTAGGAAGGAAGCTCTTTTCAGTGGTAACAGGATGACTCAACCGGCACTTGGAAATTTCCTAACTTGGACTGAATTTACTAACTTGGAAGTTTGATTCATTAAGGTGCCCCCACAGAATCTCCTCCTTGCACTGTGAGTATTGAAACACGAGTATCTCCTCCTCCTCAGGCTGAATTGATTTATCTCATGCTGGTCTCACCCACCAGCACCCTCACCCTGAACATCCACTGGCCTGTGGGAAGAACAGCAAAATCCCCTTCTTGTGTCTGTGGGATACCACAGGTGTAAAACAAATACACTTATTATACACATATCACAGAATCCCAGAATGGTTTGGGTTGGAAGGGACTTTAAAAGCCCATCTCATTCCACCCCCTGCCATGGGCAGGGACACCTTCCACTAGGCCCCGTTGCTCCAAGCCCCATCCAGACTGGCCTGGAACACTTCCAGGGACAGGGCATCAAGACTCCCTGTAAAGTGTTCCCTGTAATTTTTAGCTGTTCAGACATTTAAATGCTTGCACAGCCATACCCAACCCTGTTTAAACCCCTGAGCAGGGAGAGAAGTTTTCCAGCGATGCTGAACCCAGCTGGAATGCCAGGAAACCCTCCAGAGGAGTCAAAAGCTGGAGTCACCTCAGCTCCCCAACACCCCCAGCACTGAAGGGCTCAGGAGGGTCTTTGCCAGTGCAAAACTCCTTTAAATCCCTGCCCCAGCACCCCAGAGAAATTCGGACTGCTCATTTTTCTACGGAAGGGAATAAAGGAAAGCAAAGGTGGACTAATATTTTTTTAATTTAATTTTTTTGAAACAGGTTCCTTACAACCTGATTTTACCGACTGTTCCCCCCCCCACACACACACACACACTCCCTTTCACTGGCTGCTCCAGCCTCCATGGAATCGTGAGAAATGGCAGAAAACTCAATTAAGGAAGGTGGTTTCCATGATTCATCCAGCACAAAATCGGAAGCATCGGACACAAATGCAGCAGCAGAGGAAGGAAGGAAGGAAAACCACTTCTCCAGGGAGCACTCATCTGCCTTGACAACCAGCTCAGCCTCCCTCACCCTCCAACCCTGCACCAGGCTTCCTTCCCTCTCCAAAAAGGACAAGTGTCCCAGGGTGGTGGTGACAGCAGGCTGCAGTCCTGACTCATCCCCAAGGAATGTGCCATAGGCAGCTGGTCCCTGCCAAGACATCATTCCCAGTAGCGGAGCCAGAGGACAACGTGGATCAGGATGGACACATAAGGCAGATGAAGCAGAACCATGGGCAACCTGAACTCCCAACCTCTCACCAGGCAACTCCCCAAGTGCCTTAACAATCTCTGGTTAAAGCCTAATCCCCTGGAAAGTGAGGGTTTGAGCCCCCAGGATCCCTCAGGATGCCCTGGGGCAGCATCATTCCACCCCAAACCTGTGAGCCAGCGTTGGTCCCTCTCCTGCAGATCCAGATGGGATCCTGGTCTCCAGGACAAGGCCCTGGCACAGGTTGCCCAGAGAAGCTGTGGCTGCCCCTGCATCCCTGGAAGTGTTCAATGCCAGGTTGGACGGGGCTTGGAGCAACCTGGGCTGGTGGAAGGTGTCCCATGGCAGGGGGTGGAACTTGGTGACCTTTAATATCCCTCCCAACCCAAACCAGTCTGTCGTTCTGTGATCATTTTAAATTTCCGCCTGTTGGCCCAAGCTCACTGATGAACACAACACACACTTTTAAGGCTTTTAACACCTCTGAGCTTGACCTTGGGTCTACCTGAGCCCCAGTCCAGGCACTAAAGCTGCAGGGCAGGACGTGAGGGATGGCAGTGGGGACAATTCCTGCTGCAGATGCTCTGGAGCTGGACACGGTGTCGAGCAAAGCTCTGTGCAGCATCAGCGAGGAAGGGAAGCTGAGCAAGAGGCGACAGAGCTCCTTCCAGGCAATTTCATAAAGCACAGACTTTCTAATTGAGTTTGGAGTTTCAGCAATTAACCCTTCCAAAAGTACATCTGCCTGCAGGGAGGAGGGGAAAATAGAGAAAACAACCACCAAACAAGCACGTATAATGGGCTGGGAAGAGATTTAAAATGCAATAATTGGCAAGATGGATTTTTGGGTTGCTGTCGAGCTGTGCTGCAAGCTGAAAATCAGCTGAGATTATCAAGGGGAAGGTTTAATCAGGCTTTGTTTTTATGTGCTATTCTCAGCCTGTTGGCCAAATTCAGCAACATTTTGCCAAAAATTGGGGGTCTCCAAGATCCCACCTGGTCTGGAAGAGAGGGATCAGTGCTGACACAGGGATGTGCCATGCACAGAGCTCCCAAAAGAGGTTCATATCCGACTGGCCACAGAGTGTGAGCTGCACCCAGAGGTGTTGCAACCTCGTTGGGAAATGGCTGAGTGCAAGAAAAACTGAGGAGAGCAGTTCTGCAAAAATAATAAAAAATCAGAAAACAAAAAGGCTTCCTTTTGGTTTTCTGGGCACTTCTTATCCCCTTTCCCATCAGTTCTACCTGGTGGAAACCCACGCCTGGACAGCAAGATCAATGTGTCAAAAGCAAAACTGGGCAAGAAAACTAAGTTACAGCAACTCTGCTCATCATTACTCTGTTCAGCTGGAATTTGGGGTTCTCAGTCATTTTTTTCAAATTATACACCTGAAAACCCTGAGAGCCACCAAGAGCACTCAGAACTGAATCTCACTAGCTGAGTTTTGCTCCGTTTTGTTTCTCTGCCCTTTTCTAAGCAATCAGTTAATTCACATTTCAGAACGAGAACAAAGAAACGCAGCTTCTCTAAGATGTTTTAGCACTGAAAGACTCTTCTCCCTAACCTGCCCAGGGTTTGATGCTGGGCTGAAGTGCCAAGAGCTCCACCAGGGCTGTAAATCTCCTTCCTTCCCCTTGTCTGTGAGAAAAACCACCACTAAAAAAAAAAATCCTCCAAACAGCCAAACCAGGAGCCGGCGGTGTCGGTGAAACCTGTGATGTTGAAACAACCAAAGTTTGCAGTGCAAATACTCCCTCCTGCCTTTCCCAACTCAGTAAACACTCCCCACATCCACAATTCCATGTAGTTATCCTTTTTTTCTATCCCATCAAAGACCAAGGGTTAAAATCCAGGTGCCTGAGTTTGCTGAATCATTGAGTCTCAGAATGGTTTGGGCTGGAAGGGACCTTAAGGACCACCTCATTCCAACCCCCTGCAATGGGCTAGGACACCTTCCACCAGCCCAGGTTTCTCAAAGCCTCCTCCAACCTGGCCTTGAACACTTCCAGGCATTCTGTTTTGAATACAATTTCAGTTTTTCTATGGTTGAGAGAGACACATCCAAATGCCTGGTCAAAACACAAGCCCTGAACACAAACACAAGGGGAACAGTGGGGAAAACGAAAGGAACAGGGAAAAAAAACCAAAGAAAAAGAAAACCACAACAACAACAAAAAAGGGAAGTGTGTGAATGTGGTGATTTCCATGGTTTTTAGCTCCCTTTAGAGTGACGTGGACTCAGCTTCCCCGCGTGCCTTACGTCAAATCGAAACCTGAGGGAGCTGGAAGAGGAAACTACTGATTTGGGCTGGGTGGGAGCAGCAAACCCAACAATTTCCTGTCTGTGGTACGACAAAGCCAGGCTCTGGTATCCGCGGGAACGCCGCCACCGCCTCCCGCCCCGCTCTCCTTCCCCTCCGAGCAGGATCCCTGTCTTTGGCCGGGCTCTCTCAAGCCAAATCAGAAATAAATATATCATTATATAGCAACAGAAATTTTTAAAAAATAAAATAAAAATAAAATCTAATTTTATTTTTTGCTCTTTAAGAGTCGTCGCCATTCTAAATGCCTCTATACGGCTCTTACCTCCCCCCCCACCCCGAATTCCTCTGGTCTTTGGCAGTTCAGCTGAATATCCCACTCAGGCTCACAAAGAGGACATTATCTGAGCCATGATCTTGCAGTTTGGTGTGAGCCTAAGCAGAGGCTTCCTGGAGCCCAAAGTTGGATGTAAAGCAACAAGCCGGCCCCGCAAGGATCACTGTGAATGGGCAGAGTGTGTGTTAACAGGCGCTGGCACGTCACTAAATGTCACTAAAAATGTGTTATTTGGACGATGAGGATTCAGCACAGGCCACTAGAAAAGGTCTTAATCAAGTGCCAGTGTGGAAACGCAGCGCATGTTAGCGGGCCTCCCTGAGGATGCTGCTGAAGTGGGAGCATCTCTGCTGGGAGCATCCCTGCTGGGCAGCATCCAGCAGCTTCCAGGGTACCAATTCCAACTCAAAAAGGCCCAGAATCCTGCCTGCTTCTGAATCAGGGGGACTTTGGTGCTCAGCAGAGTCTCAGATCCCACCCCATCCCACCCACCACTGGCAGTGTAAGTTCTGCTGTTCAAAAGCTCAGGAAGAAGTTTTCCAGGGGAATCTGGAGCGGGGTCAGTGTGGAGCATCAGAGGAGTCCTGCCTGCACAAACCACAGCAGCCCGAGCCACCCCCAGCAGCAAACACCACCCCCATTTATCACGTTATTCCAGACAAGCTCTCACCACCCAGCCTGGGGGGAACACAAACAGCTCCCGGCGGACTGAAGGGCCCTCAGAGCCCTCTCGTGAACATCTCGCGCTTGAAGAGCAACACTGAGGAGTGACTGAGTGCTCTTACTGAAGGGAGGCATCCCTCTCGTCTCCTCTGACAACTGGTGGACAGCTGAGCAGCTGCAGAGCTCGCAAGTGAAGGTGCCTGGCACCGAGTACTGATGATCAGATCAGTAATTTTGGAAAGCGTGGCTACCATCATACAACCATGGAATGGTTTGGGTTGGAAGGGACCTTAAAGATCACCAAGTTCCAACCCCCTGCCACAGGCAGGGACATCTTCCACTAGCCCAGGTGGCTCCAAGCCCTGTCCAACCTGGCCTTGGACACTTCCCAGGGATCCAGGGGCAGCCACAGCTTCTCTGGGCAACCTGTGCCAGGGCCTCACCACCCTCCCAGCCAACAATTCCTTCCCAATATCCCATCTAACCCTGCCCTCTGGCAGTGGGAAGCCATTCCCCCTTATCCTGGCACTTCAGACCCTTGTCCCCAGTCCCTCTCCAGCTCTCCTGGAGTCCCTTTAGGCACTGGAAGGAGCTCTCAGGTCTATTCTCTCTTCTCCAGGTGAACACCCCCAGCTCTCCCAGCCTGGCTCCAGAGCAGAGGGGCTCCAGCCCTCAGAGCATCCTTGTGGCCTCCTCTGGACATGCTCCAACAGGTCCATGTCCTTCCTGCGCTGGAGACCCCAGAGCTGGATGCAGCATTCCAGCAAAGTCCAAAGCACAAGGAGCAAGCCACCTGCAAGACAAGCCCTGCAGCCTCATCCTGCCTTGTGTTTACAACAGACCTGAGCTGGGACAAGGACTCTGCATTTCTCTCTCTCATAGCCTTAAGCTGTTGCAAGGAGTTCATTCCAGTTTAAAGGCAAAGAATTTCCCCAGCAACTCTCACGAGGGCTTGGAGTGTTTATAAGCACTGCAAGACCTCAAACACAAACCTGGGCAAATCAGTGACGCTGCACTTTGCTGGTGTTTTATTCACAACCCTTTCAGGGGTCCATTAAGGAAAGGAGACTTCACAGGGAGAAGAACACTAATATTTATAATTGATCTTGCCAGGAGTAGAGCTGACATCCTTGAAAGATAACACAGCAAAGTCCATTTGATGCTGAAAAGAGCCCCTGGGGTGAACCCCAGGCACATTTGCAGACTAAAACTGGAGAAAGAAAGAGCTTGAAGTGCTGCAACCAAAACACTTTGTACTCGACAACTCCTGTGCCAATCCTCAGGTGACATCCCGCCCTCTCCCAAGTGATGGAAAGGAGATATCAGAGGAGCTGCCAAAGGGAACAATGGAGGTTAAACCAGTTGCCCAAACCCTTATCCAAGCTGTGATTCACAAAAAAACCCAAGGCCTTAGGAGATGTCATCACTTAATGCCTACCATTATCAGCCACTCTCTTTCAGGGCAGAGGGTTTGCTTTGTATCCATGTCAGCCCTCCTGCCCATCCCACCTCAATAAGACAGGGATGTCACCTTGCCACAGGGCAGCACCTCCCAAACACCTTTTGGTCAGAAGGATTGCTCTCATTCTAAACCTAGATGGGTTTTTTTCATTCACTTATCTCTCTTCCTCAGGTACAAACTCCCTAAAGATGCTCAGTCCTCTCCCAGTGCTCCCAGCAAGCCCCCAGAACTGGAGCTGGCTGCCACCCCTACACTGCCTGTAGAAGAATCCTGGAGAGAAATCCACATTTCCATCACAAAACTTCCATCCACAGACCTTCTGAATCTGCTCAGTGCACATTTAGGTCATCTGTCTTAAGCTGCTCCTCTGCCAGACACCATTTGTCCCCCCTGCCCTATTTCTGTCAGCTATTCTTTTATTCCCACGACCATACAGAGCATCCCCTAAACCCATATATCCCACAGAATTCCATATAGCCCACAGAGCTCCTCCCAAGCACATTTAGAAACAGCGGGATTTTTTTTTCTTCCATGTGTTTTAAACAGCCTTAAGTTGACAACAACAATAAGCTGCGTTCACTTCCTTCCTTCCTCTGCTCCCAGTGATTTTAAGCCTCTTTTTTAATATTTTTTTTTGTTTGTTTGTAAGTCAATAGTGGCAGAATTCCTAAAAAACCCTGGGTGAGCACCAGGAGTTTCCAGTACAGACCCCAACCCGTGTGGAGCAACTAAATGCTACTGCTCTTGAAACCTCAGCAGTTTTTTCCCCTATTTTTCAGGGATGACTTTGCCAAGAACTTGGCACGGCTCAATTAACGAAGTGGCTTAATCCAGCGGGTGATGAATAACAGGGGAGCCAACAGGTCATTGCAATTCACTTGAGTAACCAGAATCCCTATCTGCTGCTTGGGCTTTTTCCAATCCCTGCCTGCATTAGCGACAGATTTTAATTGCCTATTCCCAAACAGTCCGACCGCAGCCGCTCTGCGCAGGCAGGCACCGAGTCCATGGGATTTATGGATACCTGCAGCCTCACAGTTAAGGAGGAGAGACTTTGCTGTGTTCCTGTTTCATCCCAACTCTCCCCAAGGAAAAAAGAGGCATTTACTGCAATCCTACAAGCATCAGAAAACACTGATGTAAATCTAGATTCTTCCTTTTTCCAAGCTCTCCTCGCTGCTGGGAGGAGGGGAGGCATTTTTCCCCGCTACTCACTAATGGCTGAAGAGCTCCTACCAGCATCCCACAACCAGAGCCTGCCTGCAAATTCTCAGCAATGTCCAAAACTTCAGTGAAACTCCACGACAGGCCATAGGAATCTCCTTTCCCTGCCCTCTGGCAGCACAAAATCTATAGGATTTGTCCGAAGAGATGGAGCAGGCAAACCCCTGCCCAAGGCACAGACTCCCCCCTTCCCTCCTCCCCCTGCAATGTTTAAGTTCATTGGGGATCCCACAGGGAAACCCAGAACTGCAGGGCAGCTTTATTTTTAGGAAATTTCCTTTAAAACTCGCAGCAAAAATCTGTTTGGCAAGAGATGAGTAATTTTTTTAATGTTGGGAGTTGTTAAAGTAAGGAAATAAACAGCGGCAGGGACAGAGGAACGGCGGGGAGGAACAGGTTAAAAACGCAGGGGAAGGGTTTCAACGTGGAAAAATTGCAAAATTAATTTATGTGGAGACGAGGCAGCGCAGGGGCTGGATGAAGGAAGGCATTGAGGAGCACGGGAGGACAAGGAGCGAGTCCCATCCCACCCCGCTCCGCTAAGCCCGACCCCGATAAACTGGCAGGAGCTCAAAGAAGAGCCATAAAAATAATGAGAGGGCTGGAAGAGCTGACACGCAGGGAGATTAAAAGGAACTAAATACGTATAGCTTGGCTGGGCGACAAAAGCCAAGGGGAAAGGGAAGGCCACAGCCGGAATATCCACGGGTCCTGACCATCCCGGGGAGGGGAGCGCCGGGGCTGAGCCCCCTGGGGAGCACCATCCCCTCTCCCCCGGCGCTGCGGCCGCTGCATTCCTTCCCTCTAATACAATCCCTAATTTAACAAGTGGAGAGGATCCGGGCAAACATTTGGGGGGTGGGGGAGGTGCATTACGTCAGGAGCTAATTTAGGTCCTCGCTGGGCTCCGGCCCCGTGCACATGCCTGGCTTTCCCTCTGCTTCGGCGGCTCCACACCGAGGGGGAGCGTCGCTTGTTCATTCATGGGTGGATTTTTTTTTATCATTTCTAGAAAGCTGGTTTGTTTTGTTTGTTTGTTTTTGGTTTGGTTTGGTTTTTCCCTGAGCGCTCAACTCCAGCAAAACTTTCTGCAGCTCCAGCACCGAAGTAAAAACAAAGCAAAACAAAATAAAAAACCAAACAAAATCAACTTTTCGGAGAGTTCAGACCACACAACTCCAGCACGAGACTCTTTGATGCGAGCGCTCGCGCTTCCTCCCGAAAGGAGCGTATTTATATCCGTCTCTTCCTTCCTGCAACTTCAGATAATTAATAAATCAAAACCTAAGCACGAGGGGAGGGGAGACCGGGATGGGGGTTGGGTTGGAGAAGAAGCCGCAGGAGCAGCGGAGCGGGACCTGCCGGCGCAGCTGACAGCTCCGCTACTCCCACGGCCGCAGGCACGCGCGGGACCTCGCAATTAATATTTTATTTGAGCAATTACAGCCATCAGCGCCGGGCTCCACCGCTAGGTAAACACGCCCGAGCCATAAAGCGCCGATAAAGGGAACAAGGGAGGAGGGGGGGCGGGGGGAAGGCTCCGGAGCTCCCCGCTTTTCGCCCCGGAGGCTCCTCCGCCGCGTTCCCACGAGCCCCGCACAAGCGGGCCCTTTGTCCAGGGGTGTCCCCAAGACTCCCCCTCGCCCACCTCACCTTCCCCCCATCACCCCACGGCCACAGCGGGGCCCTCGGAAGCGCTTTCCTCGCACGGAACTTCGGGGTTTAAGTTTTCGCTGTAAGCCGGAGAGCGCCCATAAACCCCCCCAACCCCCCACCACCCCCGTCCCAAAAGTGAAGCTGTTTCCTAGCTCTGTGCAAAATCCCCGGGTGTGAAGCAGCTGGTGGATGGGGCTGAGGCCCCGGGGTGTTAAAAGTTTGGCTGGTTGTGGCCCGAGGCGGTGAGGAGGAGCAGGGGGAGAGGGGGGAGCCTGGAAGGGAGCAGGGGGAGAGGGGCTGGAATGGGGGGCTAGGGCAGGGTGTGGGGACCTGGGGATGAGCGGCGTGCTGGGAGATAATGCACACTGCTGGGAAAGGGTGCTGGGGAGCTCGGGCAGGGCGCTGGGGCCAAAACACAGTACTGGGAGAGGGTGCTGGGAGCTGGAGCACAGCACTGGGTGCTCAGGCCCTGTACTGGGACAGGGAGCTGGGAGTTAAAACACAACGCTGGGGCAGCGTACTGGGAGCTAAAGCTGGATACCGGGAGCCAAAGCACGGTACTGGAGCAGGGTGCTCAGGCACTGTACTGGGACAGGGCACTGGGTGCTCAGGCACCGTACTGGGAGGGTGCTGGGAGTTTAAGCACAGTACTGAGAGAGGGTGCTGGGAGTTAAAGTAGAGTATTGGAGCAGAGTGCTGGGAGCTGGAGCACTGCACAGGGCAGGGTGTTGGGAGCCGGAGCAGGGCGCTGGGAGCTGGAGCACGGTGCTGGGAGCTGGAGCCCTGCACCGGAGCAGGGTGCTGGGAGCTGGAGCCCTGCACTGGAGCAGAGTGCTGGGAGCTGGAGCACTGCGCTGGGAGCCGGGGAGATGCCGGGCAGGGCGCCGCGCAGGGCGGGGGGTCCCGGGGCACTCACCGAGCTTCTCGACGAGGCGCAGCATGACGCCGCCGATGTGGATCTCGCCGGTGACCCGCAGGGTGACGTCGCGGCCCAGGTCGGTGACATGGACGCTCAGCTCCCACGTCCCGTCGGCGTAGCAGCCGTCCGGCATGCGGATCCCGTCCAGCGCCATGGCCCCGGCCTCCTGCGCCGCCGGCCGCGCCCGGCACGGAGCGGGATCCGGATCAGCGGTCGGGATGGGCCCGGCAGTGCCCGCTCCGCGCCCCGGGGGAGGGCTGGGGGCGCGGTGGGGCGGGATCGGGACGGGGGTGCCGCGCTCCCGCCGCCCCCAGCGCTGCCTGCGGGGCCGCCGCGGGAGGAGCAGGGCGGGCGGAGCGGCAGGAGGAGGAGGGAGCGAGGGGAGGGAGGAGGAGGAGGGGGATAATAATTAAAGGAAAAACGCGTCCCGCGCTGCCGGGCCCCTTGGCCTTTTATGGAAGCGAAGGACGGAGCAAGCGGGGGCCGCTCCAACATCCGGGAATCGCCGGGGGGCGGCCCGGCTGGGATCATCACGGCCCGGCTCTGCCCGGCCCGCTTGGGCTTCGCTTTACTCAGCTTGGCTCGGCCCGGCCCGGCTCGACTTTACTCGGCCCGGCTTATCCCGGCGCGGTTCTGCCCGACCCGGCTCATCCCAGCCAGGCTCATCCCGGCTCATCCTGGCCGAGCACAGCCCGGCTCATCCCGGCCCAGCACAGCCTAGCTTGGCTTGCCTCGGCTCATCCCAGCTTGGTTCTGCGCGGCTCTGCCCAGCCTAGCTTTGCTCAGCTCATCCCAGCTGGGCTCATCCTGGCTTAGCTTGTCCTGGCTCAGCTCATGGCCAGTGATCCCAGGGCAGGCAGAACTGGGGAACTCAGGAGCCGGACAGGAGAGCATCCATTAGGGCCGCTGGAACCTTGGTGTCCTGAACACACACGGCAACCGTGCCCACTCTGCACCCTTTAGGGTGTTTTTTAACACTGGCCCCAAATTTGTAGGCAAAATCCTTCCCGTTCAGCAAAGCCCTACCTTGGCGTAGAAGTCCGTGCCCGCGCCAAGGCCGGACGATGGGCTGGCTCCCTCCATCTTCATCATCTGTGAATCTGGGAAATGGGAACTGTCTTTAAATAAAAGACTCTGAAGCGGCACAAATGGAGGAAAAAAAAAATATTATCCGCTTCCTGTAGCTCTCCACCCAGTGATACACACATCCCGCCAGGCAACCGGGCTTCCTGAAAAACCGACGCGCGGAAGGGGCTGCAGTTTGAGGTGGATGTGTCCCGCACTCTGCCGGGCGATGGGAATTCACATCCCGGCAAAGCCGTGCCCTCCCCGGCAGCCTCGGGCATGGCTCCGCCAGCCCAAAGCTCCATGACCAGCATTCCCGCATCTCACGTAGCGAATGGCAGCGGGAGCTTTAGGACCGTAGAATTATGGGCTGGAAGGGACCTGGAAGAGCATCCAATTCCAATCCCCTGCCATGGGCAGGGACACCTTCCACTAGACCAGGTTGCTTTGGCGCCGTGGAGGCAACAAAACCCCTCAATGGGTAAAGTTTTCCCCCTTTTCACTTTGCTGTTATAGTGGAGATATTTCTAAAGGGCCTTTTCTCTCCTTTATCATATGCACTAATAAAACCTTTCCTGAGCTTGCTCCAGGCAGACTAAAACAGGTTTTATCCAAGGATTTGGGTTAACGAGGCTGATGCTGCCAGAAGGAGATTGGGTGACTGCTGCCCTGAACAGCGGGAGGGCGGGCAGCAAATGACCTCCCCCCCTCAAATCCTCCTGGGGCCTCAATCCCTGTCAGCATCACCCCCACTCCATCCCCCCAAACTTGGGAGATGGAGCGTAACTTAGAGGGTGACTTTGGAGCGCAGGGGGAAAGCCGGTCTGTAACAACAAAGCTTTCCCAGATGGTATCTCCGTGTTCCTCCAGCGTCAAACAATAGGGCAATAAATAGAAAGGGTTACTCTCAGCCCGGCGTGTTGGACGAGGTTCCCAGCTGATGCAATTGGATACGGCTCCGCGGAGCGAGTAACCTTTTAGTACAGCTGATTGCAGCCGTGAGCGGAGGCTGCCGGTTCCTTCTGCCCTTAAAACCCGCTCGTCTCTCTTTTCTCTCTTTCCCTGAGGACGGGGAAGCCGCCTTCCCTGCCCTTTCCATCCCCGGGGCTCCTTCCCTCGGCCGGTGGGTGTGTGGAGGGAGAGGCACCGCGATCTCCAGCGCCCGGCCGAGAGGCAAAGCAAGGTCAAAAATGCACCGGCGAGGCTCTTGCGTCAGAGGCAGCCAAGCATCCCCAGGGCTCTTCCCACTGTTCGCAGCGAGCCCTCGCTCCGCACGGGCAGCAATAGCCAAATAAGGTGCCGAAACGCGCGGCCACTTCCATCGGGACAGGGATGATACCTACCAGACCTGCCCGCAGCGCTGCTTCCAGCCCGCCCATCCTTCTGCCCCTGCTTCGTGGAAACCGGGATACTTTTCCCATGACATGGCTCAGTGGGCATCCTCAGGAAATCAGGGGTGAAGATGAGAAGATACTTCCCTGACGTGGGTCTATTCAATAAGTTTTGCCCCCTTTATTTTTGTGACCTTTATTTTGGTTTTTAAACCCTTATGGGCAGTTGTTGAAAGCAGCTGCTGTTCCCACTGGTGTTGCTGCTTGGCTGCTCCAGTGCTGCAGGCAAGCCGGTCGGACTGGCTCTTCCCAGGGTGACCAGCCATGGAACTCTGCCTTGTGCCTTCACTGGGTGATTGGAGCTGGAAAAGCAGCAGGACTGAGCTCCCAGCTCTCCAGAGGCAAAGAAATCCCCCCCAAATCTCCATGCCAAAAAAAGCTCTGTTCCCTCAAATTGTCCAAGCACAGTGTGCTCTGACCTGGAGTGGGCACCCCCTGCTTGGCCCCTGTCACCCTTTCCACTTCACCTGGGCCTTGAAATTCCCTGTCTGCAGTTCTTCCTTAAGGATGAAGTTTCAGAAGAAAAGCCCAAGAAGGAGGAATGCAGTTGCTTGTTATTCCCTCCAGCACATTTTGTGTCTCCAGCACCTCTGAACCCGCTGCCACTGGTACCGCTCCCTCCTCACAGAGGGGTTTGCAAGATCTTTGCTTCACAAAATCATGGAATCACAGAATGGTTTGGGGTGGAAGGGACCTTAAAGACCACCTCAATCCAACCCCTCTGTGTCCTCATCCCCTTCCACCTCTAAGCACCTGCTGGACGTAGCCAAGGTTCCCTTTTCACAAATGACCATTTCCCAGCAGAGACAAGGTCACACTTCTGGCAAAGGAGACATGCTGGGTAACTCTGCTTCCTTGTTTATTCCCAGCCACATTCGTTCTTCCCTGATTTTGTCATTTTGGAAACGTCCACGTGACGTGGCCCTTTTCTTTTTCTGAGTGCACGTGCAGCGAGCAGTGACACCATCACGGCTGCCTGTTGTACATGTGCCATCACCCAGCCCGTGCAGGGAATTAATCCAGGATCCCTGTAATGAAAGGATGGATGAGATTTGCGATGAGGATCTCGAGGAGGCACTCGAGATGGGCAGGTTTAGTCAGTCTAAATTGTCATTGTGACTGTGACCAGGTTGCTCCAAGCCCCGTCCAACCTGGCCTTGGACGCTTCCAGGGATGGGGCAGTCACAGCTTTTCCTGGCAGCCTCTGGAATAAACCCTAGCCTGTAAGAACTATTTACACTCAGGCAACAGACACAAAGCCGGAGTGAGGAGCCTCCTCCCTGGGTAAGTCAAGCCGAGGTTTCATTGCCCTGCAGCTACAAAACCTCACCTCATTTCCATGCCGCAGGTTCCTGCCATCACCCGTGGTGCACCACAGCCTGCCAGGCTTGTGCTGCAGGGCAAACCCCGCTGCAGGGCTCTTCTCTCTCTTCTTTCCAGGAATTAGGCTCAATCAAGATCTTGAAGCCTCAGGCTGGGAGGTTTTTTTTCCTCAGCAATCAGCTCTTCATAACACTCCGAGCTCCTGGCTCAGCCTGTGTCAGGCCTTAGTTTCCTGTTGACATTAATCCCTGTGCTGTCATTTATCTTTTATCCTTCTTCTATGTCCTTGTGATGTTTCCAGCTGCCAGGAGTGACCTCCTTCTGATGTTTCCAGCTGCCAGGAGTGACCTCCACCAAGTGTGACTCTTGCCTTGGCCAACAAAGAAAGCAACGTGCCTCAAATCATCCTCTGGTCGGTTGTCCCCATGGTCAGAAGTGTCCTTGCACTTTGTGTCCTTCTGAAAGGCATCCTAAAACATCTGTTTTAGCCAGAGGGAGCTGTTAGCTGAACACTTGAATCCATGTGATGGAGAATTTGGATAAATCCCAGGTAAATTCTCCTAAAATCTGATTGATCCCCAGGGCTGCAAAATATCCTTCCAGCTCCCTGCTTGGTGCCTGGGTGTCTCCCAGCTGGCATTCCTAGGACCCCCTCCCCTTGCTGATCTTCCTGTGTGCCACCTGTGCCCCAGGGATGGGTTTGGTACCACTCCCCTTGGACTCTTAATGTCACCTCATGACTTCCAGCAGTAACTGCTGCACAGGGATGCAGGAACGTGT
The DNA here is from genome assembly GCF_022539395.1 of Myiozetetes cayanensis. Classification (NCBI taxonomy): domain Eukaryota; kingdom Metazoa; phylum Chordata; class Aves; order Passeriformes; family Tyrannidae; genus Myiozetetes; species Myiozetetes cayanensis. Next base: position 95,832 of record NW_026087853.1, on the reverse strand, counting down.
CCCACTCAGCTGCTGCCCTCCCCATCCACCTTTCAAACACCTCCAGAGCCCCCAGGGATGTTGGACCATCGCCTCCATCCAGCCCAAAGGTTCAAACATCTCCCACACCCCCTCTGCTCCCATGATACACAACACATTAAACCACTTTCTATTGTCCATCAGATTTTTCTGAGCCTCTGCCTCCCCCGTTCTGGCTTTTTTCCACCTCCAGAAGGCCTCCTATTCATTTGCCTCTACAAATACAAAGTCCAGGCTGGAAGGCTGGATTTCTCCCATGGAACTGGGGCTCAAAGAAAACCCAAATGTCACGCAACACTCAATCACCATCCCTGGGGTTGGTGACTGGGGTGTCAGAGGAAACACCCAGTGTCATTTATCCACTGTTAGTCAGCAAGAAGAAACACCAAAAATCCCAAATAATTCATCTGGATGGATCTGACATTCATCTGCAGAGCTGGCCAGATAGTGGAAAACATCTATTTGGGAATGATTTACTGGGTAGCAGTGGGAGGGGGGAAAAAAAAAAATCCCCAAATCACACCATCAATTATTTCACAGCTTCTATTCAGGCCTTTTTGGGGCAGTCACTTGATGGGAAGTGCAGCTGTGGGAATGCCCCCCGTGCTGGCACCCAGCACCCTGCAGGTCTCTCAGGTCAGGAAGGAGGGGAGGAAAACTGCCCCTGGCTCCCTGTCCTGCGTGATTCCGAAGTGGCAGCTCCACAGCCGGCACCACCAAGTGCTGCAGCACCAACACCCCCCGCCCCCAACCCCACCCCAGCCCTGGCACCGACACATCCCGTTATCTCTCCAGTCCCGGCTCTCCCGTCCCCAACGGTCCGGGGAAACTGGCTCCGGGCCAGGTTTTCCCTCTATCAGGGCGAGGCAAAGCTCATCCGTCAGGCTTTGTTAGGGAACCCGAGGGGCATCCCTGAGATGTGCTGGACCGCGCCCACCCCTGCTGGATGTGCGCTGGAGTTTGCTCCGGGCTGTCCAGTGCTGCTCAAGGCACATGAGGGTGGGGAAGGACCGGGATGATTTTCCCGCTCTGAAACCCCCCAAAAAACCAGGATGGGCCAGCCAATCCCCTCTGGATGGTACTGGGATGCTCCACGCTGGCCTGCACCACCAACCCTGGCGCCAGGGTCCTGTCCCCACCCCACAGCCCCTAAAAACACTCTGAGGTGGGCTTATTCTTCATCCCCATGACCGGGGATACAACAGCAGCAGCTCAGAGCGGGGCAATGGGGAAACCCAGATGTGGAGAGCAGTTGGAACGCACTTGTGGACCAATTATCCCCCAAAACCTCACACCTCCCCTTCGTGTGGCATCCTGAGAAGGAGCCACACGGCCCTGGGCTCCCCAGGGAGGGTGTCCACTGCCCCCAAGCCCGGCCAGAAGGAAGGAGAGTCTATCAGCAGAAACACCACCACTTCATTCCCATTGTCAGCTCCCAGAAGCATCCAAACCCTCAGGAATCAGGGACTCCAAGCAAGCCACGCTGGTGCAGGGAGTTCTCCAAGGCTGCATAGCCCCAAAGGCCAAACAAGTGTAGCAGCAGCCCCATAAATCACACCTGTCCTATAAATCACACCCTCCCGATAAATCCCACCCCTGCTGCGGAAAACTGAGGAGGAAGAGGAGGAGGAGGAGGGAGAGGAGGGCACTGAGCATGTTTGGCTGGCTTTGGCTGCCTTTGCTCATGTGCTGGCGGAGAACAAAAAGCACTGAAGGAGTGTTTTTATCGATTCCAACGTCAGAGCTCTGCGAGAGCTGGGTGATAAAGGGGCACCTGAGCAAAGCTCTGACGCCACAGGGACACCATGGGGTGTTTGGGGCCACAGCCCTGCTGGAGAAGGACACTTTCACGCCGTGTGAGCCCCCCAGATTTCCCCCAGACCCCAAGTCACACGTTCAGGGGCAGCGACTCAGCATCGTCCCCTACAGCCACTTCTCTTGGGTGTCCATGGCACTCCCCAGACCGCTCTTGTACCTTGTTTTTAACAAAAACAAGTATATCTGCCCATGCAAAAGGGGTGGAACTAGATGGCTTTAAGGTCCTTTCCAACCCAAACCATTCTAGGATTCTGGGACTTTGTACCCTGGCTCCTCTTGCTGGGTTTGGGGGGTGTGTGAGCCCAGCCTCCCTGGGCACAGATTATCCACATTCCCTGATCCTATCCCGGTACAAATGGCTGCAGCCAAGGAAACTACAACAATTTTCTCCCTATTTTACAGATGGAGAAGCTGAGGCCGGGCACACAGCAGTGACTGGGACCACTGAGGATGCAGCTCCCTGCTGGAGCCAGGATCACCACGCACGGGATGGCTGGCGCGGTTTGCTTGGTGGAAAAGCACAACAGCCCCTGTGTGCAGGACTGGTTAAAAAATAACCCCCAAATGGCTTCCTTCTGCAGGGAAATTAACACCGGGAGGCTGCAGGGAAGCAGGAGGGTTAGTGCCCTAATGGACACAGGGCTCAGATTTCCCGGTCACACCCATGCCCCTCCGTGCGGATCGCCTCGGACTCCGCGCTGGGCTGAAGCGTTCCGGGCCGAATAGAGGATTTGGGGAACATCAATCAGAAAATCAGCTTCCGATATTTCAGTATTCAGGGGGTTGATACCTTTCGTTTGCCTCTCCGACACCCGAGTTGGCCCGCGTAGCCGCAGCCCCCCGAGCAGGTTCGGGAGCCCGTTGTGCCGGGGGAAGCCGGAGACGGATGATGCCCAGACAGCTGGATGGGTTTGTGCTTTTTCAGCCTCAGTCCTCACCGGAAAGGTCGGATGCAGGCGGGGTGCTAATGCAGTTAGTGCTGGAAAAAACAGAGACAGAGCAGGTCGGGGTGGTTTAATAAGGCCCGTGTTATTGAATCAGCCTGGTGGGATGAATTTTGTCTTCCCGAGCGGAGCTGGGGGAGCCACTGGCAGCTGCTTTAGGAAGGAGAGGTGGGCTCTCAGCCGGCCAGGAATGGGCAACCATGTTGGGAATGCCCAAAATCCCACTGAAGCATGAAACTGAGGTGATTTGTGAGTCCCTGGAAGACACACAGGGACTGCAGCTGAATGTGCTGTGGTGCTCCGACAGTTTCTGGTGCAGCCCCACATGCCCTGCAAAACAGGGACACTGGGGACCCCCACTACCAGTTTATCAGCAGATCCTGGTGAGACAGGAGGGGGACAGATGAGGAAAGGCTGAAAGAATTCAGGCTCTTTATCCTAGAGAAAGAAAGAATGATGATAAACCCTCTTTTACCTACCTGAAGATGTTATCTAGAGAGGGAGGGAGGGAAGAGGGAGAAAATGTGCTGTTCCCCCTTCCACAAGGGATGGGCCAAAACCAATTGACAAATCACTCAGAAAATAACTCAGATTATCACTTTGGGGAGACTGTTTAGATATAAGGGAGTGAAAGAGGGAGGAGAATCACCACCATCAGAGGGTTTTAAAGCTGAGCCAGGAAACAGGCATCCAGGGTGGTCTGTGTGCCCACGCTGTGCCAGCAGGGCTCCCACACCTTCTCTGGCCACTGAAGGCTTTGGGCAGCTCATTGTTTAAACTGAATGATGCTGGAGCTACTGCCTGATCTACAGAGCAACAGCTTCATTCCAGCTTCATGTGGCACCCCTGCCCGTGATGAGAAGGTTGGAAACAAGATGATCTTCCAAACCATTCTGTTGTTCCGTGTTCTCTCCAAAGGTGGGTCTGAGCTTACTGCCCTGCATGGACTTGCCACAGTCTCCATGTGCAGGTAAATGTCCTCCAGCACTGAGGATGCCCCAAACCCCACCACATGTTGGAATGATGCTCATCCACTTGTGTCCTCCAAGCTGTGCGTGGCCGAGACCTCAGGATGGGGAGAAAATCACTGCCAGACCAACAAAAATACCAGAGACAATCCCCAGCTGGGAGCAGAGAGGTGACCAGAAGACCAGGACCTTTCATCCCTGCTGCAGTTAGTGCCATAGGAAGCTGGTCTGGAATTGTTCCTGAGGTGCAGCAGGATGATGTTGGTGGAATCAGCAATGATCAGGAACATCTTGGACCTGCTGCTCCCTGGGGAACAGAGAGGCCAAGTGTGAGTGGTGGGTTTTCATCTCTGGTGCTGCAGGCACAGCACAGACCCTCGGCGTGAAGAGTCAAACCCAGTCACCAGGGCAAGAAACTACAGGAACCAGCTGGGGCTTGGAAAAGGGGGGAGGGAAAAAACCCCACAACCCCAGCCAGAAAAGAAAACAACCTGCTGCCTCGAGTGCTGCCTGTCAGTGACGCTTGTTTGAACGTGGATGAGTATCAGAGCGATGTGGGGCTGGATGTGTGCACGGGAGGACGGTAGACGGAGGTGGCTGCCAGTATTTTCTGGCACTGTTGGGGTGGAAATATCCTTCAACTCCTTAGATAGCAAGCCGGAGATTACGGAGCGAAGGAATGTGCTGCGAGACGCCGCCGCGCACGGCCGTGGGAGGGTGGGAGGAGAAGCCAAGGCCCATGGCAGCATGATAGGAAACATCCTGGAGACGCACAGGGAAGAGGAGAAAATCAGGTCAACGCTCTGAAGTGGCTTAGCAGGCCCTGGGGAAGCTCTCGGGAAGGAGATGGGAAGGGGGGAGGTGTATGGGGTGAGAGGAGGTCACGGTGGCAGAGACGTCGTGGAATTGAAGCATCACAGGGTGGTTTGGTTTGGAAGTGACATTTAAAGCTCATCTCATTCTACCTCCCTGCCATGGGCAGGGACACCTTCCACTAGCCCAGGTTGCTCCAAGCCCCGTCCAACCTGGCCTTGGACACTTCCAGGGATCCAGGGGCAGCCACAGCTTCTCTGGGCAACCTGTGCCAGGGCCTGCCCACCCTCACAGTCAGGAATTTCTTCCCAATATCCCATCCAGCCCTGCCCTCTGGCAGTGGGAAACCAGCACCCCTTTTCTATCATGATGGGGGTGGTTGGTTGTTCCCCATGATGGATGCCATGGTTTCAGCTGGGGCTGCTGCTCTGTGGGCACTGCGGACACAGGGAGAGCCCTGGGAACCAGGAACCAAAGCAACCAGCGGGAGGTTCAGTTCTGCCTTCTCAGGGGTAGGTGGGGGGCACTGGGCAGGTTTGGGATCCCAAACCAGGCCTCTGCTGCTCTCCCATCTTGGCCTGTCAAGTGATGAACAGGGTCAGGGCATTTATCACCTTGTTTGGCTCCTCAAAGCTCTCCACACCAAGCACCAATGGCTTTTGGCACCTTCTCCACCTTCTCCATCCAACAGCCAAAATCCTGACACATCCACTTTTCTTTTTTTCCTTTGTTTTGTTTCTAAAAGGCAAAATCCATGAGGTTGTGCTGCCAGGGTATTTTTTTCCAAGCCTCCAGTCCCTTTTCCTTCCCTGCAGGGCTGTGGAGTGGCCAGGCTTTGCTTCCAGCTCTCCACTGTGTTTTGGGCACTGGAGATGCTGCCAGCTGAGCAAGGATGGGTTATTCCAACCTCTATCCCTTGCAGGGATAAACCTCTGCCTCCTTTTCCTCCATCTCCCACTGGATTTGATGACACTGGGTGATGACAGGAAAGAACAGCGATAACAGCACTGGAAAGAACAAGAAAAAAAATCCACAGTAAAAGCCCCAAACTTCCATCAAATCACACAGAAATTTGGCACCATTTTGCAGAAGTCACTCCTGGATCTCCAAGGAGGGGTTACCATGTGGAGGGCTGGGTGTAAATGACCTGTCCCTCCTGGAAGGAGGGAAAGACGGTGGAAAGAAGGGACCTGCTGTGCAACAGAACAAACCCAAGCCCTGGGAGCAGCACTGGGATCTCAGGTGGCTTTGGCAGGTGGCACCACAACTGCCACCTTCTGTCCCCAGACAGCCTGTGGTCACAGCAAGTGAATTCCCAGGTGGCACAGGGAAGAGCAGCTCCCATGCTCTGAGAAGGGGCAGGGGAGGACGAGAATCCCATTTTCTGTTCCTTGGGAGAGGTGCCAGGATCAGGCAGGGACACCCTGCGGTGTCCTTACACGTCCTTCTGCCGTCACCCCAACACCCAGGGATGCGCTGCTGGAGAACCACTCAGCTGGAATAGCTTTCTCTGGAAAATTCCCAGCGTGGAGAAGCCCCAGAGTTAACTTGCCAGGCAAGGCTGGAGGAAATGAGAAGCGCTACAAAGGCTGGCACGTTCCTGCTCTCCTGCATCCCACAAGATCAAACAGATGGGGGTTGTCCTGTAAGGAAAAGCAATTTAAGAGGGGGAAAAAAAAAAAAAAAAAAAAAAAAGGAGATGTTCTTTGCAGGATAGCTGCTCCAGAGACCACGGGTGACATTTCCAGCAGGGCAAGGAATGCTACACAGTCATATCCCGGCTAATACGAGGAAGATTCGGGCTCATTTCCAAGCACTTTGGCTTCGGGCCAGTCACTTAACTCTCAGCATCTCAGTTCCTGCAGCTGGAAAAGGCCAAGCTGTTCTTCCCAGCCTCTGGCATCTCCCAGGCTGTGGGGACTTTGGGAAGTGAGGATGGGATGCTCATCTACAAGCGTGATGGACCCTGGTGTTCAGACAGCCGCTCCCGAGCTCGCAGGTGCAAGGTCAGGTTCAGGAAGCACCACTGGAATGATTTACAGCCTGCTTAGGAAATCTGGCATCAGTGGTGAAGGTCTGGGGGTCAACAGAAGGTGGCCTGAAGTCAAAGCCTTAGAAGAAATCCAGCAGGGACATGCCTGTCTGTCTGTCTGTCTCTCCAAGATCCTTTCCAGGCAGCATCTCCTGTCCTCAGCTTATAGTATTTCTTAAAATAAACAGATCAAAGGCCAAGTTCACCTAATCACACAGTCACAGAATATCCTGAGCTGGAAGGGACCCACAAGGATCACTGAGTCCAACTCCCGGCCCTGCATAGGATCCAGCAGGGAGATCTCACCAGAATTCCCAGGGGCATTTCCTAGACATCCCAGGCACAACAATCCACACGGGAAGGGCATTGGAGCAGGACTGCCCAGCTTCTGGAAAAATGTTTCAGAGTCCAGGAGAGTTCCCAAAGGACACCAAGCACCCAAAAAACCAGTTAAGCATCTTGCTGCTGCTCCTCCTTTCCAGGACACCCATCCTCTCCTCCCAGGACCTGGGATGTTTTAGAGCCCGTGGAGGCGACTCCCAGAGCTGCCTGCAAACTAGAAAACCTTCTGTCAGGAAGAAGTCACAAGGCATCCTAACCAGAAACATATTTGGGGAGTGAGTCAGTGGAGGGGGAAGCAAAAAAGAAAGTTGCACCCTTTAGCTTGATGAAAAAAGCATATGGCAACAGCCAGTATTGTGAACAACATTCCCTGCTCCAGCAGCCGAGCCAGGGAGAAAAATCATGACTCAACCGCTGCGTTTCATCCAAATCTAAAGAAAAATCTCCTTCAGGAGGGGTATCTGCAGGGAGAGTCAGCAAGAACTGATTTGGCTGGTTAATTAACTAAATTGTTTGGAGAGGGGGTGACTTTGCAGCGGGTTTAAAATCCCTGATTCAAAACTCGGCTTTGGTGCGTGTTTGAAGCGTCCCAAGTGAGGGCTGCAAATGCATCTGGCATGTAAAATATATTTATCTGTGCTCAGATACACACACAGCTTCTCCTGATAGCACAGGATAAACTCAGGAGGAGCCTGATGCTCACATAGGAACAGCTTGCAGCCAGAGCTCCCGCTTCCCCCAAAAGGCTGGGAATACTTCCCCATAAATCATAAACCCAGGGAGGCCAAGAATGCCATCAGGGTTATGAAACAGGACTAGAAACTGGCAAAACATTTGCTGCAAAATCCATAGGACTCTGGCTTTCCTCTGGGGACGCATTGCAGAGTGCAGGAATGACATTCCCAGGCACTGACACTTGCTGAGGCTGCTCAAGAGTCAAAATTCCCTGCAGGAAAAGAGTCTGAAGCAGGGAATCCTCAACATTCTTTTCCCCCCTCCAAGACTGTGGTTGCAGATGTCAAAAGTTGTAACACTCAGGCAGCCCCAGGACTCGGGAAAGAAAGTGAATAATCCCTAGAAAGCAGCCTGGTGATGGGTGTGGAGCTGACACATCAATTCTTCCTGATTTAAGCCATCCCTCAGTGCCCGAGTTTAGGTGGCTCTGGGACAGGAAGGTCAACCCAGCTGCTTCTTAGAGGCTGCCCAGAGAAAACGGGCTGGAGATGGAGCACCAGGTAACTCCCAGGATTGGGACAGGCTCAGTCTCCGAATTGTTTAGGTTGGAAAAGCCCCCTAAGATCATCGAGTCCAACCATTCCCCCCAGCACTGCCAAGGCCACCACTGACCCATGGCCACAAGTGCCACATCCACACAGCTTTTAAATCCCTCCAGGGATGGCGACTCCACCACTGCCCTGTGCAGCTGTGCCAGGGCTGGACAACCCTTTCCATGACAAAATTTTTCCCAATATCCAACCTAAACCCTCCCTGGTGCAACTTGAGGCTGTTTCCTCTTGTCCTGTCGCTTGTTACCTGGGAGAAGGGACCAGCAGCCCCCTGGAGACAGGATGTGTGTGCTGTGGGCTCCCTGCTCCAGCTCTGGGGGATCCCATGGAAGCAGACAGGAAATGAGCTGCCTTGCAGGACCAGCCCCAGCTGAGTGTGGTCACTGGAGGAATTAAATCCCACCAGGGTAAGCCTTGTGATAATGATGTATTGGGTGAGTTCCTTAGCTCAGGTGTGCTGTGAGTAGGAGGGGATCACTCAGTCCCAAAGAACAGCTGATAGGACAAAGGGTGATGGTTTTAAACTGCCAGAGGGCAGGGTGAGAAGGGATATTGGGAATGAATCCTTGGCTGTGAGGGTGGGGAGGCCCTGGCACAGGTTGCCCAGAGAAGCTGTGGCTGCCCCTGGATCCCTGGAAGTGTCCAAGGCCAGGTTGGACGGGGCTTGGAGCAACCTGGTTTAGTGGAAGGTGTCCCTGCCCATGGCAGGGGGTGGAATGAGATGAGCTTTAAGGTCCCTTCCACCCCAAAGCACTCTGTGATTCTGTGAATGAGAGGGTGCTGGGGCAGGGCTGAGCCCCTGGTGGGAGGGAGGTCTGTACCTCTCACCCTGCTCTCTGCCCTCCGCCGCGCGCCCACGTCTCCTGATGGGAACGTCAAGCTCCAACATGTGTTGCACACGTGCTGGCTGATACACATCAGGCTGTTCCCCAGCGCTGCCAAGCTCTGCCTTGATTTAATCAGCGCCTCTCCTGCCTGGTCTGCCTCCCCCCTCCTCCCCTCCACAGGCAGATGTGGTCTGTCCAACACGAAGGTGGGTTCGTGACAGCGGAGCACGCGTCCACGGAAAGAACACTTCTACCCTCTTCCCTTTTCTGCAGCCAACACAAAGCAGCCTCACCTCCCTCCCTATCTCCTGCTGGGTTTTAATACTCCGGTTTTATATGAAAATTATAACTCCCCCCCCCCCCCCAAACAATTGCATGCGAGGGTCAGTCTGGAAGGCATAAAGGAGAAATCCTGAGGAGTTTGCCAAGAGACAGAACTGTCCCATCCCAACACCAGGCTTTGCAAACACAGAATATTCAGCTGCTGTCTCAGTCTGAGCCCTCCCTGCAGAGCACACAAGGCTACATCCCAGATCTTTAAGGATTCCTTTTCCAAAGGGATCTCACCTTATCCAAGGCACAGAGATTAACCCAAGGAGCCTTTCAGAGCCCAGAAGTTGGGAAACTATTTGGGAAAATACTGGTGGGAGATAAAATCATGGAATCCCAGAATGATTTCGGTTGGAAGGGACTTCAAAGCTCATCCCTGCCACGGGCAGGGACACCTTCACTATCCCAGGTTGCTCCAAGCCCCATCCAACCCGGCCTTGGACACTTCCAGGGATGGGGAAGCCACAGCTTCTCTGGGCAAACCATGCCAGGGCCTCCCCAACCTCACAGGGAAGAATTTCTTCCTAAAATGCAGTCTAAATCTCCCCTCTTTCAGTTTAAAACCATCTCCTCTCGTCCGAAAAAGTGGGGTTTGTTTTGGAAGCCGTCTGTCCCCCTTTGCAAATTAGCCTAAGAATTTCCATACTGAAAGTGCATCTTGCAGCGCTGAAAGTACGTGAAGTTATTTTGAAACTTAACTCTTTGTTACTTTGAAATAATTACGAACGTGAAAACTCCTGACAAACCCTGCAGTAATAAAACACCCACAGCAGGGCATTTTCAGAGTGAAAATACGGATGCTCCCCGTTCGGCCCTTCAGCTCAACGCGACGGGAGCGGGATGGAAAGGTGGGAAGATAAAACATCTGTGCATGTTTTGGCTCTTCTCATCTTTCAGAGGTTTTTGCAATTTTTGCATTTCCAACAGGAAACCCCTGCCCTGGGAGCCGGCAGGGGGGCCTGTTCCTGCCCAGCTGGACTCACAAAGGGCAGGAATTGGGGCAGCCCCACGGCGAGGGGGGAGCCCCAATCCCTCCCTGAGGGCTGGCTGGTTTCATGAGATTTAGTTTAGATATTGGGAAGGAATTCCTCCTGGCTGTGAGGGTGGGGAGGCCCTGGCAAAGTTTGCCCAGAGAAGCTGTGGCTGCCCCTGGATCCCTGGAAGTGTTCCAGGCCAGGTTGGATGGGGCTTGCAGCAAGGTGGGATGGTGGAAGGTGTCCCTGCCCATGGCAGAGGGGTTGGAACTAGAAAACTTTAAGGTTATTCCTTTCAACCCAAACCATTCTGGTGGCATCACAAACTCGTTTTTAGTTTTGAGAGACAGCAGTAGGTGCAGAGACCACAAATCCAAAGCCAGCAGAGCTGCTCTCCTTACACCCCTCCCATGGCTCTGGTTTCCAACCAGTCTGGGCTTTGTGCAGGCAGAGGAACATGAACAAAAAAACCAGAAGGGCACAGTGGGATTGTGAGACAGGGCTGCCCTTTCAGCACACAGCATGGGACCAGCCTGAGATGAGATAGTGACTTTCTGGAGATATTGAAAGAGGCATAAAACCCAGCAAGAACAACAAACTGGATGCGGGGCCCTTGGAGCTCGAGTGTCTGGTCAGGGCTGCAGCCTGCTGAGAAATTTGGACTTCACCTCTCCCATCTCAACCCCAGGGGGGGCTGGAACTAAATGATCTTTAAGGTCCCTTCCAACCCAAGCCATTCTGGGATTCTACAATTCTATGTCCATGCCCACAATCAATGAGGCCCCAGGGAAGGGGCAGAAACGGTATTTTCTTTATGAAACAAAGAGAGAAGTTAATCCGTGGCAGATGCTCTCAGAATCATTTAAAACGAAAACCCTCTCTTTGGATAAATCATCGAGGATTTTCAAACCACAAGAGATGGCTCCTGGGACATCTCGTGTTTGCAGGGAGCTCCCTGGCTCCTCACTCCCAAGGGGAAAGGACTGGCCAAGGTTTGCTAGAGAGCTGCAGCTGGGGACAAGAGGGGGAAAAGGCTGAGGCTGGAATTTGCTTTCCAGTGGGATCAGAGAGCACTGACCTCCAGGGTGAACTGAGAACTTCATAGCCAGGTATTTCTCTCCATGGATTAGGAATTCTCTTGGAAGAGGAGTCCATGTCAACACACTGTGAGCTGTGCTGGTGGTTTTAGTGCTTCTGCAACAGCATGCAGGGAAACAGAGGACATTTGTGTCTCTGTAGCAGAGTGTGGGTCAAATGGGCCCCCAGGGACACAGGAGAAACATGAGGAGCGAGGAATGAGCCTTGGGAGAGACCAGCCCAGCTCCACTGCCGGCTGACATGCCAAAATTCATGGACAATGACAGAAAGTGCTTTGTCAGTCCCGGGGTTCAGCTGACGGCAGCAGCCAGAGACGACGCAAACGCAGCGAGAGGCAACACGCAAAGCCACCCCGGGAGCTGAGCACACCCAGAGGGGATTTGCTGATGCTGAGCTTTCAGGAGGAGCCTGGGGGATCACAACACTAGGATGTGCTGCCCCTTAGGATTCAAGTGGGTGCCAAAATTTCCCTTGAAGCCTTGAGGATGCTCAGACAAGCACGAGGCAAACGCTGATTCCAGCGGACAGAAATCGAGCAGAAATGAAACCCCAGCACTTCAGGAGAGTTTGATTGTGAGAGGAAAGAGACAAGAGACCTAAAAAATACCTGTGGAAGAGAGAGAGAGAGGAGCTACACCAAGAAAGGGGTGGTTTTTTGGTAGAAAATTATTATTAAATGCAGCTCGAACTGGGTCTTGGTGTGTAAAAGCTTCCTGATGGTGATTGAAGATGTTTGGCAGAGACTGGGGAGCAGACCCTGTACAACCACAGATAAATCACCTGAAGTCCAAATTCAGTAGAAAAAACAACGCGTGGAGGCAGAAACCTAATCTCCAAGCTAATAATAATGGAAAAAAACGGGGAACAAGGAATTCCAAATAAACTTGCTGGGCAGAGGGCACACAGATATACATTAACTATCTAAAAGCAAACAGTTGACACAGTGATTCATGGACTCAGCTCGAATAAAATCAATTCCCAGCTCTTCAGCTACGGGCAGAACCAGCTCGATGGGAGAGGAGCAGCGGGACAGCAGGAGAGCAGGAAGAAGAGGTGGCAACCAGGCAAAATATATGGATGAGAACGTGGAACACGTTTCAGCTCAGCCTGATAATGCTAATTAGGAAAGGAGATAAAATAACTGGAGTTGGCCAGCCAGACTGTGAAATAAAGCACAGGGTGTCTGACTCCAGCAGCTCTGGCAGGAAAGCAGAGCCTGAGTGTATACAAATGGAAAAGGAGGTTGTGGTAAAACCATGACAGAATAATTAGGAGCAAAGGGACAGAATGAATAGGAAAAAAAATAATAAAATTAAAGCTCATTATCTGCAAAAACGACCTTGTCAAATTTGGGCAAAGAGGCTCAAGGCCAAGTTTTGAAAACAGGTCGGTATCAGGCCCGAGACTGACAGCGGCGCAGAACATTCCCCTTATCTTGGTTTCTCAAGAAAAACCACCAGTCAACACAGCTTGGAAAGCTAAACATTGTCCTTGCAGAAGAAAACAAGTCAGTAATTGGAAGCCAGGACATTCCAGCTCTATATTATGCCACAGACCATCTGACCAGAAAGTTTTAAGCATGAAATCTAGACTTTAGCATGCAGAGACGTGACCCTATTTGAATCCCTGCTACACCACAGAACAGAAATCCTTTTTCTACAGGGCAATCCTTTTTCTACCACCTTCAAAATCTACTTTTTACACAGGATTTCATCTTTGCAGGAGGATGAGAGATATTTTGTGAGGATTAAAGAGATGAAAGCCTGCCCACAGCGTGCTTAACATCGCTGCATACACTTAAAATAAATCTCCATTTATTCTTTCAAGGTGTGTTTTATGTTTGGAATTAAGCTTGGAGAAAAGTAGGTGGTCCATGGAGTTACTAATTAGAACAGAATCATAAATAAATACATCCATTAACTCAGGAAAAATGCCAAGGGATGAACAGGTATTGGTTCTCATTATCCCTTCTCCTCCCAGCAATATGATTTACTCCTCAGCTCCATCTTCTCCCCGATTTTCCAAGGGGCACAGTACCTAAGAGTAGGATCTCATCCCTTATATGGAGAGCAGTCAGCAAGTACCAGCATGTTCTGAGGCGAGGGGAGCAGCTATTCCATAAATCTGAAACATGTTCTGGACAACAGCAGAGTTTGCACAGACCACAAGAATGACAGGAATTAACCCCTTTTGTTTACAGCCTTTAAAAAGTGGATCCAGTGTGGATCCAGGGGCGTAAAGGGACAAGGCAGCAGCGACACGATCCGATTCCTGAGTCCTGAAACGCCAACCGCGCACATTTGGAAACGTTTTGCACGTGCTAAATATATAAAAGGAGATTCTCCTTTTTTTTTGTGTGTGTTTCAGTTGTCCTAATTAGGAAGAGCTGATTAAAGAACTTATCTGGAAAGGCAGTGCTGTAAACACCAGGCAGTTTGCTGGAGCAGAGGTGTCCGGCTCCCTCCTCTCAGAGGGGTTGTTTTCCTTCCTTGGGATTGCTCATCACCCAAGGTAAACATGTCAGGCAGGAGAGCTCCAATTTTCTGAGGCCAGATGGAATTTTTCACAGACCCAACACTGAAGCAAGGTCCTTTCCACAGTCTGAATGCTGGATACTGGTTCCCTGCTGTTTGTGTCATCTTTCCTTCCCATCCTCTTCCATCCCTCCCTTCCATATTGTTCCCCCGAACCCCCACACCTTCAGAATTATTCCTAAGTCCATAACACCACACAAAGTCCTAGATCCCAATTCTTTTCCCCCAGCAGCCCAAATAAATGTGATCTGGGAGAAAAGCCACTGCCTCCCCTGAAAAAAGGAACTCTGGATGGTTTCCACAGCTCAAGCCGCTGCTCTGCTGCTCTGGGCTGACGTTGCCACATCTGCTTACACCGAGAACTCTTCACCAACACCACAGACTGATTTTTTGGGTCTTTTTTCAACTGAAATTTAGGTTCTGCAGCTCTCACATGTGCCATCCAGATCGTAAATACCTCAGGCAAAGGCAGCTCAGAGGTCAAACATCCGACACTTCTACTCCAGAGCCTTCCAGGTTGTTTTAATCCTTTCATCCCGACACTTCCCTCTTGACTTCTAATTAGCTGCAGATACAAGCCCAACCTAAATGTTGGTGTTCTCAGGCCTCACCAAGTTTATTTTATGGTGCTGCCTTTCCTCACGATAAGATCCTTGCACATAAACCTACATATGTTTTTATACAAACACACACATATATGCATTTAATTGTGGTAAACAAAGGACAGCTGGATCCTCTGCAAACCCATCTAATGTGCCTGGGAAGCACTTGGAACCTGAAAAAGCAAAGGCACACACTTACCTCTGAGAAGAACGTGACTGATGTCATTTGTGTGAAACCACAAATATTTATTTTTAATGAAAAAATACTTAAAGTGTGCCACAGTGTCCATATATTCATTTGAATAGTAGTACAAAGATATGTATTTCTGAGAAAAAGTCTTAAACACTGTAGAAAATAAATGTGGTTCTTAAATTATGTCAAAAGAAACCAGTAAAAAAGTCATGTTTTATACACTGGAATAAAATGAAACGATTAGAGAGAATAATAAATTATAATTACAGTATTTCAAATATCTGCCTCATGCTTTTTTTTTTTTTTTTTTTTTCCTTCAGCATTAGTTTTCTAAATGTGTCACGAAGAATAGGCCCTCAGAAAGGCCAGCAGTCAGAATGGGCTTTCAATGTGGATAATTGGATGTGGAGCTGAATAAAGTCCTGGAAAAATGACACCACCGTTGGTTATTCACTGGTACAGAAAACATCGGAACATGGCAGTTTTAGGTTTGCATTGAACTATGTATTTTTTGTTACTGGAAATTATTTTAGTGCTTGTCTTTTTTTTTTTTTCTTTCCTTTAAATCAACTAATTTTGGTATAGTTTAATGAACTAAACAGCAATTATGGTCATTAGCGAGGATGTCACCCAAGCACACTGCACGACGTGCTTACGGGATGGACACGCTGGATTTGGCTCTTTACACAGCCCACGTTAACGAGAGTTTGGAACCCTTTCAGGTCTGATCAAGCACTGCAAAATGTTTAAAACTATAAAGTGCCTCGAAATACAAATCATTTCTCCTCTTTAGAAACAGGGAAAAAAAACGCCAAACATGCACTTAAACCTGAAACCTCCATGCCTCGGGACGCCGCAGCTCTGCAGTCAAGCATCCGTTTTGTGCCACTGGTTTGAAAATTTCTTTTCCCATCCACGGTCAGAAATTCAAATAGTGTCTAAATTGGATTTGTCAGTCTCTTCCTGGTCTTGTTTGTACATGAAGGTTAGAAGGAACAGAGCGATATCCAGGGATGACCAGTAGGCAGTGTGGGATGTGACTGCGGACCAGTATCTGCTCTCCACGAGACCTTCCCTGAGCTCAAAGTCGATCCTGTGCTCCAGTTCCACTGGAAAATGAACACGAAACAAAAATGCTGTCACAGAACTGTAAAAACACCAGGATGTTTTGCCATCAGCTTTGGGTTCTGATTCTACTTGTTGTACGTAAAACACACGTAATATCTCTGTGTTTAACATTTCACGGGACACTCAACCAAATCAAAGTTTATTAATATGTAAATACATTTTAATGCACGTGCATTTAGCACAAACCTGACCTGAGAGTGGTGCTTAGCTCAGGGAAATGAAAAACAAGCTAAAAAGGAAACTAAATATGTTCTTAGGGGTGTTTTCCAACCTAAATGATTCTGCGATTCTAAAGCTCAGGAAAAGCTGGCGTGTTTTTAAGCAGCTGTTTTCCTTATAGTAGCTCTATAAATACATTTATTTATATTTGTTATGATAACTACAGAGAAATATTCAGCAAATGCTGAGGCCCCACTAGGAAACACTGTCTTTCAGAAGAGGGGTGCTCAGAACTTTCTGAAATAAATGGATTTCTTGCATTTTTAGTGTCTATACAAGGAGACTACACCCAATACTACAAGTCCTTTCTGCAAAGCTGTCCCTCCACAGCTCTAGCCCTTTTAATATCCTGATTATTCCAAATATATTTCAGCAGTTATCCTTTTATTTCAATGGCTCTCTGATTAATGCCACATTCAAAGCCATTTCCACTGCAATTTAACTGGACCGATGGTTAATCTATTGTTAAGGCACTTCAGCGGTCAGAAAAATCTCTACAAGGAGCAATAGAATAAAAAAAGGACGAAAAACCTAAAGGCCTGCTTGGCTACAAAAGCCAACCCCCCACCCATATTGAGTCAAAAATGCAGCCATTTATCAAAGCCAGTTTGAAGGAATTTTAATTCCTGGCTCGGGGAGCATGTAAGGGGAGCATCGCGCAAGCACCGGCACGGAACGACGCGTCTCTGTGCCCTCCCAGGAGCATCACCCCACTTTGCAGCAAGGAGAGGGAGTCAGAGCCTTGGAATACCAGGAGACAACCGCAGTCATTTCCAGGAAGATGTGTACATGCAAAAAAACCCAGTGGCTCTGCAGGAAGGACGCCCCGACCGGCTCCGAGAGGCCGTTACGGGACTTGGGCGGCTGCCAGACCCCACCACAAGCCGCCCTCTCAGAAGCGAAGCCCTCGGCTGTGGATTGCATCACTCAGCCTGGCTGGCCCCTGCTCCACGTTCTCCTTCTATGGAGCAGGGATGGCTTCCAGCACAGAGGGATGTGGGATCCATGCAGAAAGCCCTGGACGTGCCAGCCGCCCCCGGAAAGGAGCTCATGGGCGGCTCTGTGACAGTCACTGTCCTGCCTCTCTATTTCCCTCAAGTCTAAAAGGAGTTTCTTGCCCTCAAACAGTGACTCAGACAGGTTATCTGTTGAAATTAGTGATGAACAGACAGCAATCTATCATGTGAACGCTGTCACAAGATTCAATACACTTGTGACTCCTCTGATTGCAAACTCCCTCCCACTCCCCCACCCTGCAGTGATGGGGAGTTCAGAAATAAAATCAAGTATGAATTCCCTTAAAGGAAGTACCTATATTTAAAAAAAGAAAAACCCTCAGCTGCTAAAATTGCAGTTTATGTTCTGGGTGGTTCAGATCAGGACAGGAGGGGCAGCTTCTGCTTCCAGTATGATGTGTCTTTAAATCCAGATTGCTTCAGAATTGGAATTGTATGGGAAAATTGGAAATGTATGGGGGAGAAAGGGTTTAAACTGACAGAAGGCAGGTTTAGATTAGAGATTAGGGAGAAATTCTTCCCTGTGAGTGTTCAAGGCCAGGTTGGAAGCGACCTTAAAGCCCATCTCGTTCCAACCCCTGCCATGGGCAGGGACACCTTCCACTATTCCAGGTTGCTCCAAGCCCCATCCAACCTGGCCCTGGACACTTCCAGGAATGGGACAGCCACAGCTTCTCTGGGCAACCCGTGCCAGTCTGTCAGGTGGACTCACCACTCACCTGTGGGTTCGAGGAAGCCTGAGCTGCTGTGGGGTAAAGGTGGTGTCCCAACAGTTGTGGCCTTCTTGTCCTCGCCCTCAGCTCCTTCTTTTCCCGTCTCCATTGTCTGTGGGGTTGTGCTGGATCGGCCAAACCTCGAGAAGAGCATCCCTCCGAGGCCCTTCCCGATGCTCGCGGCTCCTGCATCCGGCACGGAGGGGAGAAAAAAAACAACCCAAGGAGCATAAATCAAACTGCAAATTAAAGTCAGTGAAGCACCCACTAATTAGAGCTGAGTGACAGGCGACTGAAAACACTCCTCGTGCTTCTGCAGGGTGGGAACAGCTCATCTGACTGAAGAGTGCACTGTTTATCCCGAGACTAATCTTGTGTACAAGCAAAAGCTGTAATTTGGAAACTGCATTTAGGGGGGAAAAAACACACGAGATTACTCGTGCAGCGAGAAATCTGGTACTTCTGAGGATATGTTGTAATTCCTCTCTCATAAAAAGTCTAAGAGAACATGCTTTATAGCAATGCTGGCACCTCCTGCACTTAAGAATCCCATCAGGACGTTTCAGACATTCCTCCTGTTAATAGTCCTTAAGTTGGCATTGCCCTTACAGACATTTAAAAATCTTATATCATCCTTTAAAAGGACTATTTTGGCTGCTCAGGAAGACGAGTGTAAAAGTTAAGAGCAGTTATGTCATGTTTTATCCCGACTTTGCTGCCACCTCATGGACAAGACATTAACGTCACTACAGTAACCCAAAAAAAAAAGCCACCCTGCTTTGAAATACCACATATTTCTACTTAAGGACTAAACTGCTTTTATATACTTTACTTATTTGATTGGGAAGATTCCTGGCACTAGGATTCTTTCAAATCCCACACAGAGAGCTAAAGAAAAGCCTTGGGTCAACAAAAACTGCAAGTGCATGCTCAAGTATAAGCTCCAGTGAAGGGGAGGGTTTAAGCTCACTTAAACCAGGGCTTATTTCGACTCAGAAAGCCAGAAGGGAACAGACTTTATATTAAAACAGCCTGAATTTCCTATTGTAGAATCATGAGTTAAGTACAACTGTAACAGTTTACATGGTGTGATTTTTCTCCTGTTCGCCAATAGCAGAAAATGTAGTCAGAAAACAAGCTTTAACTTTTTTTCCATGAAGTAGAGTGGAAACTATTAAACCACTGGGATGTTACTTCAATAAGAGAGACAAAAGTAAGGCAGCAAAGAGCATAAACTACATCATCTTCCAGTAAGCCGTGATTCCAGCATATGTAAACTGTTTTTTAATTCAAAGTAAATGTCAGCTGGGGTTAAAAGAAAAAAAAAATTAAACAAAAACTGTCTGATTCTGTAGAATCATGGGACCTTAAAGATCATTTCATTCCAGCCCTGTCCTGTGGGCAGGGACACCTTCCACCAGCCCAGGTTGCTCCAAGCCCCATCCAACCTGGCCTTGGACACTTCCAGGGATCCAGGGGCAGCCACAGCTTCTCTGGGCAACCTGTGCCAGGGTCTCACCATCCTCACAGGCAACAATTCCTTCCCAATATCCCATCTAACCCTGCCCTCTGGCAGTGGGAAGCCATTCCCTGTGTCCTGTCCCTCCATCCCTTGTCCCCAGTCCCTCCCCAGCTCTCCTGGAGCCCCTTTAGACCCTGGAAGGTGCTCTAAGATCTCCCTGGAGCCTTCTCTTCTCCAGGTGAACCCCCCCAGCTCTCCCAGCCTGTCCCCAGGGCAGAGTTTTCTCGTGACTCAGCACCAGGGAGCTGTGAAGCTCCAGAGGGAGCTCCTGTTCCTGACCCCAAGGGCGCAGAGGACGTTACCCAAGATGCTGGCTTTGCCGATGTTGGTGATGGACTCCCCGTAGTGCCGCCGCACCATCACCGGCGACGTGGTCGGGCTGGGCGCCGCCGAGGCGCTCTCGCTGTCAGCAGCTGAGGTAGGTTCTTTCGTGGGGTTGAGGAAACTTGGCTTCATGTGCTCGTAAGGGAGAGGGTTAGCGGTGTTGTACCAGTGGATCTGGACAGGCGAAATGTTGCTGTAGTGCTTCAGAATTAAGGGTTCTAACCTGTAGGCCTGCGAGAGGAAATTCAAAACAAAACAAAACAAAACAAAACAAAAAAACCAACCTCTGAGCGTCAAGGCTAGAAAATCATCACATTCTTTTTCACATACAGAGTCCTCTCCAACCTCAAATCCAAACCAGCAAAGCCTAGAAAGTGACAGAATTTGGGTGGTATGGTCTGATTCACTTTTATTTTCACAGGGAAGTTTACTTCCACCTGGAAGATTCATAAGCTGCCCAGCTGTTTGTGCATTCATTTTTGCACGTGTCCCTGCAGCACCTGTACTGCAGGTTGTCAGGAACACACCAGTTACTACCACGTGGTTGTTACCATGCACTGCCAGAGCAAACTTTATATGAAGTTAAGCTGATTCTGCACAGCAGAGAGGAAGGGACTAGCTGTGTAAATGTTTTTTTTGATGACTCTTTGTTGTCATCAAAAGACGACTCTTTTGTTGACCCTGTGCAAATCGTGAATTCTGCTTATTAAAAAAATATTTTTCTATTGATTCTTTGTTTTTCTTTGTTTACTTAAGTGTAGAAAAACATTCTGCACTTCTTTATCCTAAAACTAAGTGAATTTACTATTTGTGAGACCACAGACTGACCATGTCCCAGACATCCCAGGAAAATTCTGATTTTGGAGCAGCTGGAGCTGAACACGACCTTGGGATGATCAGAACCAGCATGTTTGAAAAGAGGTCTGAATATACTTAAATTCAAGCACTTTAAATACAAAAGGATCCCCAAACTGCTATTCTACATGAAATTCCAAATCAAGTTTGCATCAAAGAAGTTGCCAAGGTGATGCAGTTTCATCATCTCTGCCTTTTGTAACAGATAACGCTGGTTGTCTAGGGAAGAGTGTAAGGACAGGGTAAAGCTACACCAGTAATTCTCACCCAGTCACTATCCCACCTCTAACAAGCTGTTATTCAGGATCATTTGGGAAAAAAATACCGTCTTTTTTTTTCCCTATAGCATCTTGTAAACTGCTTGTGAAGCCTTTTTTAACAGCAGTCTTATCTTTGAACAGACGAGGTTTAGTGGAAGTCAGAAAGTTAAACACAAAATCCTCGTCTGAAAAGGATTACTTCTTTGCAATAAAAAATAATCAGGGTAATCTCAAATATTATGCTTATTAATATGAAAAGAGAAGCAAAATATGTGATACCTCAGGCAATTATTTGTAGGAATGGTTATTCTACAGTTCCAAAACCCAAGACATTGTACAATAATCATCCACAAATCGTCCTCTGCTGGAACACACTCGGTGTTGATTCACACACTTTGCAGGTCACACATTATCAGAGAGCTGATGCTTAAAAACAGTCAAGGTAAAAGCTTGCAATTAAGACTCACCACTGGATCTGTCGGGTGAAAAATATTCAATAAGCGGTTACAAATCGTCCTGGGCAGAATATGGTCCTGACTCCCACTGTTCCCTGGACGGATGCCACGCAGTGCCAAAAACACTGCTAATGGAGATCCCATACAGAAGAAATTCTCAACCTAAGGAGAGATTTCACCCGTGTTAGTAAGGATGGAAATGATGCCTTTTAACGCAGCGGGATTTGATTTCTCTCACCACTGATTTCCCACTTTCAGGGAGGGACTCGGATAGTATCAGTCAGTCAAAATGGAGAAGGCCACTGTAACATACATACATGGAGGGTAAATTTCCCACTTTCTTTGGCTGCATGTTGTGGTGCTACACAGTTGGAAAACCAAAAAGCAAGTCGGATATTTGAACTCAAAGAGTTCTACCAACACTGGAAAGGCGGGAGCAAGAAGAGTTTGGATGGCAGCGAGGAACTATGATGAGCCTGATTCCTCCTCAACCTTCCCAAAGCCCACCACACCTCTTTAATCTTATCCCTAACCAAGGATTCTGTGATTTTTTTTTGTTACATGCACCCCAAAACACCTGGTGTTCAGTGAACAGAATGGTGCTTGTCACGAGTGCCTCCACGTCCCACGCTGGGAACCACAGCCTGGGGACAGGGACAGCACTGAGGGTTCCTCACATCACCCAAAGCTGCTGCGACCTTGCCCTAAGTCCTGCCTAAAACACCAACAGGCAACTGAGTAGACCTGAGCTGACACACCTGCCAGAGGTCACTGAGCCTGCACTGGGGGTAACAACTTTTGGTCACTGCCAACCTGAGGTGGAGATTTAGCGGTGACCTAGAGGTGAATGGCTTCATATCCCCATTACCAATCCTCAGACACTGTCTCCTAGAAATATCAAATGTAAAACCTGGTAGTAAAACATATTTCCATAAGTAAAAGTTACTTTTTAACCTCCTTTTAAAAAAAAAAAAAAAAAAAAGAATTTTACCATTGTCAGATCCTTATGGCTACTTTCCCTAGGAGCTGCCCAGAGTGCAGGGCACTACAAGTGGGCAACTCCTAGTGCTGCTACTCAACCAGCAAGAGAAACTGCTGAATTCTTTTGCTAAATGGGATGCTTGGAATCCCATGTGCCTTCCCTGTATGTCAGCACATGGAGTGAGGGCGTAGGAATAATGGCCCGTTTCATCTCTCAGATTCCAGCGCTGCACAAAACATTCCATCCTCCTCTGACTTGGCACTGGTACCCCACCTCTGCCTTCCAGAAGAATGCCTAAGTGCCAGTTCAATGGAGAAAGGAAACTGCAGGTGTTCAGCATGGCTATTCGATGCCACCTGCAGCAAAGCACAGCTCTGTCATCTGTGCTGTCACTTGGGTCTAGGGCAAAGCTGTTTCCCTTTCTTATAACCCAGCCTCACACAGACTTTACATTCTGGCAGTTTGGACAAAGAGCTGTCTCATCCTCAAATACAATAGAAACAGATATTCCCAGTGCAATCCCTTAAATTGAATAAGTAACCTTTAACCCTGCTCATCTGATATTCCTGTGTCGAGCATCTGAAGTGCACAATTACCATTTTTCTGCTTTAGAAAGAAATCAGACAGCTTCCACTGCCAGCTTACACTTAGCAGAGGCTCAAAAGAGACTGAGAAAAACCTCAAAAGGTAACTGGTTTCAGTGGTTACACGGTGTGTGGCTTTTTGTTCCATTGTTTCTATTGCTAAACACAAGATTGGTCGTGTCCAGATGCTTTCTCAGAGGGCACTGCTCTTTGCTGTGCCTTCTTACATGCAAAAAAGCCTTTCAGCCTGGTCCTCCAGCTTACAAAGTCAAAGTGCCAGCTGGTGGGCACCTTAGTAGGTGGCACCAGATCAATACTGAAGCAGTGAATGCTAAAGATCAAAAGTTTGCACTGAAAGGGTGGTCAGACATTGGAACGGGCTGCCTGGGGCAGTGGTGGAGTCACCATCCCTGGAGGCACTTCAGAGCCGTGTGGATGTGGCACTTGGGGTCATGGTTTAGTGGTGAACAGGCTTTTTCCAACCTTAGCAATTCTATTATTCGATGATTTTAGAAACAAAGTCCTTTAAATTGCAGCCATCAGACTGTCAGTGCTGTTGGAACGTGGCTGAAGATCAGGCTGCTGTGTGCTGAAACCTGCTGGGAACAGAAGACTAAAATCTTCATAGAAAGGACTCAAATCTTTACAGCAAACACAGATTAATTTTGGTGTTTCTCTAGAAGCAGAAGTGGGGCATTTCACGTCTGTTCCTGTAAATGTTCAGCAACAGAGGAGACATGTTTATGAACATGACCTTTCAGTGCAGCACTTTTCTCCTGGTTATGATTCATAAACAGAACACTTAATGAATTTATTTGTATTTTAAGCAGAAGCTGAGCCAAGAAGTCATCCATTTAACTTAAGACTGCAGTATTTTCATAATTAAATTTAAAAAAAAAAAAAAAAAAAAAGAAGCTGAATGAGTCAACAGGAGTGAGGCAGCACAGCCCTTTTGTGCATTGGTACGTGGGGGGGATGGGACAAATGAACGTGAAGTACAAGCTGGAGTTTCTTCCAGCAGAGTTTCTGTAACCCTGGGTGAATGAGAAGTGCTCAGGAATCCTGAGCCCTTTGGACCAGCACACTGCAAGCCCAGATTTGAATGAATTCCCACCTCAGAACCAAGGGGCCACTGAGGTACATCCTGCCCTCCTCTTCCCGACGGACTGAAAATCACCCTACAATGCTGTTATTTTCATACACCACAGGTCATAAAGGGTATCACACCATTCCCCATGTGCCCATGTTCTTCAGCCTCTTTAGCCTTTAACTCCAATTCCTCTTACATATCTGGTGAGGAGAAGACTGTCCTTTTAAGCTTTACATTTACAATAGGTGTTGGCTTTGCTTTTAACCCACACAGTTCCCACTGGTTTAGTAGATAATCCCATCTGAGGAGAAGGAGAAGGAGAGAGAGGAAGAGAGACAAAGATACCTCACCCTCAAGATCCCATTCTGGTGGCTTGTCCAATATACTACTGGCCTCCATATCTTTATGTTTTGTAGGTTTTTCTCCTCTCAAAAGGGTTAGTCAAACACCCAGATGGCTCCCTCTAATATTACATACAAAGTAAGCTGCCTGTATTTATCCTTGCATCTGTCTTGCCAAAAGCTACCTCTGTGCTCGCTCAACATCAAGCAAAGCTTAACTCTTCTTCATGCAGGACCAGTGACTCTGCCTCATCCTGGGGAGCTTAATTTGTTTCACTCCATAAAAGAGCCAGCACAGCTCCACATGCCCATTCCATGGAGTTAGAGGAGATCAGTGACCAAAGACTCCAAGTCTCCTGCCTTGCACAGACCAAATAATTAGTGGATCAAGCATTTTTTTGTGGGGAACGGCAACTCCTGATCAAACCAGAGCTCTGCTCTGCCACAAAGAGCCCAGGGGAGGTGGTTGGGACCTACAAAGCAGTTTGTTCTCCTTCAACAAGCCAGTCACCCTCTGTAAGCTGGACTGCCTTGCTGATGAGCAATCCTATTTTGCTTCCAGGGAAAGCCTCTCTCTCTCTCTCTGGAGCTCTGCCCCCACCAGTGGGAGTCACTTGTGTAAAGCTCCACACAACAAAACATCTTCCTGTCAGCAAGAGTAAGAAAAAGGATGTACTGCATTGGAAAAATGACCTGAAAATTATCTATCTAATCTATTTAGGTAGATAATGTCCCCTTTTCTTCCCTCTTTCTTTCCCCCTCCTTTCCTTCTCCATCTAAAAAAAACAACTGCTCAAAAAACCTTCAGTTTAAACACAACTGAGTGAAGATTAATCTTTCACAGAGCTGGAGGAGTATCAGCCTAACTCCAGCTTCCTTGATGGTGGAGATAACAGCCTGACACATGCTTTCAAGCAGTGATGAAAAGGAGAAGGCTGTGACAAAATGAATTATGGTTCGTTTCCTCTTTTTTATGGCTCAAGATTGACCTTGGCTTCCGGGAGCCCTTCTGAACTCAGGAGGAAAGAAAAATGGCAAGTTAAGAAACAATAATCTCTTTTATTCTCATCTATCATGTCACATTTTTTATGGTTTAATATTTCAGCATTGAGTTGAGCAACTAGAAGGTGTCGGGCATCCCACCCAGAAACCGGAAAATGCCTTTTCCAAACGATAAGGAATTCTAGCAATCTGTACAGCTGATTAGCAAGCAATCTGTTTCATGAGACTAGAAGTGTGCTGACTGTCAGACCAGAATAATTTGGAAGGAAAATCCACTGCTGGAGGAAATTCAATCAGATTTGCTCAGAGATGTGACATGTTAGAAGTAGTCCCCAAGGAAAATGGATTATTCAACTAAGTAGAAGTGAATTTGTTTAAGATACAGGACTGATGTAATTTCCCAAATGGCTTTTACCTTCCCACAGAGTTGTATGTGTGTGTGTAGTACAGTAGCCATCTATATACAAGTTTATATATCACATATATTTATTACTTATATATTTAGATACATGTTTAGATAAATGTTTACATATAATTACATATAAACACATATAATAGAATCATAGAATGGTTTGGGTTGGAAGAGACCTTAAAGCCCATCTTGTTCCAACCCCCTGCCATGGGCAGGGACACCTCCCACTAGATCAGGTTGCCCTAAATTTATTACAAATATATGTATTTGTAACAAATAATAAGATACGAATAGAGCACCATGTTCACACACACATACACACACTTCATCCAACACAATCAAATTATTCTACCAAAATCATGTCTAGGCACACGGGACAAAAAATAAGCAGAATGACTCATTGCAGGTCTATTTTTGTAGCAAGCAAGAACATTCAGGAAAAGCCTCTCAGACATACATACCTTAAATTTTAAGACAGGTGGTTTTGCTATGGTGGATGCCTTTAACCCATGTAACCTCTCTTCTATCTCTCTCAACCTAGAAAATAGAGATCTTTCTGAGATCCAATAAAAAATGCAGCTTTAACCTCTCTGATCCAAACAGGCATTCCTGTGGGGGTCCAACAGTTTTGTCTGCTGGGAAGAGAGAGTGATGGTGTCAGTATTTCTTGGAGCGGCTCAACCGATTAAGAATCAATGTATGTCAAATCCTGTTCCTCTGACCACACAAGGAATCAATCAACACATGACAGCTCCCTTGTTCACCCACCCCAAGCATCTGCCCACCCTCCTTCCTCGGGAGTAGGTGACTCACCTCCTGTTTCCTTGGTGATTTTGCAGCCAAATCACCTGCTTTATTTTGCTTAAAAAAACCCAAACAACACCAAAGCCATAGGAAACTCCATGGCTTGAGCATTATGGAGTTCTGCACTGCGGTGGAACATCTGGAGGACTGTGTCCCACCCTTTCAACTATCATTAAAAAAGGCTGTTCACCTGTTTTTCTAGTTATCCCAAATTAAAAAAGCAGCTACAATATAAAGCTCACATGTGGATGGGCAAAACTGTCCCCAGTCCCAGTAGAATTCCAGAATTTACAGTCTGTTTTCCATCATTTCAGACTGAATTGAATTAAAATGGCTCAGGAAATAGAGAGCCACTCTTTCTATAGAGAAGTGCCAATGTCAAATGATACTTGGGATTATTGTGGATCCAACCAGAAGCACTTCAAAGGATGACTAAGGAGCTGGAGCATGAGTGTGAAAATGGTCAATTTTTTTCCCTGATCATACGCCAGGGATATGCCTGAAGGGTCATCTTAACACTGGAACACTTCATTAGGTTTCTTAACTTCCCTTCTCTCAGAAATACTGCACTTTATCCAGCCTTGCAGCTGATAGAGGCGTCCTGTACCACTCCCTTATGACACACATCCCACTCTGATTGCAAGCACAGCAGGGCATCTACTGCTGTATCAATGCTTCCAAAGTACCACCAATACTAAGAAAAGGCTCCAGGAAGGAACCAAGAAACTATGATTCATGATTTATCATGTCCCACTTGAAAGGCTGAAGCTCAAGTTACTGTTATTAGATTCTCTATCTAATGGGTGTCTCATAACACCTTGATATCCTCATCCTTGGAAGTGTCCAAGGCCAGGTTGGAGAGGGGTTAGAGCAACCTGCTCTAGTGGAAGGTGTCCCTGCTCATGACAGGGGGTAGAAGTGGCTATCTTTAAGGTCCCTTCCAATCCCAAACCATTCCATGAGTCTGTGTGGATTCAAAGCTCCTCCAGCAGGGCCTGCCCAGTCCTGTGTTTAGCATCTACCACCCAGCCCCAGTAGAGGAACATCACCCACAAAAGATAACAGCCACAGTGGGTCCTGGAAACACTCCAAGGGCATTATCTAGGGCTGTGGATTTCTCCTTCAACAACTGGAAGTGGATGCATTACCGTTGTTTAGTTATGTAGAGTTCCTCAAGTAAACGCTGCTCCTCGTAGCTCATCCAACGGTCTTCCAGCTCCTCCTCCTCCTTCTGCAGCAACTGTTCATAAAGCCTGACTGGATTCCAGCCAGTCATGATGTCGTAGGTGATGACACAGCCCAGCGAGTGGGACACGATGGAGACTTTCCCTCCTTTCTCCTCAAACTCCGGATTCCGGGAGCAGAAGAGCGTGTAGAGCCGGTTCAGCTCCTGCTGCAGCCCCTTCACCAGCTGTTTCACAAGAGGGTGAGGAAAGACAGTTAAATACCAACATCTCATTGCTCCTGTTGGTGTTCAGGAATGTTCACATCCTGCACTGAGCCTTTCCTGGGATGAGCACGGAGGTCTGTGCACTTTGGCCGGGAAGACAAGCACGATCTCAAGGCCGGCAGCGACAGCTTGGCTGATTGTCACTGACTCTGGTGGTTCATCTCCCCCTCCAGAGCCAGCACCAACCACCACACAGGACAAGTGGTGACCCCAGAACTGCTACACCACACAGCCCAAGGCACTGAATTGAAATAAACACTTAAATAAATGACAGTTGTGCTTAAAGTACTTCACAGCACCCTCTGAGGTGAACAAAGGCACCTGGTTTTCACCAGCACAGCAGTGACTTTTAACACAGTGGTATTTGCCTTCTTGCTTGATTCTCCCTCATTTTCTCCACTTTTTCACAGCACTGAACATTTCTCCTGTGTCAGAGGTCCAGCTCCCTTTTTAACTTAAGGAGGATGGAAGGAGCCTGAGCCACACGTGACCTGGAATCAACTCCTGTCTCTGGCCCAATCCTGGCACTACCCTAAACAAGTCATACCCACTTCTCCATTTATCAAAGTGAGCAACAGCATTCCTACCTCATTGGAGGGAGCTGGGAAGAGAAATCCATTAAAATGGAAGTGCTCACACACTACAGTGAGAGCCTGAATGGGTTCTGGGGGGAAAAAAAAAAAATTCCTCAAATTGCTTTTGGATCTCGAAGTCATCAAGCCTTTCAATTCCCCTGCCTGTCTGCAAGGAGATGGAGTTTTGTGTCCTCCTTCCCCTCCTACATCTGCACTTACTGTGAATTCTTCCAAAGGAATCTGAATGAAAGGATGCTGCTAAGGAACAAAATGCCTCATTTCAGGTAAAAGGATAATACAGGAGGAGAAAAAGCACAAATGAGGCAAGGCAGAGACAGAATTTGAACACTTTATACAAGCAGTATAAAGAAAAATACTCTTCTAATTATAGGGTTTCTGGGAGAGTTTTTTGGGGAAGAAAAGAAAAAAGAAAGGAATGCAACATGGTTTTTAAATATCGCAGACTAATCCATAGTACTACAGTAATAAATATATATGGGTCCTATGAGTCTCTGACAAGCTTATCTGCTTGGAATCCTACACTATAGGATAAAGAGGTTCAGACTCACAGCAAGTATTTTAGAGTGAGATGTTGAAAACCAGGAGATTTGGGAGTGGGCCAAAATAATAATAAAAAAAAGGCATCTTTGCCTGTGGAACTCAGCATGGAAACTGAGCAATGCTTCCAGGCTATGGCACAGGGGAGGACAAACAAGAAATTGCAAATCATTCCCTTGTTAGCAACGGGAAATTAGAGCTATAGAACATGTAATTTCAACATGATTTTTCAAGAGCCTGAGTCATTACTGAATATAAATATGAATAGCACCAGGACTGTCAGTGTTTGATACACATTTTACTGAGTGAGGAGCCACACAACAAACCTGATGCCTGAAGCACTGTGAAATGATTAACAAAGCCTTGCAACAGCTCGGAGAAATGAGTATCAGAACACCTATTTTCAAGTATTTTTGACGGTGGTGCTGCCTCTTCTTGCATTTTGAGGGCATCACTTTCACACATGAATAAACAGAGGTTTCAGCAAGAGTTGGAGCTGAAAATATCAATCAGGACCAGCTCTGGCTGGCTGATATTTTCTCCCTTTAAAAAGATTTTGATTAAAACCCAGAACAAAACAGCAGGGATCAGCTGAAATCAAAGTGGTTTGGGATTCCTGCCAGGAGCTCAGTGAAATGAGGGAACACTGATATAGAATCACAGAATGGTTTGGGTTGAAGGGACCTTACAGACCATCCTGGTCCAAACCCCTGCCATGGACAGGGACACCCTCTGCTATCCCAGGTTGCTCCAAGCCCCATCCAACCTGGCCTTGGACACTTCCAGGGATCCAGGGGCAGCCACAGCTTCTCTGGGCAACCTGTGCCAGGGCCTGCCCACCCTCACAGCCAGGAATTCCTTCCCAATATCCCATCTAACCCTGCCCTCTGGCAGTGGGAAGCCATTCCCTGTGTCCTGTCCCTCCATCCCTTGTCCCCAGTCCCTCCCCAGCTCTCTTGGAACCTCTTTAGGCCCTGGCAGGGGCTCTGAGGTCTCCCTGGAGCCTTCTCTTCTCCAGGTGAACCCCCCAGCTCTCCCAGCCTGGCTCCAGAGCAGAGGGGCTCCAGGCCCTGGAGCATCTGTGTGACCTCCTCTGGACTTGCTCCAGCAGCTCCACTTTCTCCTCATGTTGGGGACCACAGGACTGGACAACTTCGGAAAATCCTGGTTGGACACTGAGTCCAACACTGTTTTTCACCGTCCTGCTCCTTAAATATGTGCTGTTCCTGGGGAGTTAGGCAAAAACATGGACATCAACTAGGAAACTGCATATGGATTTCCAAATTGCTGCATACTTGGAAGTTTGCAGAGCAGAGTCCAAGCACTGGATTCAACTGAATTATCCTGATGGAGATGATTCCTAAACTCCAAATTCCTGGTTACCAAGCTTAATTGTGGAGTAGAAGTAGGAAATCCTCCAGATTTCCAGGTACTGTGAATGGTCTGGTTTTGCTGCTCTCCCAAACCAGGAGTCCTCCACCTGCAGTGAGCACTTATGGGTGTTGGTGTCCTGCCAAAAGTTCTGTGCCAGTACTAAGATTAGAAACTGAACCTTTTTGGTGCATAGTAAGGAAAAAAAAAAAAAAGAAATTAAAAGAAAAAGCATATTCACTTAAAGACCCAGCTAAGAAACTGCTTGGTTAAGTAGTATATGAAGTTA
The DNA here is from genome assembly GCF_022539395.1 of Myiozetetes cayanensis. Taxonomy (NCBI): domain Eukaryota; kingdom Metazoa; phylum Chordata; class Aves; order Passeriformes; family Tyrannidae; genus Myiozetetes; species Myiozetetes cayanensis. The sequence continues at coordinate 65,103 of NW_026087853.1, read as the reverse complement.
ATATTTACTGGTGGTTGGAACTAGATGATGTTTCAGGTCCCTTCCAACCTAAGCCATTCTATCATTACATTCTATTATTTAGTCCTGATTTGCTTTCTCAGCATAAAATATTCTAACTTGTAAAAGAAAAGTTTGGGTTGAACAGGGTTTTAGTCCTGCAAGTGCAACGTGAAACGCTTTCAAATCTCTTTTGTAGCTACAGCCTGATATATATCCTAACACTCCATATAAAAATACCTTTTAAAACCAACAACTGGCTTTGTATTTCCTGAAATAAGTGATTTTTTTTCATTGGAATTACAACATGAAAAATGTAGCTATCAAAATTTCTCTCATTGTACTATAACTAATTTTTTAAGAGCTGATTTTGGCATCACTGTAATATAACTAATTTTTTAAGAGCTGATTTTTTTTTGTTTTATGCACAGCTTGTCTTTTTGCTCCCTCTGAAGGGTTTATGGGAATCTTAATTAAACACTATTACATAAAAACACCCCAAACAACAAAAAAATAACAATTCATCCTCCCAAATCCATGACACCCAAGTGGCTGTTCCATGTCTGCACCTCATGGTCAGGTTGTAAGTAATATAAATATAAAAAAATTAAAACCCTGAGCTTGCTGAATGCTTCTCCTGCTTAAAGGAGCCCTTTTCCCACTGGTTTTCCTTTGGGAAACAACCCAAGCCTCACTGCCTGCTGAGCCACAGGATCTATCATGTGCTTAGAGGAAGCCCCTGCTGGTTCTGCCTGAAAGCAGGAAAGCAGGAACCATCCACAAAAAAAAAAAAAAAAAAAGAATAGTGGGATGCAACATGACCAGACCCTTCTCTCTTTTTCCATCTCCTCTCCTCCCTCCCAGTTCCCACCTCATTTTGGGGACCAGTGGGGCTGAACACTCACAGAGCTGTTTCTCCACCCAAGGTCTTCACGTGGCTTTCCCCACAAACTGAGTTTCCCATATTCCCAACCCACATAACCACCTCCCCCAAGGCTTCTCCCACAGACCAAACAAGCTCAAATACATCACAGAAGAATAAATGAGGCAGCAGCCGATGTTTTTCCCAGTCAGCTGCTCCCCTGATCCCTGTGCAGCTGCTCTGACTGCTGATTTTCTGCCTGCTCTGCTCTGTTACCCCCAGCTCTTCCAGAAGGACCAGGGAAATGCAGTGTGTTTACCTGCCTGTTACTGAGCAGATCAAACACTGGAACAAAGGGAACACTTCCTATTTCTCCCAGAAAGAGCTGTATCAAATCCCATCCTCCCAGCTGGCCTTCCTACCTCAGTGTTAGTTTAGCATCAAACACTGCAATATTTCAAGGAAAGGTAGAGAAAAATCTTATAGTGTTTCTGTTTTCTTTCTCAGGAAAGTCCTTCCTCCCTGTTCTGATTTTTAGGGAAAAATCTGTGAAGAGCCTTTTGCAGACCAACTGTTTCAGTGCCAAAGTTTAGTGCAAGATTAAAATGCTACAAGTCTTGCAGATGTAACATTAAATACTCACAGCTACCCAGAGAAAATCCTTCCGATGGGCTCTAAGAGAGTCTGAGAGGGACTTTGGACAAGGGGGGATGGCTTCCCACTGATAGAGGGCAGGGTTAAATGGGATATTGGGAAGGAATTCCTGGCTGGGAGGGTGGGCAGGCCCTGGCACAGGTTGCCCAGAGAAGCTGTGGTTGCCCCTGGATCCCTGGAGTGTCCAAGGCCAGGCTGGATGGGGCTTGGAGCAACCTGGGCTAGTGGAAGGTGTCCCTGCCCATGGCAGGGGCTGGAACAAGATGATCTGTAAGGTCCCTTCCAACCCACACCACTCCATGGTTCCTATTTGCCTGAAGCTCCACTTATCAGCTGAAGTTTTGCCAATAAATCTTCCATGCGAGAAACTCGAGCCCACAGGATCAAGTTGCTCAGAAGCCATCGGCTTAATATTCAGACAAACTGAGGTTAAACACCGTGTGCTCTTCACAAACCAAAGGAAAGGCAGAGCCAGGAATGGTCTTCCTGCACATTCATTCTGTCACACTTTGTGCAGTTCAAGGCAAAGCCAAAAACCAGACTGTCGACCAAGGGGCCAGGTTGCTGGACTTGATCAGGTCAAAAATGCCCTTTATTTTCCAGTTACATGCCTGCTTGGCATATGGCTTCCAGGGAATCCAAAGATAACAGCCCATTCCATCCACTCAGGAGTGCTGGCGGTACAGGCATGTGGTTTATATGGACAAGATGGGAGTCTGAGTGGGATACAAAACATGTCACTGTCATCTGGAAAGCTGAGTTGTCACAGGGAAAGCTGACAATCAGGGCAAGCAGGATCATGTCTCTAATCACCTCCTGGGTATTGGGCAAGCCTTGAACTGCTGGATCATGATGGGGGAGTGAGACACCCAGAGCCGCTGCCTGGCTCGGTTTTGTGCAGAACATTAACAGCATCCCGCGCTGAGCTGGAAAAATCCAAACCTCTAAATCCCTGGCACTGGCATCTCAAACAGCTGCTCGTTCTCCTCTGAGGCAAAGCAGCCCTGTGAGACACCAGCACAAATAAGCATGAGCAGCGTGTCTGTTCTTTCAAAGCAGAAGGAAGTGGGTTGTGGGTGTGGTGGACAAACTCCTCCTGGACCCACACCAAGGAGATCCAGGCAGGAGGAAGAACTCCCATCTCCTGGTCCCTTCTAGTGGGCAGATCACTGGGGGCAAAGGAGTTTTTCAGTGCATGCCAAAATTACCAGTGCAGAAAATGACACTTTCCCCTGAATATCCAGGGAATGATTTTTTCCAAGAGAACAAAGAGTACAAAACCCCTGCTGGCACCTGGGCATAGCAGCAACACAGACCTTGAGGCTGCTCTTGCTCAAATCCTCATTCACAGAGTCATTAAGGTTGGAAAAACACCTCCAGGATTGTCAAGTCCAGCCTCTGACCCACCACCAAGCCCACTAAACCACATTGTGAAGTGCCACATCTACTTGTTTGCTGAACACTTCAAGGGATGGTGACTCCACCACTTCCCTGGGCAGCCTGTTCCACTGCTTAACCACCCTTTCAGGGAAGGAGTTTTTCCCAATATCCAACCTGAGGAGCCTCCCCTGGCACTTGCTGCCAAAACCTGGACAAAGCACTCCAGTCCAAACCTTTTTGATCTGTCAAATCCAACAAAAACACTTCCTCTCCTCTTGGGCTATGTGGATTGTCCTCTCCTGAGACTGCTCTCAGCTCTGACCATCCCCTTGCTGTAACTCTCAGAGCTCCTTTCTCCGTGCCACCTCCACAGGACCCTCACCCACTGGAGAGTCTTCCCACGTGAACAGTTGGAACCCCAAGAGAAATAAAAGATCAGACAGCTACCTATGAAAAGGGGGAGTGCAGGAAACCTGACCTCTGCACCCCCTCCAGGCTTGAACAGCTTTTGTAGCTTTGTGGGAAAGGAATTTCAAGGAGATCCGAGGAATGGCGAGTTTTGCAAGCGGCCCTTTCTGAACATCAAGAGGACTTCAGGAGAAAGCGCAAACTCCTCTGAAGTTCACCAAGCAGGCAAGCGTGTGAGCCAGCTGGGGGGAGAAGAGGGTCCTTGAAAGCCAACAGGAGAGCTGCAGCTCAGGGATGGATTGTAGAGGACCGTGGAAGCGAAGACAAGGAGCTGTTGCTCCACGTGAACCGGGAGGAACGTGCCAGCACGTTGAGGCAGAGCCGGCGAGGCTGCTGACCCTCGGGATACAACAGTTGTCACACTGCCTGATGGCATCACTGACGGATGCCAGGGGACTGTCACAACAACAGATGAGAGGCCAGAACGAGCGGGAGCTGTGGGAACAGATGGGAAGGGCTGTGTATTTTAGTGATGAAACGAAAAAAGGGATCTGTGGGTCTGTCCAGACCCAAGCCTCTCACTCTCAGGGCCCCTCTTGCTGCTGAAAAGCTGAGTGCAACCCATTTCTAACAAGTCACTGTGTTCAAGAGCTAAGTTTAGGTTCAGGCAGAGCCATTAACCTATCACTTTATAAAGCTGAGAATTCATTCAAGGACAATCCAATTAATTAAGTAAGCCAGGGAAGTGCTGCCAAGCAGCATCTTCACTATTAGGTTCAACAAAATAAGCAAAACCAGTGTTAAATAGTCTCAGTTTAAAATTTCCTGCTCCACATCTTGTTTTCAAACACACCTAGAACAGTTCCCTTTAGTTGCTGAAAGGGATGCACAAAAAAAGGATATTGCCACTGCAAAACCTCATACGCAAGAGGGATGCAAGTTCTAGTAAAGTTAATACTTGCCTTAAATTTCAAGAGTATGGTCATTAATTCTCCTCTTTAATATGTATTTAATGGCAAACCATGAAGCCATTTCAAGGTCAGGACTCTGAGCAACCTGGTCTAGTGGAAGGTGTCCCTGCCCATGGCAGGGACTGCAACAAGATGGTCTTTCAGGTCCCTTCCAATCCAAACTATTCTGTGATTCTAAGGTGGACACTGAAGTTTTCCTGCTCTCCAGCTGGGAGGGAAGTAACCCAAAAACATCTCCTACTAATCTGAGGCCACTACAGTGTTTGCACTAAATCTTTAGAGATCTTGGGATGACTGATGTAAATAATATTTATCCCGTTCTACAGGCATTTTCTGCCATGACATATATCAATAATTTACAGAATTACAATTAGCCTGCAAGTGAGTACAGTGAAGATCAGTCAAAAAAAAAAGCATTTAGCACTATAATGAAGGTGACAACACTGAATTTACTACTATGCATCAATTAGTCTTTTTAATCTCTGTTACAGCCATTTATTATTAAAGAAATATGAAGCTACAGTGACACAGATGTGAAACGAAGTCGCCCACTGCAGACACTAAATCCCAAGATTACATTACCACAGATGGCACCAGCAAGGTCAGAAGCAGAATGTGAAATGACTCTTCATTTAGAAACAGGCAGGTCTGCAGCAAACCATCAATTCATTGCTTTTTCTTATTATCTGATAATGTTTAAAGAGGGTGAAATAGGTGAGGACCTGAACAGCACAACTTGCAGCCACACAAAACCACCAGGGCTGAATCTGTTGGCTGCAGTCTGAGACCAGACTGTCTGAGATGCTCACAGGGCTGTGCTGAATTATTAATGCCTGTCTGGTATCACATCACACGTCAGGAGTCACAGGACCCTTCTGGATATTCTCCTACCACGCTGGAGAAGAAACAATACTTGAAATCAGAGAGGGGGGTCACCCACCACGCTGCTGGAAGGCTCAGCTGAGCCATCCAGAGCTTCTGGGACAGCTCTTTGCTGTCCTGCGTGAAAATGATACGACAAGGACTCTTCCCCCTGAAAGGGGATAGTGGCTGCCTCTCACACTGCCCACTCGTAAATCCCTCAAGGAGCTGTTTGAAGAGTGGTAAGAAGTTTTAAAGAAGCACTTCTGGTACCTGTAGATGTGGGGAAAAATCTTGAAAGGAGAAAGAAAAGTTGTAGCCAAGTACTGTGCAATGTGTGCTGGCAGCCCCAAGAAGCCAAACATGTCCTGGGCAGCTTCCCCAGCAGCGTGGGAAGCAGGGTCAGGGGAAGGATTCTCCCTCTGCCAGGATCCCACAGACCCCACCTGGAGCACCGTGTCCAGTTCTGGGGCCCCCAGCATCAGAAGGATGTGGAGCTGCTGCAGTGAGTCCAGAGGAAGCTACAGAGATGCTCCAAGGGCTGGAGCCCCTCTGCTCTGGAGCCAGGCTGGGAGAGCTGGGGGGGTTTGCCTGGAGAAGAGAAGGTTCCAGGGAGACCTGAGAGCCCCTTGTAGGGCCTAAAGGGGCTCCAGGAGAGCTGGAGAGGGACTGGGGACAAGAGATCTGGAGGGACAGGACAAGAGGGAATGGCTTCCCACTGCCAGACGGCAGGGTTAAATGAGATATTGGGAAGGAATTCCTGGCTGGGAGGGTGGTGAGGCCCTGGCACAGGTTGCCCAGAGCAGCTGTGGCTGCCCCTGGATCCCTGGAAGTGTCCAAGGCCAGGTCGGACGGGGCTTGGAGCAACCTGGGCGAGTGGAAGATGTCCCTGCCCATGGCAGGGGGTTGGAACTGGATGATCTTTAAGGTCCCTTCCAACCCAAACCACTCTGGGATCCGATACCTGCCAAGTGTCATGAGGTGAACAGCGGCTTTACCCTTCTCTAGGCTGAGCTCACCACGTTGCTCAACTTACTTCCCAGAGGCAAAGGGAAGTTTAACAAACTCCTTTTTGAGACACCTTCAGGATTTCTGGATGGAAAGCACCAGAAGTGCCCACGGCACACAAAGAATCATGTCGGTGTAACAAAGTGCTGAGCGGGGCCGTCAGTTCTGAGCGATGTGTGACCACGTGAACACTCCAAGGCAAGGCTCATTTCTGAGCTGGAATGAGCACTCAGAGCAAAGGGCCACAAAACAGCTCCACACTGAACACGGGAAAACCCCCAGCCTTTTCCAGAAGAACGCTCCATTTGATACTGTTGTGTTGAACTCTGCACAGGTTAGGTCAGAGGAAATAAAATGGCATAAGGAAGAGTAACTTGGGTATGTTGTTGCACACGTTTCAAGAAAATTCACTCAATTGATTTGATGAAAAATACCAGATCTAAGCACAGCCACAGCACACTCATTTTATTTGTCAATTCTCATGCCCAAGGGATGGTGACAAACCTGTAAAACCACAGTTCTACTGAGCAATGAATTAAGTTTTTCATGCATTGCTGGCCAGCACACCTCAACTTCACTCACTAATCCGTTTCCCATAAGATGTCCACAGACATGCCAAGCCTCTAATGCAGTTTAAAAATATCTGTTTTAAAGCTGCCAGGGAAATTTTAGTCACTTGCCACAATAGTTCACGTTGGCCTCAGTTACACAACAGACAGAGAAACCTGAGACACAGGGGAGAACCCTCATCAATGAACTCTGCATTTCTGAGCAGGAAGAGAGGCACAGCTTTCAGTTTTAAAGTTATGTTGACAGTCCAAAGGACTTAAATTTTCACCTAATTTTACCGAAAAGTAGCATCAAAACCCCTTGCAAGCTCTGAAATCTCACCTTGCCCCAGTCTAACCATTCTCAGGGTACCAAGACTGTCAAAAGATTAACTACTGCATACACAAATACACAAAAACCCTATAACTCCTAGAAAAATTAATCCTAAACCAGCCCCACAGAGGTTTTCCAGTAAGTGTGATACACAAGGGATGCTACTGGGGTGATGTACTGTGCATGCTTTACAGGCTACTTCATTTATTTATTTATTATATTTTATTATCACTTACTCAAGGGTTATCATTATGAAAGGTTACTATCATTTATTTGAGGCTTTTCCCCTCTGATTCATGGGGTCACTTTACAGCTGCACAGACTAGAGCACACCTGTTCCTACAGAGATGTGGCAAGGTAAGATGAGAGCATCCAGAATAAGCTGGATAAAAAATAAAAAACCCAGTCCCCTAATAAACAGAGTAACTGTGAATCATTTTGCTTTCCCTGCAAGGCCAAGTGTACACAAATGCATTAAAACTGCCTTGGGCACGTGTGCCTGTGCTGCCAATCCCATCTGACAAAAAGGAAAAGACAAATGTCCAAGGATTTTGTGAGGGGTAAGAAGAATCTCAGCTCTATGGACACCCATTGCTCTAAATACCCAGAAATTAATGAAAACACAGTTAGAACCCTTCCCATTTCTAAGCTGTTGGGACAAAACACTTTAGCCAGACATTTCTGCTCTAAATAAATTACACTGCACCCTTTTTTGGCTTCTCTACTCCCACCACTTTTAAAAACTCTGTATTTGACTACTGTGGATGACCAGTACACACCTACAAAGTGTCAACACCCTTCACAAGGGGTTTCTCCGAAGGAAACTGCGCTGACATTCCCAAGTCCAGCTCGTTTCAGCCTCCAAGCCCTGCTCCAGTAAAACCTACACACCCCCAGGCTTTATTTTACACACTCACTTCATCTCTGTACAGAGGACTCGTGTAGTACATGATGTCCATCGCGCTGCTGTTCAGCATGTCCCGCAATCCCCGCACTTTATCCGGAGTAATGGAGTCCACAGTGTCTAGAAAACAAAACAAAACAAAAAAAAAGAGATTTAACTTACACACAGGAGAACGATAAAATAAAATGTCAGACTGCTTTGGGTGGGAAGGGACCTTAAAGCCCATTTTGTTCCATCTCCCTGCAGGATGAGCAGGGACACCTTCCCACCAGGTCAGGATGCTCCAAACCCGGCCCGGAACATTCCATGTTCCATGTGCAAACAAATCCAAACGAAAATCCGAGCGAGCCACAGGCGGAGAACAAAGGCTGAGAGGATTCTGAGGAGGATTTTGCAGCTACTGGCACAGCAGGAGAAGCAGGCAGTGTTACCTCCATCGAGGGTCAGTTTTGATCTCCATTCCACCGGAAGGAATTCTACGTGCGTTGCCAGGTTGGAAAAATACTTTTCTTCTACTTTTCTTGCAGTATCTCGCATCCTATAAAAACAGAAAGGAACATGTTCCTGTAAAGATTGCTGTTGTGGTTTTTAGCCAATAAACCAATGCACCCAGCAACCACACATTTCCTGCAGTGCTACTTTTCAATCCCTACTAATGTAGGTGATTCCCTAAAGTGCTTCTTGAACTCTCATGGAATGAAAAATTCTGTACATTCCATGCTCAAAAGAGTTTAAATTTATCAGAGTGTGGGTTCAGCATAAGACAGCTAAATTCAAAGATACTTCTCAGTTCTGGTAGGTCTGGGGTAGAATGTGAAAATTAAGAATTGGAAAATACGAATTAGAAAATCAGAAAATAGAAAATTAAGAATTTCACCACTGCCTCGAAATCTAGAACCCACTGAAATCAACCATTTAACCAGTATATGAGGAAGACAATTCAGTGCCTTTAAACACGAAGAAAACCATTAAAAACATAGCTTGGAATGTCAGAATTTTATTTTAATTTTACATACTGAATTGCAAGGCTTGAGAGCTCTGAGGGTGAGAAATAGGGACTCTTATTAGTGTTTTAACTTGCAGTGGCAGATGGAGAGGCTTTGAAAAGACTTTTCATTTCTGCAGCCTGTCTGAACACGAACACTGATGCACCTTTCTCCAGGGGTGAGAAAAAAATTAAAACACCCAAACCCCAAAGCATAGTCTGACCCTTTCTGCTGTTAGAGGGAAAAGGGGAATAACAGCATGTTTTATTCTTGTAAAAATGTGACTTTACTTGTGTTGTGCGAAGGATCCCTCAGCACAAAATGAAAACCAAGATGTTAAATATCCCTGCATTCCACCAAAATTATTCAGCATCCAAACTGAAAGTGTTATATTTTCCTTTATCTCCTTGACACGGATTTTGGCTCCCAACGGTATAAAAGCATTTTTGAGGATGAGCACAACAAACTAAATAAAACCAAGGGGCAGCAGTGCTGGGTTTCCAACAGCTGGTTCCCAGTTCCAAGCATCAAGTTTTTTTTTATTTCAGAGTTTCAATCTTTTTTTTCCCCCCTATTTTCAAAGCAACTCCCTTTAGTGATTGCTACAGCCAAAGGCACAGTGGCATTAAACTCCCATCAGTTCTCCCACCAGTAAAAATGCTGTTTAGGAAGTTTAACCCCTGAGCTGATGCACTTTCCTTGGATATATTAATGCTCCTCTGTTAGGAGAAATGAGACAGTTCAGGCTAAATCACTCCCAACACCTGGGACTGGAATTGCTTCAGCTGCTCCATGTGCTGAGCCCTTTCTGCTCCACCACTATCCAGAAATCCTGGCTTGAGCATCAGCCCCCTTGAAAAGCAGGAGGATGAGGCAGGAAGGGGTATAAAAATTATTGCCTCGAAATAAACATCTTATACAAAGACAATTATTTCTTCTTCTTTATCATATTTTTTTTCCCAAGGAAAAGCCTGTTATGCTACTAAAAAACCAGATCAATAATGTACCAAATCTTTGAAGAAGGCAGTGAAAACACTTTTCTATAACTGATGCTTTCTGATGAAGGAAAGGAAAAAGGGGGAAGAGGAAAAAGAAAGGGAAGGGAAAAAAAGGGGAAAGGAAAGAAAAAAGGGTAAAAAAAGGAGGAAAGGGATAAAAAGGAAGGTGAGAAAAAAGGGGAGGAGGGAGGAAAAAAGGGGGGGAAAGGGAAGGAGCATCCTTTACATCCTTTCTTCCAAAGCAGTTACTGATGGCCTGACCAAACAGCCAAGAAATGCAACTGCTCAGCATCTCTATTTTTAAAGCCTGGTGTGACTGCACTCCTAATCTCCTGCATTCTTGTCCAACAAGATGGCAAAGGTTTTAAAAAAAAGCAGAATGTCCTCTCCATCATGAGGAGGGAAAAAAAAAAATCAGCAAGAGGATCTGCTTAAATCAGGGTTGATTGAAAGCCTGAGCTGACCTGAGCCCTCCCTGCCACCCCCCACACAACAGGACTCTGAGGACACTTAATGTGAGAGCCCAACTTCAGCCCAGGAAATGTCTATAATATCAAGAAGATAAAAATTCATTGAATACATTAACATTCCTGGAGTTTCCTGAGTTAACCAAAACAAAAAGAGAAGCACACCTATTCTTTGGAAATGCCAACAATTCCTCTGCATTGCCAAGTCAGACTGACTTTCTCTTCGTGAAGGAGAGATAGAGTTAATTTTCTTCCTGGTGGCTGGTGCAGGGCTGTGTTTTGGATTTAGGATGAGCACATTGTTGACAACACACTGATATTTTGGTTGTTTTGGCTGTGATTACCCTGAGTCAAGGACTTTTCAGTGTCTCATGCTCTGCCAGTGAGGAGCTGCTCAAGAAGCTGGGGGGGAAAAACACGGCCAGGACAGCTGACCCAAAGTTATTCCAACAGGGGTTTTGTTCCATTATTATTATTTCAATTATTATTATTACAATTATTAAACTCTTCTTATCTCAACCCACAGGTTTTACCTTTTTCCAGCTCTGACCCCAACCCCACTGTGGGGGGGAGGACAGTGAGGAAGTGGCTTTGTAGTGCTCAGATTCAGGCTGGGGTTAAACCCCGACACCATGAGTTCAGAACCAGTTAAATTTAGCAGGAAATCAGCCAAGCAGCAAGCTAAAGCTGCTTGACTTAAAAGCAGTGAAAGCATAGAAATATTGTATGAATAAAGCACAGAATTCTAAACAGCAAGCATTACTTCAACTGAAGGAAAGGGTAAATAACCTGGTCCTAACAGCACAGGAAAAAAACCATCCAAACTATTTATACATCAGTAACAGCTGGAAATATTATGAAGGAATAGCTATTAGACATCTCCATTTTCAAATGCAACAGGTACAGGACTTCCTTCTGTTTGAAAGAGTCCAAGTCTTATTAAAGCTACTCACAGACAAACTAACATGGGGGATTTTTTTTTTTTAACTAAAAGTCTTCTTTGTAAAGCCAAATACAGGAGTCTGGAGAAAATAGTGCAGCCTTGCAATTCTGCCAAGGCTTTTGGGAAAAGCATCAAGTCTCCACTCCTAAAAGCTGTGCCAGCTTTGTGTCATCCAAAATCCCGTGAAATGTACAACCTAATTTTACTCTGATCTGGAGGTTTCCCAGAGGGGAAACCTCTGGGGGAGGTTGTTAGGACATGATCCAGCCTTTGGCAGAATAATCCCCAACTTACAGAATCCCAGAATGGGTTGGGTTGGAAGGGACCTTATAAAGACCATCCAGTTCCAACCCCCTGCCATGGGCAGGGACACCTTCCACTAGCACAGGTTGCTCCAAATCCCATCCAACCTGGCCTTGGAACACTTCCAGGGATCCAGGGGCAGCCACAGCTTCTCTGGGCAACCTGTGCCAGGGCCTCACCACCCTCATGGGGAAGGATTTATTCCCAATATCCCATCTGACCCTGCCCTCTGGCAGTGGGAAGCCATTCCCCCTTGTCCTGCCACTCCAGGCTCTTGTCCAAAATCCCTCTCCAGCTCCCCTGGAGCATCTTTAGGCACTGGAAGGGGCTCTGAGGTCTCCTCAGAGTTTTCTCTTCTGCCCAAATGACCACGGCCAAACATTGACAAGCACTTGGTCCTTGAGAAAACCAAAACTCAACTCTCTGTGGATCTTCCTTGTGCCTTGCAAAATCCAGTCTGGTAGAAGCGCACAATAGCTTTTTTTTCCAACCCATTTTTGTTTCCTGCCACCTCCCTGACATCAAATCAAGCAGCAATTCCATTTCCCGGTGTTTTGAGCAGGGCCCTCCCATCGGACACACTGACCTTACAGAGCTGGGTAACACCACACTCCACTGACTCAAGTTTGGTTGATTACAAACTCTGCAGCTACTAAAACATTTAATTTTTATGCTTTCCACTACAGTTTCAGAGCCAATCCAGTCCGATGTTCCCAGTCAAACACTGTCAGAGGTGCAGTTATCCTCTCTTTCATTATTTTACAGCAGCAATCTCACATCCATCTCCTGCTCACAGGAACAATTCCCAGGCCAACACAACCCATTAACAGCCAATGGCACCACACATCCCCCACTGGTTCTGATCAACAGTTTGATAAAATTCTGAAGAAAACTGTGGTTTAATTTCCAGGCAATGTGACTACACTCACATGCAAACCCCCAGCACGCAGACCTGCTATACGCTTGTTTATCTGTTCTGCCATAAAGTTGTTTTTATAATTTTTTTCTTCTTCTGGCTTTCAAAAATAAATATTTTGTGTTATTTTATTAGATGGCAAATCCCTCTACACCCTTGCTAAACTAACACCAACTGAAGTAATAAATCCTCATCTAAACAGGCAGAGAATTCCACTCCTTTCTGATACAAATGGATGTTGAAATACCAACCTCAGAACAACAATTACTTAAATCTATACATTGAAACACACGGAAATAACTATAATTTATGACTTTTTAAAGAGAAAAATCACTCAGGCACAGATGCAACACATACCTTAGAGAGAATTTTGACATACTGTTATTTTCGCAGGCGAGAAGTAATGGCCTGAAAATAGATACTTTAGGATTCACCATAAATAAAATGTGCTTGGCTGCCTTTCTGTGATTAAAATAGTAAATAACAAATCCCTATTTTCACAGGTATTCATCCTTGCTTAAGTGAGTATATTCCAGAGACATGGAATATGTTAACATATTTAGGATTGCTGCCGTGTGTTTTTTAATCTCATGCTACTGGTTTCACTCGTGTGGCATTCACAAATTCTACATTAAAAAGTGGAGAGTTACAAACCATGTTAGTTCACAAATTTCATAAAATGATGCTGATAGCTGGAAACAGAGCAAAATGCCTGAAGGCTTGAAGATGTTACTGATTTTATTCCCAAGTTATCTTTGCTGACTCTCTTCTGTCAGATGATCCACAGCCAAGAGAAAGGGAATGGCCTTTTATTTAAAAAGCATCACACCAGCCAACCTCTTACTCTGAACTCTTGATTTCATAGAATCCCAGAATGGGTTGGGTTGGAAGGGACCTTAAAAATCATCTTGTTCCACCTTCCACTAGCCCAGGTTGCTCCAAGCCCCGTCCAACCTGGCCTTGGACACTTCCAGGGATCCAGGGGCAGCCACAGCTTCTCTGGGCAACCTGTTCCTCAGTTCCAGTGCCTCACCACCCTCATCACAGTGAGGAATTTCTTCCTAATATCTCATCCAAACCTGCCCTCTGGCAGTTTAAAGTCATTACCCCTTATCCTGTCCCCCTAATTCTATGAGACAGGGTGATGGGATGTTCCCAGAAAAAAAGCGCCCTAAACTCTCACTACTTCTTGCAAAACCATGTGGATCTATTCCTGGATTTTGGTCACACAGCTGGTAAATCATGTTCTAAATTATTCCCCAACTGCTTTCACCACCCTGGAGTTCCCTCAAACGGAGGGGAAGCCCTCATCGCCTCTTTGAGGAAATAATACCACGAGTTATTGAGGAAACTCAGGGCTGGCTTGAGCTAAATTTGGTAAGTTGAAGTGAGAGTAGCCGGCATGAGTAATAAAAACCGAGATCTGCTCCAGCCAGAGGAAATGAAAGGGCGTCTGTTTTCCAAATCTGAGCTGCACTGCAGAAATGCCAACTCAAGCAGGATTTCAAAGAGCAACTGCAAGACACAAGTCATGCTCTGCCACTGTTCTTCGGGGAGCCAGCTGCTCTTGGAGCAGACTCATGAAAAACACCGCCCTGACACACACACAGGCTCATTTTACTTCAGAGGAAAGATGGAAACTCTAGGGTGCAAACCAAGGAAGCACCGGCGTGACTCGCACTTCATCCTTTTGAGGAGCAACAGGATTTTGCACGATCAAAGGAACTCAAGCTGCTTATTTGGTTGATCACACGATCCTGGGACAAGCCTGGGAGATCCAGGTGCTCCAGGTGCTGCAGTGCCTCCCTCCCAGCACTGCTTTCCAAAGGGCAGGAAAGCTTGCCCTGCAGGGAGATGCTGCCCTTGGCATAAAGCAGAGTAGGCACTGCCTATTCCCGCTTCCATTCCCCCACTCACTCCCATCTTCCAGGTGGAATTCCACATTTTTTGGACCCAATGCAGTGATGCACCTCACAATGGTACCACACAGCTGTGCTGGTGTGGGCAGGCAAAGGGCAGCACCAGGGAGAAACAAGGGGTGGGGTGAGGATGGGAAGGAGAACAGAGCTGGGGATACACCCCAAGTCCTAAAGGAGCTGTTCCAGCTTGTGTCCAACATGCTGTGTTAGAGAACAAATGTACACAAAACAAGCTGTTACAAAAGTATTTCATGCCCTAACTATCACCTTTTACCTCTTGGGCTGAACTTCTCTTGCAAGACAAGCTCAAGTTGAAACCTGCAAGCCAATTTTTGGGATAATTAATTCAGAATTAATACCAGCACCGAAGGATGAAAAACAAGCACGTGATACGCATTTAATGCAAAGCAAGCGTTTAAATGGAACATAAAATCACCAAATATCTGAAAAGCTAAAAATTATAGGAAAAAAAAAAATCACAGGAAATCTTCATTTAAGATTCCAGCAGCATATATTAATGCACTGAAAGGCCTCTGAGAGGCTCTGTAAGGACCTGCATAGCAATGGAAATGTACCAAAATAGCTATTCTGAGGTAATTATCATAATGATAATCCACAATTAAAATGTTTTCTAATGGGACTTGCAATAAAAATGTAATTGGTGATTACACCAAGATGGTGTTGCTTATGCAGGCAGCGTTTTTCTGGTGCTACAAACAGCATCACAGACAAATGGAATTTTTGAATCCAAACAGCAGAACCAGACAGAGGCAGACAGAGACCAATTTTAGGGTGAGAGCAGCCCAGAAGTGACACAACATTACAGCTATTATGGAAAAATACAGAAGAGTTACTTCATTCACCCCTCAAGCACAGGAGATGATGAAATTCAGAGTCACCCTAAAGGTCTGAGCTCTACCCAAGTCAGGTAAAAGGTGTGACCTTTACCTAAGTCAGGTACAACAACACAATTTCTTTAAGGAGGTTGGAAACATGGACAGTAACATTTCCTAAATGCCCAGAAGAGGCCACCAAGCTGATTAAAGGGATGGAACAACTCTGCTATGAGGAAAGGCTGAGAGAATTGGGGTTGTTCAGCCTGGAGAGGAAAAGGCTTTGGGATGACCTAATTGTGGCCTTCCACGGAGCTGAAGGGACCTACAGAAAAGATGGAGAGAGACTCCAAAGGCTTGGAGTGATGGGACAAGGGGAAGTGGATTCAATCTGACAGAGGGCAGGGAAAAATGGGATATTGGGAAGAAATTCTTCCACATGAGGGTGGGGAGGCCCTGGCACAGGTTGCCCAGAGAAGCTGTGGCTGCCCCTGGATCCCTGGAAGTGTCCAAGGCCAGGCTGGACTGGGCTTGGAGCAACCTGAGACAGTGGAAAGCGTCCCTGCCCATGGCACAGGGCTGGAATTGGATGAACTTTAAGGCTCATTCCAACCTAAACCATTCTGTGATTCTAAATTACATTCACTGTGTGTAACGACATCTCCTCCTCCCAATCTAGAAGCACAAGTTCAACAAAATCAAAGATCAAGCTTCAGTGAAAAAAATATTCCAAACAATAATATGAAAGTGCACATAGTAAAATAAAGACATCCCAACATGATTTGTTTTAAAGCTAACACCTACTTTATCATAAACCTGGTAATTCCAGAATTCTGCACCTGATGGTAAATAAAATCCCCTCCGATTAAGTACATTATGCCATAATATCTTGGTTTATATTACAGAGAAATACAGAATATACTATCTTCTCCATAAATAACCATCTCTAGGCTACCAAAGCAGCTCACAGCACATTATTCTGTTCGTGCTGGGGTGGCTGAATCACTGTTCCAGCCTGGAGGAGGGACTGTCTCTTCCCAGACGAGTTCCCAGTTAATACTGGTGCTGACAGGAGCAGCTTGTTGCACCAGCTGCTGTGTTACATTTAGATAATAAATGTGTTTAACTACACAGTGAAGAAACAAAATTATGTCACATCTACCACAGAACTGTTCATCCAACCATCGATAAAAGGGCATCTTTTCCATTTACCTGCTTCCAGGACACCCTGCAACCACAGCATCCGACCGCATTAATGAGGAGACTGAGCTCCGTTCCTTAATGAAATTAGTGCAGATAATTTGAAATTACCCTGGACAAGAGTTCTGTTTTCACCTCTGTAACCAACAGGATCTGCTTAATGATGCAGAAGCATCATGTGAGCTGCACCAGGTTCTTCTCAAGGTCGTAACCTGAGGACAGAACCTCTCAAATGAGCTCTGAGGGGGAGTGGGGGTCTCTCACTGGTCTGGGTTACAGAGTGTTCCATGTCTGGGTTATGAACTGTATTTTTGCACTTTTCTTTCTTTTTCTTTCTTTTGCAACTCCTTGTTCACGTGAGGCCACGTTCTTGTGCTGGGTATGAACTGCTGTGCTCACACAGCTCGGAATAAACACAGAATCCAGAGCAGAATGAACCCTGAAAGAAGTGACAATAAACATACAATGCAAAGACAAAATGGACAAGAGATTTTTTTTGTGGATGGTAGAAATTAAAGGCACCTGGACAAGTATTCCCTTTTGGAAATGCCAGAGTCCTTCCAAGCACCATACCCAAAAAATGCAGGGTGTCATGGTGGTTGTCTCACCCAACCAGCACATGGACCACCCAGTACTTAAAGGGACTCCAAAAGAGCTGGAGAGGGATTTTGGACAAGGGATGGAGGGACAGGACACAGGGAATGGCTTCCCACTGCCAGAGGGCAGGGTTAGATGGGATATTGGGAAGGAATTCCTGGCTGTGAGGGTGGGCAGGCCCTGGCACAGGTTGCCCAGAGAAGCTGTGGCTGCCCCTGGATCCCTGGAAGTGTCCAAGGCCAGTTTGGAGCAACCTGGGACAGTGGAATTGTCCCTGCCCAAGGCAGAGGGTTGGAATCAGATGGTCTTTAAGCATCCTTTCGAACCCAAACCATTCTGGGATTCCATGATTTATATCCCAGGCAAGAATCAAACCCTTCAAAGCCCAAGACAGTGCTGAGCTCTGTCATGTGCTGGTGGTACCAAGCTACTGGTAAGGGAAGAAAAGAGAAGTGACACTCAAGGACAGACCTGTGGCTTGAGTTACAGATTTAATGTGTCTGCAACTACAAATTTCCTGCTAAAGAATGTGCCTTTCAAAAGCAAAAACCCCCACTGAGATCTCTTCTCCTCAGTTTCCACTTCCGAGTGCGAGTGGTCAAAAAATGTTTCTCTGTATTCAATTTATATTTCAAAAGGCAACATTTGATTGATGTCCCTAATGGAAAAGAATTTAAAGAAAAAAACCCAACAGAACCAAACAGCACACATATATCAGGGATGAAGGTGCTAACAGAAAGTGTTAGTATGGCTTGTGAGAGCTTGGCAGACGTTTCCTCTAAAATTTCTTCCCAGAACATATGGGATGTTCCTCACTGATAAGTTTTAAGCTATTCAAAAAAAAAAAAAAAAAAGGAAAAAAAAGAGAGACTTCAATCTAAAATGATGCTCTAATTTGCAGACTTTGTAGAGAATGCACAATTTATGCCAATAATTAGCATTTTAAAAAGCTATGCAATACTGTCTGATATTTCTTGAGGGTATGAGAGAGATTTACTGAAGCACATATAATCTTGTTTCCCTTTTTGAGAAAGTATTTCATATACTGGGCTGCCAATTAAAGCAGGACTTATGGAATGAACATCTCTGCACTGCAGCCTGAGCTGAAGTTAATCCACCCAAATAACCCCTGTATCTATGGAAAATGGGGCAAGGAGAAAGATAAAGCAGAAAAACTTAACGATTCCGAGGTGGAAGTTTTTATTTCTTGTCGCTGTTAAAGCAGCAACTTGTATTTCAGGTATTTTCACTCCCAGTGTAATTCCATCCTACAGAAATGGAACTTTTATTTTGGTGACTAACTTTTAATCAGGGGCTGTGGAGTGTTTTCTCTCCAGTTTGGACGGTTTGCTCTTCAATAACATGACTAACAGAGCAGTGGAGCGGCAGAACAAGGGGAGTGGGGAGCAGCAGGTTGTTGCTTTGAGATGACAAACGACACAGGAGTGACATCAGAAAGTTTACTCTGCCGCACCAGAGGACACTGGAGTGGCAGAACGAGCTGCAGGAGCACTGCTGACACCATGGCACACCCCACAGAGCACATGAGCACTGACCTACATTCCCATCCTGGATTCAAAGGGAGCTTCACAAAGCTCTTACCACAAAACAGTCCCAGCTCTACAGACACTTCCACAGGAGCCACTGGGTCTGTCAGTGTTTCTGTCAACTTTGATGGAGCGTGGAACTATTTGGGGCACACAACTGAACCATCTGTGCAGTACAGATCCTGTAATTCACACTTTTTTAGCCTCCTCTTTCAGCTACTGCAAGGATTCCTGAATGCCACCTTGTCCCCCACAATGCTGTCATCACAATTTACAATTTCTTCTAATATTCAAACATCTTTCCAGGCACAGAGAATCACAGAATGGTTTGGGTTAAAGAACACCCTGTTCCACCCCCTGCCATGGGCAAGGACACCGTCCATCACACCAGGTTGCTCCAAGCCCCATCCAACCTGGCTGTGAACACTTGTGTGAAGAACCTCTGTCCTGTTAGGAATGACAACATTCCTGGTAGCTCCCTGTTTCCCCTCTCTTACCAGCATGCACTCTGCTTGCTCACTATTCTGACAACCAGCTGGAACAAGAAGATATTCCACTCAGAGATTAACTTTCCTATACTACTTAATCAAAATTTTTCTGCTCAGTTACTTTACTTCCTAATTGATATCTACTTATCTCACCCAGGTATGACTTAGAAATAACATCCCCTTTGAGTATGACCAAATGAAAACCTCTCCCTGCTCAGCAGAGTCACTGACAAGTTGTTTAGGAGGGAAAACATCTCCAAGACCATCGAGTCCAACCTGTGCCCGCCACGTCACCCAGCCCAGAGCACTGAGTGCCGTGTCCAGTCTTTTCCTGAACTCTTCCAGGGATGGGGACTCCACCACCTCCCTGGGCAGCCCATTCCAGTGCCTGACAACGCTTTCCATGAAGAAATTCTTCCTGATATCCAATGTGAACCTCTCCTGGTGCAACTTGAGGCCAGTTCCCTGAAAGTCACGAGTACTGGCCATAAAACCAGACTAAATCTTTGTTCTTCTTGCTCTCCTGGCTCACAGCTGCTCTCCCTAAGTCCATACAACCCAATTACCACAGGAAACAATGAGGAGGAGAAGGAAACAAGGAAAGATTCTGTTTAACCCAAAGGCTCTGCCGTCATTTACGTTCAGGCCACTTCAAACGTCACAAAGCACTCACATGGCTGTGTTTTTGATGATCCTTCCTTGGTCCATTTTCTGCCCAATGCCATGCACAACAAACACAATGTGACTGGTCTGGGGGGGCTTGTCTTCTAACGTGGCTTCTTCTACGTAGCCTCTGTGTAGCCTTGTCCCACTGCTTGAAGCTGCAGAAAAGAACATCATCCCAGATCAGTGACACTCCGTGAAGTGCAAAGGTCTTACCTGTTGACAGCGGTTTTTCTCAGCCCAACACGTTAAAGTACTTTGAAAATAAGATTATATAATACAGAACTGGAAGGTTAAAGGACTACCACGTGTTTTTAAATACACCCACTTTTAAACTCCTGAAAGGTTTCGGCAGCCAGGTGATGTTAATTGTATCAGTCAATGAATTACAAAGCCATTTCCACTGTACAGAGAACTAATTTGAGAATTGTTTTGAAAAACAACTCCTTAGAAAACAGTAACTGTCCACCCACTTCTACAGCACAATACTCTTCTTCTTGGTGTCTCAATCATTAAACATCCTTTTATCTCCACCTTACTCCCCCAGATGGAAGAATCATGGAAATGATCTGGCCACGTAAGTAATTAAAGTGTCAACCGCTCCACCTGCCCCCGTTAAAAGAGCTGGTTGAAAACCTTCACAACTTCTCATTTTGATGGGGAACACCCGTTTTATTTCAAGCTGATCCAACCTCAAAATCTGCACACTCGTCCTCCAGCTCAGTGGCCAAACCAAAAATCAATTACCCAGGGTAAACATGGGTATTTTCTCCCTGCTGTGCCGATGGAATGATAAACCCACTGGCACTGTGTGCCTCCATCCCCCTCTAGTGACAGACCCACAGAGGGGACCCAGAGCCCGGCACCAATGCTGGCCTTAAAAACTGAAACAAACACCTGGTTTTGTTTCTGAAGAGGAGGAAAACACCCCAAAACCACCAAGGACTTTTTTCACCCAAGACAGGTCTTGTTTCCCACTTAATATTTCTGCCCCCAAATTGTTTACAACAGATCTTATTATTTATTAAACACTTTCCAAATCACGTTCTGGATAAATTACTTCATTTCTTCTGGAACTGAAGCACTGAATTATACTATTTTTTTTTGGCAAACATTAATTAAATATCCACCCAAGAGCCCTGGGGGGGCTAAGAGGGCATTAATTACAAGACAGAGGCATGGATATTAAAGCCAGACCTATTACCTGGTCTTACCTCTTCAGAAACCAAGGAACAAAACCGATGTTTACGTTCTTTTTTTGGCAGCTGTCCTGCAGAGGACGTGACAGAGGGGAAAAAAAAATCCAAATTTTCTATAATAAAAACCAAATTTTGGCAATAATCTGCCTTTTCCTTGAGAGGGACCATCCTCTCTTCCAATCATCTCAGCCTTGCTGGCTTTATGACTGGGAGTTCTCAGCTCAAATGAGCCTGAATTCCTACTGGAAATTATTCCTGCTGGAAATAATTTTTCTAAATTTTTCTAAATGTTGATTTTTCTAATTTTTTTCTAAACGCTTCACCCCTTCTCTCAGTTCAAATACCTGTTTAATGACAGGAAAAAAGGGCAGGAGATGGGGAAGAGGGAAGGTATGATCATGTATTCAAGGAATGCATCACAATATGCAAGTACACAGTGGTAAAGTTAAGGTTGCAAAGGGAACTGTACTATTTATATTAGTAATAATTCTGATTTTACAGTTGGTGCCACTGTAATATTTTCATGTATTTGTTACGTAATGCTAATTGCTGCATCCAAAATCGGTATTAAAAATAAAATATGATAAAATAAATGTGTACTATAAATAAAATTAAAATGTCACATCTAGTTACAATAATGTACTAGGAATCTAAATATTCATGTAAAATAAAATATTCATATAAAATATAATATTCATATAGAACATTCATATAAAATAAAAAAAATGCAATGGCCAAAGTGGGCTACTCACATATGAAAACTTCAAACTTTCCTCTAGTGTTAAAGTAAAAAACCAAACAAACAAACTTTAAACACAGCTATTTACAATATTCTTTACAAACTCTGAGAAGCGTTACCTTTGGAAAACCCCAACTTTTGCGTCACAGTCCTTGCAATTTTGGACGTGGTTGCATCACTGTACAGATACACCTCATCCACGCTGTGCCAGTCCACGTGGTTCCGACTCAGCTTTAGGCTATGGATAGCTGCAGCAAAAAGGAACAATATTTCATTTATATGGATTAAAAAAAAAAAAAAAGCCTCTTTAAACAGAGAAAAGAGAAAGGGTAATTTGTACGCAGATTAAAATATAAAGCTCCATTATACCTGAATTCGTATTATTTCTTACCTTGAGACATTTTTACGTTTAGGGTTAAACTGACCAGCGCCCTCAGAAGTTTGGAGAGCACCTGTGAGGATAATTTGCATCAATCTCTTCCCACCCTCATTTTGGGATGGTAGATTCCCAAAATACTCCCTTAAAAAGCAGGGACAGGGGGCAGGGGAGTGGGTCCTGAAATACTGCAGGTGGGTGTGAGGACCAGGTGGCTGCTCCAGGTACTTCCATCACTTAAAAAAAAAAAAAAAAAAAATGGAATTTCAATCCTCTCTCCTGTGAAATCCTGCGGTCTGACTGCTCTGCACTAACAGAAGCTTTCAAGGCCCCATTACTAGAAACCTCCACTGTGCATTTCTTCTGTTCAGAAATATCCAGGAGCTGGAAAGGCAGCCCAGTGAGGCTCTGAATGAGCAATTTCTGGCACAGAAGATAATTTAGCTCTTTCAAAAGCCGCTAAGAGCTCCAGTGTGTTGGTTGTTTGTTTTTTTTTCTTTCTTTCTTTTTTGTGCAGTTACTGTGTTTTCCAGATTTGGAACTGATTGAGCTCTGGGATCGACCTCATGACACACTGCCTGATTGTTGGGATTAAGCACAACAGGGATGTTTTAATGAAAACCAAAATCATCTAAGGTTTGGAGCTCGCAGGGAGCAAAGCAGTGCCCCACATGTACCACAAGGAATTCGGATTTCACCAGGCTTTGGAAATCTGCTGCTTAGGTCCCATCTAATGTGGGGTGTGCTGACAACAGCAACAGCCCTGTGCCCCCCCCAAAAATTGTTATTTAACTGTCATTGGTCCTGCTAAAAAATCCAAAGTCACGGAAAACACCCAGAGGGGCTGTTTGGGGTTTGGTTTTTTTCCATAGCAAGCAGAGCTCTTAACCTGTCTCCTACTTGAATCACCCAAATGAATTTTTGGTACTCTTTTAAAAACATCCTGAGAAAGCCTGAGCCATTGTGACCTCATGTTCTAACTCTGCTACAGCACAAAACCTGCCACGTGCAGCCAGATGTTGTGACCTTTCTCCTGTGATAATTTCTGTTTCTCCTGTGATAATTTCTGTTTCTTTGCCAAGGCAGGCAGACTTGACACAGAACTGATGAAAAACTAAATGAAATCTGTACGAAACAAGGGGATTAGGAGAGGATTAGCTCTGGTAAACATCTGATTCACTAAAAATAACTATAATTATATCAATGTTTTACGCTGATGGGGCAAGACAGGGAGGGAAATAAGCCTGGCTTTGAAGAGCAGACACGGCAGCTTAAGGTGGCCAAAGCAAGCAGCACTCTAGTGAGAACTCCATGAACATCTTCTCTGCAAGCACAGAGATGAATCCATGTCCAGAAATCTCAGTTTAGACCCAGAGAAGGGAAGGAAATTCCCAGCAAAACTCCATCTTTCAGATGTGGAGACAACACATCACAGAGACTGTGATGTCCTGAAACAGGAATACAGAGTCCAGGGGGAAAGGCAAGGACCTCCTTTCAGATGTCTCTGCAAGATCCTCCAGCCTCAGATCCATGGCCAGTGTAGATTTTTATGCACTGTCTAGCAGGTCTGCAAGGGTTGTTACATCTGGATTTCACAGAATCCCTCTCAGAGTGTGATCCTGGGGCAGCTGACAGAGGAGGGATGGGAGTTGGATGCCTTTGGAGAGTGCTGTGCTTGATGTCCAAAGAATGAAGAGAAGAGAGAGAGGCCCATGGCCAAGTCACTCAGTACCACTGGAAGAGCAGCAATCTGGGGAGGAGTGATCCTCAAACTCCTTCTGGGATCAAGTCCAGCCGCTCTACTGGAAAAAACATATAGGAAGAGGTAGCTTTTCTGTACCCTGTATTAATTACTCTCACTTGGGAAGAACAAATTCCTCACTTTTATGGTGTTCTTCCTAAATATGAATATTGAAGGAATATCAGAATCAAACTACAAGACATGGAAGAACTGGTGAGGTGCAAATGGAGCTCAACAGAGCCAAGTGAAAGCTCCTGCACCTGGGTCAGAGCAATCCCAAGCACAAATAAAGGCTGGGCAGAGAATGGATCGAGAGGACCCCTGAGGAAAAGGACCTGGGGGTGTCAGGAGATGAGAGGATCCAACAAGACCCAGGAGTGTGTGTTTGCAGCTCAAAGAGCCAAATGTGTCCTGGGCTGCACCACATGAAGTGTGACCAGCAGAGAGCTGGGGGGGGTTCACCTGGAGAACAGAAGGCTCCAGGGAGACCTGAGAGCCCCTTCCAGGAACTAAAGGAGCTCCAAGAGAGCTGGAGAGGGATTTTGGACAAGGGCTTGGAGGGACAGGACAAGGGGGAATGGCTTCCCACTGCCAGAGGACAGGATTAGATGGGACATTGGGAAGGAATTGTTGGTTGTGAGGGTGGTGCAGGCCCTGGCACAGGCTGCCCAGAGAAGCTGTGGCTGCCCCTGGATCCCTGGAAGTGTCAAGGCCAGGCTGGATGGGGCTTGGAGCAACCTGAGCTGAGTGGAAGGTGTCCCTGCCCACAGCAGGAGGCTGGAATGAGATGAGCTGTATGGTTCCTTCCAACCCCAAGCCATTCAGTGATTATGTGACAGTGAGGAGATTATTAAGATACTTGAGAGTTCAACCAAAAGGAGTTTCTGCTGCTGACAGTCCCAGGGTGTGTTAAAAGTGAGACAGGGAACACAAAAACCTGTCACTGGAGACGATCTAAGTCTGAACACAAACATCCTAAAAAAAAAAGAATAAAAAAATAAATATGCAAACTGTGCTATGACACAGGTGTGGGATAACCATTCCTGTTTGGAAACTGAACCTGAGGAAAGGAAATGTTTTCCTGAGGATGAGGAGATAACTTTCTCTTTCCTATGAACCTCCTGTGTGCTGCAGAGGTGCTCAAACTGACAACCCAGGAGCTTCTCATGCCACGAGACGTCACAGCGTGTCAGGAAGTCATCAAGGCATATCCCAGCGTGTCCGAGGAAGCCAAGCTGCAGAATTCCAATGAGGCAGTGGGAATGGCACAGGAGAATGCTCTTCCTGTTTGTTCCTCTGCCTGCTGGGTCCCTCAGGAGCAGAGATTCTACGTTTGGGGATTCTCTCCACGGCACCTGGCTGGGATGCTGCCGAGCTTCAGCGGGATGTGACTGTGCCTGTGGCACCTCTGAATGTCAGACACAGACGATGAAAGGTCTCCCATGAAGCCATGGGGACAGGAGTCTCCCTCTGGAGCGGATTTCTCGCAGCTCTGCTTCCACATGACACTTCTCTGACACCGAGAGCGTTCACATGGACATCTCTGGAGGTGCATCTGCCCCAGACACAGAAAACTCCAGGTACTTTGCATGTTTTCAGAGAAGAAAAGGCTCCAGGGAGATCTTGCAGCAGCCTTCAAGTACTTGAGAGTGGCTTATAAAAAGAGGGAGAGCGACTTTTTACACAGGGAGACAGTGATAGGACAAGGGGAAAGGGTTTTAAAACTGAAGGAGGAGAAATTTAGATTAAATGTAACGAAGGAATTGTTGTCTGTGAGGGTGGTGAGGCCCTGGCACAGGTTGCCCAGAGAAGCTGTGGCTGCCCCTGGATCCCTGGAAGTGTCCAAGACCAGGCTGGACAGGGCTTGGAGCAACCTGGGATAATGGAAGGTGTCCCTGCCCATGGCAGGGGGTCGGAATTAGATGATCTTTAAGGTCCTTTCCAACCCAAACCGTCCTGTGATTCTAGATTGGGATTGAAAGGCCAAGTCCACAGAAATGAGACAAAATTTTGGGTTCCTTTCTAGTCAGAAACTAGAAATGAAACATTTTTTTAGGAATATCAACCAAGAAAGACATCTACAGTGTGAGCCCTTGGAAGACAAAAGCAAAACCATGGAAAAACCAAGGAAAGAAGCACAGGGGAAGTAAGAGGGATCAAGAAAAGATTTCTTTCAGCTGAAAAAATCAATGGTTACTATCACACAAACCTCCAGTTTTCCCCAAGATAGATGAACACAGAGGGAGAAAAAAAAAAATCCCTCAAAAAAGTTTGAATATGAAAAATGAAGAGGTAAAACTTAAAATCCAGAATCCATACTCCTAAAGCCTTTAAGAAGTTGATTTCAATTAGGCTGCAGAAATTCATCTTGAGCCAAAATAACTGGAGAAAAACCGCAGAGAAGAAATCTTGTGCCATTTTTTTTCTGCTCACAAAACCTGTGGAGAAGCTGGGATTGTGCACCCTGCACGTGCAAACATCCCCCCAGCTCCAGAGCCTGAGGGGCTGGACACCTCCAGCACCACGTGTGGACAGACAGGCACTTGAACGTGGCATCTCTGTTCCAAGTGTTCAAAATTAAATATCTTTTAAAGGTAAGTACCTGGTTTTGTTTTTTTTTTTACTTGATGCTTTCATCCACCTGCCAAGACCAAAGCACAGGGTGATTCTCTTCTCCCAGACTACGCTCAAGTCAAAATCAATCCAAAGGAAAAGCATCTTTGAAGGGCTCAGAGCTGATACTGCTTCCAGTGAGAAAGACACTGTCATTCCAGTCAGGCTGGAGACCAGAGGAAGGATACAGACTGCCTGAAAACCTTTCCTGCCTTCTTTTTTTTTCCAAGGATTTTTAAACTAATCTGTCTTGCAAGCAGCAGGTGCTACACAAAAGCCTGACACATTGCACAAGTAGCTGAGAGCATAATTTGGCAGCAGTTCCTTTTTAGACACTGAAGTTCTGGAACATAAACCTGAGGTAGGGCTGCAGATTTAAAAACCTTTTCTTATTTATTAAATAAAGTCATTAAAAAGGCTATTGCTCTTAATTAAAAGGGCTTGAATTTTCACACTGCTGTCATTTTTATTTTCAGTTCCTCAGTGTCACTATTTGTTACACAGGCATCTACTTTCCACTTTTAATTCAAGCACGCTCATTACCACAACTGAACGTGATCTGAGGGAAAAAATACACATAATAATTTCAAAATTACAATCAGAGAAGTCCTTTCTTACTGCTCTGGACAGCAGCTATGCTTAATTCACCTTTAACAGACTTGAGATCCACGTGTGAGAAGAAGCAGGGAAAAGTTTACTTGGAAACGTTTTGGTTTCAATCATTTTCATTTGGACCCAATGACAGGGGGAAAAAAAATAACTAAGGGAAGTCAAAAGGCAAACACTTATGCATGTCAAACTGAATTCTCAGACTTTACAATATCCCCAGGAGCTACAAGAATATATGGTACCACAAAAGTAACTCCCAACTTACCACGTGCATTTACATTTTAAATTGAGGGTTTCAGAAGCCTTTCCAGGAGATTTTCCACAGTCACTGCAGTCAGTGAAAGTTTAATCACTCCTGGCTTTAACTGGTGGCGGAGAAAGCCCAGAGACAAGAACTTCTGAGCCTTCTGCAATCATTAAATGGCCCCAGGAAGATTTATTCCCACTTTCTGAATTAATTTTTTACACACCATCAGCTGCTGCAAAGGTCAGGGATGTTTTCTGCAACACAGCAGCCTTTACCATGTATTTTATACAGCTTCCCCTTTTATATCCTATGCCCATATCTCATTTCATTCCAGTACTCACATAAAAGCTGCAGTGAAAATAATTTACAACATAAAATTATAGATTATTACCCAAAAGGAAGCGGCAAACAAAACATTGTCTGGTATAAACCCTTTGTTCCTTCCCTGACACAATTTATCTCGTACCAGGCCAGCTGCAATTCTGAAAAAGTTGCTTTTATTTTACTGAAAAAAGTGCCAAACCACGTATAAAGAGGGTGAGAAACAAATGTTTATAGAGTTTATATCAGTCAACAAACAATTATAATCAGCATTTCTGCATGACACTGCGAGCATCTACTTTTCTCTAAGACTCACAGCACTTCTACTTTTCTTCTAAGATTTAAGACGCTTTTCCTTCCCTCTGGAAGGAAACGGCACAAACACAGCTCGAAGAAACCTGAAGCATCTTAATCTAACACATTTAACTGATATAAGCAGACTAGAATTTAAAAGCTTCCTAAGCCAGGAGTGCTACAAAAAAAAAAAAAAATCTACAATTACTGTACCTTGGGAATGCTTTCTCTTAAGACATGCAGCATCTGATTTCTCCTTATATCCTCTCCATTTGAACAAAGAAGGGAGGGAGAAGGAAGGGAGGTAGTAGAGAACTAAAAGTAAAAACACTGAGCTTCAAAGTAAAATTTTTAAAAGGGGTGTCATTTTTTTTTCATCAGTATCACCATTTTTAGGAAAACCAAACAAATTAAAAATTGACATATTTTCTGGAAAAAAAGAGAAAAAGGTATATACTTAAAAAGCAGATTTTGTAGCAGAAGTGTCAGGTCCCATATTTAATTTCTAAAGAATTTAGCTAAATTCAGTTTCTTCAGTGTTCATAACCAGTTATGACATCACAACAAATCTAAAGGCATTAGTGAGAGACAGCTGGGACAAAAACATCACGCTACTTGGTGCAGGGTAGAGCACAGCAAACCCTTCTTAATTGTACACTAAACAACTCAGTTTTAAACACAGCTCTATTTATTTTTTCCCCCAAAGAGTGTAAGAGGATCATTAAAAGTTAGATTAGACAAAATATCCAATTTTTACCCTGTTCTGCAAGGCCCCAGGAGCACTCAATACCCTGATCCAGTAACTCAAAGCCAGTACAAGTGAGGGATATTTTATCAGTTATCCTGGTCCAGGACTCAGCAAACAGCTCTGCCAGCAGATGCCAAAATACAGATGCCAATAAAGTGCATTTACTGTTGCCCATCAGTTCTCTAGAGGAGAGGAAAATTAGGCTCAGAGCTCCTTGGGATTCCCTGGAATAATTTAGCCTGTACACCATTTTACTGGCTGTGGGAATGCAACACTCAAGAAGAACATACCCAGGAAATTCAAGAAAAAGTAGAAATAAAATTGTTTTTCGTGGTGAGGGTGGTAAAACACTGAACAGACTGCCCAGAGAGGTTGTGGAGTCTCTGTTGTTGGAGACAGTGAAAATCCCAATGGAAACATCCTGAGTAACCTGTTCTCATCAGGGAGGTTGGACTAGACCATCTCCAGAGATCCCTCTCCTGTTCTGCATGACCCTCTGCTTCTACAAATTCGACTTTCCCATCTAAAGGTTAACTTAGCTGTGACAAAAATCTATATAAACTTTTTACGAAGAGAGAAAATACTATTTGAAACCTGAGACAAAAAATAAAATCAGCTGTTCCAAATGCAGCTTTTACAGGTTTGATGGCATTAACCACACGCTGAAATTCCATACGAAAAAAAAACCCAATAGGCTTCTACTGTCTCAAAATCAATGCATCAAAACGTTAATTCTGATTCTCACAGGATTTTTTTTTCCCATATTTCTTATCAGCTATCATGGAATCACAGGCTTGATCACAGAATGATTTCTGCCAGAGGGATTGCTGGGGTTCATCTGTTCCAATCCTCTCTGCAGAGCAGGATCAGCTTTAGGGTTGGATCCAATTTCAAGTCTGAATCATGTTGCACGGGCGATTTCCAGCTGAATTTTGAGCATCTCTCCGTGCAAAAACAATGCACTACATCTATTCCTATCTTACTGCCACATGAATGAGGCTTTCAGCTTCACTTCATCCTCATTAAATGAATATACCTGAAAAAGAGGATTGATAGGTACTCAACTTGGTCTTGTTTTGGCTTACAAAGCTTTGATATGACTGAAATCTCTAGAAAAGCTGCTCCTTTGGTAGACTCCTTCAGACAGGTCCTAAGCTCACTGCCTGCCTAAATATGCAGAAAAGGCACTTTCTAAATCTTACTTTAAATCTGCACATTTTAAGCTGATTCACTGCTAAATAGGTATCATGCTACCCCCTTTTTTTCTTTTTTTTCCCTTCAAAATTATTTCAGATCAAACACTGCTTCACAGAACAAGTGCTGCAACCAGGTTTTTATCAGAAGTATTAACAGAATTATTTCCCAGTAGGGATATACTGAACCTAAGAATTCAGCTTAAAACGCTGCCTCACGTCCTGTGTTGGTATTAATTTATACCTGTTAAGTCTGAAGGATGAATTGTTTTTAAGAAGGACAAGCAAAGCCAATATAAAAATATACAAATATACACATTGCCTGGATGAAAAAAACCCCAAACAAAAAACTACTTGACAAATTCATCTGTGGGGGTCCAAACTCCCCCAATATTGTCTACAATATCGCTGTTAAGAGAGCAGCAGAACAACCAGTCAGACCTGGAAGCTCATAGATACATTCCAGCAGTGCAGCATCTCATTTAGGGGTTTAAGGTGTCATTAGAATCGACTTGTTTTTAGCACAGATTTGAGTGCTGAACCCAAGCTCTGCTCCTTGATCCGACTGTAGAATGACAATGCAGTGATTCTCATTTTGCTCATAAAAATTATGTAAAATTACTTTATGTAATGATCACAAGCAAGAAGATGCCTTCCTGAACCTGCAGATTTGCAGCTGTGCAAGTGTGTGATTTGCATGAACTCAAAGGCAGGTGCAGGGGTTCAGCTTCACTGCAAAGCAGCCAAACTCCTAATTCCTTATCCTAAAGTGTGGTTTCCTCCTGTAGCTGAATTGGATACTTTAAGGGACCTTAAAGATCTCATTCCAACCCCCTGCACCTTCCACTATCCCAGGTTGCTCCAACCTGGCCTTGGACACTTCCAGGGATCCAGGGGCAGCCACAGCTTCTCTGGGCAACCTGTGCCAGGGCCTCCCCACCCTCACAGACAAAAATTTTTGCCCCAATGTCCCATCTAATCCTGCCCTCTGGCAGTGGGAAGCCATTCCCTGTGTCCTGTCCCTCCATGCCTTGTCCCCAGTCCCTCTCCAGCTCTCCTGGAGCCCCTTTAGGCCCTGCAAGGGGCTCTCAGGTCTCCCTGGAGCCTTCTCTTCTCCAGGGGAACCCCCCCAGCTCTCCCAGCCTGGCTCCAAACCAGAGGTGCTCCAGCCCTTGGAGCATCTCTGTGGCCTCCTCTGGACTCGCTCCAGAAGCTCCTCATCCCTCTGATGTTGGGGGCCCCAGAGCTGGACACAGAACTCCAGTGGGGTCTCATAACAGCACAGGAGGGAGACAATCCCCCCTCCCTTTGACCTTTTTTTGATAAAAAAGGGCCCCATTTCTGTGTTGTGCCATAACAACACACCCGATTCACTGAAGGGCATCAGACACCAAGAGGAGTCAGCAACATCAGGCACCATAAACTCACTTCGTTTGGCAAGGCATGGAATGAAATACCTGGTAAGGATGAAAATCACAATTCCACTACGGTTTGCTCAGCAATCACCGGGGTGCCCCATGGAAAACAGAGCTTGAGAAATCACCCACTGTCATACAAGACACAGTCATCATATACTTTCTGTCACCTTCAGCATTTAAAGCTTGTTGTGCTCCCAAATAACCACTGGAATGCAGCACAGGCATTATGTTATTTATAGACCACAGGCTGGAGACTCTTTTTTCAGAGGAAGGTTTGCTTGGATTAAAGAGTTTAAGAATGGGGCATTTATTCATCCTATCATCAAACATCATCCTAACAAAAAGCCCCAGATGAAGCTTAGTTTTTTCCTCGTTAACATGTTGCAATCCAGGAGCAGAATTAATAACTAACATCCCTGGATTTGACTTAGTTTGGGTTTTATTTTGAAATTCTAAGTACTAATAGGCTGTTAGAGCAGCTTGTATTAATTTTGCTGAGCAATTAAAGGACATGGTTAGTTTTTCATCCCCTTCAGTGCTTTATCACATCATTGAGAAGAGTCACTTTGCTCCCCAATGATATTTACAGATTTATTCTGACTTTCACTAACCATAAATAACAGCTCCCTGTAAACCTTGATGGGACCAAAATCTGTTCCATGTAGGACACAATCTGTAGCATTTAAGGAATTTATAAACTGAATTCAGCACTTCTCCAACTAATTACATTCACTCCACCAGCAATAATACAAGTTGCAAAGCTTCTCCCAGTGCCACTGCAAATGGGAATCGTGGATGTCAGTAGATCCAAGATGTATTGAGAGGCATATTATAATGACAAAACCACTTTTCACACACTGTCAGCTGTAATTTATCTGCAACTCTCCCATTACTGGAAAAAAAAAAAAATCTATTGAAAGTTGTTAGTGACTTGACACATATTCCATTTGAAGTGATGGCACACATAGTTTGGGTTTATTTATATATTTTTTTGGTTTTGATTCTTTCCCTTTTAACTTTTTAGAAAAGGTACTGGTGCCAGAATTTAGAGTTTCTTTTTCTGGACTTCTATCTTTTCACAAGTATCAGAGATTATTCTCTCTCATCACTCTCCCCAAACTCTCCAACATCAAATCTGAAAATTTCTGCTCTCTTTCTTAAAAAAAAATTTAAAAATCCCTTATTTATCTTCTTTCCTCGATAAGGAGAATCCAAGTACCACTGGAGCCATCCATCCTTCCATCAGAAATTAAGCTACCAAAGCCTGGGAGCACTCGGGAAAACACAGATTTGCTCTCCATGTAAAAGCACAGTACCCTGCCACTAACAATGCTGAGCTTTGTGCCAGGACACTGCAACACTAAATCAGTGCAGACACACAGAAACACAGGTGAAAGTGCCTCCCAGAAGGGGGGCTGTACTGGCACAGGGCTGTGGCTCAGGGGTCACACCACTTTCTGCTGCACCTTTTTGACAGAGCTGTTGAAGCAGAACACTGCACTGCAGGCTAGACCAGAGGAAAAGATCTTTTAAAGCAGAATAAATAGGAAAAAAAAATATTCATAAAGCCCTCACTAGCCACAAACTTAAACTCTACTCTCTGAAATGTTGAAAAAACAAATAATACTGCTGGTTTTCCTTACAGTAATGACAGAAGTCCCCTGAATATTGCCTTGCCTCCAGTTTATTCACAAGCTTTTACTTGTGTGGGCACGTGGCCCAAACACAGCCATCCCCTACACTGTGCAACTGCTTTGTACAAAGCTGCAGTTAGAAAATAAAGCTGCTTTATAAGGAGTAACACAACCAAATCCCCACTAAAATACCTTGTGAGGCCTCTGTACTTGCAGCTCATGGTTTGTAGATTGTTGACCAAGTGACAACCAACAAACAGAAGTGAAGCGTGAAAGCCAAAAACACTGAATTTTTGCTGTGCAATACTTATTCTGGAGCAACCCAATCAACTGTCTACATTAAACAACAAATCAGTGATTTCAGAAATCTACTCTTAAAAATGTCCCATGCATTGGACTGAGATTCCCAGCAACACTAACTGAATGTCCTCAGCCTGGCCATTAACATATAAGGACTTCCACGACAGAATGAACGCCCAAGATTTACCAAAGCTGAAAACTAATAAATTCACAGAATGAATAAGAATGGAAAACTAAATGTGATCTGCAAAACTGATACTACTCCCTTTAGGGCAAAATTAGGGATGCTGGCCAGAGACCTATTAACCAGTTTGCATTTGGACACTGACTGTTCTTGTCCCACTCGAGAGATTTCAGTTTGAAGTGAGACTTCAAACACAGTTAAAAGATATAAACGAAAATGGGAGCAAGATGTTTATCCATGAATACAACTTTTACAGTGTTCATCAAGGGGGTTGCAGCAGGAAATCCTACATCAAGATGTTACTGGAAAACGGGAGAGCAAACTGATGGTTCCCACCATGTACAGTGGAAAACCAACACAGATCACGCTCTTGCTTAAGAAAACCAGACCCCCCCAAGTGTCCATAAAACATGTTGTAGTGATCTAAACAATCTTACCCTCCTTCCCAT
This sequence comes from Myiozetetes cayanensis, assembly GCF_022539395.1. Lineage (NCBI taxonomy): Eukaryota > Metazoa > Chordata > Aves > Passeriformes > Tyrannidae > Myiozetetes > Myiozetetes cayanensis. The sequence continues at coordinate 31,251 of NW_026087853.1, read as the reverse complement.
CGACAGGTTTGGACACTTCCATATCAAAGCTCTCCTGCAGCTGCTGGCCTTTGAAGCGGTTGAGGTGCTCCTGCTCTATTAAGTTACTTTCCTCCTCTTCCAGAGGTTGCCACGTCCCGTCAATGAACCACTGCCCACGCATCACAGGGATCTTTTCCGTTTCTAAAATTAAAAAAAAAAAAAAAAAATTTTTTTTTTTAATGCAACAAATCATGAACTGACAGCAGGAAGCAGGGGAGGGGAGTTCTGTTGGGTGTTTTGATGGAAGGGTTACACTCCTGCTGCTGGGATCCGTAACAAATGACTTGGGAAACACCACCACCTTTTCCTGTGGGGCTGAAATGAGGAGTTTAATCTGCAGACCTGAGGGTCATGAGGCCAAATTTTCCAAGGGTGGGTGAGGATGTGAGAGATGGACAGAAAAGCAGAATCCCAGGATGGTTTGGGTTGGAAGGGACCTTAGAGACCATCTTGTCCCACCCCCTGCCATTGGCAAGGACACCTTCCACTATCCCAGGATGCTCCAAGACCTGTCCAGCCTGGCCTTGGACACTTCCAGGGATGGGGAGTCCACAACTCCTCCAGGCAACTTAGATACAGGTTCTGCAAAGTTTAATAAGGGTTTAATTTAAACAACAGTCCAGCTTTAGTGGGATATACTCCTCTCCACTCAGCTGCCTTGAATTTTTGAATCATTAGGATCTTTGTGAGGCTCATGCTCCTCTACACAATTTGACTGATAACTTCTAAACTAGTGGTGGTTATCAAGAGGATGCAGAACGAGGAGGAGATACAAACCCACTCGTGCTTACCCTGACTGCACAGAGCCTTGTTTCCTTCGGGAATTGCACTTCCAAGAACCCAAATTACACAACAATTAGCATAAACGGTGATATTTAAAGATGAAAGGTTGTTTTGTTTTGGTTTTTTTTTTTAAATTAAAATCAATCTTTTGCTGAGGGCTGGTTTCGGTCACTGGCAATCTCGTTTCAGTTTCAGTTCCTCAAATGAGGAAACAGAATTTACTGCCCACGTGGCAAAAGAGAAATCTCTAAGAAAAATATATCTTGGTTCTTATTCTTCACCAAACTGTCCTTGTTGCCTACACTAACCACTGGGAATGTAGGGAGCAAGAATTACCTTCTTATACCCATCCCCGCAAGCAAGATTGGACAATAATACCCACTGAAACTCAGCTTAGAATTCCTCCTTCTACACCTGGAAAATCAAGGAGAAATAGTGTCTGTCCTGTGCTCCACAAGCCTGTAAAGCCCCAAACTCCAGGTTTATGGGGTCAGCCCAGATACAGGCATGCTGAGAGCCCAGAACAGTTGCACCAGTGACCCCCAGTGCATGCTGGAGGTGTATTTCTATATCTATGTATATGTATATAAATATCTATCTATATATGTATATATATACTGACTCAGCCAACTGCAAACATCTTGTGTGTGTGCATACAAACCCCAAAAGCAGATAAGAACTCAGCACAAAAGAGGCTTAAAAAAGGAGATGGGAGGGGAAAAAACCAGTCTTTACTACTCAAAGATCTCCTCCTACCTGGAAACAGGAAAAAAAAAAAGTGTCAGCTTGGGAACTGATGAAAAGAAACAGTCAATGAAAATTAGGTGAAAAACAACCATGAAATAGTAGATTTCAGAGTTGCTGGAAGGGATCTTTCTGACCTATCACCAGAGCAGAGCAAACACAGCTGGGTGAGGTGACCCAGCCACGGGCAGTGGTTTTTAGGCTGGTCACAGAGCTCTGTGAGCACAGCCACTAATCCAGGTCACAAAACCATCTGTTTCTCAGAGTCCCCAGACTGGGAATGGGTGCATCCCACTGAGATTCCGATGCCTCTGCACTGCCCTCTACTACAGATCTGTCATTATTGTTCCTTGTGCCTGCAGACACCAGTACACATCAAAAGTAATTTTCATACTAACTGCAAAACTAATTGGACACCCCCCACACACACACTTTACTTGGAATCTCTAAACCATTCCCAATTCTTCCTCCCTCAGACCACTGAATGCACAAGCTACGAAAGCAAAAGGAAAATCACCTTGCAATAATCTTCCCACAGGGTAAGTTAACACCTGAAATATTCCAAAGCCAGTTTTGAAGCCTTTCCCACAAGGGATTTACAGGACATTTCAAGCTCTTGGATCCCCCTGCACCCTCAGCTCTGCCTAAATGGAACACAGACAGCTCGGGCTCGTGGCCTGACCAAAAACACAGACAGAAGTAGTGCAAGACCCAGTTCTGCCACTCAGCTCCTCTCTGCCCTCCTAAAATAGCTGTTCCAGGTAGGGGCCAATTGCTACGTGCCGAATTCCTGATGTTTTGCACGTTGATGATCCAGCAGATGAATTAAAGAGGTTGGAGTGTTCCAACGGCACAGTTCTTTAGTGGAAATTAATCCCAGACCAAAGCTCCCAGTGGCTTCAAACTGCAGGAGTTCACAGTCACCACAAACGGCACAGGAAATCCAACATTCCGTGGAAAATTTAGACTAACTTTGGAGTCTGCATCCCGTCAATGAAGTGTGAAAGATGAGTATTTACTTTTCACGAGGTGAAAGTCACCCACAGCAGAGTCAGCTGCCACCACACACAGCAGCCTCTTTCCTTAACCTCTGCTGTATTCCCGGATATTTTACACCTGCCAGATATCCGCATTTTTCGGTACATCCAATACACACAGACCCAGTCGGGCTGCCCTTACCAACAAAGCCCTGTCTGTAGGAAGGAATGAAATGCACACAAAATGTGAGCCAAGATAAAGGGTCCCATTGTGGCCGAATCAGTGACACAACTACGTCAGATGTTAATCCTCACTGGGAAAATCTGTAAGCAATTCCTTAATTCTTGGCTAAGCAGCCTGTTGGGGCTCCATTCACTGAATCCACAAAAAAGATACATATTTTTGAATCATAATCACATGAATACTATTTTGTATTCATTTTGTTCGGAGTACAAAACACCTATTTTTTCAGTTTTGAATGGCTTTAAGTTTTTCACATGGGAATTTCCACCTACAGATTTCTGAAATTCTAACCATAAAATATTAAAATAAACATTTTGAGGCTCTTTTCACCTGAGAGAAACTTTCCCAGAGTTGTTCTTTACAAGAGGAGTCTACAGCACTCAACAGCAGCTCTCAAACATAGCACGGGCAGAGCCTTTCCCAGAAAAGCTAAGCCAGGAAAAACTGTTTGAAATAAGAAAAATTTTAACATCATATCTTTGCAGAACAGTTCAGCTTCTGAATAAATTAATATATCTGGCTCAGGGTCTGGAAACATAAATCACTTTCAGTTCCAGAGACAGATTATTATGGAGCTTTGGTTTAAAAACCTGGGTGAGGCAGTTCTATTTTCCAGCTCGGTGGGATTTTAGGAGGACCAGGGAGGGATTTTTAACTCATCTCCTCATTTAAGTGTCCTGTTGGACACTTTTAGTAGCAGCCAAGGCACCCTGAGCTAGAACGATGCTTTTATTGCACATCACAAGCTGGATGGCAGGTTTGAACACTGTGCTACTGGGAAACCTCAAGAGAAAACCACCTGGAAGCAAAAGGAAGAAAGTAAATGACAATTCCTGCCATCAACAGCACGTTTTGGTTTTCGGAAAACTGAACACGGCCTTGCAGAACTGAGATACAAAAATCTGTGATGGGAGCCCACAAAGAGCCATTTCCCATGGAGCCAGGCTGGGAGAGCTGGGGGGGTCACCTGGAGAAGAGAAGGATCCAGGGAGATCTGAGAGCTCCTTCCAGGAGAGCTGGAGAAGGACGTGGGACAAGAGATGGAGGGACAGGACACAGGGAATGGCTTCCCACTGCCAGGAGGCAGGGTGAGATGGGATATTGGGAAGGAATTCTTGGCTGGGAGGGTGGGAGGCCGTGGCCCAGGTTGCCCAGAGAAGCTGTGGCTGCCCCTGCATCCCTGGAAGTGTCCAAGGCCAGGTTGGATGGGGCTTGGAGCAACCTGAGCTAGGGAAGGTGTCCCTGCCCATGGCAGGGGGTGGGACTGGATGATCTTGACCTTCCCTTCCAACCCAAACCATTCTGGGATTCTATGACAACCTACTAAGGTCACCAGCTCCAAAAGGAAGTGGCAGTTCAGACAGGGAAGTATATTAATGGTAATTACATGGAATACTCTGGATTGGGTGGGGAAACAAGGAGATTTTTCAGTAAAATCTGTTCGCTGTGGGATAGAAGAAAGGCCTTCCTAACCACAGTTCCTCTGTTTAATCCTGCACAGGTGCTGCCACTGAAAGATTCCCCTGTGTTTCACCCCCAGAACTTGATGGAAGCTATTAAAAGGGATGAACCAAAACTGCCATTTTAGCACCCAATTTCACTCACTTATCCACCTTCAATAAATTCATTCTCGTCTTGGGTATTGGGATGATTTCAGAGAAGCTGAAACTACACTCTTTCACATATTTTTGTTTTATAGGAGAATTAAACACACTGGCATTACAACATGTTGCAATTTAACTTTTTTTTTTCTTTTTTTTGCCAATGCAGAATTCCAAATCTATTATATGAAGTGTTATTTATCCTTATCCCTGCAATCTCGATCCCCAGGAAAGGATTTGCCTTGATTTCTTTACTGCCCTAAGTCCTACACCACATAATCTGCAGTTGGCAGTGATTCAGCCTGAGAGATACCAACATATTTGACTGGTTATACACTTGCATGGTTTATTTAAATGAGAATTTCTAAATAAATTTGAATGGTGGGGATTAAAAGCAGATGAAAAGCCCTTTATTTAAATTAGTCGCACATATTTTACCAATTTTACAGGAAATTAGTTTAAGAGATCTACTCCGCACACAAAGGATTTATTTATTTTTACACAAACAGGCCTTTTTTCTCCCTGAAAATCCAGGGAATAAAAGGATACAAGTGCTGTAATTAATGGTGCGACAAGAACACAAGTGACTTGTGTAATGACAGTCACCTAAAGCCCCCCAATACCAAAAATTCTGTTAAAATAAAATCTGTATGCAACACATGAATCACTGCACATGTGTAGTGAAGGCACTCCTGGCACTCTGCATCCACCAGTCTCAAGACACCCATAACAATTTGCCCACAAGTGAGACCTAAAGGGTTAATAGAACATTCAGAGGCTCAGAAATTTAAATTAAAGCTTGTGTTTTCACTCAGATTGCACTGCTTCTCAGTGCAGTCATTTCAGATGCCTGCTTCCTGGTGGAGTAACTGCTCTTCCTTAAACTTGATTTCCTTCTTTCTACAGTGGCAAAAAAAATTCTCAGTATGTGAGGGCACAATCTGCACAAGCTGAAGGCAACTGTGAGGCTACAAATGTGACATCCTGAACTGAAAGTCAGTTAAAGAAGGAAGCGCCCACACATTTACCAAGGGATAAAAATTCTTGGCAAAACACAGCCTTGTTGGGGTTTTCCTCCTTTTTTTTTTTTTCCCCCAAAGGTTTGCTACAAGTGCTGAGCATCAGAGGACTTGGAGCACAGCAATTCTAGCAACTATAATACACACAAAAATCTCAGTGTTGACATGAGGTGCTGAATAAGTGTGAGAGAATCACAGAAGGGCTTGGGTTGGAAGAGACATTAAGGATCATCTTGTTCCAAACCCTGTGACACGGGCAGGGACACCTTCCACCAGCCCAGGTTGCTCCAAAACCCCTTCCAAACTGGCCCTGAACACTTCAACTCTGACCAAGTTCCTTTGTGGTTGGGTTTGTAGACTCTTGAAAGGAAAAAGGGAGAGAAAAAGGAAAAAGAGAGAGAGGAACAGAGAGAAAAAAAAATCTGCTGAGGACAGGAAGCTTCATGATTAGAACATTTACAGATGCTGACTGTGACATGGAAGGTCCCTACATTTTACTGACAGTGACATGACCATGTTTGCTGGGTGAACAGAGAGATGTTGTAATAAAATAGCCCCAAACTAAACTCGCATTATTTCATGCTTGCTGGGTAACAGAACACACTTTTTTTTGGTGGTTTTTGTTTGTTTGTTTTTGTTTGTTTTGTTTGTTTTGTTGGTTTTGTTTTGTTTGGGTTTTTTAATAGCTTAAAATTCGACATCTTTCTAGCTCTTCCCTGACGTTATTTCATGGGGGCAGGTGACTGGTATTTAAATAAATGGAGCCTCTCATTTAATCACAGCCCCGTGACCTCCCTTTGTTTAACCACAGGCACATGTGACCCGTCCTGCTCTTTCAAAAGCAACAAGTCCCGAGGAGGAGTTCAAGGGTGACATCTCAGCCTCAGAAAACTTCAGAGCGACACGAACTTGGAGCCAGACTCTGAGCCAGTGCCTGAGCTGAAAACAGATTTAATTCACTGAGCAGTAAAGACCATTATTTTGCTGGTTCATCAAATAATTCTCAATTGCTTCACTGAAGCAATTTCAAAATTACAGGTGGAAGTTGCTTTTGAGTTTCACGGAGAACTAAACACGTTCAGAGCAATCCCGTTGGCACAGGTGGGATTTTCTTTCCAGACTGATCTACAGAGCCTCTGCTGCAGATTTGGAATTACCTCTGATTTACCAACTGCCTCAAGTATTCAAGCAACAGCCTGTAACTGTTTTTTTCTTGGTTTACGTGATGAATTGAGCAATCCAAAAGAGGAACAAAAGGACTGGTTCACATGTCAAACACAGAAGTGACCCCACAGAAAGAGAGGAAATGTCCTCGAAGTCATTGCTCAAAAAGAGATTTATGTCCTCAAAGTTATCTCTCATCTCAACTGCTATTAATCAACCCAAAATACAGAATAACTGGATGGTTTGGGTTGGAAGGGATCTTAAGATCATCCAGTTTCAACCTCCCTGCCATGGGCAGGGACACCTCCCACTAGCCCAGGTTGCTCCAAGCCCTGTCCAACCTGGCCTTGGACACTTCCAGGGATCCAGGGGCAGCCACAGCTTCTCTGGGCAACCTGTGCCAGGGCCTGCCCACCCTCCCAGCCAGGAATTCCTTCCCAATATCCCATCTAACCCTGCCCTCTGGGTTACAGGCTTGTCCTGTCCCTCCATCCCTTGTCCCCAGTCCCTCTCCACTCTCTTGGAGCCCCTTTAGGCCCTGCAAGGGGCTCTCAGGTCTCCCTGGATCCTTCTCTTCTCCAGGTGAACACCCCCAGCTCTCTCAGCCCGGCTCCAGAGTAGAGGTGCTATAAAGTACACACCAAGTTTCTCAAGAAGGATTTTTCTGCTTAAGATACCAGTTTAATTAACATATCCCCAAGTGCTCTATACACAGACCTGATCCTGATGGTCCAAGTCAAAATCCTAAAGCTCACCTACTGGCTGTGTGAAGGATGAGCAGGAAACACTCATAAAAAACCCCTTGGACTGTTGAAACATGAAATGGGCTTGCAATTTAAATTCTTATCAGTTAAAATAGTTCACCAAATTTCAACAGTCGTGCTCTGAAGGGAAATACTTCCACCACCAGCGTTTGCTGCTGGAACTGCCAAGCTGTAGGAGCCTGTCCCTTATCAGCTCTTTTCTCACCCAGGGGATTTTTGAGACTGAATCAGGCGAAAGCTAAACCCCCAAAAGAACAACTGTGCCACTTGACAAACATGTGAGCACCTCCCAAAAGGTAAGAATGTGCTCCAGCCCCATCCACAGTCACGGGGATTTTGCACAATCCCCCCCACCTCACACCCTGTGTGTGCTCTCCTGGTGCTCCCAAACTGGGCTTTGTTCCCTGGCTCCGCCAGCACCAATGATCACGGATGAACAGTTTGAGCAATACATTCTTATACAGGAATATATTTCAAAAAAAAACAAACCAAGAGCAAGACTGTCCCTGTGCACATCTCAGGCCTGCCACTAATGAACAAGATGAAGCCATCCAAGGGCACAATAACCTTTTTTGTCAACTCCTCCCTTCTCCTTCACAGGAATTTTTTCCTGTTCTCTCTCCCCCTAATCTCACTTCCTTCTTCTGTCTACTCCACCCCAACTCCAGATTTCCCTACCCTTTCATCCCCACGTTTAACTTTTTCCTTCAATTTTTTTTTTTTTTTAACCCTGTAGGGGTTTCCCCCCCCAAGAAAACCAGCATGATTTTCATGGAATCCCAGAATGGTTTGGGTTGGAAGGGACCTCAAGACCATCTTCTGTCCCACTCCCTGCCGTGGGCAGGGACACCTTCCACCAGACCAGGTTGCTCCAAGCCCCATCCAACCTGGCCTTGGACACTTCCAGGGATCCAGGGGCAGCCACAGCTTCTCTGGGCAACAATTTTAGTGTCTTTCACCTTCAGTATCACTGCCTGGGGTCCCACTTGCACCCTGTGTTCCCTTCATCCCAGTGCTCACTTTTACAGCACTTACAATCTCTGGAGTTTCTCCTCTCCAGCTCCACTCCAGAGTGGCTACAGCTCCTTGCAACCCACTCAGATCACACCACACCCCTGACCTTTCCTCTGGCCAACACTCAAACCACTACTTCACCTTCACTTTTTTTCAACCTTACAGATATGACTGAGAGAATTGCTCATGCTTCTTACTTTAATTTCTTCCTCTTTTTGCAGATTTTTCTTCCATCTAGGCCTTCTGCTTAGCCACTGGCAGAGTGTCAGCTCTCACAGATACCTTGTTGTGCCCCCCTGGGAGCTCTGGACAAGGTCTGTCTCTTTTGCTTTCAGTGCTGTTTTTCCCTAAAGAATATCACACACACATAAAAATTCACCTGTCATCTGTCTTTAACCCAGCTCTGTCACCTCCAAATTAAATCCCATCCTCTTTCTTTGATATCACCCCTGTCCTATCAGTATTCAAAGGCCTGAATTAAGTCAGAACAGAACTCCTGATCCTCCTCATCCCATGAACATTTTCTGACACCCTCTCACCCACAACTTGTAACCCAAGTATTCCCCACATCTCTGCCTTTGTCCCTGCTGACAACATCCAGCCAGGAGAAGTGCTGGACCACATCAAAGGGCAAACACAACTCGCCTTGTAAGCCACCTCCATCCTTAGCTACCCTGCTGGAGCTGACACCACCCACTGGACAGGGATTCTGTGATTCTGGTACTAAAGGAGTAAGACAACAGATTCATTTTGCTTGAACAAGGCTTGGAAATCACAAACACAGAAGCTGAGGACATGGAAGAAACTTGCCCTCAGAGACACATCCAAGCAAAGTGCTGACATCTTCCCCCTGTCCCAGTAAAAGCAGCCCAAATGTCACAAGTTCCCTCTGCTGAGGGAAGGTACCAGAGACCCCAAGCAAAAGCAGAACATACATCACAAACGAGTGTGATTTAATACATGGAACACTGCAAGTCTAAAAACTGTTTCATCTATGTGTGTTAGATCATGGAATCCCAGACTGATCTGAGTTGGAAGGGACCTTAGAGACCACCTCATTCCACCCCCTGCCATGGGCAGGGACACCTTCCACCAGCCCAGGTTGCTCCAAGCCCCCTGGACACCTGAACACTTCCAGGCCTTCTGGTCAGGAAGGAGCTGGACAAAACTAAGGTATGAGATGCTTTTGAAAGGATGGTATAGCCAGAACAGAAGCAAGAAAGTAAAACCCAGAAAGATTTTGAGTAGCAAAAGCAACATTTCACCTTTACCAAGTAAAGTATCAGTGGTTTATTTGCAAAAGAATAACACACCTGGAGATAAAAAACCCAATTAAATAGTACTGAGGAGTTCTGCCTTAAATCAAAACATCCTTTACTACGTAGAGGAAATTGTGTAATCAAGTTCCAAGACTGCCCAACACACCAAAAGCAATTTTCTAAGCTTGCTGTAAAGCAACTAAAAACACTGCTAAAACCAGACCAAAACAAATGAAAAGTCACAAACATACTGATAAACCCTTGACTCAAAAGCCCTTAATTTTCATCTTGCCCCACGTTTCTGTTTTAATTCTGTTTCAGAACACAACACAAACTGAACACTGAACGTGCAGCCTCAGAAGAAATATGGGACACTGATTAAAGCAGCCAGGCCTAGGGGGGGCCTCCAGTTTGGTTTAGGGTTGTCAGTCTGTAAAATGTCAAGGCACAAATTCATGCTGCCAGGCCTAGGGAAGGCAGAAGCACCCAGGGCTCCTGCACAGCACAGAGAAGCTCTGAAATGTTGATTTTTCAGTCTTGACAGCACAGCCCAAAGAACCACCAGTGACTGAGGTACAAAAGACTTCCTACTTTGCTGCCAACATCTACCTTCTACATCAAGCAAGCACAGGGATAAAACAAAATCCACTGAGAAAAGAGGCTTTTGTGACCATGTGGTGCCAACATCCACTCCTGGGCCCCAAGGTTTCTCAGGAATCTTGCCCAGCTCCGAGTTCAGAGGGCAGGTAACGCTGCCCTGGCACTCACAGGTGCTAATGCCTTCCTCTCCTTCTAGTTTACACAGCAGCTCTCGGAATGTTTACAGAAGAAAACACAAGGGTTTGGATATTTCTTTCAGTCCAAGCTTAAAGGCAGTTGAAATGCTTTTTTACAGCTGCCCAATTCCAGCCTGAGCAGACAGATCTTAATTTTAAGACCCATATTCACAGGTATTTCCTGGTTAAGGACAGTAAAATATCTATTATATCAGCACAAATGTTTGTTTGTTTGTTTGTTAATACAAAAAGAGGTATTTTACTTAATAGACTTTGCAACTGTTAGGTACAAAAACATCTATGTTAAAAACAAACAAACAAAACTTCCCCCCCCTCCTTCCCAAGCCTGTGTCTGGGAGTAAAGCTATTCATCCTTCCCTAAAGGACAAAGCTCCACAGGCTCCTCAAATGGCTTTAGAAATACATAAAGTTGCAGTTGTTTCTCTCCACATATCACCACAGATTTTACAAAAGTCCTACTTTAAAATCTAGTGTTTCATGACAGACATCAGCTGAAGTGATGAGTGTTCCCAACATACAGTCAGAATTCAAACTGGTGAATCATGGAAACACAGGATGGTTTGGGTTAGAAAGGAGCTTAAAGATCATCCAGTTCCAACCCCCCGCCGTGGGAAGGGACACTTTTCACTCGACCAGGTTTCTCCAAGCTCCATCCAACCTGGCCTTGAAACATTCTGGGATGAACAAAACTACCTGGAGAGTGACTGCCTTCCAAGAAAACACCACAAGAACTAAATACAGACAACTTGACAACGTAAACATGGGAAAAAAAGCAAGGAAAAAGCAAATACCAGACAGGACAACAGTTGTATGGCACAAACTCACAAGCCAAGGAACAAGAGAGTCACTCAGAAGTCCACAGGCTGTGGATTTAACAGAAGTAGCCAGGACTCTGAAAATTAGACTGAGTAACTGTACAGAAAGATTGTTGTCAAGCAGCCCTCTAGAACCAGGAGGGCATTAAAGGGCTGGATAATTTAAGGAGATTTAAACACAAGAGCCCTGTAATAAAATATCACTTGTTGTTATGCCCAGAGAAAACAAGAAGCAGCCCAGCTGCAGGTTACTCGCTTATCTGAAAACCTACACTAATAATTTTCATCCTCTTGCACCATTTTTGCTGGTTCTACAACACTAATTAAATAAATCCCAGAGGTCACAAGGTAAGGATTAAATTCTCAGTAATTAATCTGCTCAAATTGTAACTCAGGCTGATATTCCTGATGTTACCAATGAATCCCGTGGTGAGCTTAAAGATGTGGAGTGAAAAAATATTTTGGCACATGCCCAGCTATAATGAACACTTTCCTGGCACTGAGATGTTCCAAAAGCTGAGGAACTGTCAGCTGAGGAACCAACTGCTCAGTGTTGTAGCTGTGTGATAGCAGCCTCCCTTGGAGTACAGCACATACAGGAAAAAGGGCAAAATAGCAAAGATAAAAAAGCCTTTGACCTTTGCTCTGAACTGAACCATGAGTCAGCAAAACCAGCCAGCAGTTTCTGTACTCTTCAACCTGCACCTCAGCATATTTTAAGTCACTTGTGCTCATTATACTTCATGCTCCTGTGGCCAGAGAGGAGGATTCTCCTGCCTTACTCATGGGCTGCTGTAAGAGCTGGTTTGTCACCACCAGCTTCCTCCCAGACCAGTGCAGCAGCTCCCCTTTGGATCCAGAATTATCAACACACCATCAGATGGGAATAATTTGGGAATAACAGCTACACCGAGGCCTTCAAATGCACAGATGAGACTGAATCTCTGGGATCTGACCTTGCTGTTCTCTCAGATCTGGATGCAGCAGTTGGGAGGGAAGAGAGGGAGAAAGGCAAGAGCACCCATGAACACAGGGAATAGAGGCAAGGAAACATGCAGATGAAAGCTAAGTTAAACCAAAAGTCACTGAAAGAGCCTTGAAACATCAAAAGATGATCTTATCTCGCAAAGGAGTGGACCTGCTAATAAGAAAAGACTTGAGCACTCCTCTTAATCAGCTTTCTGAGGACTAGGAATCATCCCCGTCATTAGTCCCCTCAGGACCAGCAGTTTATTTCTCCCCTGCCTCTGGTCCTAACCTCTGGGAACCTCTCCTTCCAAGCACCAGAAACCGTCTCTGCACAGTGTATGCTGTCATTTGAAACATCTGCTCCTCAAGCTTAATGAGACTGAATCAGCTTCCCAAATGGACAAGGCACAGTGTCAAGAAATTAAACCTTTAAGCTGCTGACGAGTGCAGCCTCCTGCTCCCATTACCAGGAGCAATCCTGCCTCACCTTACAGCTCTGCTCGCTCCTTCCCCTCTCTCCCTGCGGCGCAGCTACAAGGATGGCAGCAGCTTCCTCATCCCTTGGATGACCAGCATCTTCTCCTCCCAGTAATGCATGGAGTGCCAGCAGCAGGGGCTTCAGGGTGGTGGCAGGGAGGAAAGCACCTCCACTTTCCCCTCAAGGAGCTGTGCCCAGGCTCCTCTAACTCAAAACACGTGTGGACTGAGCCCTCTGCTCACTCCTCAAGCTCAGTGTCTGTCTGCTGGGACAAGGATTTGAAAGGCAGTCACCTAAGTGAAATGTACCACCCATTTATGGATCTCCCTCCTGTAAAGACGCTGATAAGTAAGAAGGAAAAGAACTAAAAGCCCTGGTTTTCATCTCTGAAACAGTTCTGCTGTTGCTCTGTGACTCTCAACCGAGTCTCAAAAATATGCAGAGGAGATGAGAGAAACCTGCCTGCCCCTCTTCCAAGCCCATGCCAGGACACATTTGGCTACCCTGCAGCTCACTCTACTCCATATCATCTCCCTTGTCCTTGAAGGAATGCAGTTGGAAAGCAACCTCAGGGACAGGCAGCGGCACAGCTTGTCAGCACCAGGAAAGCAGGTGCTCACTTATCCAGTGAGACCCTGGGAGACATTCCCACCAAAGAAAGGGGCAGAGAGCTGGAGGTGTCTGCTCCTCTTCCATCTCTGTTCCCCAAGGCCCCTCTCCTCTAGCAAAAGACAATGAATACAAGGGGAAGGGTGCGAGAGGAGGTGTATCCCCACCTGTCGTGGGTTTATGATGCAAATTCCCCTTATTGGAAGGGTAACAATTAAGGACTCTGTGTGTGTGAGGTGCCTGTTGCATCCCCTCCAACAGAAAGGAGGAGAAATCCCATTTCATAACCCCTGCCAGTGGATAGCTGATGGGAAAGGAAACATAAAGCACAGTCTCATCATTTTTCTAGTGGAGAGGACAAGGGTCACAGAGGTGAAGCCAGGTATCAGCCCTTCTTTCCATCATTCCTCACTAAACATGAGGGATCAGAAGGGTGTGTGTGGTGGAGAGGCAGTGGACAAACAACTGATGTGTCTACCCTGCTTCTTCTGAAGGAAGGGTGTGCAGGGAGGGAGAGGGGGGAGTGCTGAAAACAAATATCCACTCACAATCACCCTTTGCTTAGGAAAGGGGAAGCTTAAAGCCACCTTCTCTCCCACTTTCTTCCACAGGTGCCAAGAAACGAGAAGATGCCCAGACCTCCCTTTTCCACGTCTCTGTTTGCCAGGTGTGCATGCTCAGGTCCCCATTTCCCTCTGCATGCCAGGTGTGAATGCCCCAGATCATCTCCCTCAGGTGTGAGTGCACAGGAGAGAGGGAAAGATGCTCAGCTCCCTTTGCAGCTGGAAGTGCCAGAAGCACCCAGAACACTCTGAGTGAGGGGTCCTCAGTACCTCTCATTCTTCCAGAGGGAGAGAAGGGAGGGTGGTCCAGTGGCCCCTTTCTCCACTGCATGCTCAGAGATGCCCGTGTCACTTCCTTGACCAATGCACCCGGGTGGGTGGGATGCCCCGAGCCGCGCTCCCTTCCCTCCCCATCACATCCTTGAGACTTGGAAGGGGAATTCCCAGTCCCTCCTCTTTCAGGTATGTGCTAGAGATGGGCACGCCGAGTCCCCTCTCCCTGGGGAATATTTTGTCCTGTACCTCTTATATAGGAACATACAGGCAGCAAGCGCTGCCAGGTCCCCTCGGCCGGTCTGTTTGACAGGGAGTGCTCAGGTCCCCTTCCCCCTGCGGGGGTTCGATGGAGGGTCAGGAAGAGCCACCCGATGTCCCCGCGGCGGGGTCACCCCGTGCCGGCTCTGCGCGCACGGGGGATGCCCAGCATCCCTCGCAGGGAGCGAGGGGCAGCCCGGCCACTCCCCCCGTTCCCCCCCGCGGTGGGCACTCACGGTTCCAATAGACGGGGTAGCTCTCTGCGCTGGCCACATCCACCTCGTAGAGCCCGCTCCGCACGCACACCGGCTCCACGGCCGCCGGCTCCCCGTCCTCGCCGCCGCCGCTGCCCGCCAGGGCGCGGAACGCCAGCTCGATGCGCAGCGAGTCGTACCCGATGAAGGGCTTCCAGGTCTTGCGGTCCTCGCGGTAGAACCAGCGCACCTCCTCGGCGCCCAGCTCCCGCACCACCTCATAGCGGGGCCGGCCGCCGCCCGGCCGCCGCCTCTCGGGCAGCGCGCTGGCCGCCAGCGAGAAGCCGCTGCCGCCGCTGTCGCTGCTGCCCAGCCCCGCGCCCTCGCCCTCGCTGCCCTCGCCGCCCGTGCCCGTCGAGTACCGCAGCGACGCGCCGGACTCGGCCGAGTCGAAGTCTCCGCCGGCGGCCTCGTCGCTGAGGCTGCGCTCCCGCGGCGGCGCCGCCGGCTCGGGGTCGCCCTCGGAGGAGGAGGTGGAGAGCGCGGCGCGGAGCGGCGGCTGCGGCCGGCGGGGCGGGCGGGCGCGGGCAGCAGCAGCCGCCGCCTCCTCCTCCTGCTCTTGCTCCGCCGCTGCTGCCGCCGCCGCCGCTTCCTCCTCGCCGCGCCTCGGCCGCTCGTAGCCGCTGGCTGAGCCGGGCAGGTCCCAAGCGCCCTGCGGCGAGCCGGGCTCGGGGTAATCCATGCCGCAGCGCGCCCTGCCCGGCGGGGCCGCCGAGCCTCGCCCCGCCCGCCCCCGCCGCTCCGCCCGCCCGGCTCGGCTCTCCCGCCCGCTTCCCCCCCACAAACCCCGGCCCGCGGTGCCGCAGCCGCCGCCGGCTCCGAGCGGGCGGGGGCGGGCCCGCATCGTCACGGGCGGCGCGACGCGAGGGGGAGCGGCGGGGAGGGAAGGGAAGTGCGGCCATGGGGCACGGCGGGGCACGGGGAGGGACGGCGTAATCCTCTCTCTGTCTGTGTTTGTGTGTGTGTGAGAGAGAGAGAGACGCCCTGACACGGCCTTGTGACCCCGTGTTTGCGTGTGCCACCCGGGGGTGTGTGCAGCCCTGTGTGTGTGTGTGACACAGACACAGCGAGTGACACCGAGCGTGCGAGCCGCGCTCGGAGGGAGCGGGTGGAAGCTCTGTGTGTTTGTGTGTGTGAGAGACGTGCTCAGACATACACGCTGTCAGCATGTGTGTGACACAGACAGAATCACAGAGTGTGTTGAGTTGGAAGGGACCCGCAGGGATCACAGAGCCCAGCTCCTGGTCCTGCACAGGACCATCCCCGAGGGTCACACCAGGTGCCTCAGAGTATCTTCCAAACGCTGCTGGAGCTCTGGCAGCCTTGGTGCTGTGACTACTGCCCAGGGGAGCCTGTTCACCCTCTGGGGGAAGAATGTTTTTTAAGATCCAACCTAAACCTCCCCTGACACAACTTCAGGCCATTTCCTGGCATCCTGTCCCTGGTCCCCATAGAGAACAGATCAGAACCTGCCCCTCTTCTTCCCCTCACAAGGAAGTTGTAACTGCAGTGAGGTGTCTCCTCTGTCTCCTCCAGGCTGAACAGACCAAGTACCGTCAGCTGTTCGTTCCTCTCAAAGGCTCTTCGCCGTCTTTGTTGCCCTCCTTTGGATGCTCTCTAAGAGCTTAATATCTTTCTTATATTGCCGTAACACTGTGTGTGTGTGACATTCTCAGACACAGCATGTAACCCTGTATGTGTGTGTAACACACCCAGACACAAACTGTGGACACTGTAGACACACAAGCATGTCTTGTGTGAGACCCCAACTCAACACCCCGACAGCTTGGCAGGGAGAGGTGGTCAGGTCTGCCCTCTGCTCGTTGGTGTGACACCCCTTTTCCCTTCAGCCAAGCATTTCTCAGTTGTTTAGGGGGATGAGTGAGACTGGCACACCCCAAATACACGCTCTCCACACTAAAAAGGGTGTCAACAACCTGAAGTCACCCTCGTACGAGAGAAATGCCACTCCTCCAAATACTAGCAATGTTCTCTAAATCTGAGGAGTTGGGGTTCACCTGTACTTGTTTGTGTGAGAGAGAGAAAGTAATTTCCACCTCCACTACACACCTCGTGATCAACAGGAGGGGGTGTTGAAATGCACATCTGTGTGATAAAACACCTGCCAGCCTGTAGGAGGAAAAAGGATGAGGGAAGGTGCCCAGGTTTTACACCTGTGTGGGACAACTCCCAGGCCCAACAAACACGTTACAGCCGAGTGAGGGGCAGTGATTGATCACCTCCACGGTGCCAGTTTCCCCCCCCAGCATCCTTTCTCATGGTGTGGGAAAGAGACTCGCAGAAAACACACCCTGGCTTACTGGGGTGGGGTCACCTGTTTGTGAGACACCCTCCCCCTTTTGCAACATGCCCAGGAGGAAGGAGGTGGTGAGAGGGAAGGGCAATACTCCGATCCCAGTGACACCTGGACGGGTGATGGAGCTGATACCTGCAGCTCCATTACACCTCTGTGTGCAACGTCCCTGCTGTGTTACTCACATCACAGCCAGTGGGTCTGTGGCCACCAGCCACGTACACCCTGCAGAATCAACAGAATCGTTCAGTTTGGAAAAGACCTCCAAGGTCATCGAGTCCAACGGGTGACCGATCCCCACCTTGTCAACCAGCCCAGAGCACTGAGTGCCATGTCATTCCTTGAACACCTCCAGGGATGGGGACTCCACAACCTCACAGGGCAGCCCATGCCAATGCTTAACGACCCTTCCAGCACCCCCAGGTCCTTTCCCGCTGGGCAGCTTTCCACCCTCTCTGCCCCCAGGCCGTAGCACTCCACGGGATTGTTGTGACCAACACCTGACAGGGGGTTGTGGCTGTGTGATGATTGTACCCCCAACCCCACCTTCACACTCACACACACACACACTTTTTCCTAAGGCAAGGACAGGGGAAGGGACATGACTGGATGTCACCTCTGCCTGTGAATTACCCAAAGCACCCAACTGCCTGTGCAGTGGATGGTGGGGTTTTTCACCCCACCTAAAAGGGTTGTTTGTGTGTGTGTGAGTATCATATACATTTCTGTGCCACCACCCCTAAATGTCTGTGTGTGTCATTCTCCTGCATTTACAGCAAATCCCCCCTCACAGCCCCAGTGCCCGTTGTGGGAGGAAAAAACCCAGAGTACAGAGCGTGTGTTCCCTGATTCCCCTTTCTCCTGCACATTCTGCCTGTCTCCATCCTGCAGTCTGCAGTGACAAGGGGACTTCTGTGCATTGTGGGGGGTTGGATGTCCAAAAATAGGCTTGTGGCCTAGCTCCTATGTCTGCTTTCAGGCAGGGAATCCTGTTAATGGAGTGTGTTAAAACCCAGAGAGAGGCCAGACTGAGTTCAGGCTGGAAGGGAAGGTGAAGCTTTTAGAGGTGTTTGCTGCTGCTGGAGTGGTGTTTCCCTGAGTCATTAAAATCCTGCTGAAAGGCTGCACATGGATCCTTGGATGCATCAGCAGCACTCTTCAATCCTAAAAGCTCCAAGACCGTTGTTAATTCAACCACAGGAGCTTTCTGCATGTTTGTTCTGTCTTCTCACATGGAGAAAGAGAAGAAAAAGAGAGGAGATAAACAAGGAACAAGCAAGAAGCCAGGGGAGGAGGCTGTGCTGGGGTGTTTGCTCTACCAAAAGGGATAGCATCTCTTTGTTTGACTTATCTTTTGCATTTCTAATGAACTGCACAGGGTAATTTCACTCTGAAGCCTTGTCCCAGATTTTTCTCCACAGTGGGGAAGTAAAAGGGAATGTCAGCTGTCTTGTAGATTGCTTTGTAGACACAGATTGTAGGATTCTCATTTTTTGTCCCCATTTCCATCAAAGCCAGTGGGATTTCACCATCTTCCCTCCTTCAACAAGTGTTTCACCCTTGATGTCATCCTACTGAAAATTCTCCCTCCTTTTGCTCCTTGTCTAAGATCAAGGGAAGATTTTCTTTAGTTATTTTATATATTCTTTCAGATTATGGAATCACAGAATGGTTTGGGCTGGAAGGGACCTTAAAGACCATTTAGTTCCCCCTCCTTGAAGGAATTTGTGAGCCCAGACCTCTCTCATTTGAGCTCAAAAATGGAGTATTTCCCCTTTTTTTATTGCTAGCAGCTCTGAGCTCACAGATGTAGAGCAGCTTGAAAGTTTCTGGCATGACACAGGACCCAAGTTCCATCACCACAGAGTTACAAGAAATGAAAAATAAGACCCAAAATATAAACTTCCTTTACCACCAGAGGAGGAACGTTTCCTTACAGTGGAATAAATGTGGAAGTTCTAAAGCTAAGTTACTTTTATTTTGAAATGTTATTGATGTAACACTGTGAATTTCCATAGAGATCCTTGTAGGTCCTTTCCAACTCAGGATACTAATACATTAATACATTTGGGAACTTCCTGGGAAAGACTTAAGAGGCTCTCAAGGACCTCCCTCTGTCCAAGAGGAAAAGGTACCATGAAAGTAGATCTAATAATATATAATGGTTCTGTGATTCTAAACTCACGTTACCAAATTCTCCTGATTACCCTCATCCCATCAGTCTTTGTCTACAAGACAAGCTACTCCCATCAGTGCAATTTTAAGTAATGAAACTACTTGCAGTTTTGAAACTCTGACAATTTACAAATGATGTGATCATCTTGTATTTTCTTGCAGTTCCTGTATAAAGCACAGTGAATAGCACAAGTGCAAGTGCTTGCAAGAGTCCATTAGAAACAGCATTTATTCATTGATGAATCCTTTATTACAAAGCCATTTTAAGATCTTTCCAATAGCTATTTTTAAACCATTTGTTATGCACCCGTATTGATTTTGTTTGTATTTTTTTTTTTGCACTGTACAGCACTGAGTCAACACCGTTCCTGCTATCAGCTGTACTTGTGATTTTATTAAAGAACAAGATGAAGTTTGTTCTTTGACAGGAGCCATTTACCATGAAAACTGCTGATTGCTGCTCCATTACATCCCCACTCTCCATCTCCTTATTAACCAGTGCAAACCACTTCTTACACCCAGGTCAGGAGCGACGCTGGACTCGCCAGACTGAAATTGTGTGGACTTACCTTAGTCACGCTCTTCAAATATTGACACAACGCTGTTTTTCTTCTTAGAAATGGTCTCTGGGCTGTTTATAAACTCTCACATTCCCACCTTGGGTGAGAACAGTCGTTTGAAGAACCAGCTCTTGAAATGATGACACACACGTCCTCTAGACCTGCTGTTTTTCAAAATGTTAGTTGTGCTTTTGATGTTCTTTTTTAAGTTGCTTGGATAGGAAGAGTTTAATCATCATGGTTATATAACATGGAAATGGCACTCTGGAAATGACATTTAACTTTGTCCCAAATACAGGCAGGAAATATTTATCAAACACTTCTGCTTTGGTTTGTTTGTTTTTTGTTTGGTTGGTTTTTTTCAGTTTACAGCTACTCAAATGTATTTGGAAACACAGGGAGTATTAGTAACTTGACTCTGCTAAAGTATTTTTCATCAAATTAAGCAGAGTTCTAGAAAATCTTTTCTTACAACAAATTTTCTGCACAGGGAACGTTAGCTCCGTGGGTTTTTTTGGAGGAGATATTGTTCAACTGGCTTAAAAATCCCATTGTGAGTGTTTTCCCTACTGTCAGACATGTGAGGCTTGTCTGGTTTTTGATGGTCTTCTTTTCCTTGAACGCCAGCACTACTGGCACAGTTCTTATGCCAAGGTCAAAGTGCCTTTCAGTAGATCTAAAAATGTTATCCCAAAGACACAGATCCACATTCCTTCACCCCTGCTGCAAGAAGCAGCAGAATATCCCCCTCTCTCTACAAGACAAGAATTAGGGAGCAAGGAGAGGGTCATTTTTGTGATATCAGGTATTGTCTCTCTCAATGCAGCATTGTTAAATTGTACAGACTTCTTCTGCCTTCTTTCTCCCTTCCCCCCCAACATTGTTCCAGGGCAAACAAAGTAAGAAAGCAAAATAGTGATCCCTGACAGAAATATTTACCCTTTCAGACTTTGATCTGGTGGAGTCCTGGTGTGAGGTGTTCACCTTTGTGTGGGTGAGACTCACAGAAAGCCAGGCACAGGCAGGTTGCTGGTGGTGCTGGCAAAGAAAAGGCTGCACTGGAGCCGTTCTGCCGGTGTGGCCTCAGCCCCTACATCTCCTCCAGCCCCCTCTTAGCTCTTTCTGCATCTCCATGGGTATGAATTTTGTCCTTGCAGGGGTGAATGAAAGCGGGGTAACCTGCTGAATATGACAAAGCTGATGGGATGAGGGAAGAGTTTCTGATGGTGCGTCTAGAAAATGATATTGTCAGGGAGATATGGGAGATTAATTATTGCTCCCAAAAATCCCGAGCCTGCACATGTCCCCCTGGAATGAAAGGGGTAAAGATGTGAATGATGTAAAAGCATCAAAGGGAGTGTCTGTGTTCAATCTTATAGCCAAGACCCCTTCAGCATTCTTCTGGGGAGTGTTGAATGAAAGTCAGCTGCAAGGCAGGCTCAGAGAGGTGGTTAAAATACCTCTCCCATAAATGTGTTTGCCAGTCAAGGTGTGTGTCCTGCACCAGGGAGAGTGGCAGAATCATGGAATGGTTCAGGTTGGAAGGGACCACAGTGGGTCCTCTGGTCCCACCTCCCTGCTCTAGCAGGGCCATCCCAGAGCACATGGCTCAGGATTGAACTCCAGACAGTTCTGGATTAACTCCAGTGATGGAGACTCCACATCCTGTCTGGACAATCTGTTCCACTGCTCAGTCACTGCACAGGAAAAAAGTTCTTCCTCAGGTTCAAGTAGAACTTCCTGGGCATCAGTTTGTGCCCGTTCCTCTTGTCCTTTGCTGGACACCCTGAGCAGAGCCTGGTTCATCCTCTGACACCACTCTTAAAGGAGGGCTTAAAGTCCTTCAAACCCAGGTACTTCTCCTCACAGAACGCTGGTGTAGCCCATCTCCAAGATGCCAACAGCTGCTCTGTGTACACACTGTCCCTTAAATGATGACATCTGATTTCTAAACTATGTCCTTTCCTTCCAAATTACTCTTCCAAGTGAGTTTTGTCACGTGTCTCTTGGCTCTGGGATTGGGGCAGTTCCCAGTGTTAGAGGGGTTGCTATCACTGATTTATTTTCCTTGCTAGGGATGGAGAATAGATGGACGAGAACAGTGTAGAAAAGGTACTTCTGGTGTTTTCAACCAGTTGTAACAGGATGCAGAAGTTCCTGGAAAAATTCCTTGAAGCTTTGCGTTCTCCCAGTCCTTCATTTAGCCATTAAAATATAATCTGAGAGTAAGTTTATTTCTTCCTGTGTTTGTTGTTGTTGTTGCTGTTTTTGTTGTTGTTTTTCTTCCAGAGGAGATACTGAGAGTGTGGGCACACAAGGGGCAAATTAGTTTTGTGGATCCAAGAACAGTAAATGAAGTTGACACAGATATTATTTTTTTTAGGGACAAAGAGAGGGGTGTTGGGTAACATTCTGGTCAGTGTTGACTGTGGAATTGATGGGATCAAGGCAGGAAACAAGGACTCTGTATTCTTACTGTGCCAGCCACTGAGCCAAGAGGCAAAGCAGAAAGTCCCTCTGGAGGAGACCACCACAGAACTTTGGGAAAATGGGAAGCTGGTTCCTTTTTGTAAATGCTGAAGCAAAGAGTAAGAGGTCACTGTCTCTCCCACACACCTTGCTGTTGGGCATCTGAAAAGAAGTGAAGCACAGAGCATTTTTCACCACAAAGGAAAATAAAAACCCCTTCATCCTGCACAAAACTCCCCATCTGGTGAGTGACTGAAAAAGCCAAGAACAAGAGGTGGTTACAAGTTGTGGAAAACTTCTGTGCATAGAGATTAAAAAGGAACAAAGGAAAATTATTTTGGGAAATGGTTGCAGGACGCAGGGCCAGGGAGAGGAGAGTTTTGTAGGGGTGTGGGGCTGTGATAGAGTTCACAGCTGAGGGTCTAGAGATCAGGGTCAGATGAGGAAAAAAGAAACTTTAATGCCCTCAGGGCCAGAGTCACGAGGCCTGGAGGGTTACACTCCAATGTTTTGTCTCATAGTAACACCCAAAAGCGGTGCTGGAATTGCAGGACCTTGGGAACACTTGGCACTAAAAGTGACTTTGAGGTCGCTGTCAGTGTGATCATGTGTGAAATCCTGGCCTTACTGACACCACTGTGAGTATTGCCATTGATTTCAGCAGGGTTAAAAATGCACCAGCTCTCTGGGGTTCAGCCTTTCCCCTCCCAAAGGTTTATTATTGTCAATTGATCCCAATCCACTGGCTGTATTTCTGGCTCAAACCTGAGGTGACTGTTCCACAAGGATGAATCATAAGAGATATAAAATATATTCCCTAGTCCTTGTTGTACATGCTGTTCTAGGAAAGCAGAGTAGCAGTGCTCGTCATCACATCCTTGATGGAAGCACCGAGGGACACACTTAACTCCCAGCATGAGAGCAGCAGTGGAAATACTCGCATAAAGTCAGATAATTTCTTAAATACCTGACTGAAATAGCGTCTGATTGAGAAGACCTTTAAGCCTGCACATATCTGCAGAGGGCCAGACGTTACGTCTTTGTAGGATGTCACCTGATAGTAGGTGAGCGACCTCGGATCATCTGATTCCTGAGGGAATGTCCTCGTGACTTGTGTTTTAGTAGGTAAAACGGGATCTTCGCTGGCTGTGGTCTGTCCCTGTGCAGAGGGTTGTGGAAGGCAGCCACGGCAGCCAAAGTCACCGTGCTGTTATCTGTCCGGGGCTGTCGCACGGTCAGGTGACAGCCGGGACCACATTCCAGCTATAAATAGACCACATTTTGTTCATTGTGTGGAAGCACTTTCATCAGTTAGACCCCAGTTCCTCTGGGTCTCAGGACACTCTGGGTTTGCTCCTTGCTGAATATTCCAGCTCCTTTTTTCTGCCTGCAGCACCAGATTTACTCACTTCTCCTCCGACGCGCCGTTAAGAGGTCTCCTCTTCGGTGTCGCTGCTGGAAGATGGATTGAACTGTAGTTTCGAGAGGGACTGAAAGCCAACTGTTCCTACAGCCAGGCCAGTGGGGCAGGCAGGAGATCTCCTTCCTATTTATAGTGGAAGTTCTATTTTAGCCAGTAGTAAAGAGCCTGGCAAGGAAAGTCGGGAGAGGGGCCTTAGAGAGAGAGCTCTTTCCAGTTAAATTATTTAGCTTTCACATTTTCCAAGATCTTATGGGCTGAAACAAGACCATCTGCGTTCATGTGGTACAGGAGGATCAAAAAGGAAAAAAAAAAGGACAAGCATCTGATGTGGAAAATCTCCCTGTGGTAGAAAAATCTGACTCTGGTAGGAAACCTGGCTGTGGTGGAAAACTTCCAAGGACTCAGATTATTAAAAAGGCCACTTGAAGAAACTTCCTCCCTGTCTCTTTGCAGAGGTAGACAACCATCTAGCCATGAAATAAACTTTTGCTTCTCATCAATTTGCATTCACTTACATCAATGTACCAGCCCCCAAAATTTCCATTTATATAATGCATGGTGACATATAAATATTTCCATCACCTCCTGCCTGGGTGCTGTTTTTGGGGACAATGTGGCTGCTCAGGGGACTGGATTCCTCCTGCTTCTGACCTGTGGATCTGTCCCTGGGCTGGTATAAATGCAGTAGCCAAAACCTTTCAGAGTATTTTCAGAAGGTCGAATCATACCCCTTTCCAGAGCATTCCAGAGGCTCCCAGGGAAAGGCTGAGTGGATATTTAAGCCCCAGATCACGGTAGCCCTCTCACCCCAGATGAACTATGTGAGTTAGAAGCTTACAGTCATGTACACGTACAGCAGGCTGGAATGGGTGGATCTGCGAGCCAGTGTTGTCTTTAATGATCCTTTCCCTGTTCCCCAAACAGGCTCTTGCACTGGAAAACAGGCACCTGCCCTCCCAGATTGGCTCAGAACAGACGTGGCGTTTTGGGTGGGTGAGGGAGAGGCAAACTTTTGGTGTCACTCTCACTGCATCTGATTTCACACCCTGATCCGAGGGTTTGTTTGCGCTGGGGGACTTTATCACCTGGTTATTGCACAGGATTCGTATTTCATGAGGGAGGTTCTGGTAACAGTCTCACACATCCAGAGCTGGTGTCAGCACTGCCATCGGCTCACTGAGTAATGACAGGTTTAACGATGTGAACATCTGTATTCAGGCAGTGATGTCCCATGCCCTGTCTTCTTTTCACAGTCATTTTAAGTCAGCAGTTCCTGATGGGAGACGAGGGTGGAAGGGGGAGAGAAAAATCAGAACCATGTGCTGTATTCTCACCCCTCCGGGCCTGAGTGGGCGGCCAGGATTGCAGGTTGTGTGTTGGGAAGGTAAAGCACAGTCAGGCAAAGCGGATATGCTGCACTTAGACCTCTCTGGGCAGAGAAAACTCCAAGCAGAGGGTCTATTTGTCCATAATTTCCTGTTCAGGTTTAGGAGCATTTACTGGGGGGGGGGGGAGGGATCAACTTGCCAGCTGAGGGCTCTGCAGGCTGGGAGATGCTGATGCCATGGGATAAAAAAAGGGGGAAGCAGCAGTGTAACATATTTATGGTGAGACACTGGCACAGGATGAACCTGTGGCTGCCCCATCCCTGGAAGTGTCCAAGGCCAGGTTGGACGGGGCTTGGAGCAACCTGGGTAATGGAAGGTGTCCCTACCCATGGCAGGGGGGTGGAATGAAATGGTCCTTAAGATCCCTTCCAACCCAAACCACTCTGGAATTCTGTGATTGCTACTAGTCTTGTAAGGCTTTATTTTTTTTTTTTATTCTCCATCAATTCCATATGCTTCCCTTCTCTCCTTTCTCAAGGCTTAGCAAAGCCAGCCAAGAATCCACATTTTTCCAACTGTTGTAACTTCTGTAACTGTTTTGGATGCTGGAAAAGCAATATGCAAGGAAAGAGGCCAAAGCCAGCAAAAATGTGTCAGGTTTCAGGGCTGCTGATAAGATGGGAAGAGTATCTGTTTTTCTCAGCAGCCAAATCACAAATGACAGTTGAAATCAAGAAGTGATTTCTATTTTTATTCATATTTTCTATCTACTTTACCTTACTTTCACTGCATCTTTTTTGTAAAAAGAAAGGAAGAGCCTCTTGCATGTGCTGCCTGTGGAGAGCCAGGGATCTGGACTTTTTTGTTGTTGTTGTTGTTGTGGAGCCTCTGTCAGTTAAACAAGCAAATACAGATATTGCAAACATATTATCCCTCCCCCTTTATTGGCCACTTCATGGTGCACAAGACCTTTGCCAAGTCGCTTTTCCTCATTTTTGTGGCCTGCTCAAGCTCGTTTATCCCATCCAAACTAAACACTACGCTCAGGAAAAACATCCCTCCGCCTTGTGAGTTTCTCTGAGGGCCGTGCTGCTTCCCCTTTTCTCACATCCAGCCTTTTCTCTTTCATGTGGCTTGTGGATGTTTGGGCTCATGGGGTGCTGGTGAACAATACCCATCTCTGTGTCTGTGCTCAGCATGAACGAAACACTCCGCTCCCACTGCCTTAGGCCGCTGCTCCTGCTTTTTGGGGGTGGCCTCATCCTCTGACAAGCAGCTGGACCCCTTCATGGGTTCACTCCAGCAGCTCAGCTTGAGAACTCTTTGCTCACAGCAGAGAGGAGAAGCTCCTTGTTTTCACCTGCTGCCTGTTATAAACCAGTCGGTAGCGCCTGAGTGGAAGGATTGTTTGACTTGATGTGAACTCGTTAGTTGAGCTTCTCTTAAGGATTTGATTCGGCCAAGGAAGCAGGAGCCTTTCCAGAACCTTCTATGTGCTCTTGCTTTATTTATTTCACTCAGCTGTTGATACCTGCTGGCACCTTGAGCAGCTGCCCCCTTCACCCTGAAGATCATACAATCACAGAATCACAGAGTGGCTTCGGATGGAAGGGACTTTAAAGATCACCCCATTCCCAGCCCCTGCCATGGGCAGGGACACCTTCCACTAGACCAGGTTGCTCCAATCCCCTTCCAGCCTGGCCTTGAACACCTCCAGGGATGGGAAGATGACATGGGGCCTTTCCTCTCTCCTTCACCCAACTGTGCTGTGGGTTTTCTTCCACCCACACTGCAAAAGACAGAGCAGGCCCTTTGCAGCCACCCCCCCTTCCAGTGCCCTGGAGGCACGAAACTGGTGGAGGAAGGATTTCCCCACACAGCACCCAGCCCTAGCACCACCCCCACTCCTGGGAGATGAGGTAAGGGAGCCCAGGAGGAAGGAGGTCTCCCCTGGGAGCTGGCAGGCACCATGCTGGCCCTTGGATCCAGGGAACAGCAGGACAGGGAAATGCAAAGAGCAAGCACAGCCACTCTGAAAACAAATCTCTTTATGCTGCAGAGCAGCACAGATCACAAAAACCATCTCCAGACAGCCTGGTCCTTCCTAACCCCACAGCAACCCATTAGGGCTACATTAGTGTGTGTAGAAAGACGGCTCAAGGCAGCAAATTTTGGAAATTCAAGCTTCCCTCTGGGTTGGTTTCAGCCTGGGTTAATTGTTCTTTAAGATCTGGAATGTTTTTTATGTCACAGTTTGATTACCATGTAATGATGCTCATTTATTTCAGGTCATTCTTTCCCCCCCTTTCAGCAACAACATACCTGGTGATTCAGAAGCACCTGATCAAATTAAAACATATCTAGAATGTTCAGGAGGCTTTAACAGCTCTTAATAAATACGATTAGGTATAATTTAAAGGCATTAAACAGGACAGAGGATCACTGTGCTGGGTGTGGTGCCAAACGGAGAAGTGCAACAATGTTTGCTCCCCAGAATGTGCCAACTCTAAGGAGAAACTGAAAAATCAGGGAAAATGAAGTGTTTTAACATGTTGGCAGAGAGTACAGTGAAGCACTGAATGATCAAATGGTTTGTGGGAGGGCACACGGGGCTCTGGCAGAGCCTGGATGTGAATCTGGATCAGAAGGTGTCCCCAAGCCAGATAACTGCTGTTCCCTCTCTCACATCTGTCTCCAGGGCCCCTCTTAAGGAAGGAGCAGGGGAAAATCACCGTGATGAAAACAGCACTGCAAGAAAGGGCTGAGGGAAAGGTCTCATGTCTCCTGCAGCCTCGCTCCTGGCCCTCTTGGCAGGAGGAGAACATTAATGCTGGGGAGGGAGATTGATGCACAGACCTTCCAGCCAGCTCGGGGAGGCACAACTGTGTCCGTGCTCCACAGAAAGCAAGTTCAGACATGTGTCAGTACAGCTGAGCTGGCTGCATTTCTGTGTTGGATAAAAACTGATTGATAAAAAGCTGCCAAGTGTTCAAATGACTGCCTTAGGAGCCTATTTTATTTTATTTTTCTGTTGGAGTTTGCTAGTTTTTCTGCAGCAAGACCATCCCAAGCATTTGGAGCCCATCTGTGGTGACTGTGCATCCAACACTGTCCAAAAGGACGTGATGGAGGGATCAGAGATTTAAAATTCCTGTCCCCTGTGGCTCCTTACAGGCATTATTAAAAGCAGGCTTTTCAAACTGATCCTGTGATGCTGAGACACTGCTTTTTTTCCCATCCCATCTCCACATTTTCACTTCCAGATTTGCCCTTTGGCAGAAAGAAATGCCCATGGAAAGACAGCCCTGCATCACTGTTGGTAAAATGCTGATTTTTTCATGTCAGGCAACTTCTGTGAAACACCAGCAGGAAGTAACACAGTGGGTGACTTTAGAAATCCATATAGAAATTGCAGTAATAGGGCTAATTACAAAAAAAAAAAATCATCACTTCTCTGTGTCTCACACACAAAACCTGTGCTTTTTAGATGTACCTTTGGTCTCTGCAGGAGTCTGACTCTTTAAGCGAAAGAAAACAAACACAAGAGCAATTAGAACCCTTCTTTTTGTGGAATGCTTTCTTCCTAAGATAATCAATGCCCTAAAGACACCGTGTACAGCATATAATAATGAGAAATACACAGAAGTCCCGAGGGATTGGAATTGCACCCAGATCCCTGCTCTGCAAAGAGCACACAGCTTACTTGCAGTGTAGAAATCAGAATTTCTTGGAGGTCAATGACCACAGGTAGAAGTTTTTTTATTAGGCAATGTTAGTTAGATTAAGGCTGGTCTAATCAAAGCTGTGAGGAGTCGGCTTTGGCTCTGCTTGGCAGAGCAGAACCTGCTAATCCAAGTGCCACAGATGCTGAGACATTCCTTCACATGGCACGAGCCAAGTCCTGCACGCTGCCAAGAGCCTCCTCTGAAATTCATGGGAACTGGGAGTGTGTGGCACCCGGCAAGGCCAAGCTTGCCGTAAAAACCCTTTGGAAAGAACATAATTTGCATACCAGGACCTGGTGCAGTAAACTGGCTGTGGCCTCAGCTTTACTGTTTTCCAGCACGAGCCGACACCAGGATCGTGGTGTAGGAAAGCTTGTAAACCAGGGTGGGGAGACTGCAGCCTGAGGATTTACAGGCTGGAATGTCATTCATACAGCTCTGGTCACGTGGCTCCCTCTTCCATGGTTTTACAATAAAATCTTGGCTGATGTGTTAGTAAGGCCTATTTTGCCCTGAGAAAGGAAGAGGATCCCCCCCCAACTGTTGCTGAGAAACGTCAGATCCATTGCACAACTCTGCTGGGAAACATGCAGAGCAGCCCAGCAGCTACTGAGCCAGCCTGTGCCTAGACTTGGCATTCACTTGGAGAGCACTGCAAGAGGATTGAACTCGATAAACCTTCACACCAAGTCCAGACAGAGAATGGAAAAAGGCAGATTTTCCCTTTTCCACCTGTGAGTGCTGAATCTTTGAGCTCCAAAGTCAAGATGCCCAAAGCCAAACCTGCTGATGAGATGTGGACCCACATATTCCCCCTGTACTTGGCACCTCGAATTCTAAGTTCACTTTTGGGTCCCTCAATTCAGGAAGGACATTGAGGTGCTGAAGCATTTCTGGAGAAGGGCAGTAGAGCTGGGGAAGGGCCTGGAGCCCAGGTCTGATGAAGAGTTGCTGAGGGAGCTGAGGAGGCTCAGGGGAGACCTTCTGGCTCTGCAAATCCCTGACAGGAGGAGGGAGCCAGGGGCAGTCAGGTTCTGCTGCCAGGGAACACAGGACAGATATTAGACTGAATATCAGGTTGGATATTAGGGAAAATTCTTCATGGATAGGGTGGTCCAGCCCTGGCACAGCTGCCCAGGGCAGTGGTGGAATCCCCATCCCTGGATAAATTTCAAAGCCATGGGGATGTGGCACCTGGGGACATGGGGCAGTGGTGGCCTTGGCAGTGCTGAGGGAATGGTTGGACTTGATGATCTTATAGGGCTTTTCCAACTCTAATGATTCTAGGGATTTTCTGGATCCCCTGAAGGAGACCTGTGTGCCCTGCTGGTGTTCTGCTCTCCTTGCCTTGTGCAGCAGCAGCTGCAGGAGGGATATTGGAGCTGGGACATGCAGCAGTGCTGGACAGAGGGGCTTCAGCCTGTCCAGCTGCTGTAGAGAAGGAATTGAGTCAGTTCCACGTGGATTTGGGGTCTGCTTTGTGTGCTCCGTGCCAGGAGATCTGGGAGGGCAGCACACTGGTTAAGTGCTGCCAGAAGGGCAGGGAAGGCAGGCGAGAATCCTGCCAAAAACCTGTGCCAGCTGGGTGTGGGGGGAATGTGCTGCTGTAACGAGAGGCCTGGTCTGGGTCCATCATCACAGTGAGCTTGAAGTGACTCCATTCAGGAGCATCCTAAATCCTCGTGGTTTAGGAGCATTTACCTGGTGGGGGAGATAAAACTTGCCAGCTGAGGGCTCTGCAGGCTGGGAGATGCTGATGCCATGGGATAGAACAAAGGGGAAGCAGCAGTGTAACCTATTTACGGTGAGACACTGGCACAGGATGCCCAGAGAAGCTGTGGCTGCCCCATCCCTGGAAGTGTTCCAGGTCAGGTTGGACAGGGCTTGGAGCAACCTGGGATAGTAGTAATTGTTTCAGGGAAATGGTGGACTCATCATCCCTGGAAGTGTTCAGGAAACGTGTGGATGTGGCAGATGGGGGCACAGTTGAGTGGTGGGCTTGGAAGTGCTGGGGGAGTGGTTGGACTTGATGGTCTCCGAGGTCTTTCCCAGTGCTAATGATTCCATGACTTCCATACTGCAGGCTGTCTGCTGTTGGCAGCAATGGGAGCACTGCTGGGCAGAGGGAAAGGCTGCAGCACATCCCTCCTGCAGCCTTGGCTAACTAGAGCCAGTGGGGCTCCTGGGTGCTGGGCAGTGGGATCTGGAAGTGAAAATGAAAGCGAAACTCTCTGGGAAGTGGCAGGAGAAGGGGCAGCGTGGGAGCAACACTGAAAAACCCAGTGAGGAAAAGTCCAGTGGCTGGGATGTGCTTGGATGTTCCCCAGAGAAGCATCCCTTTGCTGCAAGATGCTCCCACAGCCACCCTTGTAGGCAACCTCATCCCTGATTCCAGCACATCTCTTGGATTTGCACTGGCAGTCAGGGGGGCAGAGGCTGGGAGAGGAGCTCTGTTCTCAGGGGACACGCAGTGCCAGCTGTGCTTGCAGTCTCCTGAGCTGCCCCAGCGTGGCTTTGCCCCACAGGCTGAGGAGTGCCCCTTGCCCTGCCCCTCTCCAAAGTGCAGCAGAACACAAGGAGTGAAAGGGCCACAGAGAGCCAGAGGGAGACATTTGTGCCTCCCTGCCCAAGAACTCATTAGGAAGCAC